>NW_022111372.1:50388683-50413927 GCF_000313985.2 Echinops telfairi
TTTTTTTTTTTTTTAAACATTGAGTTGTAATGCATATTGAAGGCTATAGTCTTTGAATTTTCAGTAAATTTTTCAAGTCTATTTTTTCTACATTGAGTTTACAAATCATAGTGTTTTTTTCTCTTTTACATTAAAGACATTAACCATGAAACAGGATTGTGTTGTGTCTGTCATTATAGACTGGTTTTCTTTAGAAACTGAATAAATGTCACAGTCTTAGAGGACAAATCTTTATGATGAGACTGTCAGTGTGTTGTCTCTTTTTCCCTTTAAATAAACTTTTATTAAAATGGCACTTGTCTCCTAATTTCTCTATACCTATAAATTCTGTAAACACGCATAGCTTGCCTCCTGACACTGCACTGTTACTCAAACGGAGTAAAAGGATGACACTGGCAGGACTGGGGTACCTATGGTTACATCCCCATTAGATAAAGGGCCATCCTGGGTCACTGGGAACCTACCAGGTCCACTTAGAAACCAACTTCAGTGACAAAACTGGGGGCCTGTGGTTTTAGAAGCCTCCACCTGGGCTTTGGGTTTTCACCTTTGGGGGTGTGCACTTACAGTTTGAGCCCATCCGTGTCATAGAGGACCATTTGTTCTTTTCAAATTGGCCAGTTCCATGCCCTTGTCAGTTCACTAATACCTAGGGTATTGATCTTGATGCATTCATTTCATTTTTATCAGTTTTTCAATTTCTGTAGATTCATATTTCATGCATTCCACGTTCTAATTAGTAATGGATGTTCACAGCTGTTTCTTCTCATTTTGAGTTGTGCCCCATTAGGTTTGCTTTATCCATGTCATTTGTATCAACTCTACCTTGAGGAGGCTGTTCTTCCTCAGTTGTGTTTTGAGTGTCTTTCCACCAGAGGGACTCATCTTCTAGCACTACATCAGTGTTTTGCTGCTATTCATATGGTTTTCTGTGGCTAATCCATCAGAAATGAACTACTACTTTTTTTTTCTTCTAGTATGTCTTAGTCTGGAAGCTCTGCTGAAACCTGGCCACCATGAGTAACCTTGCTGGTATTTGAAATTTGAAAACCACCACAGTATGAAAATCTGGCACAAGTGGTGAAGAACCTCTTAGTTCCCATCACCACCCTAATCTTGTATCTGTTATCAGTAACTTCATTTTAAATAGTCTTGTCAGGTAAATTTCAATATGTAGTTGATATTGAGAACCAGTAGTCTTAAGTTATTATAGAAGGGCTTGGGACAAACTGTTTAAGATAGATAATTGTGTCATTGAATATCCTAGATTTTGGATAAGTATAATATTGGTCTTGAGATTTTTGTCATGGAAATGAGAAATGTTATATATGTGTGTGTGTGTTTTTCTAGAAAAGATGGAATTTTTGAAAATTTATTAGGAATTAAGTGAAGGTTTACAGATTAGATGATTAGTTTTATATTCAACAAGTCGTCAAACCGCCCAATGTCTTGTTCTGTTTCTATCATTTTTGTGACCATCTTCCTCTTACAGAATATTATCTTCTTCACCTAATACACCTGTCTACTGTAGAGGCTAGAGCCTGTGACTTCCCCTTCTAGTTCTTTCCCTCCAACCCCGTGGTAACCATTACAGTCTGTTTCTTTTAGTGTGAAAACCTTTGTTGATAATTTATTTAGTAGTTGCATACAATATTTTGTGCTTTTGTGCTTGGTTAATTTCACTCAGTATGATGTCCTCTGGGTTCATCCATGGTAGGAGGTGTGCAGATTTCTCATTGTTCTTTAGTGGAACAGATGGAAATTTTGGTTTTACTTTTGATTAGATAGGTATCTTCTTTTACATTGCCAAATTAAATCACATACAGAAATTGTTTACTTTGACTAAAAATGTATCTTTGTATTTCAGAGAAAAAGATGCCACGAAGAAAGAAAAAAGTTAAGGAAACATCTGAATCCCAGAACTTAGAGAAGAAGGAAGCAGAAACTAACACTTCTGTCAATTTAAAGAGGAAACGTAGATTTGAGGATACATTCATTGTGATCTCTGATAGTGATGGAGAGGTTAGTATTCCACTGAAGAGTGGAACTCTAGGTCTCAAATTAGGCCTCTTTACCCATTCATGCTTTGTTATGGGTAACACTTTAGTGGCATTTGTTATGGGCAATACTTTAGTGGCATCTTGCCAGTCTCTTTAATTTCTACTCAGCTTGATTTTTATTTATAAATGTTATTTATAATTACTTAAAAGAATATAATTCATGCTGTTTGAGGATGGATTTATAATGGTTCAGTTTTATAATATGATATTCTAAGGTTATGTTTTTAAGTTAGTTGAATAATTTAAATCACATTTAAAACAATTTGGGTATTTTGAGAGAAAATCAAGAAACAAAAACCACTGCCTCAAGTTGATTCCAACTTATAGCAACTCTATAGGATAGAGTAGAACTGCTTTGTAAGGTTTACAAGAATGTAAATCTTTAGGAAAGCATACTGCCACTTTTCTTCTGTTGAGTGGTTGATGAATTCATGCCAAGTGCATTAACCACTGTGCCACAAAGGGAAAGACAATATAAATGACCTTTAATTCTCTAGATCTGTTCTAATATGGTAGTAACTAGTCATCTATGACTATTTAAATTAGTTTAAATTAAATAGAATTTAAAACTTTTCTCTGGTATTACAAGTTTGGGTTTGATCCGCAAAATCAGCAGTTCCAAACCACTAGGCACTCTGAGGGGAAAAAGATGGGACTTTCTGCTCCTGTAAAGAGTCTTGGAAACACAGGAACGGTTCTGCCCTGCCCTATAGGATCGCTAAGAGTTGGTATTGATTATGAGTTGGCTGTGAGTTTGGTTTTTTTAGTTTTCTCTGGGATGCCAATTACATTGCATGTTTAACAGGAGGTTGACATCTAATGCATTGGATAACATAGCTATAGAACCTTTCCAGCATTGCAGAAAGGTTTAGTTGGACAGTGCTGCTCTAGATCATAACCTTCTCTAGGTCACATCCAATAGATAATGAAAACATGGTTTCCTTCCATTTCCCTTTTTTTTTTAAACCTGTATTTTCTACCTCTAATTTTAATGGTAGGACACTAATTAGAAAGCTCAATTTTGAAAGTTTACAATGATCTTTGGCTCTTTTCTCATTCTGAATCATTCACAAGGAATTGGTCACCATGTGGGGGACCAGTCTTCCCACCATCCAATGGGCCCTAGGGGTGGTTGTGTAATTGAGGGGTAAATTAAAGAGACATATGACAAAATAAAGCATGCAAGGGCTCACCTCTCAGTCATGACTTCAAGAGCCAGTCTGAGCAGAAAGAGTAATGCAATTTCATGAGCTTATATAATCTCGGACAGCAGGTCATGGTCAGCACGTTTGTAACAGGAAGTGGTTGTACAGTGGACATACATGTAACAGAAGGGGCTCAAGCTAGGGGTGTACATGCAATAGGAAGGTATGGCAGTAGGGGCACACATGTGACAGGAAGGCACATATGTAACAAGATAGGTGGGCTCTAGAGTCAAGATGGCAGCCCTAACCTTGGTTATCTGACTTGGCTTGACCATAGGTGTCTTTGAACTCTTCTCCAGGGGAACAATGTATGATCCTTATCAGAAGGGAGTTGGGTCCTACTTAGGGTGGGACAGACAATAGGGTCTGGTTGCTCTAGATACTGACAACCTTCAGGCAGATAACCTTCAAGCAGTTGACTCACAAGAGTATAGTGAGCAACCACATGTTTGCAGACAGCACCTTAAATTTGTCATTATTATGGGGGGGGGGGTGTCATTGAGGGGAATAACTTGTCCTTAGGAGAATGTGAGTAGGACACATCTCCAACCCACTTACGTGAAGGTTTCCTCCATGGGAGCCTTGGCTTCCCAGCCAGACTCCTTAGCATAGTGGTTCTCAAACTTCCTAATGCCGCAACCCTTTAATAAAGTTCATCATATTGTGGTGACCCCACCAACCATAACATTGTTTTCGTTGCTACTTCATAACTAATTTTGTTAGTTAGGAATTTGGCGACCCCTGTGAAAAGGTCATTTACCCCCCAGCCCACCCCCACTTTATTTGCTCCCATGTGCTCTGATCAGACATGTCCCTCTCCCTGAGCTGCAGCTTCAGTGCTGTTCTCTGATATAAACCCTTCTGGGGGTAGGGGGAGGTGAGACTGTAATTCTTTATGGGGCTAGAAAGCCCCTTCTTTCTCCTCTCAAAGTAGGCCACCTATCATGTTTCAGCTTTATTTACATGTGTTGTGTTGGCTACCATGTGGCCCTTTCAATGCATAATGTATGTACTAATTTTTGAAAATTATACTGAATTATATTTCCTTGATAGTTTATTATATTTTTCTTTCTGGAACTTTTACTATTTTATTGTTGGATTTCCTGGACTGATTCTGTTATTTTCATCTTTTTTCTTTTCTTTCTGTCTCTTTGTCCTTTGCTTATTTACTTTCTGGGTAATTTTCTTAATGTTATCTTCCAAATTTCCTGTTAAATTTTCATTTCTACCAAAAATGTGCTTAATATCCAAGTGTTCTTTTTACCTTTGAGTCTTTCCAAATATAGTATCCCGTCATTTAAGTAGGCAACAACGTTTCTTATGTATTCAAATATATTTTAGCGTTATGAATTTTTTTCTTTTACAGATTGTTTCCTCCAAGTTGACTCTTTTAAAAGAATCTTTATTTAGTTTTGCTGAATGTTTACACATCAAGATAGGCTCTCATTTGACAATTCCCAGAAATTGGTGATATTAGTTACATTTATCACAATTTGTCAACATTTTAAAAATTGTATTCAGTTTGTACCCTTTTCAGTACTGTAGTTTCTGTTCCTGTGTTTTTCTATCTTGCCTTAGGCAATTGTTGGCCTTTTCATCTTCTATTGATACATTTTTTAACTAATTGATCTTACATTTTGATCTTTTATTTTCTATGCCAGTCTGCTATTTTGCTAAAAGGTAATCTTAGGAGATAGGTTTGGCTTTCGGTTTAAAGAGTAACTCTCAGTGCAATAATCTCAGGGGGTTCTTAATTCTTTACCATACCAGAGCTCCCAGTAAAAGGATGAATTAAAGGATGAGGTATCAGAACAAAAAATCATATCATTGTGAATGAGGGGGAGTGCGGAGTGGAGACCCAAAGCCCATCTGTAGGCAACTGGACATCCCCTAACAGAAGGGTCGTAGGGAGGAGACGAGCTAGTCAGGCTGCAGTGTGGCAACGATAAAACATACAACTTTCCTCTAGTTCCTAAATGTACTCCCCTCCCCCACCACTATCGTGATCGCAATTCTACCTTACAAATCTGGCTAGACCAGAGGATGTACACTGGTTCAGATAGGAACTGGAAACAGGGAATCCAGGACAGATGATCCCTTCAGGGCCAGTGGTGGGAGTGGCGATACTGGGATGATGATCCCTTCAGGGCCAGTGGTGAGAGTGGGGATACCAGGAGGGTGGAGGGAGATGTGGTAGAGAGGGTGAACCGATTACAAGGATCTACATATAACCTTCTTGGGTGACCGACAACAGAAAAGTGGGTGAAGGGAGACGTCAGAGAGTGTAAGATATGACAAAATAATTTATAAATTTTCAGAGGTTCATGAGGGCGCGGGGAGCGGGCAGGGAAGTGGGAAAAAATGAGATGATGCCAGGGGCTTACGTGGAGAGCAGATGTTTTGAGAAAGATGAGGGTAATGAATGTACAAATGTGCCTTATACAATTGATGTATGTATGTATGTATCATGATAAGAGTTTTATGAACCCCCAATAAAAAGATTTTAAAAATACTTTATCTCTTGCATCAGATTTTGACATAAAGTATTTTATCTACTGTATATACTAGTGTATAAGGTGAGTCTTCCTGCAAATTTTTAATGCAGTTTTTGTGGTAAAATTAGATGCCTCAGCTGATAATGCCGGTCGACTTATACTCGAGTATATATGGTATTATTAAGATAAACACCCTTAATCACCTTTGGTTACAGTGTCCATGGAATAATTGTTTTTTAGCTTATCTCTTTCAGTTTTTTTTTTCTTTGGATTTAAAATGAATCTTATATGCATAGAGTTGAATAACATTTTCTTATTCATTTTTCTAGTTGATGCCTTTTGACTGGTGAGTTTAATTTATTTACATTTGAAATCATTATTGATAAGGAAAGACTTACCATTTTGGTATTTGTTTTTGGTATGTCATATCTTGTTATCCCTAATTTCTCCATATTGTCCTCTTTTTGTGTTTAGTTTATATATTTTAGGGAACCATTTTCTTTTCTTGTTTTCGTTTGTATGTATGTGGTAGTCTGGGTGGACTAGAGAAACAAATTCATAGATACTCAAATATGTAAACGGAGAGAACTTTATATCAAAGAGCAAATTGTATATTAAAAAAGCGTCCCAGCCCAGTACAAATCAATCCATAAGTCTAATATTACCACATATGTGAATACTAGTCCATAAATTAGACTCACGCAGCCATGCTGTGATGCTGAATGCAGGAAGATCACAGGCCAGTGAGTGAAAGTCTTGTGGATCCAGTGGTGGTGGAAGCATCTCAGTGCTGGCGTGGGTCTCCATGTCGCTCCTCCAGTTCCAGGGCTCTGTATGCATCAGTGTAGCTCCATGTGGCTTATCAGCAAAGAGTGTCTCCCACCTGCAGGGAGGAGAATAGGAGTGTCCAGAATCTTCAGGAGAAGACCATGCCTACATGGAGGTTTCATAGGCTATGACCTGACAGACGGGCTAGACTCCACTCCTTCTAAGTTGACAGATTGTGTAACTGCCACAATATATTTTTAAAAATTTTGAATTACGTGAAGGTTTGCAGATCCAATAATTGTTCTATCTTACACATTAAAATTTTTTCATGTTTTTATTGAAATTCTCATAATGTAACACCACTATCCCACTACCTCTGTACTTTCCTAACCCTTCTGAACTTTGTTCTTGCGTTAATGTTGCCCTTTTGATTTAAAATGGTTGATTACTTTAAGGAGAGCTACTTCCTTAGCATTATTGTTCCCTTTGTAGACCTGTCTGTTATTTGACTGTTAATTGAACCAGAAGGATGAGTTCAGGACCAAACCTGAGGATGACTTAGGGCCACAGTTGCAGGAATTCCTCCAGTCTCTTTCTGACGAGTAAACCAGGTGATGGGTTTAAAAAATTTTTTTTAAAACTGTGTGTGTGAGAGAGAGTGAGACAGAGTCAGAGCGAGAGAGTGAGTGTGCACGCACCTCATGGTGGCGCTGGTCTCTTCCAGTCATTCCTATGTGTGCTACTTGGTTGCCATCTTTCTCCGGTGTCTGTTTCTCAGTTTTCTCCCACTCTCAATCCTGAATATTCTAATGTTATCCTTTTCAGGCCAGTTGATAGTGATAGCTAAACATCATTTAGTTTTTCTGGTCATTGGATAGTAGAAGCTGAAGCTCACGTAGTCCATTAATTCATTGGACTAAATGTTTCCACATGTGTTTGATTTTCACAAGGAAGAAAGAATCAGTGTACTTTAGATGGCTCCTCATGAGCTTTTAAGACTCCAGTTGTTACTTCAAAATAGGAACATTGTCTTAGTGGACTCCATTATGCTAACCTGACCTCTGATACTAAGGTGTCCCTTAAGACATGGTCCTGAGTACCCAGGCCTAGTGACTCATTTCCTCAAAGTGTTTGATTATGACTAAGACATATTTATAACTTTGCGCCCTTGTATGTTACCACATTCATGGATATACTTAGAGCAAAAGTAAACACACTTGTACAAATATCCTGTCAAACATATACATATTTGTGGGTATAGTTCCATCCCCCCTCCATATCTACCTGTTTATCTTGAGTGTCCAATCATTCACTGGTGTGGATGGTGTTAGGTGCCATTGACTCAGTTCTGACTCAGCAACCCTGTGTACAACAGAATAAAGTACTGCTTGTTCCTTTGCCATCCTCACAATTGTTCTTATGTTTGAGCCATTGTTGCAGCCCCTATGTGTGGGCTCATTGATGGTCTTCCTCGTTGTGCTGACCCTCTCTACTTTATCAACCATGATGTTCTTGTTCAAGAACTTGTTTCTCTTGATAACATATCCAAAGTATGTGAGACAGTTTTGCCTTCCTCACTTCTAAAGATCATTCTGGTTGTAGAGATGTAAATAATATGAATAAGAAACGGACAATTTCACAATAGAACCAACTGAAATATAAAGGATAATGACAGACTACTTTGAATAACTATTCCAACAAATTTGAAAACCTAGACAAAATAGACACATTTCTAGAAATACATTACCTATGGAAACTAACAGGCTGGGATAAAAATATATTAAACAGACTTATAACAAAAGAAAAAATCGACCAGGTCATTATTAGAAAGCTCCCAGCAACAAGTTCTGGTTCATATGGTTTCATTGGAGAATTCTTCCATTCAGAGAAGAGCTGCCACTCACGAAATCTGCTTAAGCTTTTCTAGAATGTAGAAAAGGATGAAATACTCCCAAATTCATTTTGTGAAGCAAGCATAACCCTGATACTCAAACCACGTAAATAAAAACCCAAACTTAACTTTCATCAAGTCAGTTCCAACTCATAATGACCCTAAAAGAGTAGAACGACTCCATATGGTTTTTGAGATTAGAAATCTTTATGGAAGCTGTCTGCCTCATCTTTCTTTCATGGGGTGATAAATGAATTCAAACTGCTGAATTTTTGGCTCCCACCCCAAAACTTAAAAGTTATCCTTTGTGCCACCAAGGCTCTTTAAGCTAGCCCAGTGGTTCTCAACCTTACCAATGCTGAGACCCTTTAATGCCCTTCCTCATGTTGTGGGACCCCCCCCCCCAACAAAAATATTATTTTCGTTGCTACTTCATAACTGTAATTTTGCTACTGTTAGGAATTGGGCGACCCCTGTGAAAAGGTCCTTCCACCCCCAAAGGGGTCATGACCCACAGGTTGAGAACTGCTGAGCTAGACAAAGGTACCACTAAAAAAAAGACCAATATCCCTCATGAACACAGGTGTAATTTTCAACAAAATTCTAGCCAATAGAATCCAACAATATATAAAAAAATACTATATGACCAAATAGGACTCACAGCAGGTATGCAGGAATCCTTTTGTAGTAGGAAAAGTGTAATCCATCACATAAAGGGATCACATGATCATATCAATCAATGGAGAAAATGTATTTGACGAAATTCAACACGCATTCCTAATAAACATACAGTGAAATCGGTTATTGTTGCTGTTGGGTTCTGTTAAGTCAGTTCTGACTCATTGTGACCTGGTGTACGAGAGTGGGAAACATTGCCTAGACCTGCCCTATACTCACAACCGTTGTGTTGAGCCCATTGTATTAGTCACTATGTCAGTCCCATCTCACTGAGGATCTTCCTTTAGAAGGGAAATCCTTCAACATAATTAAGGTCGTATACACAAAACCAATAGCCAACATTCTTCCCAATGGTGAGAAGCTGAAAGGATTCCCTTGTGAATGGGAACCAGACAAAGGTACCCTTATTACCTCTCCTATTCAATATTGTATTGGAAGTCCTAGGTATGGTAATAAGACAAGAAAGGGAAATAAAAGGTATCCAAATTGGCAGCTCACTCACTGCTATCAATTTGATACCGATTCATATTGCCCCTATAGAACAGGATAGAACTGTCCCTGTGATTTTCCAAGACTGTAACTCTTTCAAGTAGTAAAAAGCCTCATTTTCCTGCACAGTGGCTGGTGGTTTCAAACCTCTGACCTTGTGGCTAGCAGTCCAATGCATCATTAAGTTCACCACAAGGGCTTCTTCCAAATTGGCAAGGAAGAAATAAAACTATCCCTTTTTGTAGGTGATATGAGTCTATACATAGAAAATTTTAGACACTCAGCAAGAAATTTACTGGAACTAATAGAAGGATTTAGCAAGGTGGCAGGTTATAAGATAAACAAAAATCATTCTAATTATTCTACACTAAAAAAGAACTGAAAAGGAAAACAATAGCTACTAAAAGGATGAAATTGATAGTGAACCTAACTAAAGATACAAAAGACTTCTCCCCCCCCCCCCAAAAGACTTTTTTACAAAGAAAAGCACAAAGCCTTACTGCAAGAAACCAAGAAAGACATACATATGTGGAAAACATACCATGCTCCGGGATAAGATTAAACACGGAAAACTAAATAAAAACTGCAACTTCTTGATGGTGTTTCTCTTTGGCTCTTCCTTTTTCCACCTACAATTTGGAGACCTTAGTCCATGAAGCAATCCCTCCATTCTTTGACGTTCCCCGTGTAGTTCAATATTTTGCTCATAGAATCCTACAATGTTGCAACTCAGTGCCCGAATTTCTTCAATTCTTTCAGCTTGAGAAATGTGAAATAGGTTCTTCCCTTTTGGTTTTCTAACTCCCCTTTTGGTTGAATATTTCATTGTAATACTTTTTATTCTTGAGTAGACCTTTGAAATCTATTCACTTCTTTTACTTCATCATTTCTTCATCATTTACTTAAGTACTCTACTTTCAAGGCCAAGTTTTAGAGTCTTTTCTGATACCCATTTTGGTCATTATAAAACATTTTAAAAAATGATCTTTAAAAAAAAAATAAAAATGATCTTTTGCATTTTTTATGTATTATGTCCTGGTCACCCCACAACTCATCTAGTCTTTGGTTGTTAGTATTCAATGAGTTAAATCTGTTCTTGTATCAGCTCTGAATTCAGGTGGGATATACTCAAGGTTCAGGAGCTCTGGTAACAGAGGTTACATGTTTGGGTTGCTAACCACAATGTCAGGCTTCTCCTATAGAGTTAAAGTATCAGAAACCCACAGGGGCAGTTCTACCCTGCCGTATATAGGGTTACTATGAGTTGGAATCAACCCAATGACAGTGAATGAGATAATCAAGATTCTATTTTGGCTGTCATGGAGTGGTTTTAGTTTTCTTCAACCTGAATCTGCCTATGAGCAACTGAGGGTCTCAATTGATCAAAACAACTGGCCATGTTTTCATTATATTGAGCTTCTCCATTATGTCTGTGCACATATGTAGTTGATTTGATTCTTTTGTATTTCATTTGGTGAAGTCCATGTATATAACTGCTTTTTAGGTTGTTGAAAAGGTATTAACAATGACTATGTCTTCCGTCTTTCAAAATTCTCTCATGTTTTTCTCTGGTGGTGTTTCTATCACCAGTGCCATATTTTCCGACTGCTGGGCTATCTTTGTTTCTACCTTTTGCATTCTAGTCACTGGTAATTATCAAAGCATCTCACGTGTGATAGTACTTTTTTGTGCCAACATAGCACCTGAAAGAAGATATGGGTGGAGGTTAACCTGCCAATCAGGTCGCAGCTTGTTGACCTCTTTTGGAGGTGTGACTGTGATTAATGGCTCTCTGGAGGTCAGTCCTCTCTCTCTTTGCCTTCACCTTCCTGCTAGCAGACCCTGATGGTGGCCAGAGCTCTGGAGATCGTCTACCGCCATTGGATCCACAAAAGTGTGCACCACTGACCCGTGATACTCCTGCATTCTTCATTGCTTGTGACTGTGTCAGTCCGAAGAGGGACTTATGGACTAATATTGGACTTATGGACTTGATTTGGACTGGCTGGGATGTTTTCCTAATATATAAAGCTTTTTGATAGAAACCTTTTTCTTACACATATGAGCATTCTGGATTTGTCATTTGCAGGTGTTTCTTTTTTTGAGTCATGCCATCAGCAAATGAAGTTCCTGGAAGATTGACTCCATCATTAAGGTCGACTGTACTTTGAAGAGGTCACTTTTCTCAAGTTTTACTTTGAGAACCTTTCGAACTGTGGGGCTCCTCTTTTGGCAGTGTATCAGACAATATTCCACTGCTATTCATAAGATTTTCATTGGCTAGTTTTTCTAAAGTGGTTTGCTTCTTCTTTCCCCATTTGTTTCCACAAATGGAGAGAGACACGAAAGGACAGCATTTTGACAATGGGGAAGAGGTGAAACAAAAAATGAGGGAGGTGTTGTCAGCCATCCAAATAGATGAGTTTGAAAAGAATGGAATTGCATATTTGACAAAGGTTTTAAGTGTTAAGGAGAGTATTTTGAAGGTGATAAGGTTGTTTTGTAAAATTTAAATATATAGCTTTGGAAAAAAAATTAAATTTTTGGGGTGGGTACCCCCCCTCTTGGGCATGTAAGCCCCTCTAATTACAGGTAACCACTTAGGTAACAAAGTGGGCTGTACCCTAACCCTAGAGGTCCCTGAGTTCATTGGAAAAGTAACCTAACACCAGTGCTGGGGGAAGGTTAGGGGTTTGTTCCCTGAGCAGGGAGTGCAATTATAACAAGTCTGCTCCTATAGATACAGCTGCCGGCCAGATGGCAATCAGCCACGTGCTTGTAAGAAGTAACCTTAAGCTAGCATTATTATGGGAGGATACTGTGGGGATTAATCTTGGTTATGAGAATGTGATTGGGACTCATCTCTAACCCACTAGTGCAAAGCCTCCCTCCACCCAGAATCCTGGCCTTCCAGACTTCTTAAAATATGAGAATAAAGAATTTGTATGCATACAATTTCTTCCTGTTCCTGTTTCCCACATTATAGTCTCAAGCTCAACAGGGGCAGTTTTGCCTTGTCTTAGAGGGTTGCTACAGTTATGAGTTGGCATTGACAGTTTGTAAATGCCCTGTGTGTGGTTTAGCTGATACCCCCCCCCACCCTTCCCCAGTATTGTAAGCAGTGCATTCTGACATAATTTTCGTAATTTAGGTGACTACTACAGAATATTGCTTATTTGGACAGCTGTCTGTTCAAAACGCCAAACCGGTGACGTCATGTTAAAAACCTTATTTCTCTTTTAGAAGGCAAGGGCAGTGTGAGTGTTGCTACATAACAATTGGCAAAGATGAAAACTGGTGCCCTATTCAAAGACGGTGGCTGACCATACCACTTTAAATGTGTATCACGTTACAATTCTGACAGTAATCCAATCTCCTGCATCAGACTCCTGAAAGGGCCTACCAATCCTCTTCCTAGCCTCCCCTTCCAGGGCTTCAGCCCATTATTTTCCCCTTTCTGGTTAATGTTCCAGGATTAGTACCCCCTCCCCCACACCTTATTTATTTTCAAAATTGGTCTGTTCTGATTTCACTGTACTGGCCATGACAGAAATGGTTCAAACTGGTTTGAAGTCCTATGGGAAATCAAGACACCATGTGTTCATGAAGTTGCTGACTTTATCATTGTATTAGTCGTTTTCCATATCATGCCCTACTTCCTGAATACATTAAGCTGCTATGTTACAGGGAAAGTGGTACTTAAGCTACTTTGTTTATTTAAGATTCACCCATTCCCAAGCAGACATTTTTGTAATGTTTAATAATTTTCTTAACAATTGTGTATCATTTTTTAGTCTTAGCAAATCTAGCACTTACGTGCAACCTACAAAGCCCTAATATTTGTGTATCAAATGAAGATCTGTTTGCACAAGCATAGTTTCTTAAATTTAAAAATTCTTGTTTTAAAATTTACCCTTAATATTTTATATGTAAATTCTGCTTACAGTTTGATAGTGCCGTTATTCAGCACATATTTATAAATAAGGTATTGTGATCTCTAAACCTCATTAGTAATTAGCTTATAACACCAAACTCAATGTATGAAACCTCATAGAACAAAATGTTCTTTTTCCCTTCACTATCATCTGGCTTTATCGTTCTAGTGTCCTATTACCCGATCGATGACAAAATCCAATGAAGCTCATTTCAACATTTGTAAGTTAGTATTAAAAATAACATAAAATTACTTTTTGAAAAACAGTTTATTGGGGGCTCGTACAACTCATCACAATCCACTGTACATTTGTTGCCATCATCATTCTCAAAACATTTGCTTTCTACTTGAGACCTTGGTATCAGCTCCTCCTTTGTTTACCTTCCCTCCTCCCTTCCTCATGAACCCTTGATAATTTATAAATTATTATTTTTTCATGTATTCCACTGTCCGATGTCTCCCTTCACCCACTTTTCTGTTGTCCATCCCCCAGGGATGGGGTTATATGTAGATCATTGTGATCAGTTCCCTTTTTCTCCCCTTACCTTCCCCATCCCCTCCTGGTATCGCTACTCTCATTATTGGTCCTGAGGGGTTTATCTGTCTTATCTGTACCAGTGTACATCCTCGGGTGTAGCCGGATTTGTAAGTTAGAACTGGGTCATGATAATGAGGGGAAGAAAGCATTAAAGAACTAGAGGAAAGTTGTATGTTTCATTGGTGCTATGCTGCACCCTTACTGGCTCATCTCCTTCCCGCGACCCTTTTGTAAGGGGATGTCCAGTTGCCTACAGGTGGGTTTTGGATCTCCACTCTCCACTCCCCCTCATTCACAATGATTTTTTTTGTTCTGGATCTTTGGTGCCTGATACCTGATTCTGTCAACACCTCATGATCACACAGGCTGGTGTGCTTCATCCATGTGGGCTTTGTTGCTTCTCAGCTAGATGGCTGTTTATCTTCAAGCCTCTTAAGACCCCAGACGCTATGTCTTTTGATAGCCAGGCACCATCAGTTTTCTTCACCACATTTGCTCACACATCTGCTTTGTCTTCAGTGATCATGTTCAGAAGGTGAGCATCATAGAATGCCAGCTTAATACAACAAAGTGTTCTTGCATTGAGGGAGTACTTGAATGGAGGCCCAATGTCCGTCTGCTACCTTTATACTAAACCTATAAATATATGCACATAGATCTATTTCCCCATCATCATAGATCAATATATTACGTATATATTTAGACCTCTATAAATGTCCATTGCCTCCTAGTTCTTTCCTCTGTTTCCTTTTACTTTCTTCTTGTCCCATGATCATGTTTTGCCTAATTCCTCTGGGTTACATTGCCCATGATAAAGCTCTACCAGGCCTCCCATACCCTCCTTGCCATCGATTTTGAATCACTTGTTACCTTGTCCCTGGGTTTGTTTACTCCCGCTTCCTTTCCTGCCTGCTCTCCCTCTTCCAAGCACCCCCCCCCCAACCGTTGGTCCCATTGTTTTCTCCTCAATTATTTATCACTAGATAGACCTGCAGAGATAATAATATGCACAAAAACAAGACAGAGCAAAACAAAGCAGCAAAAGAAAAAACAGCAACAAAAACCCAACAACACCAACAACAAAAAAGCCTATAAGTAGTTCAAGGTCTGTTTGTTGGCCTTTAGGAGTGTTTTCCTGTCTAGTCTTGGTGGGGTGCCACGTCCTGACCCCAAAGTCTATTTTTGGTATTCCCTGGGGACTTAGTTGAGTTGCTCTGTTCCCCATGCTGTTCTGTTCCATCCCTCAGTGTGTGGGGGTCAGACCGGGCGCAATTCCTGCACTGTCTCCAGTGTTGTCTCCCATAGCGTTACAGGTCAGTGAGGGACATCTTGTCTCATAGTGGGGCTGGCCCTATGGTCCTCCCAGTGCTTTGGCTGCTCTGAGCAGGAATATTGTTCTCAGGGTTTGGTGGGCCAGGATGTGTTCCACTCTCTCTTTCTCTCCCTTCATTTGCTCCTGCATGCTCTGATCAGACATGTCCCTCTCCCTGAGCTGTAGCTTCAGTGCTGTCCTCTGAAATGATTCTTTTGCAGGGAAGGGGTCTGTCCATGTAGTCGGGATTGGTGCCAGCCCCTCAGACCTCTCTACTGGTTCCCTGTTGCATACACGTCTTGGAGCACTGAGTTGAAGTCTGGTCCCTCTTTCCCTGTGGAAATATAAACAATACCCTCCCTTTGGGTGGGTTAGTGCCCTGTCTTCTTTTATTTAGCTAAAAGTATTAAGCTATAGTTTAAAGATAGTCTTGCTTCAAAACTAAAATGATTGTAAAAATAGGTTATAAAATAAATGTGTACAATTCCTTGGATATTAATATACTTTGGATTCTAATGAAAGACTAAATTTAACATGTCACAGACTGTAATTTATTGTACATGATTCATTTGAAGTTTGCACTAGAAAAGCCCAAAAGTGCATGGATGTAGCAATGCAAAGTGCTGTAAAAGTTTCTGAATGTCTATTCTCAATTTCTATACCTTTTTTGTTGGTTTGGATTAGAAGCAACTGTTGACTGCACCGAGTCTATAGAACATACTTTGAAGAACATTGATTTAGGTAGTTTACAGTTTTGTTTTTTTTTTAGTTTACAGTTTTTACAAGAACCAAAAATACTTCTCTTAAGCAACATGGTATTTTGCATATGTCGTGCCTCATGTGTGAGTTTCTCCGTAGAATAAATTTCTATGAAAGTGTATGTATTGCTTGATGAAAGTGTGTATGTGTTTAGAATTGAGAGATCATTTCCAATATTTTCCTTCAAAAGATCTGTTGATTCCATGGCTAAAATTTGAGTATGGCATAGTGCATAGTGTTGGGCTATTGACAAGGTCAACAGTTTGAAACCACCAGCCACTCACAGGAGAAAGATGAGGCTTTTTACTACAAAGCCTCAACACAGGGCCGTTCTACCTGTCTCGCAGGCTCAATATGAGTTGTAATCAGCTTGATGGCAGTGAGTTTTGTTTTGTTTGTTTTTTCCCTGGTTTTCTCTCTATATAAAAAATTCTAACATTTTGTCTGGGAAATGTTGCATATTGTCCCATATTTTCCAATAACATAGGTTATTGTCTTTCTTTTTAAAAAAATTAGGTTAGGGTGTTATATTGTTTTTAATTTTATTACTGTTTTAAATTAGATAAACTTTAAAGTGGCTTTAGCTTTAGGAGAGATAAAAAGAATGTTACTTTTAGTGGCAGCCACTCTTGATATTTTTCATTTTGCAGCAGGAGCCAAAGGAAGAGAATGAACCACAGAAAATGAAGACAACGCAGCCAAATAGAGCAACGTGTTTGGCTAAAAGAAAAATTGCACGTATGTTTTCATTTTTATGTTGAGAATGGTTTGGCAGTTACACAGGTATATATAGATTTGAAATTAGTACTTTCATTAGGGAGAAGAGAAATCTCTGAATCATGATATATATGTTTACTGTTTATTCTGGATTCCATTATAAACAAATCCTAAGAATTCCTACAGCTTATACAATTGACTAATTAGTGGCAGAGTGTTAAATGAAAGAATGAAACCTTAGGCACATTTGTGTTTGAAACATGCTTTGGAACCCTTACTATGTGAATCTTGGGTAAGTCACTTTTTAATCTACTCATCAATAAAATACAGATAATAACACTTGTTTCATAAGTTACTTAGTAGAGGCTCAGATAAGTAAATGAAGTTAATGACCGTACTTTTGCTATTACAGTTCTTTGTTGGTTTTGCTTTCTGTGTTAGTTGTGATATCATTTAATAATTTATTTTGGCATTTTTAATGAGATATTAAATGTTCAAGTGTTTCAGTGAACTTTTTACTATACTAACCCCTTGGAATTATCATAACAATGGTCTGAAGATAAACAAGCATTTCAATGCTAGTTTGAATTGAATTGATTTAGGTATTATTCTTATATTATGCTTATACTAAATGAACTAATATGCCTTTGTTGTAAAATCATTGCCTTATGTTTGACTGTTTGGTTTTATCTGTTGAATATATTCAAGTTACTTTCAGCCTTGGGGATTTTAGGTAATAGTTACTATTTGAATTTAGTAATGCTTAAGAATCAAGTAAAATTTTTGCCACCATTGGTATACTATTGGTAGTTGTCTACTTGGTTACTTTGCATCTTTATGTCCCAACTATATTTTGCATTTCTATTTATCCGGTCATATTTTTCTTTTCCTTTTTTTTGCACTTTTTGAAATTAGTTGAATATTTTTGTGATTACATTTTATTTCTACTACTGATTTATTATTATTAATGTTTTATTTTTATTTCATTATGCTAAGATATGTATAATTTCAAGGGTTTTTAAGTGTCAGTCAGTATATGCTTTATGTTGTGTAATCATCACTATTATTTGTTTTTAGAACAATTTCTTCTCCAAAAACGTACCCTCTATATTCATTGAGCACTAACTCCCACTCTCTTTCACACCTTGGTCCTGGTAAACATTGTTCTACTTTCTTTCTCTATGAATTTGCTACTTCTATGTACCTCTTAACAAATTATGAAAAACATTACAAAGATTGGGAATTTCAGAGCACTTCATTATGCTCATGTCGAACTAGTATATGGACTATGGACTGAGACATTCATTCAAACAGAACAAGGGAATACTGTGTGATTTAATATCAGGAAAGTTGTGTGCATCAGGGTTTTATCCTTTCATCATACTTACTAAATCTGTATGCTGAGCAAATAATCTGAGAAGCTGGACTATATGAAAAAGAAAGCAGATCAAGATGGAAGGGAGGTTTATTAACAATCTGTATTATACAGATAACACAACCTTATTTATTGACAGTGAGGATTTAAAGCTTTTGCTGATGCTGATCAAGGATTGCATACTTCAGTATGACTTGCAGCTTAATGTAAAGAAAACAAAATCCTCACAACTGGACCAGTAGACAGCATCATGATAAATCGAAAAAAGATTGACGTTGTCAAGGATTTCTTTTGACTTGGATCCACAATCAAGTGCTCACGCAAGTAGTCAGAAATCAAATGACATGCTGCACTGGGCAAATCAGCTATACAAGACCTCTTTAAATTGTTGAAGAGCAAGGATGTTAGTTTGAGGACTAAAGTATACCTGACCCAAGCCATAGTATTTTTAATTAGCTCATATGCATGTGAAAAGTTGAGAGTGAATAAAGAAGACCTCCAAAGGCTTGAAGGTAATCAAGCAGCCATCAAGCTCAGAAGCAACAAAGCCCACATGGAAGAAGCACACCAGCCTATGCAATCACGAGGTGTTGAAGGGATCAGGTATAAGGCATCATCAGAACAAAAAATCTTACCATAGTGAATGATGGGGGGAGTGCGGAGTGGAGACCCAAAGCCCATTAGTAGGCCACTGGAGATTCCTTTGCAGAGGGGTCTCGGGGAGGAGATGAGCCAGTCAGGGTGCCATGTAGCAACGATGAAAAATACAACTTTCCTCTAGTTCCTAAACGTTTCCTCCCCGCTCCCAGTATCATGACACGAATTCTACCTTGCAAGTCTGGCTAGACCAGAGGATGTACACTGGTACGAACTGGAAATCCAGGGCGGATGATCCCTTCAGGACCAGTGGTGTGAGTGGCGAGGCAGGGAGGGTAGAGGGAGAGTTGGTAGGAAAGAGGGAACCAATTACAAGGAACTATATGTGACCTCCTCCCTGGGGGACGGACAACCGAAAAATGGGTGAAGGGAGACGTCGGACAGGGCAAGATATGACAAAATAACAATTTATAAATTATCAAGGGCTCATGAGGGAGGGGGGAGCGGGGAGGGAGGGGAAAAATGGGGACCTAATGCCGAGGGCTTAAGTGGAGAGGAAATGTTTTGAGAATGATGAGGGCAATGAATGTACAAATGCGCTTTACACAATTGATGTGTGTATGGATTGTGATAAGAACAAAGGAGCTCTAGTGACAGTGATTATGCTTTGGCTGTGATCTGCAAGGGTGGCAGTTCAAAACAGCTAGCTGCTCTTTGGGAGAAAGATAGAGCTTTCTACTCATAAAGAGTTACTGTCTTGGAAACTCATGGGGCAGTTCTACCCCTTTTCTTATAGGGTTGCTGTGAGTTGGCATTGACCCAATCAAAGGCAGTGAATTTGGTTTTTTTTGGATTTTCCAGAAGAACAAACACATCTGTCTTGGAAGAAATACAGCCAGGATGCTCCTTGGAAGCAAGGATGGCGAGACTTTGTCTTAGTATGTTGAATATGTTAACATAGGGGACCGGTTCCTGGAGACGGACATTATGTTTGCTAAAGTAGAAGTTCAGCAACAAAGATTGTCAAGGAGAGGGATTAACACAGTGGCTGCAAACAACAATAATTGTGAAGGTGATGCAGGACTGGGCAATGGTTTGTTCAGTTGGGCATAGGCTTGCTAGGAGCCATAACTGACTCTACAACACCTAGCAACATATATCTCGTATAAGTGGACTCATACCATATTTGTCCTTTTGTATCTGGTGTAGTTTACGTAGTATGTTTTCAATTATAACATTCTTTGTGTTATAATTTTTATCAGAATTTCATCCCTTTTTATGAAATGGCTGAATAATATTCCATTGTGTGGGTGTACACATATGTATATGTTTATATACCACATTTTGATTATTAAGTCATCTGTTGACAGAATTGGATTATTTTCACTTTTTAGCTTGTGAATGTTTCTGGGAACATTGACATACAAGTAGTTATGAGTTTCTGCTTTCAAGACTCCTGGGTATATATGTAGAACTTTAATTTCTAGGTTACAGCCTAGTTTTATGTTTATTTTTGAGGAACATCAAACTTTTTTTATAGCAACTGTACTATTTTACATTTCTTCCACCGATACATATGTGTTAAAAATGTTTCCACATCTTTGTCACTATGTAATTTTCTGATACTAGCCATTAGTCATCCTAGTATGCGTGAAAAATGATGAGACTTAGTCTTGTTTACTTTGGACACCTCATCAGTTAAGACCAATCAATCACTCCGAAAGGACATCATGTTTGGTAAAGTATAGAATACCAATTTAAAGAAGAAGGAAGTCTCCATGTGATGGATTAAATAAGACTAAAATAGTAGCCTCAAACATATCAATGATTATGAGGATGGTGGAAAATTGTCTAGTGTTTTGTTCCATTATACACAAAGTCTCCATGAGTTGGACTCACTTTGACTGGTAACTGAAAACAACTATGTGTGAAGTATTCTCTCACTGTAGTTTAGATTCCAGAATGACTAGGTCAGAATCAACACAACTACTAAAAGTGTTGAGCACATTTTCATTTGCTTAGCAGCCATTTACATATCTCTGACAAAATGTCTATTCAAGTAATTTGAAATTGGGTATACACACACACACACACACACGGTGAGTAAAACGTATAGCTACAGAGCCATAGAAACTTTATTAAACAAAAAGATCCAAATATGAAGCTATTGTTTCTCGACATATCCTCCTCCTATGTCAGCATACAGGAGTGGCTGTGAGGACACACAGGACCGTGCGGTATTTCATTCTGCTGTGCACAGGGCCTCTGTGGGTCTGATCGACTCAATGGCACCCAACAACAACAACAACTTGTCAGCATATTTCTGAAGGCAGTTTCTGTCTCTCTAAGCCTTCCTCCAAAGAATTCTGTGTTTTCAGGTTATTCATGATAAAAATGGCAGTTTTGTGATCCTCAAGGGGCTCAAATTGTGTCCCTTTTAAATGTTCTTCTAAGGGGGGAGTAAAAAAGCCTGAAGGGACAAGATAAGGGCAAATTGGGCAAGGTAGCTCATGGAAATTCTTGTAGATCTGCTGCTTCTACTTTTGAAGAATGAGCAAATACAGTGTAGTGATAGAAAAAAATTACTCAGCACAACTTCCTTGGCCTTTTTCTCACCAGTGCAGTTTTTAATCCTTAAAATATCTTCCTAATAAGCCCCCATGGTTGTGTCCTTTAAGAAATTGTCAAAGATTACCTTTCTGAGATCCTAAAAAACAGTTACCATGACTTTCTGAGTTGACCTCTTTGCCTGCAATTGAATTGGCACAGCAGATCCCTCAGAAGTCACGTTTTTGATAGGACCTTTTAATGAAGGTACTCTATCAAGACTAAGGCAAATGTATAACTGAGACAACTTGTCTGCAGCCACTTACTGGTTGCAGAGACATGGTTAAGTACATTCTGTTTGGATACACCATGCATATATGAACTAGATCTGTAGTAGCAATACTTTTTTATATATCCTAGTATATTTTGTTATTGACTTGTAGGAATTCCTTTTATGTTCTGGATATTAAACTCTTAACACTACGTGATTTAAAATATTTTCTATCATCTTTTAACTCTCCTGATTGTATTCATTGATGCACAAAAGTTTTTAACTTTAATGAGGGTTAATATATGTATTTTTTCTTTTGTACCTTGTGCTAAAGATGGCACGTCTAAGTTCCAGTGCCATCTAGATTCCACCCGCCAATGTTTTCCTCTTAGGATTTTGTGATTTTAGCTCCTAGATTAGGACTTTGATTCATTTCGAATTAACTTTTGTACATGATGTCGGGTAGGATTCCAATTTTATTCTAAAATGTTACATGTTTATATCCAGTTTCCTATTACCATTTGTTGAAGACTATTCTTTTCCCATTGATGTGTCTTGAAATCCTTATCAAAAATAAATTTACTGTACTTAACATAGGTTTTTTCTAAGTCCCTGTATTTTATTCTATTTGCTTTGATGGTTCTCCTTATTTTAGAACACTGTTTGGATTACTGTAGATTTGTATAAAGTGTTCAAGTCAGGAAGTGTGAGTCCTCCACCTTTGCTTTTTTTAAAAATAGTGTTTTGGCTATTTTTATTGTGGATTTTCTATTTCATGCAAAAAAACCACCTTTGGGATTTTTATAAGGATTTTATTGAATGTGTATATCGCTCTGGGTAGTATTACCATCCTAACATTTTAACAGTATTGCCACTCTGGGAGAAAAATGAGGTTATTTGCTCCAGTAAAGATTTACAGTCTCGGAAACCTTATATAGGGGTGCTGTGAATTGGAATCAACTTGATGGCAGTAGGTTTGTTTTGGGGTTTTAACATTTTGATAATGTGTACGTTTTTTACTTATCAACTTAGTTTTCTACTCTCCTTTTATATTGTTTACATAAACTATATCTTCAATTGTTGCGTGCCCAACAGCATATAATTTTTTTGGTCAATTTGTGGTTTAAATCATGTATGAAATAAGAATTGAAGTTACAAACCAAGATTATAGTCATATTGGCTGCTATATTTAATGTATGTGTATTTACCTTTATGGGAGTTCTATATGTATTCACACATATTGTCTAGAGTTTTTAATTTCAACATGAAGGACTCCCTTAATTGTTTTTTGTAGGGATGTCTAGCTTTAACAGAATTCTTCAGCAATTGTTATCTGGGAATTTTTCCTTCCTTTTTAAAAATTTAGTTACATATTGACTTATTGTTGGAGCACTCACTCTTTCACTGAACCTAGAGATCAGTGAGTTTTAAAAACTTAAGGCCTTTTCAGTTTTTTTCTCTTCAGGTGTCTTGTCCTGGGTACTCATTTGATTTTCTAAATGCTCCAGGAACTACAAGTGATTTTCAATGCTGAGATTTCCCAAAGAAATTTTCCTCAGTTTTTCTTCTGAGGTTTTAGGCATTCTGTTATATAACCACCATGATCCTTTACCTTGGTGAGGATGGCAGTTTCAAACACAGCAGTAACTTCGTGGGAGAAAGATGAGGCTATCTGCTTCTGTGAAGATTTACAGCCATGGAAATCATCCTGTGTAGGGTTGCTGGAGTCAGAATCGACTTGATGGAAGTAGGTTTGGTTTGATCCTGATACTGTGGGTTGTTTTGTTAACATTACCTTCAAGCAGTGGCCACCACTTTTTACACTCTGAATAGTACATTTCTTGTTGTGAAAAACAGATATGAGCTCCTTATTTCTGTCTATTAAGTAGACTCCACACCAGATAGAACAATCATTTAATTTATGAGTAAAATCTACTCTGTTCCCTCTGAAACCAGGGTCCCAGGTCTCACAAATTGGGGATGTAGGTTTTTGCTTTCAAGAATGCTGCTGAGCCCAAAGGCAAGGGTCTTTAAAAATGCCACAGAGCTTTTTTACATAAAGTACACAGCTATTAACTGAAAAGTTGGAGGTCTGAACCCACCAGCTGCTCCTAGGGAGAAGGATGTGGCAGTCTGTGACTGTCAAGATTTGCAGCCTTAGAAATTCTTTAATGCAATTCTACTCTGTCCTAAAAAAATAAACCAAACAGTGCCATCAAGTGAATTCTGACTCGTAGTGACCCCAAAGGTCTATTTTAAGTTGGTTTTGGCTTGATGGCATTGGGTTTGATTTTTTAGATTTGGTAAGTTGCCTTTTTCTTGATGTATTATTTGTATGGTTGATGTAAACCTTTGAAGGCTATCTAGAGTTTTGACAATGTTCCTTCTAACAGTTTCTGTATATTTATCCATGTTTCAATGGCGTTCATACTCCTCAATTTGGTGACATTACTTCCTCTTTTTTTAAGTTATATAGACATAACCACGAAAACCCCAAACTCGCTGCTCGATATCAAGTCACTGCTGACTCATAGTGACTCCCAGTGGGTTTCCAGGACTGTAACTGTGTATAGGAATAGAAAGCCCAGTCTTTCTCCCATGGAGCTGCTGCTGGTGTCTAAATTCCCTCTGAGTAATATTTTAGCTTCAGCCCATACATTTTTAAATTTTGACAATGTATGTCCTCATTTTCATTCATATCAGAATACCTAAAAATTTCTCTTTGTGATTTCCTCATTGTCTTTTGATTAGAGTTTGTTGTTTACCACTTTATATTTCCCACATTTTTTACGTTAATGGTTTAAATTTTATTTCATTATGGTTTAAGAACAAACTCAATATGATTTACCGGTAAGTCTTTTTATGTTTATAGGGTTGCTATATGAGTTGGAATTGACTGGGTGCCACACAATAACAACATTCATTGACATTTCTTTTCATATGGTCTATCCTGGAGAACGTTCCATGTATACTTGGATAGAATATAGTTTCTGTTGTTTGGGGGTGACATGTTCAAGGATGTTAGATATAGTTGCTTTGTAGGTTTTTTCAAGTCTATTACTTAATCATCTGCCAAATTTTATCAATTTCTGAAAGTGAAGTATTGAATTTCATTGAAAGATATTTCTGTTAGTTATAGAATTCTAGTTGACAGTTTGTTTTTCTTTTACCACATTTAAGGTTTTCCTTCATTATCTTCTGGGATGAGAAGTCCATTTTAATTGTATTTTTATAATATATTTAAAATGTCTTAATTTTGGAGGGTGCGGGGGTACTGCTTTAAATATTTTCTTATGAACATCTGATGAGATTTAGGCTTCCTGCCCCTCAGTTATTCATCTGTGTTATATTATTTCATTGATGAGTTCTTCATTTTTATTTTTTCTTTCTGTAACCCCTTTTCTTTCTGTAATGGACTTTTTGTTACTGATCTTTATGTTTTGAAATTTCTGTTCTGTTTCCTATTTATTTTTTCTTTTGGGGGTTTATATCCTCAACTTTATCTTTTAATTCTATTGAGTTAAATGTGGAAGTTATATGAAATTAATAATTGTAAAGTGAGTAGGTCAGTGGCATTCACAATTATATGCAACCACCACTTATTTATT
>NW_022111372.1:50415463-50430245 GCF_000313985.2 Echinops telfairi
AACAACAATGAAAAGAAAAGCCTATAAGTAGTTCAAGGTCTGTTTGTTAACCTTTGGGAGTGTTTGATGGGCTGCCCCACCCTGGCTCCACAGTCTACTTTTGGTATACCCCCAGGAACTTCATTGCTTTGCTTCCCTTGCTGCTCTGTTGTATGCCTTAATGTTTTGCCTCGGTTTGGTGCAACCACCACTTCTATCTAGTTCTAAACATTTTCATGATCTCATAGAAAGCATGGTACCCATTAAACCATTATTTTCTGTTTTGTTCCTTAACCCCTGGCAACCACCATCTCTGTTGCTTCTGTATGGATACCTGTTCTGGATATTTCATATAAATGGAACCATGCAATCTGTGACCATTTTTGTGGTTTTTTTTCCCTTAGGGGAAGGTCTTCAAGGAGATGAATTGACAACTGTGGCTGTAACATTGGGCTCTAGAATAGGAACACTTGTGAGGAAGATTTAGGATTGGGCAGTGTTTATTCTGTTCTGCATAGGATAGGGTTGCTAAAGGTCGGAGCCAACTTGATGGCACCTAACAATAATACTGTTTTTTTAGTTTCATATATATTGTAGCATGTATCAGTACTTCATTCTTCTCATGGCTGGATAACGTTCCATGGTCTATGGATATACCACAATTTGTTTATGAATTCATTGATGACATGGGACTGTTTACACTTTTTAGATATTATATATTGTGCTTCAGTTAACATGTTTGCACACATATTTATCTGAGTATCATTTTACAATTATTTTAGACATATACCCAGAACTGGAGTTGCTGGATCATAAAGTAATTTTGTATTTAACTTTTTAAGGAACTGCCTTACTGTTTTTTTATAGCAGCTGCTGAGTTTTATAATCCTATCAGCAATGAGTGAGAGTGTTCTAATTTCTTCACATATTTGCCAATATTGGTTATATTCAGTTTTTCACATAATAGCCATCCTGGTGGATATGAAGTGCTATCTCATTGTAGTTCTTATTTACATTTACATAATGAGTAATTACACTGAGCATCTTTGCATGTGATTGTTTGTCCATCTGTGTATCTTCTTTGATGAAATGTCTGTTCAGGTCCTTTGCCCATTTTTTGATTTAGTGTGTTTTGGGTTTTTTTTTTTTAATCGCTAAGTTGTCAAAGTTCATTATATATTCTTGATATTAAGCCTTTACATAATTTATAAATCCAAAATATAAGGGTAAATTAAAAAAATACTGCTACTAGGGTTGTATTTCAAAGTGTGTTTAAACTTGGTCTGCAGTCAGTGAATGGCTACAGCCAATTTCACTGACACATTTGTCTTAGTCTTGTTAAGGTGCTTTAAAAAAAATTCCAATCAGAACAGTGGCTTTTGAAAAGGATCTGTTGTGTTAGTTCAACTATTCAAGGCTGACGGGTCAACTCAGAATTATTATAGTAACTAGTTTGGTGGGACTTGGATGGGGTAATCTTGATAGATATTCTCAAAGGAAATATGACCACAGGAACTTATTATGAAGAAATTTTAAGAAAATTGAAAACTGCATTAGTGAGAAAAAGAAAAGTTGTGGAATATTGGGCTGAGGAATTTTTTTCCCATCATGAAAGTGCACCTGCTCATTCTTAAGCAGTAACAATGGCAGCCCTACAAGAATTTTACTGGAAAACTATCACATCTGTCCCACAGCCCTGATCTTGACCCTTTAGACAACTTTTCGCCCCCAAAACTTGTAGAATATTTAAAAAGAACATGATTTGAATCCTTTGAGGATGCCGAAACTGCTATTTTGTCATGGTGTAAATTGATGACACCATTCTTTGAGTAAGGGATGTTATGTAATGTCATGTTAGGTGCCATCAAATCATTTTCATTTCATAGTGACCCTATGTTCAGCAGAACAAAACATTGCCCGCGCCTTCACTATCTTCATAATTATTGTTATGTCCAAAATATAGGTCAGATCAGGTCTTGCCATCCTTGCTTCTACAGAGCATTCTTGCGGTACTTTTTTGAAGGAAGGGTTAGAGAGATGGGGAAACACTTTTCAGAAGTTTTTAGACCTATATGGGAGGATATGTCAAGAAATAAAAGTTTCATATTTTATAATTTTTGTTTTTCTAAAGACTTCTATGATTTTTGTAGTGATACTTTTTTTATCCCTCCCACATATTTTCTCCCATTCTGTACACTTTATCTTCACTTTGCTGATAAAATTCTTTGATGCATTAAGGCTTTAAATTATGTTGCATTAAGGCTTTAAATTATGTTATTAGTTCTATCTTTTGTTACTCATATTTAGTTGTCTTATCTATCATTCAAACTTTTTTTTAAAACTTTATTGTGAATTAGGTGAAGATTTACAAATTATCAGTTTCACATTCAACAATTCATATACATATTGTTATCTATTGCAGTCCCCTCAGTGTACCATCATTTATTCTCCTTCCTCCCCATGTTTCTTGTTTCTATTTTTGCTAACCTTCTGAACTTAGGGAAATGCTGCCAATTTGATCTTAAATGGTTATTTATTCTAACATGGGAGTCAATTCAGTTCAAGACCTGAAGGGTGACAAAGGGCCATGGTCTTGGCCTTTAGTCTGTCCAGCCAGTAAGCCTGGTTTTTTTTTATGATTTTGATATACATTCTAAATTTTTCTCACTATTCAAGACCTTCGAATGTGAAGCTTATCAGAGCAGTTGGTAGTGGGAGTTGGGCACCACGGAATTCTTATCTAAGGATTGTGGAGACTGATGGTCCATTAATCCATTGGACTAATTGTTACCAAATATCTTATGATTCTCATCACTCTTCTTTCATCTGGATGGGGAAAGGCCAGTAGTTGAACCTTAGATGGCTGCTCACTAGCTTTTAAGACCGTAATTGCACTCATCAATGTAAGAATGTAGAATATTATCTTTGTGAACTGTGCTATGCCAATTGACCATGGTGGCCCCTAAGATCATGTCCAGATCTCATTCACCATTTTCACATAATGGAATATTGTATACTATTTATCATTCTTACATGTCTTCATGATTATTTTGATAATAATATCATAGTCTGTTAATTCCTAAAGTTAATTAACCATTATTTGTAAGCATTTAGTGTAATGTTTTTATAGGTGATAGTATAACGGAACATCTTTTTGTGGATAACACAATCTTTTTAACAATTGCCTATGGTAAATTCATAGGTATATTGCTTTTTTTGAGAATGCATATTTTTAATGAGTTTTAAGTCCAAAATCAGCATACTTCAACTGGAACAAGGGTGACAGTGTAAACTCTCCAACAACAGAAGAAAAGAAATCATAAAGATCAGAGCAGAAAGAAATGAACTGGAAAAAAGAGAGAAAAAAATCAACATGAGAAGAAATTGGTTCTTGGAAAGGATGAATAACATTAACAAACTGCTGGCAAACTTAACAAAGGAAAAGAAAGAAAAAGATGCAAATAACTAGAATTAAAGATGAAAAGAATGACATCACAACAGGTCCAAAAAGAAATAAATATCTATGAACGTTGTACTCTAAGTTTGATAACCTAGAAGAGATGGACAAATGTAAAGAAATACATCATCTCCTCAAATTAATGCAGAGGGATGTAGAAAACCTCACCAGACCTATAACAAATGAAGAAATGGTATAGGTCATCAAGAAACTTCCAACCAAGGAAAGCCCAGGATCCACACGGCTTTCCTGGGGGATTCTGCGAAGTATTCAGTGAAGAGCTGTTACCAATGCTACACAAACTATTCCACAAGGTAGAAAAAGACAACAAACTGTCAAACTCATTCTATGGAAAAGATTTGGGTGGGAACATACTTTATCCTGCTTAAAAAAAAAAAAATTTATGCAATGTTCCCTTTCAGAGATTTTAAATACCTGGAAATGAGACAGTTTTTCCTATTACATAATTTTCTAGTTTTGCATTCCAAATTGTTAACAGCTTGTTTGTCCATCTCAGTGGCATTTTTGTCCATCTCAGTGGCAGGTTAACATGATACTAATTATAATCATCATAAATTATGATCCGCATAATCAGCCTTACACAAGTTGTATACTACTTTATAAAAAACAAAATAAAACAAAATCCACAACCCATTACCATCAAGTCAATTCTGACTCATAATAATCTAATAGGACAGAGTAGAACTACCCAATAGGGTTTCCGAGGCTGATGCATCTTTCTCCTTTGTACTGACTGGTGAGTTTGAACTGCCAACCTTGTGGCTAGCAGCTACGCACTTTAAACAGGGCTCCTTTTCCTATGCTTTAGAATCTACTGCCATTGAGTTGATTCCAACAGTACCTCATTTTCTTACAGAGATGACAGAAGAAGAACAGTTTGCTCTGGCTCTCAAAATGAGTGAGCAGGAAGCCAGGGAGGTGAATAGCCAGGAGGAGGAGGAAGAGGAACTTCTGAGGAAAGCCATTGCTGAAAGCCTGAATGTAAATATGCTCTGTTAAAAAAATTGTGAAAATTAATCAGCATTATTCTTTTACTATTGCAGTGTTTTAGTATTAAATCGAGCTCTAGTAGTTCTTGATGTTTTCAGCTAATAAGTATTTTCCCTTAATAATTTTTAAGTCTGCATTCAATTGTTCCTAAACCCAATTTCAATTGTTTTGTTATTAATTCTGCATTACAGTTGTCCTCTACCTAATAGAATTTCAACCATGGCTTAGGAGATCAATAGTAATTAGCAGCTTCTGAAAAGAGTTACTGAGTACCAATAAACCAAAAGGGAGCAAGAAAAAGTGCCTCCTCACCTGTTTTGTGAGAACAAAGGGCATGAAAATCAGCCATGGGTTATGGAGAGAAAGGATAGACAGTTTTATGGTTAACAGCCCAACAAGTAACCACTATGCCACCAAGGCTTCCTACTAGGATAGACAGTTTTAAAAATAACCAAATAATATGCTAAAAAAAGAATTTTTGTTAGGTACTGTTGAGTCAGTTCCGACTCATAGCTTCTGTTTGTTCAAAAGAATGACACACTGCTTAATCCTGCACCATCCTCACAATTGTCCCTATGCTTTAGCCCATTGTTGCAGCAGCTGCATGTCCATCTCTTTGAGAGCCTTCCTGTTTTTTGCTGCTCCTCCACCTCACTACACAAGATGTCCTTCTCCATGGACTGGTTTCTCCTGACAACATGTCCAAAGTACATGAGACAAAAGTATCACCATCCTTGCTTCTAAGGAGCATTCTGGATTTACTATTAAATAGTGTTAAATTATCATTTGAATATGTACAGTTGAAATAATTTTAAATGTGAAGGATACTTGCTAGTGGCGGTCCCTGTGCCTTCTCTTACTCTACTCAACTATGCCAGAAAGAGGTTTAGTGTAGTGATCTAGCGTAGCATTGCCACATGTTAGGAATTCAAATGCATTTGTGGGATTCATTTGAATTCATCATCTACCTTTTTTTAAGGGTACAGCTATTAGGAACAGTGACTTCCCCTTTCTGTTCTTCCTGTGGCCCTTCATGAATAGTTAAATTATTAATAAACCTGGTCTGGGGTGGGATCACTTGTTTCAGAGTTGCCGGCCTTCTGATGCCTCTGCTACCAGCTCTCGACCTCTTGCCACTGGACCGTCTTCACAGTCCTACCAAGAGAAAACCACAGACTCTGGGACCACTGAAGGCATGTCTCCTTGTTCCGACTCCTTCCACTCATCAAGTAGGACCACGTCACAGGGCTGTTAGACTGAGAGTTGATGTACAGAGATGCCCCAAATCCCTCTGATGATATGAAAGAGGTGAAATCAGAAAGTAGTTGAGATTTCATAAATATCCAGCATACTTTTATCTCTAAGGAAAAGCCAACATTTGGTTAAACCCTCTTAATAGAAGGCTCTACTTAATAGAAGAGCCTTTCTTACATTAAGTAATCCTAGTGATAGCTAATCAAGTCCTCTTCATAAAAACAGTTTGTCTTTTAGCCCTACTTTTTCTCAAATACCTACAGGCATATGGCAGCCGGTACCTCCATCACTGTTTAAAGGCTCACATATCAGTCAGGGAAACGAGGCTGAGGAAAGAGAGGAGCCCTGGGACCACACTGAAAACACTGAAGAGGAGCCGGTCTCTGGCAGCTCAGGAAGCGGGGACCAATCAAGCCAGCCAGTCTTTGAGAACGAGAACGTTCAGTGTCTTGACAGATGTACTGGCCACTTGGCTGAGCACACACAGTGTGGAAAGCCACAGGAAAGTACTGGGAGGGGCTGTGCTTTTCTCCAAACTGCCCAGGGCAGGGGAGCCACATCTAGGCACTGTCTGCCTGTCCCAGCAGATGCTGGAGGTGTCCAGTGCATTGGGAGCACTGTGCATTACTTCTGGGGTATTCCATTTTGCCCTACTGGAGTAGACCCGAACCAGTATACCAAGGTTATTCTCTGCCAGTTAGAGGTTTATCAAAAGAGTCTTAAAATGGCTCAGAGGCAGCTCCTTAAAAAAAAAGGGTTTGGGGAACCAGTGTTACCTCTTTTACCTTCTGTGACCCAAAATGAATATGGCCAAGGAGATCAGGCTAGTGAAAACAATGAAGGCATCTCAGAAGATATGGGAGATGAAGATAAAGAGGAGAGGCAGGAGTCTAGGGCATCTGTCTGGCACTCAAAACCCAAGGATTTCCAAGAAAGTCCAATTAAAAGCTTGAAAGAGAAACTTTTGTTGGAGGAAGAACCAACAACCAGTCATGGTCAGGTAAGGGCCAGTGATGCTGTATCTAAGGACCATTTGTTCACAGACTAATCAAGGACTTTACCTGCTTGTTCTTTGCTCGCTCTTTCATTCCTGATTATTAAATACATGATCACTGCATAAAATGAAAGTACAGAGTCTTACCTCTTGATCTTTTGTTTTTAGGAACTTAGGGTAGAAAAATAGCATATACTTGTTACATATTTTCTATTGAAAGTAACAAAATTTGAATGTTAACAACTGTAATGGTATAAAGAAGAGTATAAAGAAGAAAAACAGCACTAAGTGGGAGGCAACAATATTTTGAGTGGATTTATTTCAAATGAATATTTCTATGCATATAAAATTTTACATTTTTAAGCAAAATGAACACTTATTCTGTGGTGGTTGCTTTTTCTGTTTTTGTTTTCTGATGTAGCTATGATTGTATCCTTTTAAGATATCCTCCCCCCCACCCCACCCCTGAATATTGCAAAAACAACCACATGCTCTTTATAAGCTATCTTTTTAAAGAGCTGAAGTGTATTTTATTTTAGGAATATCCTATTTTTTGTTGTTGCTATTTTTCTGTTACTGAACTTTTGAGGTTTTGGTTTTATTTTCCTGTTCTTTTATTCATTCTGTCTCTCTTATATAAGTTCAGGAATTGGCTGTGAGAAACGTTATAGCATAATGGAGAGAGCATATCTTTGGAGTTTGAATTTTGGTTTTCATGCTTTAACAGCTACGTGTCTTTTAGCAAGCCACGTAGCTCTCTGAGTCCTAGTTTTCATATAAAAACATGGGGATAAACAAATCCTGCTTTTTAACTGTTGTTTTAATGGCTTAGTATAATGCTTAGCCGATATGGACACTAGAAAGTCATTTGTTGGGAGTTCCTTAGGAATCATTCTTAACCCTCTTCACATTTTGGAAAGATTGCTTTATGAGAACAGAAGATAGTTTGCTTAACAATTATATGACACACCATTTCTAAAGGAAAACTAGGTATTACTTGTAATAATATGTTTTGTTTGTTTGTTATTTATAAGCCAGGCATGCTTCTTACTTGAGAAAGAATTAATTAGCTCCACAAGAGTCAACATTTAATCTTTTCTCGTAATTTAGGTTGTTAACTTGGGAGATTATAGTGCCAGTGTGCTAGGGTGTAGATTTATGTCAGGTTCTGAGATTTGGAAGCAGTGCCTTTGGACAGCCTAGAAGTGTCTAAAACCTGGTGACTGGCTTATTATGTTTGACACACCTTAACTTCAAGAACCGACCACTGTTAGTAGTTGATAGTACTTGGCTACTGCCAACAAACAGAATACCTTATAAATTCTAAAATTGGTTCATAATCAAGCCTGCAAGAAGATATTGGGTCTAGAAAGCCACCTGTACTTTTTCTCATCTCTGTATTACATTTGCTTCATTTCTCCCTGCAGACTGACTTCCTTTGCTTCTCTATTATACAAGATAGTGGGAAGACACCAAATCTTACAGCTCCCTAAATGCTAATTTACACACAGAAAGATTTGCTCTTTCTCAATTCCAATTCTAAATTTTCACAAAAGGCATTTGGGGATAGTGGCTTTCCATAGCCCAGTCAACCCTGTCATGTGAAGGGAGAGTATCTCAGATTGTACAAATGGCTGTAATCCCGTTGCTGCAATGGGGTAGGAGGAATAAGGGGCAATCGTCAGTAATCATTAAAAGAGACCAGCTGACAACTTAGTAAGTACCCACCATGGACATTAACAGCAGTTATAGAAATGTTAAAAGCATGCTGAAAAGTTTAAAGCATCCATAATCCTACCATCAACTGATGTATTCTCTCATCGTTTTTTCCTTAATTTTGTGTAATTTAGATCAGGTATATTTGTATTTTTAGAGCAACATATCATCTCTGTTATTTAACATAGAATCTTTTTGCATGATGTTAAAACTAAGTTTATTTGTTGTCACTAAAGATTTACAAGTCCATTTCAATTTTACTTTCCCTCTGTTTTTAGGCCACTCAGATCACTGTTTTTGAGGGATAAGGAATGTAGAGGGATTTTTGTTTTGTTTGTTTTTAAAGAAACATACTATATACATCTACACAACTTAGCTCAAAAAATGAAATCAACAGCAATATCCTGTTAAACCCTCTGTGTTTTTTTTTCATCCCCTCATCCTTCCTCCCTTTCTCAGCAACCTATAAGTTTATTTTTATTTATTTATTTTTAAATCATTTGATTGGGGGCTCGTACAACTCTTATATAATCCATACATACATCAGTTGTGTCAATCACATTTGCACATTTGTTGCCATCATCATTCCCTATAAGTTTATTTTTAACGATCACATAATATTCCAGCTTACAGATAGAGTTTTTTAAACCATGTTTCTATTTATGTATATTTTGGTTATGGTAAACATTATTCTCTATAAAGCTTTTATTTATTTAAAATTCATTTCCTTAGAGATAAGGGAACCAGATAGGATTAGATTTATGAACACTTAAAAAAACCACACACACACACACACACACACACACACACACACGCAAAATCACAACTTGCTGCTATTTACCAAATTACCGTTCAAATTATAAAAACTTCCTCTAGCAATGTGTTCTGAGAATACCTGTCTCACTGAGTCTTATAAACCAAAAACAAACAATAAATTGCATAGGTAAATAATGGAAACCTTACAAGTGTAATCTTACCTCTCGATCTTTTGTTTTTAAGAATTTAGGGTAGAAAAATACCATATACTTGTTAAATATTTTCTATTGAAAGTAACAAAAATTGAATGTTAGCAAATGAGAGGATTCTAGAAATAGAAATGTAGAAAAACATTCAGCTTGGTGAAAATAGCTTATGATGATAAAACTTTGAATCAAATGAAGATAGTTTGTGGCCTCACAGAGCAAAAGGGACATCGTTAACAGGAGGTTGAGAGGTCACCTTGACAAGGCCTTAGGACCAGAAGGTGGAGGGGACCAGTGCATTGATGTGGTTACTATTTTTTAGTCTGATCTTTACTTTTTCAAAAGTCCCAAGTATTGGAGTTTGTTCCCCAGACAGGATTAGATTGGGTGGGTATGTGAGGACATCGAGTAACCAAACTTCGAAGTCTATATGTCAAATGCCAGGTTTGTTAGTTTATTCCAGGAGAGAACATTTTCAGTGACCAGCATATTCAGAAGCAATACATTGATTAGACTACAGCATCTTTATTTAAAGTTAAATTCCTACCCTCTTTCGTTGTTCACCTTCATTAGTTTCAGGTATTTCCATTGCTGTTTGCTCAATTTACTCTTTATTTTAATATTCTACAAAAGCCTAATATTACTACTTCCTCTGATGCGCAGGTATCTAGGAAGCTGAAATTGTAATCACAAAATGGGAGGTTTAGGGATGGAAAGGCCTGATAAATGCCCACTGCCCTACGACAGGGAGGACATTTTTCTCGGGTGACCAGATGATTTTTTTCACTTTCAAGGTCATAGGTTGATTCTGTATCTGGGTTTTCCTTTTTTAGAGAAATTGAAAATCATTCCCTTTGGAACAATTGTTTTGGGGAATCTAAGCCGAAATTGGTTGGGAAGAACATTAATTTGAGCAAAACATTATCGTCATAGTGGCTAGAGCATGGGTTTGGGAGTCAAAAGTTCCTCTTTTGAACAAATAAATGATTTTTGGCAAATTGTTTTAACATCTCAAAAGTTTCGCCTTCATTTCTAAAATAACAATAATTTATACCCTTTGACATAGTGGGATACCTGTTGGCTGCTAACTGCAAGGTCAGAGGTTTGAAACCACCAATCCCTCCGCAGGGGAAAAATGAGTCTTTCTGCTCCCTTAAGGATTCACAGTCCGGAAAACATACGGGACCACTTCTTTCCTGCCCTGTAGGGTCATTATGAGTTGGAATTGCTGGTAATGAGTTTGAGAGTTTTCAAGGTTCTTGCGGGAAATGAAAGGAGATAATGCATGTAAAGTGATTTCGTTTAGGACTGACATAATAGGCACCCAATATTTTTTTAAAAAACGATTCATTGGGAGAGGTAAGCTGTAGCCTACAGAAAAGGTAGAAATTGGGGTATTTTATATAACACTTTGATTGCTTCTAAACTGTTGGATGTACACTAGGTGTCAGTATTGTTCCGCTTTGGGGGGAGATTTCTGGACTGAAGCTGTGTCTTGTCACTGCTGAGTTCAAACAAATAGATGAAGTATTTATTGCTGTTGTATTTTAGTCCTTTTGACAGTTTTGTTCAACCCTCATTTTTCATAATGGCTACATTCCCAGTCATTGTACAACTTTATCTTCCCGTTGACTGAAGGCTCAAGTCAGCTATTTCTGGTTTTTAGTATATTTCATGATTTACTTGAGTAGTAGAGAGATGCCTACCGTGTGTAGGTTATTTATGTTCTTTTGGGAGATAGGTATACTCAGCCAGTAGTTTTCATCTACTGGAAGAAACAAGCACTTTCCCAGAAGTCTCCCTAAAGCAGCAGTGGCTGGTTTTTCTGTTGAACATGACTACATGTAGTTGCTCTTCTGTGTAGCTACATTTAATGAGCTGACATTAGCACTATCCCATTAATCAAATAATATAATCTTTTTCTTATCTGGTCTCTGTTTGTTATTCTTAGAAGATATCTCTGCACCCAGACTTCAAAACCATAGTGACAGATTGTAGCAAAAGGACCCTATATAACCTACTCTTTTGAGTGGCCCTCTGTCATGGCTTGGCTGTACTCAGAGGGACTTCTTTCGTGCTTTGCAGTGTTTGCCCTAACTCACTGTTCCCTCTGAAATCTGGACTTTCCTATTTCATTCTTCCACAAGAAAAGTTTTATAATTGCTTTTCTGAAATTTAAATTCCTTTGCTTTACAAATTAACCTCGATGTAGATCTTGCATTTTACAAAGTGCATTAGATGCACTGTCTTGTGTAATTCTTATAAAACCACCCTCTGAAGCAATATTAAGGCCCATTTTACAATGAGGAAGCAGATTCAGAGGTGATTTTCCCCAAGCTAAAAAATTAGTAGGTGATTCTGCTGAGATTGATATCCTAGTCCGACTCCATAGGGTCCATGTGCTCTTTTTATTAAAAGTGTTGTTTTATGTAAAATGTTGATTTATACACAATATTTTATTCTTATTGCTAATTGCTGAGTAGACTATTGAACACTTTTTTTTAAAGCAAGGTAAACTAAACGTATTCATCTGTGCTTGTATATTTAGGATATTACTTATTTCGTTTCAGTCTTCTCAAGATCTGTTTGTTGAAGAAACTTGTGAAGAAGGAAACTCTGAATCTGCCTCACAGAGGTGAGATATTGTATGTTGCTTTTGTTCAGCATTCTCCTCTGATGGTACCGGCATAAGAGAGATGAACCACAGGAGTGATACTGTCTAGGGACAGCTTGCCAGGGAGCTTTTAGCTCCGCTGTAAGCTCTGACTGTGAGAAATTGTTATTGTCTCCCAGTTCTCAAATGTGCATCTCATAGAAGTCTAGAATATTAAGTTTGCAAGGGATCTTAAGGTTTCCTCATCTATTCCACTTGTCACAGCAGGCTTTCCATTTACATTGTGCCTCAAAAGTAGTCGAATCCTGCTACTGCTCTCTGCTTAACCAACTATCCCACCTTCCTATGTTAATTTGAAGGCTCTTTACAGTCCTCCTACGCTGTGTTCTCTTTCTCCTTTTTCCCCTCTTCGGCTTACTTTATCTGCATACTCTTAATGTGTGCTTCTAAAACATACATCCGCTTGGAGTCTTCAGATTATTCAGGGCACACAGAACCCTTATCATCCTCCCTCTCTGATCTGTATGTATAACTTTTAATCAGATAATACCTCATCTTTCCCTTAAAGGGTTACATTTGTTCACTGCCTCTGTCATTCTTGCTGATTGATTGATGGGGGTTACTTACCTTCTGAAGCCTTCTCTAATAATGGATAGTGGTTGGTGGCTTGCAACTGCACCGCTAACTGAATCAGGCTTTCAGTCACTTTTTTCTTTCATCCAGTAGTTGACCTTTAGGAATTTTTCAAGTTTAATTTTGCGTGGAGTGACCAACATCTTCCACAGAGACGTGGAGGCACAGTTACCATTTGCTATAATTTAGGTGGTGGTCTTAGTCTTTTATACTATTAGATATTTCCTTCTAGGCTGTAGAATATGGTTTTGGTTTGATTTTGCTGCCGCTAAGACAGCTTTGAAAGTGCCTTTAACTGGAATAGGCCTTCTGCTTCCTTGAGGCCTCTCTGTTTTATTGTGGTGAGCTTGGTACAGAGCAGATGTAGGCTTTAATAATGATTATATGCTTTGTCACCAAGAGATAGTTGGAATCACAGGCAATGCGGTTTGACTTCAAGTTGATTAGCCCATTTTATAAATGTCAGTTAATTGTTTTGTGATGAACCCTTTAAATAGAGCCCTGATGTTACATGCAGAGTAAACTCTGTCTGGCTTGGGTTTATTAAAGAAAATGCTTTGCGATGTTTTATTTAGAGAATGAAATCACTTGTGGTCTACTATCGGGATTTAGTTATTTATCATGAATCAGCGGTGGCTCTTCTCACCTAGTGGTTCTTGGTTGATGTGAAGATTAGTGTTTTTAAATGTCCTCTTGCAGCCTTGACACTTGATCAAACTAATCGTAAAGCTCTATGAAGCGCAGGAGGGCTAGTTGAGATGCTCAGCTCTCTCAGCCATGTGTTTCTGTTCAGAAGGAGATTACACTCCATGAGCAAGGCAGGGAAAAAAGAGGTCAGATCAGATGAAGGAAACCATTCATAATTAAGATTTGCTTGGAAGAGATGATTCAACTTGTGTGGACCAATGTTTGCTTCAGGGCAGCTTGGTATTGTAGCTTATTTTTGTTGCTTAGAAAGGCAAATCTTGAGATAAAAGAGGAAATTTCACTGCAAGGTGAAGGAAAAAGCTGATGTGTTGTCAGGAGAATCTCTATGTCCCTTCTTAAGCATTTACAAATCTCTAGTCTTCAGAAGGCTGAGATGGAGGTTATAAAATACTTTCGACATCCATACAATTGAGTGGAGGCTTTGTCTTCTGTGTTATTCACAGATGGTCTTTAGCCTTCAACCTTCCTTTGTGCCGACTTGAAAAATGGGTTCTTTTCATTCAGCTATTTCACTGGGACTGAAGTTGTAAGCATGTTTATTTTCCCTCTTTCTGTCCTAGAGTGTGCACTACTGATTTCTTACTTCCCTGTTGTGCTTTTGTGGGTTTTGACAGCAGGTATCAGATTACCTGTGGCTTTGTGAATGACTCACTGTTGCTTTTGGCCCTGTGCTCTGATTTATTTTACTGGGAATTCATTTGGGATTTGGTTCTTTTTTTTCAGCATTGCTGCTATAACCAGTAAGAGAAGCTCAGTCCTTATGCCAGAGAATTCTGCAGAAGAAATCACTGTTTGTCCTGGTAAGCACCCCACTGTGATGTTATTGATACATAGTTTTCTGCCTTTTAATTCCAAAAGACCTTGAGGAGGAGGCTTATATGAGACTTATTTGTTAGTATCCATGTTTAAATACATATATACATACATACACATACATTTTTACAAATAGGCTCGGACTTTCAATCATTTATCTCTTGTCTGCTTGTTTGCTTCTTAGGTTTATCAGAGATAGCAGTGACTTATAAGGAATAGCACTTACTTAATTAACTGTACTTTCAGAGCCAAGATAACTTTATGGCTTTCTTTTGCATTCTCAGAGTTGGTCTGCCTTCCAATCTGCTTATCATTAAGGTAGACTTTTCACAGAGCCTTTTACTAGTTGGTTCTGTCTTGCCATTCACTGGAATCGTATTGTGTAGGGAGTCCAGAATTAAATTTTGGGCACAACTCTGTCACCGACTTTTAAAAACTTTCAGATGAGGCACCACTTTAAAACTTCTTAATTGTAGAAATGAAGACATGCATTCCTTCCTTTTGGCGCAATTGATGCTCATACAAAGTTGCACATAGGTGGATTTAGATATATGAGAATTTTAAATAAACTAATGTGCACTATTTAAGAGAACTTTTGAGTTGAATGATAGTATAATATGAAGAATGATGGTATGACATGA
>NW_022111372.1:50431976-50433480 GCF_000313985.2 Echinops telfairi
CACTAAAGGACCTCACTCCCAAGTGCACTCTGACTTGTCAGAAGCACTCATGACTGCTGTGCTGTGTTTGTGAGAAGAAAGTCTTAACCCTTTCTCTCTGGGCTGCTCACTTATGGCATCTTGCCGGCCAGTCACTCAGTCTCTCTCTCCTGGAGGATTGCATGGCAAGTCACCCACTGTCTCACAGGAGGAACTTGCAAATACAGTGATCGTGAAAGCCCTAGGTAAGGAGAGAGGGAAAAGCAAGCCCTTCATGACTGAGGTTAGACAGCTTTTATGATCATGACTTGCTGTCATTAGCTTGGTAATTAAGTCTTACTGTTTGCAGACATAAACCACTTCTAAATGAGATCACAAAAGGTTTCTATAACATTAATGCTCCTTTTTCCAGGGAAGTGTAACTTCTTCATGAAGCCAAACTTCTGAGACTCTTCTTTAAGTATATAATTTAGGAGCTGTGCATCTTAATTGCCTGGAAATTTTGTTCTAAATTGTTGGAACACAGATTGAATGTAGTATTCCATGCTACCTATTTCCTTTTGTCTCATATTTCTGATAGCTCCAGAGGTCTAATACTCTAAAAGTTGCAGCCCCTTTGTAGTGGTAATCACTTTGCACAGGAAGCAGGAGTATGGTCTGATGCCCATATTTGTACATGCTACTACCATTGTTTTTTTCTGAAGAGCTAAGACTTCTTAGGGGTGCTAATGGTGCAGTGTTCAAAGTGCTTGGTTACTAAGCGAAAGGTGGGTGATTTGAAACCTCCAGCTGCTCCATGGGAGAAATATGTTGATGTCTGGTTTTATAAGTATTTATGGTCGTGGAAACCCTATGGGGCAGTTTTACCCATAGTGGTTACAAGTTGGGTTGCTAACCAACTGATGGTCAGTAGTTCAAAACCACCAACCACTCCCCAGGAGAAAGACAAAGGCTTTCTGCTCCCATAAAGAGTCATAGTCTCAGAAACCCACAGAGACAGTTCTCCCTTGTTCTGTAGACTCTCTATGAGTCAGAATTGACTCAATGGCAGTGAGTTTGTTTTGAGATTATAGGGCCTATATCAGTTGGAATTGGCTTCATGGCAATGAGGTAGCTCAATTTTATGGTGTATTTATTTTTACAGAAAATGAAAACCTGTGAATGTTAATGCTGGGGTTAAAGGACTTATGATAAATTATTTCACTTATTCTGGAAGATACCAAACTATAGGGGATACAGAGAGGATGGTTTATAGCATGGGGCCAAGTGAAAGGGGATTCATTATAAAAGAATATGAGAAAACATTTTAAATTGTGATGGTGTTACATGACTATGCACATTTGTCAAAACTCGTCAAATATGGGTGATTTGTAGTATAGCTAAATTATGCCCATTAAAGCTATAAGAGAAAGAATAGGTTTATTTACATTGCTACTGTAGTAGTATCATACCCTAAACTTTAGGGAAAATAGTGTTTGTTTTTAACTATGAAAAAACTGGATGAAAAATAATGGAATTGTTTCTA
>NW_022111372.1:50434804-50436465 GCF_000313985.2 Echinops telfairi
ATTTTATTGCAAAACAACCTTATTATACCTTCAAACTACTCTCCATTACACTTAACATATTTGTTAAATCTGCGATTCTATTTTTGGAAACATTTTTCAAACTCATCTGTTTGGATGGCTGACAGCACCATTCTCGTTTTTTGATTCACCTCTTCTAAGTTGTCAAATCGCTATCTTTTCACATCCCTCTTCATTCGTGGAAACAAAAAAGTCGCATGGAGCAAGGTCAGGTGAGTAAGGTGTGTGGGGCAAGAGAGGTGTGTTAGTCTGGGTAGACTAGAGAAACAAATCCATAGACACTCATATGTGTATAAGAAAGAGCTTTATATACGAGAGCAGTTGAATATTAAGAAAACATCCCAGCCCAGTCCAGATCAAGTCCATAAGTCTGATATTAGCCCGTATGTCCGATACCAATCTATAAAGTCCTCTTCAGACTCAACAAATGCAATGACACCGAATGGAGGAAGATCACAGGCCAGTGGGTGGAAAGTCTTGTGGATCCAGTGGTGTGGTAAGCATTTCCGCGCTGGCAGGGGTCTCCACGTGGCTTTTCCAGCTCCAGAGGTCTGGCTTCATCAGCCTTTCCATGTGTCTTCTCCACAGGGATGTTTCACAGGGAGTGAACAGAGAGAGTGTGTGTCTCCCATCTCCAATGAGGAATAGAGAAGGTCCCAGAATCCTCAGGAGAAGGCCATGCCCACATAAAGGCCTTGTTGGCTATACAATGATTAATAGGCTGGACTCCACCCCTACCCTCTTAATCCTCAAATTGACAACAGATTATATAACTACCACAAGAGGCATGCTGGTTTTTGCCAAAACTGGTACACTGAGATGACTGTGTGAGTAGGTGCACTGTCATGGTGGCAAAACCAGTGCCCCATCTGCCACAAATCAGGCCTTTTATACCACACACTGTTATGCAGTCTTTTCAGAACTTTTAAATAGAAAGCTTGATTAACAGTCTCACCTGGTGGAATGAACTCCAAATGTATTACAAGTCAACATTTTCAACCGTTGGGGAAGTTGGTGGATGTCCAGAATGAGTTTTGTCATCAATTGACATTTCACCTTTTTTGCAATGAGAAAACCACTTATATGCTTGAGTTTTCCCATGGCGCTGTCCTCGTAAGCTGTGTTCAACATCACAACAGTTTCTGCGGCATTTTTCCCAAGCAGGAAACAAAATTTCACAACTGCACACTGTTCTCTTAAATTGGCCAACACAAAAGTGAGGTTTTTTTTTTTTTAATTGTTTTATTAGGGGCTCATACAACTCTTATCACAATCCATACATCAATTGTGTAAAGCACATTTGCACATTCACTGCATCCATCACTCTCAAAACATTTGCTCTTTAGTTAAGCCCTTGGCATCAGGTCCTCATTTTTTTTCACCTCCCTCTCCGCTCCCTCCTCCCTCATGAGCCCTTGATAATTTATAAATTATTATTTTACATATCTTGCCCTGTCCGACGTCTCCCTTCACCCACTTTTCTGTTGTCCATCCCCCAGGGAGGATGTCATATGTAGATCCTTGTAATCGGTTCCCCTTTCCAACCCACCCTTTCTCTACCCTCCCAGGATCGCCACTCACATCGCTGGTTCTGAAGGGATCATCTGCCCTGGATTCCCTGTGTTTCCAGTTCCTATCTGTAC
>NW_022111372.1:50437684-50439973 GCF_000313985.2 Echinops telfairi
AATGACAAAAAACAAAACACAAGAAAGAAAAGCTTGTAGTTAGTTCAAGGATTGTTTGTTGCCTTTAGGAGTGTTTTCCAGTCCAGTCTGTTGGGGTACCACGGCCTGGCCCCAAAGTCCACCTTCAGCATTCCCTGGGAACCTTGCCGCTCCATTCCCTTGCTGTTCTGTTGCACCCCTTACTGTTTTGTCTCGGTGTGGTGGGAACAAAAGTAAGGTTTGAGCAAAACTGCTTTCACAAAAATATTCACTGTGATCAGAGATAATCTTTCCAGGCAATGCTGCTGGGTGCACTAACTCAGAGCAACTTGCCCGATGCTTGCCTAGGGGGAAAAATGCTTACTATTATTCTGCCCAGCGCAATTCTTGGTGTTTTGGGGTACCCTCTCGTTTGTTCACCACACATCAAATGGCTGGAGTTATGTAACTATTCTCACATTGAATGGCTTCTTTTCACTGTTGCTATTTGCTGTAACAGAGCCTGTAATTTTAAGTCACTGGGCAGGCACTTACTAGTTGCAAGTCTTATTAGAAGGATGATGCCTAAACATTTTTTTGTGTACAAAGAATACTATTCCAAAGGCTATACAAATAACAAAGGGGTAATATAAAAATTCTTTCCCTGGAATTCTGTTTGTAGTATTAAAATTCCTGGGTGTTTTTTTGGAAGGTATGTGGTATAGTGCAAAAAGCTTAACATTGGAATTCGAAGCTTGGCTTTGAATTCCAACCTCACCACTTAATACACATACTTGTGTATGAACAGTTTTTCAGCACATTTTTAATGTCGTTTGTGTGGTAAAATTAGGTCCCTCGACATATATTCGGGTCAGCTTATACTTGCGTATTTATGGTAACTTTGTGATCTTGGGAACATTATTTAATATATCTCAGTGATTGTTTGCATACTGTGCTTCAGCCATTGTTTAGACTTTTTATTGAGATAATGATAAATAAGAAAGCACAGTCCCTACATTCAAAGAAGGAGGGAGCCTTGTGACGTAATTGGTTATGTGTTGGGCTGCTAACCATGAAGTTAATAGTTTGAACACACTAGCCACTCCCAGGAGAAAGATGATAATTTCTGCTCCTATGAAGATTTACAGCCTTAGAAACCCAGTGTAGAGAAGCCCTACACTGTCCAGTAGGGTCACTATGAGTTGGAATTAGCTAGGTGGCAGTGAGTTTGCTCTTCCTTTTGGTTTTGTATGGGAAAAGACAAATAAACAGATAAATTATAGTGAAAATGTGAATTGATAAATGTACATATAATGATAGAAATACACAGGGCATTAGTGGAAAACAGAATAGGAATGCTTCAAGGTTTATCTTTCATTTGTAAAATGGATGCAAAATATCTATTTTATTCGACTACTAATGAAGATTATAGTGATTAAAAATGTTAAATACACAGCACAAAGTTGAAACATGCATGTGAAAGCAATATTATTGCTTTGTAATGTATTGTGGCCACTCTGATAACTAGTTTACTAATGACAGAGCATTGCTCAGTAGTATTTGAGGTTTTGAGAATACCCACCTTAGAACTGTAATCCCTCTTGATAAGGTTTATTGGAGTAGGCAGGTTTCTTTGGAAATGATGTTGTTTGAATATCTTGCGAGTTTCCTGCGTTAGGAGACTTAGGTGACTATCCTATTTGTAGAAAAGTTAGTAGAAATTATTCAAACATCTAGATACGTGGGCTTTAAAAGAAACAAGAGGGTATGATAAGAGAGTGTCATAGTTATGCTGCTGTTATAGAAATGGCATAGTGGATGGCTTTAACAAACAGAAATTTATTCTCTTACCGTTTAAGAGGCTAGAAGCCCATACTAGAAGGGAAGGCTTTATCTCCTTGTTGGCCTGGAGGAAGTTCATTATCTCCTTTCAACATCTGCGGGCCTTGGAGATCTCAGTGCCTGTTGGCATCAGTCTTCCTCTAGGAGTCTCAGTGCAAGGACCTTGGGTTGAAAGGATGGGCCCAGCTCCTACCTCTTCTTTCTTAGTAGTACTGAGATTTGTTTTTCTCTACTCTCATCTCTCCTTTTAACCCTTGTAAGATAAAAGATGTTGCAGATCATACCACAGGAAAAACTCCCCTTACCTTACATCAGGGCTGTGACCTGAGTAAAGTTGTTACATCCTCCGCTGATTCTGATTTCTTGACAGACCTAATCTTGCCTCATTAATGTGTACAGGCCAGGATTTATAACATATTTCAAATGAAGAATAATTGCATCAGATCATAAATGGAAGATAACCATATAATTATACTTGAGGAATACAAT
>NW_022111372.1:50440651-50442845 GCF_000313985.2 Echinops telfairi
TGTAGTTGGAAGCTGTCTTATATTCACAATAAGACAACAATAGACAGACTACTCCCTCTTGAATACATTAGTAGTATAAGGTACATTCTCTGCATTTTAGAGGGCTGGCGTTGAATACAAAGGAGTACAGTGCTTGGTATGAGCTCCAGTGACATTCATGTCACATAACATTTCTGTGCCTAGTGAACTTTAGAATGCCAGGTAACTGCTATCGATAGCTATTAATTTTCAGCAACTCAAGACTATTTCTAGGTATTCATTGACCCTGCACTCAGGTAGCTTTATATGCACAAGACCCTTTCTTGTGAGATACATGAACAGAGGAACCTGGGGTTGGGGAGCAGGAAGCCCAATGACTAAGCTTGGACTAAATAACAACCTAGGACCTCCAGCCCACTTGACTCACCATCCTTTAGGTAAGAATAATAGAAACAGATAGTCTCCCGATACTTGGCAGAATCAGCTTACAGAAACTAAGTAGAGGCTTTTTGCTTCTGCCACAACATGATAGAATGGAAATATTGAAATTTTTGTTACCAAACAATCCTGGGGTTCAACCTTGATTGTCTTGTTTGTTAATTTAGTCACCAGCCGGTTGCTTTACTTTCTAAGCCTCAGTTTCCCTTTCTGTGATATTGGAGCCTGTGATATCTGTATCTAGGTGGTGGTTGTAAGGAATGCATATCTAAAATGCATGGCCAAGCCTGGCATAATATAAGAACTCAATAATTAATAGTTTTGGTCTCATCTTTCTTTTGTTGCCCTTTCACAGCATGTTTTTTAAAATAAAGAAGACATTTTGGGGCAGCTATAGAAACTGTTTGACTCATAGTGTTTAAATAGCCTGTTTCTCTTTTTTGCTGGTCCACATTCATAAGCAGTAGATTTTAGGGATATCCAAAATATACAGACCAGAAGATCTCAGTTGACACAGCTCGGATTATATACCATTGTAGATTTGGTCAGTTTTGTTTTTATACCAGAAGAAGGTTTATTTTCCCTCCTTAGTGAGGCATGTAACAACCTAGGGGCTGGCTCCTTGTCCTTTAGTGAAAGCAGTGGCTATGCAGGGCAGTTTCACATAGATTGGATAGGACATGCTGTCCTTTAAAGCAAGTGTTAGGCAGTCGTGCTGCAGTGCTCACGCACACTGTTGAATTAATCACTGCAGAGTTCTCGGCTCTGACCTGTACAGATAAAATAAAACTGCCTCTGAGCAATACAGGCAACCATAGGAGCAATGGCATCTATAAAACATTGTGCGAAGTAACAAAGATAAGGTAAAAGAATAGCGTCGTAGGACTGATTGTATTAATTGATTATTTTCTTTGGGCTTTCTTTTAAGTAGTTGGGTCTTAGTTTTATTTCCTCTTTCAATCCCAAAAGTTGGAGTATCACATTCTGAATAAAATATGTGAGAGGTATTTTGTCTTAGGTGGCCCAAGTAGAGACTTAGGTTCTTAACTTAAATGCTAACTGTGCTGCTTCTGGTTTAGTTTCTTTTGTTTCCTAACTCCTTATGTCATAAAGTTAAAGTGATCACAGTTGTTTGGTAAGATTCAAAAAATATTTTTAAGATGCTGTTGATCTACAAACTCAGGCATGGCATTAAAACACAGTAGGCCAGTGACTCAACGACATGCCTTGCAGTGTGGCAGAGAGATTGTGCTCCAGTTTTGGAGTCAAATTGTACTCTGTGAATTTTAGCTCTGCTACTTCTTCTGTGACTTTGGGCAAATTGCTGTACTGTTTTGGACAGCCCTTTTCTCATGTGTTAAAGGGCATGTGAGTACCTCAGACGGTTTGGCCTAAGTGTTAGCTATACCTCCCAATCCTCCATCCCACGCTTTATCAACTGAGTTGATTGATAATTGTCTCCTTGAGAATAAATGAGATATGGCTGGAGTCTGTTGCATTTCTCTGGGGGGGGAAAGATACTTATAAACTGAAGCTGTTATAATGGTTGATTATGTTCTTTAGGTTGGTAACAGGGAAGATGCTGAGAAGGCAAGACCTGCTTCTACCTTTTCATCCACTAACCAGGTATCCTGCCCACTGTGTAACCAAGGCTTCCCACCCACAAAGATTGAGCGACATGCCATGTACTGCAATGGTCTGATGGGGCAAGACACAGGTAAAGACTCACTAGGACAAATACTTTTTTTAAATTATATACACGGTAGCATTTTAATCG
>NW_022111372.1:50443233-50444580 GCF_000313985.2 Echinops telfairi
CCACCCCTTACATCTACACTGAGAGGTCAAGAAAACAACAAAAGATATCAGTATACACACACACAGAACACCTAGATTTAAAAGAGATGACTAAAATCGAACAGGCTATGAAATTACCAGAAAAAGAATTAAGGGGGAAAAATCTTTACTCTTTTAGACTTTCAGTATACTTCTTTGTCATAGTTATGTCAAAAAGCAGTGCAATGTATTTGTATTTCAGCTTGTATATTCAAGTATTGAGACTCCTGTGAAACTTGAGGAACCATATCTAGAGTCGTCCACTTTCATTCAAAATAATCCATTGTAGTTTTGAAAAATACCCTCAGCTTACATTCATATCCTTTGTGTTTTTGTTGAGTTGTTACCCTAGACCCCTAACTGCTTGACCTGTTCCTCCTAAACTGTCTTTGGAAAAGAGAAGAGTGAGCGCAGAGGTTTCAGTGAGGACTCCCTGCTCAGACTCACTCTCTTTGGACCAAATAGATCACCAATGAGGGTTACTTAGTCTAGTAGATTAACATCATTTGGAACATTAGAAGGAAACTTTTCTCATTTATTGCTATGTAAAGACTCTTACACCTCACAAAAGACATTGATCTAGCAATTCTACTTCTGGGAATAATAACAGTAGCAAATGTTTCTTCAGTACTTACTATATGCTAGACACTGTCATTTCCTTAACATATTTCATGTAACTTGGTGAAAATTTAAGTAAGATAATTGCTATTATTTAACAAATGCATAAAGAAACTAGCATAGGGTCATATATAGTAAGTGACAGAGAGAGGACTTAAACCTCAACTGCTTGGACTCCAGAGTTCGTCTCTGTTACTCCCATCCTATATCTTTGGGAAATAACTCTGAGCTACAGAGACAGCACTAGGTATAAAGAAGCTCTGTCTGTGTAGTTGTTGTAACAGTGACAACTTGAAGCCCTGTCAATGCACAGTCGTGAGGTAAATGAAGACAATCCAGATTATAGAATATTATGTAAGCATTTGATAGTTTTACAATGAGATTTTAGTGATTGGGAAAATTTATGTTACAAATAGAAAAGATATACATTCAGATCTCAGTGATGTAAAAATATGTCTGTATATGGAAAGATTTACCTGCTATATAAAAAGAATCAAGTTAAGAATAAAATGAGGGAGCTTCAAAAAGTTTGTGGGGAATTTCATCCACATTGAATTTCATTTTTCAAAGAACTTGTTGAAGCCAGCCCCTTTTTATATATATAGCATGAGCCCATATATGTGAACAGTACTTGAAATTATAAGTAGTCAATAAATGTTAGTTTTTATTATAATTACAATGACTATACACTACTTTTTTCTTTAAATTTTA
>NW_022111372.1:50446297-50457795 GCF_000313985.2 Echinops telfairi
CATGCCCTATGCATACCCTTACTGAACGCAAATCAGCTTTTTTGTATTTAAAATAAGCCATCTTAGCTCTGCTTACTCTTTTACTGTTCATGGAAACATAAACCAACTGGGAGTAGAAGTAGGGTAAGGAAGTTAGAGGAATTATGTGAAGCATAATATACAAGCATGCCATGCACATAGTAGGTCCTCAGTAAATTTCCTTTCTTGTTTTCTTCTCCAGTTTGCTTGCTTTTATCTTCTTGTCAATGAGTTAAGTTAATGATTGTTCGGGTTCCTCTCAGCTTTATGACTGGAATCAGAGGACAGTCCCCTGTCCCACCCCCAGCCTCCAATCTATTTCTAAAATCTTTGTTAATGGAACCCTCTTTGTAGAGGGAAAAGCTTTAACCTATGTTGGGAGACTATTAGCCGAATACCTAAAGAGGGAGGGTGAAAGAGAAGACTTACCTCCTAGAGTTTTAAGTATCCCATTCTCTCCCCTTTCCAGTCTCCTAAAGCTGATCCTACACATGATTGGTTTGGCTGTGTAAAAGAAATAGTAATTAAAGTCATTTACATGAAATGTCTACTATTTATGCCTAATTACCATGCAGCACAATAACAATTTTGCATATCATTAAATATGTGTCTGATTAACTTTGCTGTAAGTTTTATTTGATTATAGTACTGTACTCTGGTTAGGTTGGCTCAGTCTGCGCAGTTTGTTACTCAATGTCATGACTCTGCTCACAACTAAGAGGAAATTAGAGGGGGTGTGGCTTAATGGCATTGTTTGTGGGGAGAAGATTTGGAAGTTAATCTACACCAGGCTACCTTTGCATTTGCAATCTGTAAAGTATTTGAGACCATTTTTATTTGTGCACCTAGTAAGAAAAGAAAGTTAAGCATTTACTCATTCAATATTTTAAGTACATACTGTACACCAGATGTAGAAGTGGGAGGGACAAATGGTTATAACACACTTGGACACTAACTGAAAGGTCAGTGGAAAGGTTGGTGGCTTGAGGCCACTCAGAGACCCTGGAAGAAAGGCCATTTTTACTTATGAGCAGTCAACTTCTGAAAACCTTACCAAGCACCCAGTTCGACTGTCACACGTGTGGTGTCATCATGAGTCAGAATCAACTGAATGGCAATGGTTTGATGTTTTGATTTGTGTATATACGTAATACAGTGAAAATAGCATACAAAGACCCTGTTCTCATGGAGCTTATATTGTAGTGATGGGAGACAAATGAATATATGTTATGTCAAGTGGTGATAAGTATTATAGAGGAAAAAATAAAGCCAAGGAGGGAAGAGGATGGTAGGAGTGCAGAAGTGAGGTAGTAATCTAAATTAACACATCAAGGAAATTCCCATTGAGAAGGTGACATTTGATCAGAAATTTAAACAAAGTGAGAAGTTAGACTTAAGAATTTTGAGGGGAAAAAAAATTGGGGTGGGGCTGGGTGTGTGTTACAGACAGAAGTAATAGCAAGGGCAAAGACCCTAAGGTGTGAACAAGTTGTTTTAGATGAGGAATGACAAAGGAGTCAGTGTGGCTAGAGTGAAGAAAGTGAGCAATGGAACCAGGGGGAAGTGGAGAGAAGAGAAGTGGACAGATAAATAGGGCTCTTAGGCCATGGGAAGGACGTTAGCTTTTACTCTGAACATGGGAAGAACAGTTGGAGGAATTTGCACAAATAATATCTGACTTAATATTTTAATGGCTGCTGTGTAGAGAATAGATTGTTGGGGAAGGAGATAAGAGTGGAAGCTGGGAGATCGGTGTTTTATTTTTGGTAGTGTGATAGAGAGGGAGAAGTGTGGTCTTTGGAAGTACACATCTGGATTTAAATTTTTGCTGGAATATTTCACAAGCTACCTAACCTCTTTGAGAATCGAATTCCTTTTTTGTAAAAGTTGCCTGACAATATCGGGGGGTTGTTATGAGAATCTGAGACAATTTATAAAGCACCTGGCACTGAGCTTTGGATGTGTAGTAGACATTGTGAATAGTAGCTGCTATTATTATTGGCTCTTCTTTCCTGTCAGTGTAGTCTTTCTGATGTTTGTGTTTTTTTGTATACTGAGAAGCAAAAAAATAAATCATCAGCCAAAGAGACCTAAGCAATTGATAAAAAGCAAGTAAAGACACAAGAGCCAAAGTAGGACATCATATTAGAGTTGCGGAAGCTGAACATTAATTGCATATACTTTGGGTGTGGATATGGGACTATAGCTTAAAGTCAGTATACTGCTATGAGTAGAATTTTTCTTAGCATTATCTTGGACAGGAGAGTGGTTTAAGAGTGGGTAAGGCCCCTGAAGGAGCACAGATAGTTTGTGTTCTACTAACCTAACAGGGTGACAGTTCCAAACTACCCAACAGTATTATGGAATAAAGGCCTGGAGATGTGTGTCTGTAAAGATTATAACCAAGAAAACTCCGTGGTCCAGTTCTACTCTGTAACTTGCAGAGTTGCTGTAAGTTAGACCTGACTTGGTGGCAAGGAGCATGGTTTTAGGGCAGTGGTTGTCAACCTTCCTAATGCTGCAACCCTTTAATACAGTTCCTCATGTTATGGTGACCCCCAACCATAACATTTTTATTGTACTTCATAACTGTAATTTTGCTACTGTTATGAATTGTCATGTAAATATCTGACATGCAGGATGTATTTTCATTGTTACAAATTGAACATAATTAAAGCATAGTGATTAATCACAAAAACTGTGTGTAATTATATTGTGAAATATTTATTTCTAATTATAAATAAATGAAATTTTGTCTTGAAGCATGGTGTAAGCATGGTGTAACATGGGTAAGCATGGTGTTAATATAACAACAGTAAACTACATAGCTACATTTTGCGACAGTATGCGTAAAAATCCAATGTCAATGGGAAGGTCGAGATAGCTTCTTTCTCACCAGATCAGAAATTCTCGGGGAAGTCTTTGCAAGAGCTCAGTGAAGATCATCTTCCACCACAAGTCTACTTCTGTATTTAGACTTGATAACCAACAAGCTGGAAAATCTTGTTTCACAAAGATATGTTGTTGGAAATGGAAGAAGAAGGAGCAACACGGTCTTAGACAGAACAGATATGACTGCAAACACTTGATCCAGCATTTTGTAACCGGCATTGTTGAGAAATGAGTTGTCGCTGCATCGCTGTTAATAAGTTCAATGAACTCTTCTTGTGCTGTCTCAGGAACATCTTCAACTGTGACTGTGAATGGGCTTCTGGCAAGTGCAAATGGGGTGTCAGGTAGATTTGGAAAGTACGATGAAATTTCATCTGCAAGCATGTGCAAGTGTTCTTTCACAGAAATTACCGTCATAATCCTTTTGTCTGGTTCAATGTCATGTTCCTCAAAGAAAGCAGATAAGGTAGGCAACATGTAAATTTTATTTTCATCCAATTTTTTTGTTGTTGTTGCCAAAGCTAAATTTCATTTGGAATGATTGGATCTTTTCAGACAAATTGAGGCATGTTGCATTTGGTCCTTGCAGTGATAAATTTTAACTCATTCAAGATGGCAAAGATGTCAACCAAGTAAGCTATTTTCTGCTGTTCACTTTTATCGTGAAAAGTGCTTCCAACTGTCATCTTGCTTTCTGATAAAAAATGTTTTGCATTCATCACGAAGCTCAAAAACATATTTTAAAACTTTTCTTCTCAACAACCGTCTCACTTCAGTGTGAAATAGCAGAGCATTATTCAGTGCATCCAATTTGTTGCACAGTTGCAAAAATAGTCAACTGTTTAAAGTGCTTGACTTTATAAAATTGACAGCAGTTATGATGCTTTTCATTACTTCCTGTAACTCTTGTGGCAGCATCTTTGTTGCTAATATTTGCCGATGAATCATTCAGTGAGTTCGACATTCAGATCGACATCCTAACATTGCTGGAGCACCATCTGTGCAAACACCACCAACCTGTTCCCAAGAGATCTTGGCCTCTTTCAGAAATGAACCAACTGTGTCAAGTACATCACATGCAGTAGCTGTTTCAAAAGGTTTGCAAAACCAGAAACTCATTTTTAAAGTTGCCATCATTAATATACCTCATGTAAACCAATAACTGGACAGTTTGCAACGTCTAGATTCATCCAGCTGGATGCTAAATATTGAAAGTGGAGCAGATTTAATTTCCTGGATTACCTGATCAAGAATATCAGCAGACATGTCATCTAATTTTCTGCGGACATTGTCGTTAGATAAAAGAAATTGTACTCAATTTCTTAACATTCGTTTCCGATCATGGAACAATGTCTTTGGCTGCTGGCAACAGTAAATCCTCAGCAATGGTGTGAGGTTTCATAGCTCTGGCAATTCGGAGTGCCACCAAATATGAAGCTTCAACAGCTGCTATGTTTTGTTTGTGGTACTTGCCACCAGTGTCAAGTCTGGCTTTCTTGAGTCTATCAGCTTTAAAATAGTTGGTATCCTTGTCTGTAGCGTTTGGATGCTTGCTATCAAAATGGTGTTTTAGTTCGTTCGGCTTTATAGGTTTGGCTGATAGAGCTTCACAACAAATAACACATTGCGGTTTCTCAATTCCTGCTGTAATTATTGAGGTAAAACCATACTGTAAAAAATCCTCACTCCACAAAAATTTTCTTAACAACAACAACAAAGCCTCACTATATTTTTTCATAACGTTCTTCTCTACATGATCCATTGTCATGGGTTGGTTTGCTAATGAAAATAATATATAACTAGCTTAGTAATACAGAAGATGATACATGACATAGTTCAGTCAATACAGTTCATTAAAGTTCCCCATGATTTATCAGTTGTTGTTTTTTACATACCTGTTACTATCACAAGGGGGCAGTATTCACATCAACCACAGCTGAATATAAAAAGACCGATCAGCATCCAGATTAAGTTCCCATGCTACAGATATTTTTTTTGCAGTAGTTGATGATATTACAGTACATGGTTTTACATTACCCAGTAACTGTAATTCATGAAGTGTCATTTTACCTCCAATACTGCTGCTTTCAACATAGTAGCTGCTTTTAACAGAGTAGCTGCTTTCAACACAGAGCTGGTTTCTACATAGTAGTTGCTCTCTAAACAGTAGCATATCTCTCTACACATGTGTGACTGGTCCGCATAAGTACATTGTGACGCCAACCCTGTCACACACCTGTATTTGTACAGGGTGTATGTGATAGGGTTGGCGTGATGATGTCATCACACCTGTATGTGGGCGTATCTGCATGGGGGTGGACCTGCCTGGAGAGGGATAGAGGAACCGTGTCTTGGTTCCTAAGATCATCGGAAATAAGTGTTTTCAGATGGTCTTAGGTGACTCCTGTGACAGGGTTGCTTGACTCCAAAAGGGATCACAACCCACAGGTTGAGATCTGCTGTTTAGGGGATCCTTTTTATAGATTAGGAGCCCTGGTGGCATAGTAGTTATGAGTTGGGTTGCTATTTGCAAGGTCTACAGTTCAAATCCACCAACTCGTGAGGAGAAAGATAGTTCTTTCTACTCCCATAAACAGTTACGGTCTCAGAAGCTCACAGGGACAATTCTGTGTCCTGTAGGGTCACTATGAGTCAGCATCAACCTGGTGGCAATGAGATTTTTTAACATAGATTTGCCTGAGAGTGAACAAAAAAGGACCAAATCTTGTTGTTTTTTTAAATCATTTTATTGGGGGCTCGTACAACTCATCAGAATCCACACGTACATCCATTGTGTCAAGCCTATTTGTACATTTGTTACCATCATCATTCAGTAATAAAGAGGGCACAGGACCAGGCAGGGCTTCATTCTATTTTATATAGGATTTCTATGAATCAGAACTGACTCAAGGGCAAGTAACAAATTTTTCTTAAATTTGATCAAGTTGGACTTTTTCTGTTTTTTTATATACCTGTATTTACTTACCTGATAGAATTTGTACACCATTCAGACTTCTCACTTGTATTAATGTAACTTTTGAGGTAACCAGGATCAGTAGATTAAATATAGTTATTGACACCTAACTACTGAAATGTTAACAATGGGGCAATAATAGATGTAGTAGAAAGAACATGGATCTTGGAGACAGACTGACCTGTGAGGAAATAGATCAAGTGTAGACACCGACCTCACTGGGTAGATAAGACATGTACATGAATTAGTGTAATACCAGGTCAAAACTACTAAGTAACTTAAAGGAGCTACAGATCAAACCCTTGGTGTTGCAGCGGAAATGTGATTAGAGATTGAGAGGAAAGTGCATCGATGTAAGAAAATAGAAGGCAAAAATGACATAAATAGAAAAATGTAAAGGTACAAGATAGGACCAACAATTCATTGTGGCTGTAGTATGGATATTATGAGAGGAAATAGTATATAATTGGAGAATTACTTGACTTACATGGGACAAAAAGGAGCAGTTCTTTTCAACTCTTAACAGAATGATTCTTGTATTTACCCCTCTAGTATGCAGGACTATGGGATGTGAATGTTGGAAATGTAATTCAAGTTACTTTGAATGTTAAACAATAAAGTGAACTTATCTACTAATTGGAAAGTCTCGGGGTAAATTTCAGGCAGAGGTGACTTCGCTCGTCTTTAGTCAGCAGACACGCTTTGTTCAAGGGGCAAGCAAAATGGCTGTCAGCTCCTATAGACTTGTCAGCCTTCATGGAGAGAAAGACTTCTTTGTACTAAGATTATAGATCAGTCTAGAGGACTCTGAGTGACCTTATTTGATTCCTATGCCCACCACTGGTCTAGTCATAAAAATCTCTGGTTTAAACCCACCAGTCACTGAGGGAGAAAGGGGAAGACTGCTGCCATAAAGATGTATATATTCTGGGAAACCTACTTTGCCCTATAGGGTGGCTTCTTTGAGTCCTAATTGACTTGATGGCAGTGAGTTTGGTGGGGAGAGATAGATATGTATTGCTGTATTGTAACAGAAGAAGCAACAACCTGTCAGAAATTCTATTAGTATTCATAATACAATCCTATCAGTTACAATAAGTAAGCGCTTGCGGTGAACTGAAAGGTCAATGGTTTGGACATACCCAGCAGCTTTGTGTGAGAAAACAACCTGGGGATCTGCTCCCTCTGGGCCAGTTCTACTCTGCCCTATAGGGTTCCTGTGAGTCAGAATGGACTCAGTGTAACAGTAACCCAAAACCCCATTAACAGTGCGTTTAACACTTAAGCTTTCTTTTCACCACGGGACAAAAAGTCTGGAAAGAAGTGGTTGACTCAGTTATGTGATTGAGGGTTTAGGCTTTTGTCTTTTAGCTCCATAATCCTTAATTTGTGTCTTTTGTCTGATGGTTTTAAGCTAGCTGGTGCATCTCTAGGTATCATATCTGTGTTCCAGCCAGGAAGAAGAAAGAGTAAAAGTCTGACAACTGATGACTAGCATACTCTGACATGTGTTCTTGCAATCTCTTGAGTTTACTCCAAATTGTGGTAGAATTAGATCATCTGTAAATTTAGTGTTTGTTCATGTTTGTATGTGTTTTATGTATATACAGCTATAAGATCACTTAAGTCATTGATTGCTTTGTACAGTGATTCAACTTAAAATTATTCATGTCAATAGAGTGCAATATTGTACTGGGTGCTGGGAAGCTCAAGATGGTAAGGAATAAGATAACAGAGCTGAATGAGAATGTAACTTTTTACTCAAGGATTTCAAAGTCTAGTGAGGAAAACATTCTCAGAATGACTAAGTATAATACAGATCAGTTGAAATGCTAAAATAGAGGCACAGGGGGGAAATGAAGTAATTCTGATGGGTAAGCAAAAGGAAGGCTTCTTTTTTACTTAAATGTTCCCCTAATAATAGACCTTTTCTACTTATTTTACTCCGTGGCATCTAAAAAGAGTTCTGTGGTGGCCCAGTGGCTGCTAACTGAAAGTCAGTGATTCAAACCCACCAGCAACTCTGAGGCAGATGTAGCATTCTGCTTTTGTGGCAATTTAAAGCCTTGTTAGCCCTATGTGGTAGTTCCACTCTGCCCATGCAGGATCATTGTGGGATGTCTAAGAGGTGGAATAGACTTAGGGCAGTGGGTTTGTGTTTTGTTTTGTTTGGCAGGGGGCAGAGGGTTAGAAGCATCTTAAAATAGCAATGATCCTTGTAGAATATAACATGTTCTGGATTTCTGACTAGGATTATTTACTTCAGCAGTGTTATTAAATGTAGAATTACTAGATTATGTATATAAATTCCTAAAATTGATTTCTGAAATTTAATTTCTTACCGGTAGCAGCTGAGTGTATTGCGCTCACTACTCCATTCCAAATACTGAGACCTGCTTTTTAAAAAAAAAAAAAAAAAGGGATATCTGATAGATGTTGGTGTTAAGTGTTGTGGAGTCCGTTCCGACTCACAACGACCCTGTATTAACAGAATGAAACACCACCCAGTCCTGTGCTATTCTCACAGTTGTAAGGTTGGAGTTTATTATTGCAGCCACCATGTTAATCCATCTTTTCAAGGATTTTCTTCTTTTTCACTGACCCTCTACTTTGCCATCCTTGATAGTAAGGAGCATTCTGACTATACTTCCTCTAAGACAGGTTTGTTTGTTCTTTTGGAAGCATATTGTACTTTCTATATTTTTTTCCAACACCGTAATTCAAATGCAAATGAATTCTTTTCTGATATTCTTTGTTTGTTGTCTAGCTTTCTCCTTCATATGAGGTGATTGAAAATACCAAGGCTTGGGTCAGGCACATGGTAGCCCTCAAGTAACATCTTTACTCTTCAATACTTTAAATAGGTCTTTAGCAACAGATTTGTCCAGTGTAATACATCTTTTGATTTCCTGACTGCTGCTTCCATTAGCGTTGATTGTGGATCCAATAAAATGAAATCCTTGACAATGTTAGCTTCAACCTTTTCTCCTTTTATCATGATGTTTTCTACTGGTCCAGTTGTGAGGATTTTTGTTTGCTTTATATTTCATTGTAATCCATACTGAAGGATTTAGTTATTGATCTTCTGTAGTAAGTGCTTACATTCTCTTGCCTTTAAATAAGCAAGGTTGTGTCATCTGAATATCGCAGGTTGTGATGAGCCTTCCTCCAGTCTTGATGCTGAGTTGTTCTTCCTCTGGTGCAGCTTATTGGATTATTAGATTAGCATATCGATTGAATAAGTATGATGAAACTATATAGCTCTGATGCATATGTTTCCTAGTTTTAAATCATGTAGTATCCCCTTGTTGTGTGAATAACTACTTTTGGTCTATGTACAGGTTCTGCATAAACAAAATTAAGTGTTCTAGAATTCCCATTCTTTGCAATGTTATCTATAATTTCTAATGAGCTACACAGTCAAATGTCTGTGCATAGTCCATAAAACACAAGTAAATATCTTTTTGGTGTTCTCTGTTTTCAGCCATGATCCATCTCATGTCAGCAAGGGTATCCCTCTTTGCACATCCTCTTCTGAATCCACATTGAATTTCTGGTAGCTCTTTGTCGATGTACTGCTGGATGTGCTTTTTAAATTATCTAAAGCAAAATTTTACTTGTATATGATATGAATGATACTATTTGCTAATTGGCACTTTCTATTGAGGTTCCTTTCTTGGTAATGAGCGCAAATATAGATCTCTTCCTGTCTGTTGGCCTGGTAGCTGGCTTCCCAATTTCTTGGCATAGACTATTAGTGCTTCCGGTGTTGCATCAGTTTGTTGAAATGTTTCAAACGGTATTCTGTCAATTCTTGGGGCATTGTTTTTTTTTTGTTTGTTTGTTTGTTTTAATGTCATTGGTGCAGCTTTTAACACTATTGGTTCTTGTTCATATGCTATTTCGTGACGTGGTTGAATGTTGACCAATTCTTTTTTGGTACCATGACAGAGTATGCATTCCTTTTATCTTCTTTTAATGCTTCCTGTGTCATTCAATATTTTGGCCATTTTATCTTTCAGTACTACAGTTTGAGGGTTGAAATTTTTCTTCAGTTCTTTTAGCTTGAAATATGCTGAACATGCTCTTCCTTTTTGGTTTTCTAACTTCTGGTCTGTGTGTTTCATTATAATATTTTACTTTGTCTTTTTTTGAAATTTCCAGTTTGGGTCTTTTACTTCATCATTTCTTCCATTTGCTTTATTAGCTAATGTAGGTTTAAGAGCAAGTTTTACAGTCTTTTTTGACATCCACTTTGGCCTTTTTTTCTTTCTTGTCTTTCTAATGACCTTTTGTTCCCTTTGTGTATGATGTTCTTCATGTTGTCCCACAACTCAATTGGTTGTTTGTTCATTAGTGTTCAATGCATCCAGTTTGTTATTGAGATGTTCTTTAAATTCAGGTGGCATGTCCTTAGGGTCATGTTTTGGCTCTCATGGATTTGTTTTCATTTTCTCCAATTCCAACCTGAACTTGCATATGAGCAATTAGTAGTCTGTTCCAGAGTTGACCCTTGGCCTTTATTCCTTTTTCTTTCTTTCTTTTTTGGCTAATAATATTGCGCTTCTCTACAAATACCATCACTTTGATTCTTGTGTATTCCATTAGTGAAATCCACATATAGAGTTGCCATCTATGTTGATAAAAAAAGATATTTACAACGAAGAAGTCATTGGGTCTTGTAAAATTTTATCAAGTGATCTCCAGTTTCCTTTATGTTACCCAAGTATTTTCCAACTACTAATTCTTCCTGTTTCTAACTTTCAAACTCCAATCAGCTTTTATTATCAATGCATCTTGATCGCATTGATTGCTCAGTTTCTGACTGAAGATACTATTTTGAGTAAACAGCTCTTCCCCAGTCGTATTTTGAGTACTTTATAATCTAAAGGGCTTATCTTCCTGCCCTATGTCATGCAGTACTCCACTGCCACTTCTCAGATTTTCAATGACTAATCCCTCAGAAGTGGAGAGCCTATTCCTTCATTCTACTCTTAGTGGGGAAGCGCTGCTGAAAAACCTGTTCTTGGGTGACTGCAGGTATTTGAAATACTGATGACATAACTCATAGCAACACACAAGCCACCACAGTATGATGATTTGATAGACCAAGTAGCAGACTTGATGGATAATCAATGGCATTTCACTGTACTTTAATTTCTGTCTCTGATTAGTATAGTAAGGTTGAATGGTTTTTTTGTTTTGTTTTTTTTCCAAGACAAATACAATTCTTTGAAGAATTGTTCTCTGATATCTGTCCAACTATCTATCGGGATCTTATTATTTTTCTTATTAGTTTCTGTAAGTTTTTAATAAATGATCTGGCCTTTGCTTTTAGGTTGCTTTCCAGTCTTTTTCAACCCATCTGTTTTCACCGAGTTCCCAGATTTATGTAGCCTGCGACAGCAGCCCCTCTGTGTGAACACTATCAAAACTCTTTCTTGATGTAGAAGCAGTGCTGATCTTGCAGAATGATTTAATCAATGTAAACAAAAGTGGCCTTATGTTGAGTAAAATTAGTCTATCTCAAAGGGGCAAATATTGTATCAGACCAGTATTATAAAAAGTCAAAAGGTTAGTGTCTGGGGTCTTAAAAGCTTGAAGGTAAACAAGC
>NW_022111372.1:50458763-50460211 GCF_000313985.2 Echinops telfairi
TGATGTGGGCAAGGATGTTGGAATATGCAGGATTAGGGGAGGTGGACAGCAAAGTTGGCACAGTGGCTGAAGTGCTAGACTGCTAGCCAGATGGTTTGTGGTTCAAACGCGCCAATTGCTTCTCAGGAGAAAGATGTGGTAATCGCTTCTATAAAGATGTACACAGTCTTGGGAAGCCTTTGGACCGTTCTGCTCTGTCCTACAGTGTCTTTATGAATTAGAATCAACTTGACAACAACTTTTTTTTTTAGAATGGGGCAGGAACAAGGAGAAAGATAAGATATATTGTTGCCAGTGATGATGACAGTAACAAGTTACAAAGGTAGAAGGAAGAGGTGGCCAGCTTCAGCGGTCACCAGGAGCTAGATGTGGATAGCAGCACATTTAAAGGAATTGGCGCAACTCTCCAGAACAATTGGGACTTTAAAAACATACTTCTTTTTTCCCTCCTCTCTATATAAGCATAATAGAAATAAAGCCAGAGCTTTGATGGTGCAGAGCTCCACTAAGAGCTGCTAACTGGAAGTAGTTTGAACTCCCCAAGGCTTTCTATGGGGGAGAGATGTGGCAGTCTGCTTTTGCTAAGATGTATAGCATTAGCAACCCTATGGGTCACTCTGAGTTGGAAATTGACTTGATGGCAAGAGTCTTAGAAATAAAGCCAACCTGTTAAACATCCATAAATATTTTATTCCCTTGCTACTGACACAGAAATACAAGTTAGTGTCTGAAAGAACTTTTAGACCCATATCTCCATTTCAGACTGTTATGTACTTTGATATTGCAGACTGGGTTTTCCCCAGTAGTTTCAATTATCTTTTTAAACAACCATTCTCTGTGTTAATGAAGTTTCATTTTGTGTAATGGAGCATTTAAATGGCAGTCTGACTAAAGTCCTTGTCTACTAGAATCCTCATTGCCTTCACTTCTTCCATGTTATGCTTCTTGGCATTGCCTTTGTCTTTGCTCCAGTTCTGTCCATTGGTGGCCTCTTCATTGGGCCAGGTTTCAAGGTTTGTTTTAGTGATTTCCTTCTGCCGGATGTACTCATTCCTTCCTTAGAAAGTAAAGTAGTTCTTATTAACACCTAAGTTAATACTCAAAGAACTAGGTGTTAAAGAAATATTAACAGCAAAAAAAAAAAAAAAAACAACCTTTTAAGAGAAGTTTTCTCACTTCATGATTTAGTCACACTTTTAAATTCAGGCATCTGGAACATTTTAAGGAAGGAAAATTCAAGGAATTAGTATTAGATCAGTGATTTCCATTAGATCTATTTTAGAACCACGGTCACGACTGTAATTACCTCAAAGGTTAAGTATTGTTGTTGTCCCCATTTTACAGATATGGGAAACGAGTATAAGAAAGGTTTGGCCCTGGACCAGGGTCACGTAGCTAACGTAAAGCAGAGTCAAGGACCAAGGCCCAGGTCCATCTGACTCCAGAGC
>NW_022111372.1:50464805-50472660 GCF_000313985.2 Echinops telfairi
ATTGGGGAGAAACAAGACTGCAGGTTTCAGCACTGAAGCCTTGCTCTTCTCCCACCTCTTTGTAGTAACCTTTATCTACTTCATGGTGATACCATGAAGAATTAACACCTCCATGTTTGGCCCAAATTATTTAGCCTAAAACATTACACTATAGATGGCACTGCTGTTTTTCATCCTGGGTGGTAACTCATAGATTGTCCTTGCGAGAAACAGTTCAACCCCCCCAAGCAGTTCTCATCAGGGTGCCCAACCATGTGAATTCTGTGGACATGGGTTTGGAGCTTTGACCGTGGCTTAGGTTTTCACATATGATGAAGGGAAAAGTATCAGAGCTAAAATTGTGAACACCCAATTTGTGGAAGGCTGTGGAGGGCAGTGGGAGCCCAGAGCCATCTGCAGAGTATCTAGTCAGATGAAGCTGTTGGCGGATCCCCTCTAGCCACAGACCAACGTCTGGAACAATCTTACTCTCAAACACAGATCATTGTAATCCTGATTAGGCTGGATCAAACTTGATTCTTAGTCAGTTGACCTCCCTTTAGAAACAACCTGAATTTGTTCTAGGTGCAAGAATCTAATGCTTGTTCCATGACAAAATTTCTTCCCTAGCTTTTTAAATATTGTTAGTGATTCTTTTTTCTTACTCTTGGTATTTTTATCTTTATATTGCTGTTGTTTTATCCTTAAGCATTCATTTTGTTTTTGTTCTTTATTATTTCTGTTGGGCTTACCAGTTTGTGAAGCACAGAAGGAGTGGATGCATAGAGATAATAATTGATGCGAGGGGAAAAAAAGAAAAAAGAATAACTGATGCAAGGGTTTGTTGGGGATGTGTGTATGGGTTGAGGGTGGGTAGGAGGGTGAAGGGATTTGGGGAGTAAACAATGAAGGTGGGAAGGGGAGTGAGCACTAGAACTGAAGATGATTAGATAACTCATTTTAAAGGTGATTCAATCATGGGCGGAAAGGTATATTCTGAAATTGATGTGGTAATGATTATAAAATTCTTCTTGATATGATTTAACTATTGAACTGTGTGATGTATGGATTAAGTGTCAATAAAACTGTTTTAACACCCCCACACACAAACCACACACACACATCACCCATGTTTATTCTATATGTAGAAATGTATAATGAAGAATATAATCACCCAAAACCCACCTCCTCTCCTCTGAATTACTGTTAATATTTTTTTCAGTCTTTATTTTCAATCTTTGTATAGTATTTGAACATTGGGTGGTTTAAATTTTTCATTGTTATAAATAATGCTTTGATAAAATATCTTTGTCCTTACAATATCATATAAATCCAGATGATTTCCTCAAAGGAGATTCCCAGTGTATAATTCCTGGGTCAGAAGGTATGAATTATTTTTAAATTCTTGGTATAGATTGTGAAATTGCTTAAATAAAAATCCTAGCTGTTAAAGCAAGAGATTGTGTTATAAATAAATACAAGGACTAGTAGGGTCTACTTGGTCATAGGCTGAGGAATTTTGTTCATAAAAATCTAATAGTTCTAGTGAGAACAAGAGGGGTGGAGCAGAGATGTAAAGCCCATCTGTAGACAATGGAACAGTCTCCCCACAGAGGGCCGGTAGTGAAGGGATGAGTCAACCAGGGTGCAGTAAAGCATCGATGAAATGCACTTTATATTCCTCTGGTTCCTTGAGGATTCCTCACCCCCCACTACCATGACCCCAGTGCTGCTTCTCAATTCAGACTAGACCAGAACATGTACACAGGTGTAGATAAGAGATGGGAGCTCATGACACACAGATTCCAGGAACAGGAGTAGGAATAGGTGATACCAGAAAGGTAAGGGGAAGAGTGGGAGAAGAAGGGAGAAAGGCGGAACCAGTCGCAACGATAGACACATAATAATACACCCCTCAAGGGGGAAGAACAATAGAAAACATGGGGGAAAAGGAGAAAGCGGTCAGATATGAAAATAATAATGTACAATCTATCAAGGGCAGTGGCTCTCAACCTTCCTAATGCCGCTACCCTTTAATACAGTTCCTCATATTGTGACCCCAAACCATAAAATTATTTTTGTTGCTACTACCTAACTGTAATTTTGCTCCTGTTAGGAATCAAATGACCTGTGAAAGGGTCGTTTGACCCCCAAAGGGGCTGCGACTCACAGGTTGAGAACTGCTGATAAAAAGGTTATGGGTGGGGAAGAGCTGATACCAAGGGCTCAATAGAAAGAAAGTAAATGTCTAGAAAAGAATGAAGGCAACATATGTACAAATTCGCTTGATGCAAGCGATATATGGATTGTGACAAGAGTTGTAAGAGTCCAGAAAATAAAGAAAAAATCGAATAGTTCTAGACCAGGGGTGCTCACACTTTTCAGCATGCGAGCTACTTATAAAATGATCAGGTCAAAATGATCTACCAACTAAAAAAATGCCAAACATATTTATTTATTGCATTCATAAATAAATTACATTTATTCATTGTAAATTTATTCACAATGCATTCATAAATGCATTGAGAATTCTTTATATGTACAATACATGTTTATGTACCTTGCGTAACCGCATGAGTCCATATTGCACAACACAACACAATTAACTATGTACATTTTTTGTCATTACTTGTTTACTCTGATGACTTGCATTGAATAGAATGAGCCAGGGATGCATATAATCCGTACAGTAGCTGCTGACAGCCAGACCCAAACACACTTCCAAATGATCATCAGTCATGGTGGAACGGTGCTTGGACTCAGTGATCTTTATGTGGGAAAAGGCTGACTCACATAAATAAGTAGAGCCAAAGAATGCAGTCAAGGAGGTAGCACATTTTCTCATGTTTGGGTACTTTCCCTCTGCAAGTAAGTTCCAGAACTGTTCATGCGCTCTGGACTTCAGCTGAATGTCGGCTTGTCGTGTCAAAATCTCCCATTCCATATGAAAGTGATACGTTTTTGTCTTCTTAATTGGCCCCGCCCCCCCGCTCATCTTAATACCCTTTCTTATGTTTAAGGGAAAAAAAACAAGGTCTAAAAATTGGCGATAACTTACCTTGTCAGTTTTGCTGCACTTAGCACAGTTGTTTGCGCATGCGTTTGACACCTAAAATTGCATCTGGCTGCGCTGTATATCAATTAAGTGACAGGATTGGTGATAGGCTTACGTCTATTTTTTTAAATACCACACTACATTTGCGATTGACTAGTAGAACGCGATCAACGTATTGAGCACCCCTTTTCTAGATCCCTTATTTCTACATCTCAAATGGGAATTTTGCACGTGAAGGTTTTTTTCCCTAGTATTGTTTCTTTTATCCTTGATGTGTAGAAGATACTGCTAAGAATATTTTTATATGAATACTCTGTCTTTATTTGTAAAGGCATTGAGCAAATGATACTACTACTTGAGTAGGGTCAGGGAATGTATGGCCTCTTTCTGTACAGCAAAGAAGGCAGTTTGGCAGGATGATAACAGCTTTGGACTCTGAACAGATGGGTTTATATCCCACAGTGAAGTATGTGAGCCTTTATTTGCTCATCGGTTAATTGGGCCTAGAGATATCTGTTTCTTTGAATCATAAGGATTTATACTTAGGAACCATCATCATAATTATATAGAAATTTCTAGTTAGGACTTTTACTAATAGAATAAGATTATCCTGAGAGGACAAGAAAAATGTATTATTGAATGGGTTATGACAGGTAGGGCTTTTCTATTTTAAGAGTTAATTCAAAGTGGACTCTAGAGGCATTTTCATTAAAGTTACCAAAGTATTTTGTTGTTCTTAAAACTAAGAAAAACACTCCACCAAACTTAAGAATGAGAAACTACTTTGCCAAATTGATTCATTAAATATACATGTATATTGAATCTCAATTTTATGCCAGGAAAGTGGGTCATTGAAATGATTAAGAAACTGTCTATAGGGAGAGATAAATGGATGAAACAATAGAGTATTGTTGTGAATAGTGCTATTATAGATATACACATAAGATGCTGTATGAGTGCAGAGATGGGGCCTTCTAGGAGCAGGGAGGGCTTCTGTGCTGTCAAATAGGGGAGTCACTAGCCACATTTTGCTTAGTGAGTACTTGAAATGTGGCTCAAGTGACTAACGAGCCAAATTTCAAATTATATTTTATCCTAACTAGTTAAGATTTAGCTTAAATGACCACATGTGTCAGAGTGTTAGATAGTTTCCATGATGGCCTTTTTATTGGGAGTGATATCTTTGACTGGTTATGGTAGGAGGTAGGCGGCACTGGGGCAAGAATGTGGCTCTCACCAGGCAGAGCTTTGATGGCTATGCTGCTGACCAAAAAGTGAGCAGTTTGAACTCAACAGCTACTCTGCAGGAGAACGGTGAGGTTTCCGCTTCTGTAAGGATTTACAGCCTAAGAAATCCTCAGGGACAGTCCTCCAATCTCCTATGGAGTTGCTGGGAGTCAGAGTACACTTATGGCAATCAGTTTGTTTTTTTCTTTCTTCCTTTTATACCTCATCAAGGAAGTACTAGGCCGGAGGAGAGGTAATCTTAGCAGGGACACCTAAAACTCTGTGACTTCCTTTTAATTTCCTTTAAAGTGGTTTTGAAGCCTAGGGGAGACAAGCTGAGAAGTCTCTAACTACTGTCATTCTGCCAAATCCCACTTCTGTGTGTGTGTGTGTGTGATTTCCATTTGCCTCAAGGAGCTATTGTCTTCTGTTTACAATACTAGACCACAGATTTTAATTTTTTATTGTTTGTCTTTAGGTTTTGGAAATAAATATATCTGTGTTTACAAAGTATTGATAATTGCCCTGGAATGCTTAGACAATTCATTTGCCCATTCTTTTTATATAAATTAATACATTCACTGCCATTGAGTTGATGCTGACTCATAGTAACCCTATGGGACAGGGTAGCACTGCTTCTGTAAGTTTTGGCGAGTGTAACTTTTTATGGACGTAGAAAGCCCTGTTTTTTCTTTCTGAGCGGCTGCTGGTTTCAAACTGCTAACCTTGCAGTAACTAGCCCAATACATAACCACTATGCAACCAGGGTTCCTATAAATTAATATAGGAACCACTTAAGGACTAAGACCTAACCCATATTGTAGATGGGTTGGCAGACACTGGTTCTCAGGATGGGTTTAAGTTTTTGGAGAAGCCTAAGAAATAAATCTTAGATACTAATAATAATGATCACATATACAAATAATAATAATAATTAGTATTTACTAAATGTTCCCTGTGGCCTGGGAATCTTTAATATAATAATTATGTGGATTCTTTGATGTGACCTAATCCATGAGACTGAATGCTATAATCATGTGATAGGTAAGGAAACTGACACTCAGGTTAAACTTGCCTAAGGTTCTCACAGTTAGTAGAGACCCAACTCAAACTCAGTTCTGTCTAACTCTAAAGCTGCTGCAGTTGACCACGAAGCAATGCTGCTTCATTGCCTCTGACCTTGCCAAGCCACAATCTGAAGCACAGCTTCTTTCTATTCTGTTCTATCCCTGTAAATATCCTACAGGGAACGTGCTCAGGGATATCTGCCCTTGTCTTCATTTTGCTTTGTTTGTACTGGTAGTACCCAGACTCCATTATTCCTGTTGAAGTCTATGACTGCTCTCACCAGCACTATATTTTTGTATATAAGTTTCATACTGAATTTTACCTGCAGCTAGTTCAAATGGCTACCCCATCCCCCAACAAGGGAGTGGCAGGCTCCTGGAGAGTAACTACCATTTTCTTCTTTGTGAGGATGCAAGTTTCAAGGGGAAATCTCTCCTCTCTCTCGGATTATACCACTAAATCCCAAGCAATCATGAGACCACTAGGATGAGAATTCTACTATCCAATATGATTGGAGCCTACATACAAGACACACATTGTTGGCAATGAAAACTCTTATTGTTTACTGAAGATAAACAGTAAAAAGAACATTATTACTTAGAGAAAACAAACAGTTAATACCAGGAACAGATTTGAGGTAAACTGTTCCCCTCCATCCCTTCAAGTACCCCCATTTAGCGTTATAAGGAAGGAACCTGCAATAAACAGCAGTGGAGGGCCCTTGTCTGACCTCCTCTGGTTTCCCTATTGCCACAAGGCACGGGTCAGACAACCCCCAGGATCCAACTTTCTTTACTTACCCTGACACCAACCATTCTTCCCATGCCACTAGACATCTGTACTGGGTGCAATAATTTGTTGGCAGTGGCTCCGTAGAACTCAGCGACAATACTCACGATTAAGGGGGGGTTATTAGAGAAGTCAGTAGGTTTCCACAAGTCAGGGTCAGCAAACAGTAAGGATACAGTCAATTGATCTCCTTAGCCAGCAGCCAGTTCTCTCTCTGGTTCTTAGTCTCTCAGCCACATGGTCCCTTGGCCTTTGCCTCCTTGGGCCAAGAAAGCAGCCTGCCTGCCACTCTGTCCTTATAGTTCCAAAGCCTTGGTACAGATGAAAAGGTACTATCCCATAGTCTCAGTGCTGCTCCTCTGAGTCTCCATGCCAAAGTCTCTGATGTCTCTGGTCTCGGCGGCCTCCACTACTTTAGACAGAGATCTGGAACATAGTCTTCAAGGTCCTCAGGCCTTTTCTCTCTGCCACAGCTTTAAAGAAGGGCTCATCCTTACAGTCTGCAGGATGGTAACGAAAACTGACCAAACTCCTCTATTAGTGTTATATAGGTCCTATGTACAAACTCCTGCTCAATCATTTGGTGGGTATTAAACACTTGGATAGAAGAGCCATATTTAAAAAGTTCACTCTACCACAGAACCCACTTATGTCTAAAAGGGTTTCCGCTTCCCTTCTCCAAATTATTCATCTGTACCACTGGGCAGACACAGACTTGGTGGCACAGTATATTTCAGTATTCTTCACAAACACCATAATTCAAAGGTATCAGTTCTCCTTGGTCTTCTCTATTCATTGTCCAGGTTTTTGCATGCATATGAGACAATTGAAAATACCATGACTTGAGGACAAAGATGTCCTTAGTCGTTAGGGGACATTTTTGCTTTTAAACACCTTAAAGTGGTCTTTTACAGCAGATTTGTCTATTGCTGCTTCTACAGGCGTTGATTGTGGATTCAAGTAAAATGAAGTCCTCAGTAACTTCAGTCTTTTATCCCATTTATCGTGATAATGCTTTTGGCCCACTTGTGAGGATGGTTGTTTTCTTTATGTTGGTTAAAGTGTAATGTATAATGAAGGCCATAGTCTTTATCTGTAAGTGCTTCAAGGTCCTCTTTACTTTCAGCAAGCAAGGTTGTGTCATTCTGCATAACACAGGTTTTTAATGAACCCCTCCAATCCTAATACTGCATTCTTCATACAGTCCATTTGTTCCGGTTATTTTCTCAGAATATAGATTGAATGGGTGTGGAGCATACATCCATGAAGCACATCTCTCCTGATTTGAAACCACACACAGTATCTCATGGTTCTGTTTCTCGTAGTCTGTGTACAGAGCACGACTAAGTATTCTGGAATTCCCATTTGGGATAGTTAAGGTTTATGGTGCCAACCTGGCTGATAAATACATGTAGGATTAATTGAAGGGTGGAGAGCTAAGTGGCTCAGCAAGCCTTGCCTTTCTTGTCTCTTGTTCTCAGTTGTGGCCACCTTAGCTAGTTCTCTGCCTCAGCTGGCAAGGCTCACTTCCTGCGAGACAACCCTGAGGAGAAGCCATATGGACCTACCCTGATGCAGCCCTGGGTGCTGGAGCAGCTGCGTGGAGACCCCTGCCAGCGCTGAGATGCTTACACACTCACTGATTCGACTTTCCTCCTGCATTCGCTATCATTGCCTGTGGTTTGTGAGCTTGAGGAGGACTTTGTAGATTGGTTTTGGACATATGGGCTAATGTCG
>NW_022111372.1:50473458-50475605 GCF_000313985.2 Echinops telfairi
GCTTTCAAGGATTCTGTAATCTCTGAGGGCCAACCTTTTAAGATTGGATGTCAGCAAGGCACTTGATAAGATCTCTCATGAAGTCCTTAAGATTCAAAAATAAGATGGAAAAATATGGTCTGCCTGATCAAATAGGAGGTGGAGTTGATGTGGTTATACAACTTTATGTACAGGATGTTGTTCTCCTGCAGTACTTTTTTTTGCTCATAAAGTCTTTGGGTTGGAAGAAATAGATTGTTCCAACCTGTGCCTAAGACATCTCTCTGTATCAGTAGTTCTCATCCTTTCTAATGCCGCGACCCTTTAATACAACTCCTCTTGTGCTGACCCCCCAACCATAAAATTATTTTTGTTGCTACTTTATAACTGTAATTTTGATACTGTTATGACTCGGGTGATCCCTGTGAAAGGGTGTTTCAACCCCCCCAAAGGGGCCATGACCCACAGGTTAAGAATCGCTGCTCTGTATAATCTGGCCCCCCTTTTACTTTTGAATTGCACAAAATATACAGTGAGAAATCCATTTCCCTCCTATTCCATTCCCCAGGCTTCCCGTCACCTTCCCTAGAGACAACCACTCTGTGCAGCTTGTCTGTCTGATCTTCTGCTGCTGAGCGCTTAGCTCTTGGCACTGTGTGCTACAGTCGTTTGGGTATGTGCTAGCTGCCTTACTAAATTAACCTCCTTAAGAGCAAGGAGCCCTGCCTCGTTTTTTTCCTGTATTGCCCCAAATAACTTGCACGTTGAAGAGTATTTGTTTCATTTAATTTTCTAAAGGATAGTTGGACCAAGGAGAGGAAGATGGGGGGGTGGGGGAGTGTCAGGAACATGCCACAGTTTTAAGTCCTTCTTCGCTGTAACCATTTTTCCCAGTAACATGGATGAAGATATAGAAAGCATGCTTGTCATATTTGCAGATGACACAGAGCTTGAAAGGAGCACTAGTAACATCAGATGACAGAACCAAGTTTGTAAATGATCCCGAGACCAGAATGTTCAGCTGAAAAGTACAGAGACAAATATCAAATCCTGTGGTGGTGGGGGTGGGGGTGGGGGTGGGGTGAGAAGGATCAAGCTTAATTACCCAAGTATAGAATTAAGGAGACTTGACTTGATAATGGAGCACAGATGATGCAATGGCGAGGTGCTCAGAGGCTAAACAGAAAGAACGTTGACCCTATCATCTGCTCTATGAGAGAAAGGTGTGCAGTCTGCTCCCAGAAAGCTTTAGTCTTGGAACCTCTGTGGGAGCAGTTCTACTGTGTCCCATAGTGCCCCTGTAAGTCAGAATTGACTCACTGGTTTGGCTTTGAGTGGGATCTTGAGAACAATTCATTGCAAAACAATTTGGTAGTAGAAGGGATGGATCCTAATTGACCCTAAGCTCCATTTAAGCCAACAGTATGCCACATTTGTCAATAAAGCCCACACAAATTTGGCTGGTTAAGTAGAGTATGAGACTGCCTGGTGCTACTTCTGTCGAAGACTTTCTAGTATATGGTTGGTACACATACCCAAACCAAACTCATTGCAGTTGAGTTGATTCCTACTCATAGCAGCCCTAGAGGACAGGGGAGGGTTGCCCCTGTGGGCTTCTGATACTGTAACTCTTTATAGAACTCCTGACCTTGCAGTTAGCAGCCCAACAAATAACCGCTATGCCAACAGAGCTCCTTTGACACACACATAGAGACTGACAAATTGAGATATGCCCAGAGGAAGTTTACTAGGACGATAAAACTTAAGTATAGGAATGAGACCAATCTAGAATTCATCGTAAGTTCCACTACTTACCAGTTATGTTAGTTGTGAAGTCAGTCCTTCAGAGTTTGAAATGGTAGTGAAGTAGTAACATCAATCCAGAAGGACCACTATAGGGATTAGAGGTTACATAGGCACTCAAAAGGTCTTGTAATCCAGGTCTTTTTAGGATTAGCTTAATGGCTAGATAGAGTCTCTGTTTTGAAGATGGTTGCTTTGGTTGCCTTTTAGCAGGGCAGGCAACTGAGTAAACCCAAGATTGTCATACAACTTAAGTGTTCAAAGAACTGACACGTGGAAAGGGAAGTAAATTTATTCACGTTCATATGATCCTTCATAAATAGATTAAGGAACCCAGGTAGTATAGTGGTTAAATAAACCAAAAA
>NW_022111372.1:50476715-50478639 GCF_000313985.2 Echinops telfairi
CAGCCGCTCCATGGCAGAAAGATGAAACAATCTCATAGAGATTTACAGTCCTGGAAACACTTAAAACAGTTCTACAATTTCCTGTGGGGTTGCATGCTTCGACGGTATTGGGTTAAGATCCTTAAGAGTCTGTGTTTTATAAACAGATGCCTTTTGGTGTGAAACAAAGTATTTGCATTCTACCTGGGCTAAAGCCATCAATAACACTAGAATTAGAATAATGTAGTTTCAGGACAAAATACGAAATAATAATGTATAATCGATCAAGGATTCACGAGGGTGGGAGGGGGAGGGGGAAGAAAAAAGGCACTTATACCAAGGGCTCAAGTAGAAAATGTTTTGGAAATGATGATGGCAACATATGTACAAATATGCTTGACACAACTTATGTATGGAATGTTGTAAGAGCCCCCAATAAAATGATTAAAAGAAAAAAAAAGAATGTAGTCTCAGTATTATGGGAAGAACTCGTTGTATTAGCCCTTCCAAGTCAAGATTTCCTCACTTGTAAATGGAGCATTTTGTAAGAGTTTGTAAAGATCAGAGGTGATGTAGGCACTCACATGTGGCTATCCTTATTATGTGTATTCTTAGATCGTTCATTGGTTTGTGTGTCACATAGATTCTTGTTGGGGAAGTGTAAATCTCTCCCTGCGTATTGTGGTACTACACAGAACCTTCCTTGGTATGGGCTGGGTCTTTAGATCTCTTGGTTTAGTAAATAAGAGGAAAGTGCGTAGAGTGGGGTGGGAGGTAGCATTTTAGTATGCATGTTACAGATGTTATGTTCTATATAGACAGTGCACTTTCCTCAGTGGAGTAGGATTTTAAACTTTATTTTGTCTTTTATACTCAAAGTCTGTTGCCAGCTAACAGTTCTTCTTTTGTTGTGGTGGTTGAAGTATTGACTCGGAGACAAAAAGAGGCCAAGAGCAAGAACAAGACTGATAATGGGACAGCTGGCCAGACTTCTCCAGATACTGAAAAGTAAGTAGGTGTGCTGCATTCATGGGGCTCTTGTTGTACAGACTGTTGCTTGGATGGGACAAAGAGACCAGTTCTTGTCTTAGCCTGTGTTTCTTTGGCCTGCCAATCACCTCATTGCTTGGATGCCTGAATTTCTTTTTCTTATTCCAGTTCATGTCAGTGCAGATGACTTCTCAATGCCCTTAAAAACACAAAATAAAAAAACCCCACTTCTGTTTTTAGATTTCTGTTTTCTATGAGTTTAGAGTGGTGTTTGGTGCTTTGGGGAAGCGGTGTGCTATTTTGTTCTGTAATGATGGGGAAAGTGCACTGCAAAAAGCTGGGCAAAGCAGAAGATGTAGAAGGTTTCCTTGGGCTGTGGGTTGCAGCATTCTAAAGGAGGGCTTCCCCAAAGTAAAGACATTGCCAGCAGTGCAGTAGAACAGCTGGCCACTCGGTTAAAACCTTTGTCTTGGAGCACAGATCTTAAGAGTCTACATTTGGGGCTGCCTTCCCCAGTCCAGTTTAGCAGAAGTGATTGCTTACCCCCTGGAGACCCCCCCTATAATTTGGACATTCTTCTAGCACTGGGTTTACAACATTTTACTGCAGGTTTTTTGATGTGTTTTTTGGGCGAGACATTTCTATCTCCTTGGTTAGCCTGTGAGATATTTGAAGGCAGGTACTTGCCTTCATTCATGTTTACATCTATAGCATCTAATCATATGTGCCTGAGATAGCAATAGCAGTAATAGCTGAGTGCCTAACATTATGTGTGAATCACTGTGCTGGGTGCTTTATTTATAACTTTCACAGTAAGTCAATAAAGTGGCTCCTATTTATTTTATTTAAATACATTTTAAAAAGAACAAATGAAGAAAAACTAAGCTTACCTGACTCCAAAACATTTGCTGTTTCCACAGAGCTGCAGACAGGTGGGGATTATTTATTAATGTTG
>NW_022111372.1:50479350-50508061 GCF_000313985.2 Echinops telfairi
GCTTTGAAAAAACTATTACACTTAATTTCTGAAGAGTTTGACAGAATATTTTATGTCTGAAGAGCAATCAGTATTGTTTGCGATAGTTAGAAGAGCTGATTTCATTACCATCCTACTGCTGCAACAGCAGGGGTACACAGAAACAGCCGTGGAAACCGCTAATCACTCAGTCCTTTTGATTGGCCATCCTGCTGAGCGAATCTGCATCCGTTGACGTGTCTCCATCCCAGAATAACTTTGAGACTTGAAAACACAATTTGAAGACATATCCAGGAGCCCAGAGGCAACTCCAATCTTAAAATGGCTTTTTCTTTTTTCCTTCTGATTACCTAGGAGTGAGAAGTGTTATCTTTGTAAATCCCTGGTCCCATTCAGAGAGTACCAGAGTCACGTGGACGCCTGCCTCCAGCTTGCCAGAGCTGGCCAAGGCAATGGGCCTTCAGGGAGTGGGAGTGCATACCCACCTGTGCAGGGGAATTGGCAGCCGCGGCTGAGGAGCACAAAGGTAAGTACTGGAGACGAATTGTCAGGGAAGGCGGCCTAGCCCTCCTGCCCAGTGTGAACAGGCCACTGTTCTGGTTGGCCTTTGCCTCTCCTCTCTTGCCTGTCTTCTTCCCTCCCTTCCTCCCTCCCTCCCTTCTTCCTTCCTTCCTTCATCTTGAAGTTTGATTTGTACTTTGAAAACTTGTTTTCTTTTACCTTGAAAAGTAATACATTTCACTATAGAAAAATTGGAAATCTCAAGGAAAGTATAACCAGGCAAAATCATCACCCACAATTTAACTACTCAGAGATAGCAGCTTTGATGAGGTTTGCCTACTTCCTTCCAGTCTTTTCCTGTCTACACGATCCAACAGTTTTCACCCTGAATTCAAAGCAAAAACCAACCTAACATTTTCGCATAAACACCTTCCCGAATTTAAACCATTTAAAAACACATCCCTGTTATTGTTTGTTTTACACAGATAAGTACTTAATCATTCTCATATTATTGTACATTTAGGTTCTTTTCAGTTCTTCTGCGTTACAATAATGTGTCTTAAGCCTAAATCAGTCTTTTTATTACTGATTATTTCTCCAGGATGGATTTCCTGAAATGGAATTATTAGGGGCAATGGGCATAAACATTTTAAGGACCCGAAAGGTACTACTCAAGTTACTTTTTAGAAAAGACATCCAAACCATGCCCACACTACCAGGAACTTGGTTGAATTCTGCATGCACTAATAGTCAGTGGACCTGCTGCCTGGGCCTAGTGAAGAGTTGCTCCACCTTGAACCCAAAACCAAAGGAGCCCAGCTTGGCTTAGAGAGCAAAGGTGGGGAGCAGAAGCTCCGTATTCTGGGCTTTCTAACGTAGCGGAGCCCATTAAGATGGCAGAAGAGAGAGAGGCCTCTTTGAAATGAGGTGATTTGGAATGGTAGTTTGGAGTTGGGGCTTTTAGGTACAGTATGTGCCTCTGGCAGGACTGCCTGTGGAAGTAAGTACCTGGAAGCTCGTGGTTTTGAGTGTCAGTCTCCAAAATCTATCACAGGTCAAAAGTGGCTGCTGTTCTCTGATAGGACCTTAGTGAAGTAGCAGGCCTGACCCTGGCATCCAATCTCATGTACTAGAGTGGTGTCCCAACACCTCCTCTCTTCTGGAGATAAGGTGTGATCTGGGCCAGAGAATTTGTAGTTTAGACTCCTTCCATGTGGAAACCTTTCTATTTTACTTTGTCACAGGAAAAAGGACAGAATGAAGGGCGACTCCTCAGTCTCTTGGAGCAGTGTGAGCACCCGTCTGCAGGTGAGGGCCCCAGGACGTGTGTGCTGGGCTTCTGCCGCAACTGTCACGTGAAGGTAGCCATTGCTAGCTCTCTGGCTGGCTGCCAGAGTTGCGAGAATGCACATTTGACCTAGCCAGTCAGCCTTTAAGGCCTGATCCCTGTCCCCTCTCCCTAAGGAAGGTGATGGGAGTGGAGCACGCGATCTTATTCATCAGCTGTTTTGTTCCAGGCTTATTTTATAAAGCCTGAGATTATGACCGCCCTAGTGAACTGAGGGAGACCACGTCCAGACCATAGTGGACAACACAAGCCTAAGTACACCTTCTAAAGGAATAGGAGTACAGAAGAGCAGACAGCGTCACCTGCCACCTGCAACTTAGGGCCCAGCCTCTGTTGCTGAGGGTCTTAGGCAGTAACCCTGGCTCTCTGTGCCCAGTGTTTTGAAGGTATTAAAGTGGATAGGTTAATAACATTGTCAGACCTGTGTTTGAATTTTGGCTCTGCCACTTAACTTGTTCTTTGGCCTTGCACAATTGACTTAACCTCTCCAAGGTTATGGAACCCCTTCAGTACCTCAGATGGCAAGTAAAGCTCCAAACTAGTGCCCGCCCTAAGCAGACTCTGATCATTGTAGTTGCTGATGATTACTATTGTCATTAGTTGCTATTGTTAAAATTCACCTGATGCGGATGTAAAAGGAGCTTTCTCTTAAGCCTGGTGAGATTTGCTTGCCATCTAGCTGTAACAGTTCATTCCCACCAAGCAGATCTATAGTGCCTTCTGATGACTATAAACAGACAGCTTCTCGAGCCTCCCATCCTGCTGCCTTGGGATAAGCAGGTTGTGAATCTCTGCAGGTGGCAGGTTTCCCTGGGAACTGCTTGCTCCCTAAGTCCAGATTTGAAGATTTATCCAGTGGTTGTTCATTCAGTGTTCACCTCAGTACATTGTATGATAGCTGAGCCAGCTGGATGTGAATGTTCACATTCTATTGGTCTGGAAATTGGGGATCTGGTGAAAATCAGTGCCCAGACCATAGGTAGGAAGTGCATGATTAGTGGGAAGTGGTCACAGCTATCAATATTGTTACTTTTTCCCCTCCTAACACAGATGCTGAGGTAAAGACCACGTCTTCAAAAACAAGAGGCTTCAGGTGAATTGGGATGTTTGTTGAAGGGCTGCTGTCAGCAGTTCTGCAGTGTGCAGGCCTGGTCCTGTGTTTTGAGCGTATTGTGATATTTAACCCATAGGAATAACTGTGGAGCTATGTGAACTCTGTCCGGATAGCTCTCTGACCTCCTTATTAATTGGGCTAACAGTTAGTTCAATTCACTTATGGTATTCAAATAAGCAGAGCAAAAACCGTGTCCTACTGCCCTTTCTTCCTCCCTGTCCCTACTCAACTCTGGTCTGATCTGGATTTCAGGCAGTTTGGGAATTTGGGTTTTAAATTTCATTCTTTCGCTGCCTGACTGCCTGGGTTTAGGTATGTGATTTAACCTTTGTCCCCAATATCCTCATCTGTGACAGAGACGTGATAGTACTTATCTGGTTGGATTGTTACAGAGATGACAGGAACTAATCTATGTGAAAGCCCCTGGTCCAGTGTATGCTTGTTGCTTATTAATAGGTGTGTATTAAATCAGAATTTTCCTTTCTCCTGCAGGGAGCCCTCACCGGGGATGGAAGAGGCAGGCTGCAGCAGAGAGAGGCAGAGTTCTCTTGCACATCTCGACATAAATGACTCTCCTATCAAGTCTTTTGTTTCCATTTCAGAAGCCACTGATTGCTTAGTAGACTTCAAAAAGCAATTTACTGTCCGGCCAGGTAGCCGGGCACGGACCAAATCAGGCAGAGGAAGAAGAAGAAAATCCTAACTGTCTGGGGTCATTTGACAAAACCATTTGCAAAAGGGGTTGGCCATGTTCGTTAAGTTACAGTGGCCTTCAGTTCATTGTTGAGCAAGTTTGGGCCCTGCAGTTTTCACCACCAGCCCCTCGGCACCCTGGTTTTTATGCTTTCTAAGATCTATACAGACAGCTGTGTATAGTGTTGTTTTATAACAGTCTGTTTGAATTCACTTACAGTTAACATTTAAATATATTTATGTTTATATGAAATCGTATTTCAGTAAGTTGGAGATTCATCTCTCATTTTTCTCTCTGGGTTGCTGGGGTTCAGGAGTTGGGGATCTTTTAATTTTGGAGGTGGTTCTCAGACTCATAAATGACATGTTTCTGAATGAATTCCATTACTGATCTTTGACATAGCCCTCTCCTCATGGAATGTGTAATAATGCATTGTTCTGAACACTACATGGATACACTCTCAACCTTTTCTGGCATCATTCTGGAAGGTGCCAGCGGTGTTGACTCCTTCTATTTATTCTGTTGTCCCTACAATTCACACATCCGTAACAACTTCTTGCTATTTTTGCCCAGTTAAGAATTCTTGGCCAGAGAATAGGACCTTTGCCCTGCTGTTCTTCCCAGGAATTTGTAAGTGAACATTGTTATTAGTTCCTATGCAATTATTTTTTTCTTCCCAGATGAAGCCAAGTGGGGATGCCAGACTTACTCGTTTTTTAAAACCGAGATTGGTTTGCTCACTGCCAGAGGTCATAGCAACCACAGGAAGTAGATTCTATTTCAGTAGCATTACTATAGCAGTGCATATTCTTGACTTCCAGTGCAGAACAGAGACGTGGTCTGTCCGCAGTGCTTGGGCGGACTCCAAAGAGAGAAGACACTGGGTGGGAGAAGCTGCTAATGTGGCACACAGCCAAAGAAGTGTGTCTCTTGAGCTTGCTTCGGAGTTGTTACAAATTTAAAGGCGGGCTTGAGACTCGGGAAGGTGGCTGCCGAGCACGAGGCCTCTTTGGACAGTCTAGACAAGGACACTACTCAGACTCGCATGGTTTCTGACTTAGTCCAAACTTCCCTTTTCCTTTATTTTAAAATGAAAATGAGCTGGGATGGCAGACACACCAGAAACCTTGAAGCCAGTGTTTCCTGCTTAGAACCCTTGGCCCGCAGGCTCTTTGAGTTAGAAGAGGGGAGATGATGGGCAGTTTGTTCCTTCTGTAGGCTGCTGGTGTCAGGTGAGAGACCAACATGGTGGCCCATGCCACATAAGTAGTAGCTGTTAGTTTTTTTGTTTGCAAGTGTCGTGTTATATGCAGTGTATGTTCTTTTATTGAAACCCCAGAACAACCTGGGAAACCTGTGTTTGGTGTACTTCACTGCCGTTTTGGCCCTAATTTGATTTCAGGGGAACAGATGGTAATTGTGGGGAGAGAAATTAAAACCAGAAAACCCACTGCCATCATGTCGATTCTGACTGGTGGAGACTACAGGACAGGGTAGAACTTCTCCTCAGGGTTTCTGAGACTACCAATTGTTAGAGGACTAGCCAGTCTCATCTTTTTCCTATGGAGCAACTGGTGGGTCTGAACTGCTGACCTTGTGGTTAGCAGCCCAATGCTCAGTTCACCTTGTTACGAGGGCTCCTTTGAGGTGGGATGAGGGTACAAGAGGCAGGTGGTGGATGAGCGTGTCCCGGGGAAGATGGAGGGACATACAAACTAAGGGAAGGCTGATGGTCCTCTGTTTCATAACAGCTCCCTGGGATTGGGATACTAGGGGAGAGCTGCTCCATTTAACAAATTAACCATACCTAGTTACGTCAGGTCAATAACTGGACCTTAGGGTGTCAAAGATGAGCCCACTATTTAGGGGGAAGACAGATACATGGATGATTTCAATAAGCTGCTGTAAATACAGTGATACACGAAATCTAGATAATTAGGGAGTCAGTAAGGCAGGGCGGCACTCAGTGGGGGTTGGCAGGAGGGCTTGTCAGGAAAGGCTCCCCGGCTCATGGTTGAGCTGTAACTGAAATGATGAAAAAGATGAGGAGGCTGTTGAAGGCACAGCAGCCTTGTGACCTGTGACATCCTGAGTCTGAAGGGTGAACTACTCACAGTGGTGGGCCTGGGCGCTGTTCCACAGGTGGGGTGGGTTGTGGGTTCTAGCAGCTGCCCACCCTCACTCCAGGTGCAGCATCTCCTCATTCATTCTTCAGTTCCTTCTGGACAGCTGGAGATGGACCCTGAGTGGCCATGATAAGATTTGGTCAACCTCACCCTTCCCTTGTTGGTCAGTGGCCATCTGGTCTCAGGCAGGAACTGCTGGCATCTGCTATGCCTCTGCCCCGGCCAGGGCTGCCATAGCTGTTCACAGAGCTAGAGCTCAGGCCACCGTCCCTCCATGTGCCCGTCATGGACATTCTATTCCTGGGAAAATGGACATAGAACTTCCAGAATGGCCTAGCAGAGCCCTGATGATGCTTGTCAGGGGCATCCCCTCACCCCAGCTTGGAAAACTGCAGCTTATGGCTGTCAGCATCAATAATGCTGGACCTTCCACATTTAGCTCCATATTTTCTCTTAACCAGATGACCAGGCTACATGGGCAACGGACTGCTCTGTCCGTGCTCTCCCGGCCTTGACTGCTTTTCAGAGCCAGTATGCCTGGCCAGTACCCAGTCAGCTTTGCAACAGGGCTAAGTCTAGTCTGCTGCTTGCCAAAATGATACAGTGCCACCTCCCTAGGGGTCCTCCAGCCAGGTGTCCCAGGGAGATCATTTGCTGCCTGGGTAATCATGGGGTCCCCATGATGAGTTAGCCCATGGTTGAAAAATGCCTACCAGCTTTCCCTGAAATGAAGAATATTGCCACGTTCCCTGCCATGGTCTCAGTGATGTCCCAAGGGGCTGTGACACTCAGGAGAAAGAGCTGGTGGCTGACAGTTCTGCTGAGGCTGAGCCCGAGCCTGAGCCTGCCTTACCCTTCCAACAGAGAAGGTGCCCATGGCCCCTTGCCTGCGGAGGAAGCGCTGGGCCCCACAAGTTGGCTGCACCTCCACCACTCAGGCGTCACCTGCACGTCCTTTTAGGCCTTCTGTGCTGCACCCGGGTCTGAAGGCGCACACTTTCATGACCCTGTGACCGTTCGTGATGCTGTTCTTTTGGTCCAGCACCAGGTGGCCAACAGCTGTCTCTTCCTCCCAGGCTAGCGCTGCCCATGCATGGCTCTGCCTCTTGCTTCCCAGCACTGCCTCACTGGAAATACCCATTTCTGACAAGACCCCTCCTGCTCCTTTGCAGGGGTATATTTTCAAGACCTCGGCTCCCACACAGTGACGGCAGAAGAAATGCTCCCAGAACTGCTGAGGACCTTCTGGGACCTTGACTTGGCTCAGGGTTCCTACTTCTCATGAGCATCTTGCTCAATTCTGAACCACAGCAGTACTCACCCTAGGGCTGACTTGGAAGGAAGTGTGCCTTCCTGAATTCGCTGGCCAGTGGTGGTGAGGAAGAGGGTGGGGCCTGGGTTTCACTTTTGGGTACAAACCAGGGTCTTGGGGTTAGTGACTGAGAGAGGAGCTCAAGCCTGAGGACTCACCAAGACCAGGGTAAGGTCTCACCCCAACCCCGCCAACTTGCCCCTCCTGCGTGGCCTGTGCTAGAGAAGTGGAGGCTAGAAAGGTCTGGGTGGTGGTGCCCCTCCTCAGCAGGAGTCCACGATGCCATTCAGAATGAAAGCGGAGCTGAGGCAGTGGAGAGAGAGGAGCTGGGGGCCTCCAGCCCCTCAGCCCTAGGCAGACCTTGGCTAAGCCTTGGTCCCTGTACACAGGGCTGGAGGAGACCAACATGAGTCCATCTACCTAGCACGTCAACACTGACCAAAGGTTATTTGAGGTGAAGTCCACAGTGTGTGGAATATGGAGGTACTGAATGAACATTGAATGGATGTAGGAATGAGTAAGAGAATTAATGAGCTAGCTGGGCCTCAGGAGGGTGAAAGCTCCTGTTTAGCCCCTTGGACTTTCCCAAAGATGGAAAAAACAACCTCACTGCCATCAAGTAGATATCGACTCAGACCCTGAAGGAAGGAGTAGAACTGCCCCTGTGGGTTTCTGAGACTAACTCAAGGGAGTAGAATGATTGGTGGTTTTGAACTGCTGACCTTGCAGTTAACAGCCCAGTGTATAGCCACTATGCCAGCAGGTCTCCCTTTTCCAAAGAGAGTTGCCTCATTTGCTTTGTTTTATCCTTGAAACCAACCTGTAAGGTCTGCAGTACTAGTCCCATTTGGTAGATTGGGTGTATGTGAGTTTGAGGGAATTGTTAGAAATGGATTTTTCTTGGTTCCCTAAACGAGAAGAGAACTTGTTTCTTAGGGTTTTATATACTTGCACTGTTGCTGTTAAACTGGCTCGGACCTGTGGCAATCACACAAAAGCAGAGTAGAACTGCTTCGGAGGGTTTTCATCACTGCCGACTTAAGGCTGCAGAAATGTACCACCGGGGCTGTTGGCCAAGGAGCCTCTGGGTGGGTGTGAATTGGCAGCCTTTAGGCTAGTAACTGAACTCTTAACTATGCCACCCAAGGACTCCTGTTCTCAGCTGTGTGCTGTTGCGTCAATTCCAGCTCATAGTGACCCAGTGTGACAAAGCAGAACTGCCCAGAGTTTCCTGGGCAGGAACCTTTACAGGAGCAGGTGGCTAGGTCTGTTCCCCCTTGGTGCCGCTGGTGGTCTCAAACCACCACCCTGGGGGTGACAGCTAAGTTTGGGCACTGGGCCACCAAGACGCCTTCGGGGAAAACACTGCATTCAGCACTTAGCTGTATTGGCCCAGATGTTGCAGGACACTAGAGATAGCCTTCCAGGCTAAGAAGGCAGTTTGATAGTGGCTGAGAGGCAGGGGAGGGTGGGCGGCTTGTGGTCACTGTGCACGGAGGGCCATGGGAGAGGAGGCACAGGAGAGAGCTCAGAGGAAGAGAGAGGGGAGAGCCCGGAGATGCCATGGTAAAGTTCTGGACTCTTCAACAACGGGGAGTGATCACAATATGAAAGTTTGCTTGCTTCCTCTTTTAGGGGAGATAAAGGTGGGGCATGACCTGGTTTTAGCACAGGCACGGTTGACATTGGGAGAGGCAGGTGGGGTGAGGAGGAGGTCAGACTGGAAGCAGAGGTGTTGCTCAGGAGCCTCCGGGAATGATCAGATGGAAGGTTGAAGGCAGTGGCCGGTGTAGCAGGCCCATGCAGGAGTGTCCTTCCACGGAGCCTGAGCACTGAGGCCGTGTTAAGTGTGGCCCTCGGATGCGTCTAGCTAACCTGGTGGCTCTGTGCCTCTCTCGAGGTGTCTGGGCAATGTGATGAGGAAAGGGGGTGTGGGGACAAGGGAGAACATGAGCATACTTGTGATTACTGGGTTTGCTCTGCTCAGCCAGTGCTCGGATAGTGATGTCTGAGTGTGGGATCTAGGACTTGACAGGATAGAGGGACTTTTGTCTTGGGGGTGGGTAAGATAAGAGTGGAGAAGTGGACCCTCAACAAACCACAAACCCCATCCTTTCAGGAAAGGCGAGGTTACTGACGGCCACTGAGACTGAGGAAGGACCCCTGGGAGAACCTGTGGCCGCTGTGGTCCAGGGCAAATGCCTCTGGCTGTGCTGGGGGAGGGCAGTGAGGACTCTGGGGGAAGGCTTGGCAGTGGGCAGTTAGGAGATGTAGGTGACCACATGAAGGCAGAGGGTGGGAGGGTCACAGCGCTATTTCCCAGAACTTTTGCTGTCAAGAGAGAGAGATGGAAGGATTCAGGAGAACATATTCCTTTCCTCCACCCCGGAAGGGCCCCCAGTCAGCCTCAAGGAACCTCAGTGCTGCCTCTTGCGAGGGGAGCAAACCACGTTACCTTACACAGTCCTTCTGCAAAGACCTTTCAGGACCATGCCCGCCTTGAAGCCTCACAAGAATTTGTTAAATCTGTGTTCTTGAGGAGGACATTGAAGCCCACAGAATTTCCATTCAGACTCAGAGAAATAGCTCTGAAGACACACTCTGATATCCACCATGTCCCACCCAGCCCTGATTCCCACTTCGCAGGTGAAGACCCTCGGGCAAGTGGCTGAAAGAGCTGGGGGGGGGGGGCAGCGCTTTGTGGGGAGCAGCGTCTTGGACTCTGAGTGGCCTTACCATGGCTGCGTCAAAAGCAGCAGGAGCTAGCATTTGCACTGCACACTGGATCTCATCAAGCAGGTCCCCGGGTGTGACCCCAATTCATTCTCATGACAGCCTTGTGAGGGGGGTGGGTGGTTGTTTCCTCGTACTTTCTGTTAACACTGAAATTTAAGGAGCTTCTAGCTACTTACACAAAGTCACACCATTAGTGCAACTGCTTGTTGAAACAGATCCACCATACTGCACCCTGCCGCCTCTCGCCCTGCCTTAAGGATTACATGCACGCCCCTCCAAACAGTTGCTGCCCAGTGAGTGCTGACTCGTGACCCTCGTGTGCCAGAGAAGAACTGTGCCCCACGGAGGGTTTTCACGTGTGAACATATTCACAGTGGAACGCACTCCCAGCCTACAGCTTCCGGATGTCAGGATCAGTGACATTGGTTACACTCTGCATTGTCAGCATTCTCATTATTCCATTCTAGTTATTTTCACTTATTTTTTTTTTAACATTTTATTAGGGGCTCATACAACTGTTATCCCAATCCATACACCCATCAATTGTGTAAAGCACATTTGTACATCGTTTCTCAAAACATTTTCTCTCCATTTAAACCCCCGACATTAGGTCCTCATTTTTCCCCTCTCCCCGATTTTCACTTATTTTTAGTTAATCTCCCCTCAACTCCAAACTCACTGCCATCAAGTTTAGACTCATAGCAACCCTAGAGGAGAGAGCAGAACTGCTCTTGTGAGTTGCTGAGACCAGTTCTTTACTGGAGTAGAAAGCCTCAGCTTTCTCCCTTGGAGTGGCTGGTGCTTCAAATGGCTGATCTTGTGGTTAACAGCAGCTCAATTTATAACCCATAGAGCAAATGTTTTGAGAATGATGAGGGTAATGAACGTACAAATGTGGTTTATACAATTGATGTATGTATGGATTGTGATAAGAGTTGTATGAGCCCCCAATAAAATGATTAAAAAATTGATAACCCATTATGCCACACTGTTCCCCTCAGATTCTCATCTATGTTTTAAAATAGCTGTTTACTCTTGGGCTTTAGGCAGATCAGTGGATCTCCACCTGTGGGTCACGACCCCTTTGGGGGTTGAAAGACCCTTTCACAGGGTTCACCTGATTCATAACAGTAGCAAAATTACAGTTATGAAGTAGCAATGAAATAATTTTATGGTTGGGGGGGTTCACTACAACATGAACTGTATTAAAGGGTCGTGGCATTAGGAAGGTTGAGAACCACTGGATTAGATAGATGATAGATTTATTTTAAGAAATGTAATCCTCAAATATGACAATTTATTCATTCTTAGGGCAAAACTGTTCATTCAAAGGTGACTTCAAAATTAGAGAAGTAAATCAGAGCCATAGTCTCAATAGGTTCAGCAGATCAGGATTTTAAAAAGAATTTGAAGCTCTGGTTCACATTTTTTTCTCCGTTTTTAAAAATCAGGATTTGTCAGGTGCATTCACAATCAGAGCATGTCCAGTAGTGGTAGCGGGGCACCATCTAGTTCTGCTCTCCAAGGGGAGGAGGCAACGGGTCACGTAAGCAAGTAGGCCTGTACTCCAGCTCTGTCTCTGATTCTTGGGTTTCCTCTTTTTCATTTCTTCCAGATGAGTAGACCACTAGTTGTACCTTAGATGACTGCTTGTAAATGTTTAAGACCCTAGACACTACTCACCATACTGGGAACTAGCACATAAACTTTAAAAACTTAGCCAATTGACTAGCCTGTTGCATGAACCCATGAATTGAATCATGCCCTCTCAAAATATGCCAACTTTCCTGGGCTATAGTCTCGGTGATTTATAATTATGCAATGATGGAACCACCTCATAACGTGATCTGATCTGATTAGCCAATCAGTTATAAAGGGATTAGAGTGGAATGCAACGCCCCTACTGAGGTCACAGTCCTGACCCACGCTAAAGGGAGTTGAGGTGTGCCCAGCAGCACCTGACAAGAGATGAGAGACAAGTGAGCAGAGGGAGGCACCTGACAACACCGAGAAAGAAGAGCTGGGCATGGAGTATATCCTTTGTGGACCCAGGGTCCCCGTGCTTGAAACCTCCTATACCTAGAAAAAGACAGATGCCAAGATACATGTAGATCTATAAGGAATGTTGTACCCATAGATATTGAAAATAGTCAAAGGCCTTCCTCTAGAGCCAACAGAGAGAGCCTTTTCTTAGAGCCAGTGTTCTGAATTGAAACATCTGGCCTTCTAAAATGTGAGAGAATGAATCGCAGCTATTAAAGCCGCCCATTTGTAGCATTTCTGCTATTATAATGGCACTAGACAACTAAGCCCCAAACCAAGAGAATCAGCCCCATGAGCTGAGTGGTTATGTCTAATGAGTATCTGCCTCTGTTGTCTCTACCTTTTTGTTGTTGCAAAACCATACACCAACTAGCATTCGCCCAGTCACCCCCTTTCCCTGGGTACAGCTATTGGCATCAGTTAACATCAGTCATGCTGTCTTCACGTTGCCCACATTTGGGGCCAGATTTCCCATTTCTCGATACAGAAAGTGACATTACCTAGAGAGTGCTTTTTCCCCCTGCAAATTTACCATTCATGTCATTTCATAAATGTGAGAACATGCACCATTTGTTTTCCATCATTGACTTATTTCACTCAATACAATGTTCTCCAGTTAATCCACATGGTAAGGTGCTTTAGGAATTCATTTTTCTTTATCACTGGGTAGTACCCATTGTATGGAGACATATACTACATTTTCCTTACCCGTTTGGTCATTGCTGGAGTTTTCGTCCTTCCGCTACCGTGAGCAGTGCTGCAGTGAATGTGGGTGTGCACGTCTGTTCATGTCATTGCTAGTAGATCCGTATGATCTATACCTAGGCATGGAATTGCTGGGTCAAATGGCAGCCCTGCCTCTAGCTTATTTAGAAACTGCTAGACTATCTTCCACCAGTCATCTGTGAGTGCCCGTTTTCTCTACGTCTCCTCTGTCATTTGTTACTCTCTCTCTCTCTCTTTAAAATATCTTAGTCATTCTAAACCCAAATCAAACCCACTGCCATCAAGTCACAGTGACCCTATTCAGGGTTTCTGAGATTATCATTCCTCACAGGAATAGCCTCACTTTTGCACACTGGGTTTGAACCACCTACCTTGTGGTTTGCAGGTGACCACTTACCCACAGAGCTACCAGGGCTCCTTATTAGCCATCCTTGTGGGAGTGAAGGAGCCTTGGTGGCATCAGGCTTATGAGTTAGGTTGTTAACTACAAGGTCAGCAGTTCGAGACCGCTAGCTACTCCTCAGGAGAGAAAGACGAAGCTTTTGTCTGACTGAGAGTTACAGTCTCAAACCACAGGGGCCGCTCTATTCTGTCCTACAGAACCACTGCTTTAAGTGACCATGAACTCTAACTTTTCGGCTAGGAGCTGAGTCTGTTAACTCAGGAATTCCTGGAGCCACCTTAGCCTGCCATAAAGACCCTGGCAGTCCAGCCTCACTGTTGTCTCCACTGATCAGCAGCCCCTTCTGGCCTCACGCTCTTACACTCTCCAGCCTCTCAGACCCCTCTCAGACGCGGCAGCCTGGCAGCTGTGGCAGGTGTCCACCCCCCCACTGCCTGCACCAGTGGGGCTGCGAGGGCTGATGCCTGAGGTCCCTGGCCATGCTGCACGGGGATGGACAGGTAGATAGGAAGTGCACAGGGATGACTGGCACATGGGTTGGAAACTAGCCTTCCCAGTGCACATGTTTCTGGGTCAACAAGGGCCTTCTGGTGGGATACCAAAGGATCTGTGGCGCTTAAACGTTCTGGATTCTGGCTGCAGTTTCCTTCCTGTTGCCTGCAGGAGGAAAGAAGTGGTGAGCCCAGGTCACAGCCTCCTGTAAGAGGCTCACCGTCCCTTCTCTCTCGTAGGTGGCCGAACCTCACTGTGGAACCAGATGGACTCCAGTGGACCTGTAGGACCAGGGTGCAGGGGTGGGGCCCTGAGTGCCCGCCCAGAGTGCTCACCCCACCCCTCAGACAGCACCCAACTGGTAAGTTCAGCACCAGGCACCTGCCTCCTGCACTTTCCTGTCAGTTGCAGGATTGATGGGTGTCGTTCACCCTGGGTTCATGCCCACATCCCCTGCACCCCATCCTTCATAGCTGGTCATGATCTAGCTCCCTTGAGAATCCAGCCAGTTCAAGGTGCTTATTGTCTCCTCAGCTGACTGATGGGACCAGGAGGCTTAGACAGGTGAGGTAGGTGGAAGGTGAAATGAAGGTCTCACAGGGCTCCAATTGAGTTGCTTTTACCAACTCACCCCCCCAAAGTGGTTGACAAAATCTGGAAAGCCACCTCCCTCACCGCTCCTGTGTGACTCAGGCTGAGTCCCACCTTCCCTGCGCCTCCAACGGCTCCCCACGGCCTCCGCAGAGGCACCACAGATGAGGCTGGGCTGGGCAGTCTCTGTACTTCTTGTCCAGGGCAGCCACCCCCTGCCCAAGCTTTGCTCGGAAATGACTTTCTGCTTTTGCCTGTCATCTTGAACACGATGTTGAAGCCCCTCCCCGCCCCGCCACCCACGCCCCCCCCCCCAAGCAGGAAACCCTTGTGTAAGCCACTTGGGTTTCTCAGTCCGTTTCCCAACAGTGAAATGGAGAAGAATCATGTCTAACTCCCCAGCCCACCTGGGAGGAGGATGGGAGCTCACGGAGAGTCAGGGGCTGCATGGATTGGTACCCATCGAATGGGTATTCCATTCGGCCAGGCTTGGTGTCCGCCCGCCTCCAGCCTGAGCTGAGTCCACCCTGAGCACCTGCCCCGGGCCAGCCTGTAGCTGTGACTAGGCCCCTGGCCTACCGGTGTCTCCTCAGACCCTGGGCTGGTCCCACATGCACCCTGCTGGCTTTGGGACATTTACCTGTAGTGTAGGGAGATCATCCCTTTGACCTTGGGGAGGTGGGAAGGGTGGGGCTTCATAGGGGCATCAAAGTCTCCTTGGCCCTGACTGGCTCCCTTCACCCAGCTCTCAGAGAAGAGGACTCGTTGACAGTGTGTGTCCAGCACCTGGGCCAGCCTCTCAGAGTCTTGGCCCACCTGAGGGTCACTGAGTCTGGCTTTCCAGGCTGCCTGCACTTTAGGTGCTGGGGGGGGGTGTCAGAGGAGACCTGTGCTGTACCAGGTTCCCCAGGCTGCGTGGTCGGAAGTAGACAGTCAGACCCTGCTTCCCGAGTGCCTCTGAGTGGACTCAAGCCTCCAGCCTTTCAGTGAGCAGCCAAGAACCTTAAGCCAGGGGTTCCATGCTGTGCGGAAAGGGGAACCTGTCTCTATCGGACTTCTCTTGTCCCATCTCTGCCCACCCTGAGAGGTGGGCCCGCGATCAAGCCCACTGGGTGAGGAGGGAAGCTGCCCGGAGAGGGGAGGCCACAGCCCGTCCAGTCCCGGGGTCTGAGCAACCCTCAGTACTGAAGCCACATGGCCAAGCCGCGTCCTCTCTGATGCCCTGTCCCCTCTTCCTGAGGGCTCTCCCCACTCTCAGGAAGGGGGAGGGGACAAAGGGGATGTTCCAGGGCTGCTTCCAGCTGGTCCTTGCCCCATCCCGCCCCCAGTCTGCCTGAGTCTCTGCCCACACCCAGGAGGGCAGAAGTACAGCCATCCGCCCAGACCACCCATCCACGTTCGCCGAACTCTCCTGCCTGCATTACGCAACCAGAAAACACCCCTCCTGACTGCACAGCCCTGCACACGGTCCCCCGAGCGATCCCATTCCATCCCTCTGTCCACAACTATTCATGCAACATGCTTGTCTGCAGCCACAGCAGGGGACCAGATTGGTCCCCCCATCGCTGGGACACTTCTGCATCTCATTGAAGTCTCATCCTGCAGAAGAGGTGGCAGCAGGGCTCAGTGCAGTGTGACTTGGAAGTGGTCTCCTCAGACGCAGTGCTCCTGGCTGTACCCTCCCCCATCCCGGGGGATGTTAGGGGCCTTCCAGATGGCATTGCTGTCTTAGAATGCTTCCATTTGGGGGGCAGGCCTTTGCAGTCGGAGCCCTGGTGGTTGTAGAGATTCTGCGTTGGGCTCCTGCTAACCGCAAGGGCTGCAGGTTGAAACCACAGCTGCTCAGCAGGAGAGTCAGGGCTTTCTCCTCCCATCAGGAGCCCCTGTCTTGGAGACCCACGGGCAGTTCTGCCCCGCCCTATAGGGTCACTGTGACTCAATTCGATAGCAGTGAGTCGTGAGTCTTTGCAGCCCGATATGGGTTCAGAGTGCAGCCTGCACCTTAATAGCTACCTGGGTTAGGGCGATGATGGCCCTGCTCTGAGCCTCAGTTTCCTCACTTAGTAAACAGCAGTCACCTTTCCTTGCTGGTGTGGCCACTGGAAGCATCTAGTGTCATGCAGGCTCATAAGTCCACATTCGGCCCGACAGTTAAGGTCATCTGCCTCCTTTAGGGATCAGTTTTCCTTTCTCAACACAAAGAGGGCGGGTGGGTGTGGCTGAGCCGTCCTCCTCTCCACACCCGCCCCTCTAGGGATCAGCCTCATGGTCCAGTGCTCAAGTCAGTTTGCTGGGGTAGTGGGTGCTTGGGATGGAATCGACAAGGAAACTGTGTGACACAGGAGATAGAACTTGAAGAAGCGAGGGCCTTAGAAAGTCTACCAACCAGAGAGGACCCGAGTTCCAGGGCCATGTGGTCGCTTGTCGGCGGTTCCGGATGGTGGTTAGAGGATGCACATGGACCCTGAGTTGCCCCGCCACACACCGTCCGCACGAGCCCCTTGTTTGCTGTGACCCTTGCTCAGTCAGCCCATCTCTTTGAGGGTTTCCTTCATTTTCAAGGACCTTCTACTTGGTCACATATGCTGTCCCTTTGATGCAAGGGACTTTGGGGTCTTCCCTGATGTTGTGTCCAAAGTACGTCTCGCTGTCAGTGCTCCACAGGAAACTTCTGGTGCTACGTCTTCCAAGACGGACTTGTTTGTGCCCGCAGCCCTGGCATCTTCGACATGCTTCTCAAGCCGGGCACCGTAGATCCATCCATCCTCCTCTGCCTTCCTGTCTCACTGCCCTGCCTGTGCTCGGCAGCTAGCAGGTGGTTGAAAAGACCATGGCTCAGGTTAGCCACATGCACCTTAGTCATCAAAGGGTCACCTTGGCTTGTTAGGCTCTGAAAGAGGTCACTTGCAGCAGATTATCCCAACGCAGCATGCTGTGGCGTGGCATGTCTTGACTGCTACCTCAGTGCACAGGGAGAGCTGGCCCAAGCAGAATGAAATGGTTGACGCCTGAAGTGGTCAAGGCTGCTGGGACCTCTTGGAAGGCTGGAACCTCTTGTCAGGAGGTTCTGAATGCAGAGGTGAAGCGCTGAAGCTGTTCTAGAGCTACCTATGCCAGACAGCAAACCACACTCACTGCCATCCAGGTGATTCCAACTCACAGTGACGTTGTAGGACAGAGCCGAGCAGGCCCTAGGGGTTTCTGAGGCTGGAAATACTTACGGGGGCCAAGAGCCTCATCTTCCTCCTGCAGAGTGGTTAGTGGGTCTGAACTGCTGATGGTGAGGTTAGAAACCCAACGTGTCACCCCCCTGCGCCCCAGTGTCCCTGGGGTTACCTAACCACAGGCTATGGTAGAGCGAGGACCTGAGCTGCCCGCCTGCCATGCCTCCCCTCCATACTCCAAGCCTCCCGGCCCTGTCTGGGCCCCAATCCACCTCCTGCTCTGAAGAGCGTCTCTCTGTGCTCTCCCCTAGAGCTCCAAATGACTTGTCCCTGGGAGACCTCCTCAGACCTCTGACCAGCTACCTAACAATCTCTCTTCCTCCCCTGCCCACTCTTTAGCTTTTAATCCTGTCCTTTTAATGAAAAGAAGAAATCCCAGAGCCACGTTTGTCTGTTGTCCCGTTTCCTGTGCCCCACACTGGATCACCGACTGCAGGAGTGGGCCATGGCCGACCACTCTGTGGTCGGTGCCTGAACCAGTGCTGGGCAGCCCACAGGGGCTTGGTTGCGGTTTGTCACAGGCTGAGTGGCTGGCCCAGGGCTGTCCTCTGTGGACTGGGCTCCACGCTCACTCAGCTGGGCCTGATCAGCTTGCCCCAGGAGAAGGATCAGTGACCATTGAAAACTCTTCCCTGTGTGCTTGTTCATCTGGCTACTCATTCAGCGACAGCTCCTGGAGCAGCTGCCTCTGGGCACCGAGGCTGAGAGGAGGACTGAGAAGGATGGCCCTCCCTCCTGAGAGCCCCGTGGAGGGACGCAGGACTAGGACAGGCTGTGGGCCGCAAGAGCACGTGGGGTGGGGATGGGAGGAGGTAGGCTGGCAATTCAGGGGAGTGTGTGTGTGGTGGCCTGCTGAGGGAGGGTGCTGCCTGGACTGCGGTGAGGAGGGGGAGCCAGGCTGGCCCAGCCTCCGTGGGGCTGAAGTTGGGGAGCCTGGCCTGGACACCAGCCTGCTTCTTCGCAGGTGCAGGAATGCCTGAAGCAGTTTGAGGTGACCGAGGCACAGCTTCGGCAGATCCAGGCCAGCCTCCTGGGCTCCATGGAGCAGGCGCTACTGGGGCAGAATGGCCCCGCCCCTGCTGTCCGAATGCTGCCGGCATACGTGGGCTCCACCCCGCATGGCACCGGTGGGTGGCCAGGCCTGGGCGAGGGGTGCTTCCCAGAGAAGGGGATCCCTTCGGCCCACCCCACTCCTCAGGTCCCCTGACCAGACTTGGCAGTCATGAGCGTGTTCCTGGGAGGCCGTGGCTAATGATGTATTTCCGTGACCTGCTTGTCCCCAGAGCAGGGAGACTTCGTGGTGTTGGAGCTTGGGGCCACAGGGGCCTCCTTACGTGTTCTGTGGGTGACTCTGACGGGCACTGAGGGCAGCAGGGTGGAGCCCAGGAGCCGGGAGTTTGTGATCCCCCCGGACGTGATGCTAGGCCCCGGACAGCAGGTGAGCATCCCTGGCCCAACCTCTGAACCCTGGGAGGGATGGACAGCACACAGTGACAGTGCCCACACCTTCTACAGCTCTTCGATTTCGCCGCCCGCTGCTTGGCCGAGTTCCTGGAGGCACTCCCGGTGCACAGCCGGACTTTGCCGCTCGGGTTCAACTTCTCCTTCCCTTGTCACCAGACGGGCCTGGACCAGGTGAGGTGGGGAGGGCATAGGGTAGCCGGTGGAGGGGCATGCCATCCAGGAAGACCTATGGAGGGGGCCTGGCTTCTCTGCCCTCAGAGCACCCTCATTTCCTGGACCAAAGGCTTTAAGTGCAGTGACGTGGAAGGCCAGGATGTGGTCCGGCTGCTGAGAGAGGCCCTCAAGAGGCAGGGGGTGAGTCGGTGGGCAGTTGCGTGGTGAGGGCTGCCCCCAGGGCTAGGTCCTGGGCACCTGGAAGTGCCCATATGCGCCACTCTGTGCCTCCAGGAGTGCCCATTTCCAACCTGCCCTTCAGCCCACACAGCACCTGCCGTCTCAGCCCGTGTCCTTCGTCCGGTGTCAGCCTGGGGAAGTTGCCATCCCCCCATTTCATAGAACAGGAAACGGGCAGAGAAGCAGTTGCTGTCGAGCTGGCCCTGGCTCAAGAGTGCCCCCAGGAGTGTCTGGTGACGGTGCCCCATGGGCTTTTCTTTTTCTTTTTTACATTTCTTTTTTCTTTTAATAAATCATTTTATTGGGGGCTCTTACAGCTCTTAGAACAACCCGTCTATCAATTGTATCAAGCACTTTTTTATTTTTATTTTTTTGTATCAAGCACTTTTGTACATACGTTGCTACCATCATTTCCAAAACATTTTCTTTCTACTTGAGCCCTTGGTATTAACTCATCTTTTTTTTCTCCTCCATTCCCCACCCTCTCACCCTCATGACCCCTTGATAAATTATTATTATTGTCATATCTTACACCCTCCACTGTCTCCTTTCACCCCCACATTTCTGTTGTTTGTTCCCCTGGGGGGCGGTGTATGTCGATCATTGCAATCAATCCCCCCATACTCCCCCCACCTTCCCCTATCCTCCTGGTATCATTACTCCCATTACTGGTCCTGAGGAAATTCCTCCATCCTGGATCCCGTGTGTCGAGAGCTCTGGTCCAGTGCCACAGGGTTTTCAATAGCTGCTGTTTTGAAAATAGATCACCAGGCCTTTCTGGCAAGGGCACCCCTAGAGGGGATTCGAATCTCTGATCCTATTGTTTAGTTGGCAGCCAAGCGGGTTAACCCTTTGTGCAGCTGGAGGACTTCCCATGGAGGGTGGGAAAGGTCCCATAAAGACCCAGGACCCTGGAGGGGAGCAAAGGTACAAAGACTGGCCCTGTCTGGGAGGAGGCCCCAGGCTCCTAGGGACAGCTGATCCATATACGCATGCCACTGTTAGATGATGGGAGCCCTGTGCAGACAGATAGTCTCTACTGAAGGGGGAACAGGAGCTGCGGGCTGGGAGCTACAGGAGCCCCCTGGGCCCGGCAGCAGTGGCTGTCACCCAGGTCAGCCCCGTCTGCTTTCCCCACCCCCACCCCCACCCCACTCCCCTGCTCCATGACCTCTGCCCTCTCCATTGTGCAGGTCACCAGCCTCAGCGTGGTTGCCGTGGTGAACGACACGGTGGGCACCATGATGGGCTGTGACCCAGGACTTGGGCCCTGTGAGGTCGGCCTCGTCGTAGGTGAGGGTGGCGTTTGTGAAGGTGGGCTGGGCGGGGCGGGGAGGCTCCTTGGTGAACAGGTGCTGACAGGGCGTCCCTGGCAGACACGGGCACCAACGCCTGCTACATGGAGGAGGCGCGGCACGTGGCGGCGCTGGATGAGGACCGGGGCCGCGTCTGCGTCAGTGTTGAGTGGGGTTCCTTCGGAGACGACAGAGCCCTGGGGCTGGTGCTGACCCCCTTCGACCATGCCCTGGACCTGGAGTCCCTGAATCCTGGTGCTCAGAGGTGGCTGCTTCCCGGCCCTGGGCCCCACCTGTCCCTCTGAGCTCAGCCCTGCAAGCCGCACTCTCTGCCTCCTGAGAGAACCTGGCTTGGCCCAAGGAAGAGAGGGCTCCAGGGCTCCAGCTCCCATAACTCAAGTTCTTAAGCCTTGGCCTCCCTCTCTCTGGTTCTGGTGGGTGCTGGCAGGGGTTGGGGCTGGAGACTAACCGAGCCGTGTCCCCATGCCCTTCTTGGCATCCCATGACCCCTCACTTAGGCCAGAGGGCAGAAGGGGCTGATGAGCACCCATGGGCTTCTTGGGACACCCTCTGGGGGGGTGGGGCAGGGTGTCTCAGAGGCTGGGCCTGCTGAGCTGAAGGTTATCGAAGGCTCTGTCCCCCCACCCTGCAGGTTTGAGAAGCTGATTGGGGGCCTGTACCTGGGCGAGCTGGTGCGGCTGGTACTGGCTCACCTGGCCCAGCATGGCCTCCTCTTTGGGGGCTGCACACCCCCTGCCCTGCTGAGCCGTGGCACCCTGGGACTGGAGCATGTGGCTGAGCTGCAGGAGTAAGTGTGAGAGGGGGGGGGCTGCCTTGGCCAAGCTGGGAGCCATGGGTTTTCCATTGAGATTTGGGAGCTGGTCGGGTAGCTGGACCCCTGAGACCCAAACCGGTGCCCTGTCCCTCCACAGCCCTTCAGCCGGGACTGCCAGAGTCCTCACTGTCCTGCAGAGCCTGGGCCTGAGCCCAGGGGCCTCGGATGTGGGGCTGGTGCAGAGTGTCTGCATGGCCGTGTCCACTCGAGCTGCCCGCCTATGTGCCACCGCCCTGGCCGCTGTCTTGGGCCGCCTCCAGCACAGCCGGGAGCAGCAGGCTCTCCAACTCTCCGTGGCCACCGGAGGCCGGGTGTTGGCACGACTCCCCAGGTACTGGGCACGCTCCATCCTGTGCAAGCAGGTGGCATGCACAGTGTGGTACACACAGGGAGGAGCCCTGGGTACCACGATTGCAGGGGCAGGACACCCAGGCAAAGGGGGTCTGGTGGGGGGTTGGGCCAGTACTTCAATGGGGTGGGGTGGGGTGTACTGAGTGCCCTGCGGTTTGCAGGGATGGTAGCCAGCCCGGTGCATCTCCTGCCTGCAGGTTTCGCAGCCTCCTGCAGGAGACAGTGATGCTCCTGGCCCCAGAGTGCAGTGTCACTTTCATTCCCTCAGAGGATGGGGGTGGCCGGGGTGTGGCCGTGGTGACCGCAGTGGCCGCCCGCCTGGCAGCCCACCGGTGCCTACTGGAGGAGACGCTGGCACCCTTTCGGCTGGACCAGGAGCAGCTGGTGGTAGTGCAGGCCCAGATGCGGGAGGCCATGGCCCAGGGGCTCCGTGGGGAGGCCTCCTCCCTGCGCATGCTGCCCACCTACGTCCGCGCCACACCTGACGGCAGTGGTGAGGGTGGGCTGAGGGGGTGGTGGCAGGCCCTGGGCTCCTGAGGGCTCCAGAGCGGGACTCTCCCCTTGCTGGCACTGAGGGCCTCTGCCCCACAGAGCGTGGGGACTTCTTAGCCCTGGACCTCGGGGGCACCCACTTCCGGGTCCTCTTGGTGCGGGTGGCCGCTGGAGGTGTGCAGATCACCAGCCAGGTCTACGCCATCCCTGAGCAAGTGGCCCAGGGCACTGGACGGCAGGTATGCGCAGCCTGGGCTGGAGGCGGGGGGCGGGGGAGAGGAGTGATGGGGGGCCCCCACCCACTACCTGACTCCACTCCCCCGCAGCTCTTCGACCACATTGTGGACTGCATCGTGGACTTCCAGCAGAGGCAGGGCCTGAGTGGGCAGAGCCTGCCCCTGGGCTTCACCTTCTCCTTCCCGTGCAGGCAGCTGGGCCTGGACCAGGTGAGGGAGGCTGGGTGCAGGCGAGCAAGAGCTCCTGAGATGGAGAGGGGCAACACTCGGCATCCTGGGCCGGAGTTGGAGGGGGGAGAGGCCTTGCATTTGGCCTCAGTTTCCCCAGCGGGAGGGGGTGTGATGAAGTGGCCCGGTGCCCAGGGCAGTGAAAAAGCCGGGGTGGAAAGCTGGAGCTGCCCCAAAACAGTGGGGAAGTGCCAGGGCTCAGGGAAGGCCACCTGCTCTTAGGTAGGTGCGATCCATGGCAGACCAGAGGCCCCAGCCTGGGCCGTGTCTTGAGGGGCCTGCAGTAACACAGCCTCTGTCCCCGCTCCCCTCCACCCTTGCTTGCTGCCCTCTCGGGGTCTGGCTCTGGAGTGGGTACTGGACTGGGGTGGCAGTTTAGGAGGTGGAGGTCTGGCTGTGTCCAGAGACGAGTGTGATAAGCTCGGGTGGACATCTGAGGGGGCGGCCCTGCAGAGCCAGCAGGCCAGGCTTCCAGGACTCCCCTTCTTACTTCTGCCTGGATGCCCACTTTTGCACCCTGTGGTCCCTGGGCAGCATTAACATCTGGCCAGGGGACAGTATCCACCCTCTCTGACGCAGGCTGCCTTGGTCCTTCTGGTCCTCTGGGTCCTGTACTCGGCACTGGCCTCTCTGCTGGGCTGGCTTGGCTCAGGTGGAGCATGCTCCCTCTTTTGGGTCAGTCCTTGTGTGGTTGCCGTGAGTCAGGGTCACCCAAAGGTGGTGGCTGGCTTTGGCTTTTTGTCCAAGAGCAGCTCAGGGGGCAGCTGCCTGGGTCTGCCAAGACAGACTTGTTTGTGCGCCTGGAGCTCAGCTTCACTTCCAGGTGTTGCAGGGGGTAATGACAATGTTGACCCATTCAGGGACTTCCTCTTCCCAGGACAGGGAACCTGGCAGGGGTCACTGAGAAGATGGCTCTGGCCCCAGTTGTCTGGACACCTGTCCTGCCACTTCCTCTCAGGTCTTCACATGGCCCCGGGCACTACCCACTCCTTTCTGTGTCCGCCCTACACAGACCCCACAAACCTTAACGCGGGCTTCCCCTCCCCAGTTGGGGAGCCTCTTTCCCTTGTTGGGGGTGGGAAGCTCTGATCTCCTGGTCTGACCCCACTCATGCCTCCCCTTCCTCCACCCTCTGCTCTGGTTTCTGGTTTTGAGACAGAGCACAGAGCCCCCTTCGCTGCCATTAGAATAGAAAGAGGGACTCGGGGAAAAGATGACTGCGAAGCGTGGTTGTTAATGGCTCTGGAACATCCTGCCCAGAGATATCCAGACAGCATCCCGGCTCCTACTTGGGCAGAGCAGCCTTTCTCACTAAGAGCCCCACTCCCCGCTCCCGGAGGTGCAGCTGGGAAAGAGCATTCCTGGATGCAGTCACACCCCTGGTCACTAAGCTCACCAAGTTCACTGTGCCCCCACAGAGCTCTTTGGGCTCGCCCCCATTCTGCCCAGTGTCTGTTTCCTGGGAATGCAGCTCTGTCCGCAACACCATTCCTGCCTTCCTAGTTCTTTCTGCTGTCACTGGGACCTCTGAGCCTGCTCTGTCCCCTTTTCCCAAACACACAGCACCCGCTGTGCACTCCTCACCCAGTGAGGGCCAGTCCATTTGGACGAATGCCTTGAGACCCTCAGACCACCTGAGCATCCTGGAAGGAATGACAGAAGACAGCGTTTGGTTGGCGCTTATGAATAGGTTTCTTCACACGAAAAGCCTCCCGAGGAAAGGGGAGGGGCAGAGGGCAAGGCCTGGAACCATGTGCAAAGTGGAATGGATCTTTGGGAAAGGAAGGGGAAGAAAGCATAGGCATGGTGTTGGGGGCTGGGGAGAAGGCAGGTTCTGGGGAGCCTCTCTGCTGCAAGGGGCCTCCAGCTTCTTGCTCTTCTCGGTCCCACCCTAGGGCATCCTCCTGACGTGGACCAAGGGTTTCAATGCCTCAGACTGTGAGGGCCAGGATGTTGTGACTCTGCTGCGGGAAGCCATCGGGAGAAGACAGGTGAAAGTTTGCCTCTGGGGCCCTGGTGGAGGGGGTTGTGGCAGGTCTTGGGGAAAGTGAAGGACCTCCCAATTCTTAAGAAGAGGGCCCTCCGCAGTAGAGACCTCTGGGTCCATGCTGGTTGCCATGACAACTGAGTTGCCCAGCAACCAGCGGCATCCTTTTATGTGCAGGCAGTGGAGCTGAATGTGGTTGCCATTGTCAATGACACGGTGGGTACCATGATGTCCTGTGGCTATGAAGACCACCGTTGCGAGGTTGGCCTCATTGTCGGTGAGGAGGGGCCCTGCTCTCTTGTGCGCCCACTGCCTGAAGTTAGTTTCCTGCCTGATGCTGAGTCCTCGGGGTGGACGCCCTGTGGCACTGGGGATGCGGGATCACTTCCATCCTATCCTGGGAGTCTAACTGGACTGGCAGTCTGGAGCTATGGATTCCTGTCCAGCTCAGCCACGGACTCGCTGTCACTTAAATTCTCTGAGCCTCAGCTTTCCCATTATTAAAATGAACCTGGGCTTAGGGGGTCAAATCAATTTAGATGGAAATGCATGGGCATTCCTACCTGTATGGTGCAAACAGTTATGCTCTTTCAGCTGCTAACTGGAGCTTGGAGGTTCACGTCGACCCATGGCAACTCAGAAGATAGGCTTGGTGATCAGCTTAACCAAAAACCAGCAGAGAAACCATGTGGAGCACAGTGGTACTCCGACCCACATGGGGTGGCCATAAGTCGGAATCAACTGGATTTGTCTGTCTGACCTTGGGCATGTCACTCCTGTGTGCTTGCCTCCAAGCTGCGAGAAACCCTGTCTCAGGGTTGTGAGAACGAGAGAGGGCCAGATGTGCTGTGTGCCCAGCTGAGGGTGTGCACTCGGGGCTTGGGACAGAATGGGCGGGGGGCAGGGTAGTGAGCTGGGAGGGCCGCTCACCCACTTCAAGGCCATTTTGAACACCCACCCCATGGTCAGCTGGGCACCAGAGGAAGGAGGAGTTGAGCCCAGACAGCAGGTGGTAGTTAGAGAGGCACCCAGACTCCAGACAAAGGTGGCCAGCCTCGAACAGGGTTAAATTTGGGAAGGAAAGGCCCCTTGGGACCAGGGAGACATGCTGAGAAAGTTAGGGTTTGGGGTCCTCACTCTGGACTGGGTTCTCTTTGAACACAGGGCCCATGGCAGCCTCCCATTGACAGGCCCGGGGCAGGTGGTGGGCAAAGCCACTTCCAGATCTACGTATACAAATGTGGGTTGGTGGGTTCTGAGTGAGGCTGGCAAGAATCAACCGAGTGTTGCGAAGTTAGAAGCTGCCTTTCCCCAGGTGGGCCCACCGCCGGGGTGATGGTTCCTCTGGGCAGCATCAAGGCCCGATTCAAACACGGCTTCTCTGGCATGTCTGTGGCCCTCTGGGCTCCTCGTGCTTTTTCTCACTAGGTTCCCAGCTCCGGGGCCAACCCCTACGAGCTCAAGGGCCTGGGAGGCTGGTTCCAGGACCTTCTCACTGGGCAGTGAGGAGCGGTCACATGCCCCGGAGGATGGCGTCACTAAGGGGTGTTCCAGGAAGCGCAGTCTGGGATGATGGCAGGACACCGGGAGGGCAGGAGGTGCAGGACCGGGCAGGAGACAAGTTTGAGCGTGGGCAGATGGAAAGGTTGGAAAGGAGCCCCAGCTGTTCATCTGGGTGTGAGGTACAGGACTCAAGGGCCTAAAGGGGCCTGGTCCTGACAATGAAAGCCCTCCCCTGCCCCCCCCCCCCCACGCGGCCTGGCCTTTGTAGGAACGGGCACCAACGCCTGCTACATGGAGGAGCTTCAGAACGTGGCAGGCGTGCCTGGGGACTCTGGCCGAATGTGCATCAACATGGAGTGGGGCGCCTTTGGGGATGATGGCAGGCTGAGTGTGCCCAGCACCTGCTTCGATGCCAGTGTGGACAGAGCATCCATCAACCCCGGCAAGCAGAGGTGGGCTAGGCAGGGGATCTGGCCCAGGGGGTCTGCCAGCAGGGTCTTGTGGCAGCCAACTGGGGCAGCAGTGGTGGCTAATGGGAGTCTCCTGTCCCGTGTGTGTGGGTGCGTGTGTCACACAGGTTTGAGAAGCTGATCAGTGGCATGTACCTGGGGGAGATCGTTCGCCACATCCTGTTGCACCTGAACAGCCTGGGTGTGCTCTTCCGGGGCCAGCAGACCCAGCGCCTGCAGAGCAGGGACATCTTCAAGACCAAGTTCCTATCCGAGATTGAAAGGTCTCTGTGGCCTTCAACTGTCTCCCCATCTCCCCAAAGAGCTCATATGGGGTGGGGGGCGTCGAGTGCTGGGCTGGGGGTGGGGTCCTGCTAACTCAGGGCTCCCCCCTCTGCTTCTCACCACCCGCTTCCCAGCGACAGCCTGGCCTTGCGGCAGGTCCGAGCCATCCTGGAAGACCTGGGGTTGCCCCTGACTTCGGACGATGCCCTGGTGGTCCGAGAGGTGTGCCAAGCCGTGTCCCGGCGCGCTGCCCAGCTCTGCGGGGCAGGCGTGGCCGCTGTGGTGGAGAAGATCCGTGAGAATAGGGGCCTGGAGGAGCTGGCGGTGACCGTGGGTGTGGACGGGACCCTCTACAAGCTGCACCCCCAGTGAGCATGGAAGCGGCGGGGCGGGGCAAGGAGGCAGGGCTGGCAGAGCCACTGGCTTGGGCTCACCCCCAGCTTCCACTTCCCAGCTTTTCCAGCCTCGTGGCAGACACAGTGCGTGCGCTGGCCCCCCGCTGTGCCGTCACCTTCCTGCAGTCAGAGGATGGTTCCGGCAAAGGGGCGGCCCTTGTAACCGCCGTCGCCTGCCGCCTCGCCCAGATGGCCCGCGTCTGAGATCTGCTCCACCTCTGCGCTTGCAGAGGAGCTAGGTGGATCCGGCACCAGAACCGCCCCGTGTCAGCCCTTGGGCTTCCCCCAAGAGGTAGCACTTGGGTTAGCAATATATATATATAATTTATTTACATTCACGTCTGCTAAAATCCCTACATGCCCCGGCAGCCGGTCAAGGCTGTGTACATAAGGCCAAGTGCAAGGGCGTGAATGCACTTCAGACGGAGTCAGGACACAAGCTTCGAGGGGCGGCCCGGAGGGGGGGCTTGTCCAGCCCCGGGATGGGCACGCCTGGCACACGCACACGCCATTGCCCAGCACGGGGCTCCCGTTGCATATTCACACGCCCCGCCGGACAGGGCACCTGCGGCTGAGGCCTGGGGTCGGGGGTGGGGAGAGCCGCTCATGTCCCTGGTGGGTGGGGGCAGGGCAGCATGTGAGAGGCAGATGTGTACAAACACTGGGGGTGGGGGCGTGAGGGACGTGGGCGGGACCCCGGTGCACAGGCGTGAGAAGTGAAGGTGGTGGAGACGTGCGCTCGGTGGGGTGGACGCACGCACGTGCCCGCGTGTGGCTGGGTGCCTGAGCCCAGAGGCCTTTCCTGCTCGCCCGGCCGTGCCCTTGGTCCCGCAGGCGTGGGCGGGCCCCTCAGACGTGCCCCTACCCAGCAGGCACAGAAACGTTTGCATAAGGTCTGGCTCAGGCAGGAGGCCGGGCGCGGCCCGAGCCCAGCGTGTGCGTGCATGTCCACGTGCATGCGGGGCCCTGGCCAGGGGCAGGAGGAGAGGTAGCATCACGCGCGCACGCGCACACACGAATGGGCCGGGCCTGGCCTCGCCTGGCTCCAGGCACTGTGTCCCTGGGCCCCGCGGGCAGGGGCAGAGTGGGAGTAGGTGGCAGTGCCAGCCTGGCCAGGCAGGCTGTGGAGAGCGGGAGTGTGGGCAGGGTCTGAAGGACCGGCATTAAGGGACAGCATCAGCCAGGAGGAGACCTGTCCACGCAGCTCTCCCTGGGATGGGTGGAGGGCCCCAGCTCAGCGTCTGTTCATCCCTGGCCGGGGCCAAAGCTGGTGAGAATGTAGGCGTTCGGGGCCCGGGGGCCTCAGCACTCAGCCTCGGATACTGTGAAGAGGCCAGGATCTGGCTGACCCAGTCCGGTCACGGCCGCGGCCAGCTGGCTTAGGTTGCCGTTGGGAAAGTGTCTCGCCTCCCACAGGTTGAGGATCATGGCTGTGGGGCTGGGCTTGGAGGCAAAGAAGCTGAGATGGCTGCAGAGAGAGAGCGGGCCTCAGCCCTGGCTGGCTGCATC
>NW_022111372.1:50508161-50543272 GCF_000313985.2 Echinops telfairi
TGACGGCTTTGTTTGGAAAGAACACCTCTGAATGCTATCCATTAAATGAACGTGAGGCCACTCTGGAGTAGGGTCAGTCCTGAGCCCACATGACTAGTCAGGCCAGGACTTCTCTCTGCCAAGCACAAGGGGCTGCAGGTGGACATGGCTCAGGACCCACAGGGTCTGGGCAGGAGGCGTCTCCTCCTATCCCCCTCCAGCTGGACTGCAGCCTGCCCTTGCAGCCCATGCCTTAACCTGACAAACCCCACCCACCTGTCCAGGTGGAGTTTCTGGGCCAGAGTGCGCCAGTCTGCACCCCGGCTGCAGGGTGGGTCTAGGCTGCTAATGATCTTCTGCCGAATGAGGAAGGGGATCTTGAAGGCACTGGGGCCCACCAGGGCTGGGACCCCCCCTTCACTCTCCAGAGCCAGCAGCTCAGCAAACCTTGTGTCCTGGGGGAGGAAGCGGGGAGGGCCTGTTGGAACTATACTTCCGGTCGGGCATCCCTGACAAGAGCACTTCCGGAGCCCTGAGGTGGCCCAGGTACCCCTGGCTCCCTGGAACTCAGAGGAGCAGCGGCCTGCCCAAAGTCACACAACAGTAGCCACCCCTCTTGCCTGCCCCTGGCAACCTGACTGGCCTGCCACACTCCTGCTCATCCTCTTGGCCCTGGGCAGGTGCTGTCTCCTGCTCCCTCACTCCGAGTTCCCTGTCCTGTCCAACTGCCCTTCTGAGCCTGACCTCATCTGTTTGTACTTGCATCGGAGTAGCTTCCCAGGGCTCCCCTGGAGAGGGTGTCCTGGGAGCAGAGATAGGCAGGGCAGGCCCTCAATGTGCAGCATCCTGGGGTGGTGTGAAGCCCCCTCCCCCCCACAACCTCCTGCTCACCTTGGTGATGTTGAAGTTGATGTTGAAGCTCTGCCCATCGCCCTCTACCTGCCACACCCACACCTTGCAAGCCAAGTCACTGGTGCTGGGGCTGACGCGCTCCAAGGTGAAGGTGCAGTGCAGGTACTGCTGTGTGCCATTCCAGATGTGGTAAAAGGGGATCTCCTGCAGGGCAGGCCAGAAAGGGTGGGGATCCCTTGTCAGGTGTACTGCCAGGCAGCCTGAGGGCTGGCTTGCAGGCTTGGCCCTTACCTGATAGCTGACGAGCAGCTTGCTCTTCCACAGGGAACTGGGCACGTCGTGGATGGACAGGCGCAGGCTGTGGTAGCTGTCCTTAAAGTGCAGGACCCGGGGCTCCTGGATCAGCTGGCCGCCCATCTGCTTTTCCAGCTGTACCACCTCCTGCAGAGCCCAGGCTGGTCAGCGTGGCCCCAGGGGGCCCTGCACCTTTCACCCACCTTTGCAAGAAGGCCCCTGCCCAGGCACCTGGGGTGGCCCACAAGGCCTCCAGTGGCAGGGCCAGAGTGGTAGCAGTACCTTGAGGGCCTCATGGGTGTCATTCAGGCAATAGACCCGGATGTTGTACTCGAGAGAAGTGCACGCCATGGGCGCGAACAGGAGTAGTCTGAGGCGCTTGGCTGCGGCCACGCTGAGGGCTTCTCCCACCAGGGCGAAGCGGCCCAGCTGCTCAGTGAAGACGTAGCAGGCCCCGGCCTCCAGTTGGCAGTAGTAGAGGTGCAAGGGCGCCTCCTCGCCCAGGTGCAGCACGTCCTGCCGGTGGCCCTGGTAGTCAGCGCGCCGGCCACCCCCACCCTATCCCCCACCCCAGACCACCACGCCAAGTGGCGGAGAGCCCCAGCCACAGGCACGGGGCCTCTCTACCTGGAGACCAGTGCTGGGGATGGCGGGCGAACTTGGGGACTCCCTTTGGCTCACCTCCCAGCTGCCCTCGCATGACTGCTTTTTGAGGCGCAGGCTCCAGCTCTCTGGGCTGGGCTCCCCGCAGTGGTCCATGGCCAGGATGACAGGCCGAGTGAGCAGGACTCCGGGGGGGCCGCAGCTAACGATGGGACTCAGCAGGGTCTGACAGCCGGCTAGGGGCAACCTCAAGTGGGGAAACGGGGGCCGGAAGGGAGAGGCGTCAGTGGGCCGTGGCAGGAGCAGGCTGGGTGGGTCTGAGGTGGACCTCTTTCCCCCACCTCCTTGAGGCCAGGCCAGGCAGCAGCAGTGGTGGGAGGGGGCGTGATGGTGATGGAAGGGAAGAAGGTAAAAAAAAAAAAAAAGGCAGGACCCCAGGAACCCCCCACCTCCCACCCCGAGCAGCACAGCCCGTGCCCACACCTCACATCCTCGGGCTTGTGCAGCGTGAGGTAGATCTCGTAGATCTTCCCGCGGGGTATGGCATCTGGGGGGATGAGGAGGCTGATCCCTGCAACAAGATGGGACCACCAGAGCTTACCTGCTGCAGAGGTAGGGCTCCTCCACCCACTCATGGGGAGGGTCGTCCATGCCAGCCTGCCCTGGGGACAGGAGCCTCAACCTGCCCACATGGATGGAACAGCTCCCACTGGCAGGCATGGTGCTGGGTCACAGGGACCCTGAGAATGGCTGAGCACACCTAGTTAGCTGAAGCTTCAAAAAATTCTGGTAGGAGGGGTACCATGTGTGCTGTACCCACCTCTGATGTCACCCAGAAGTTCCCTGGGTGTGACCTGCTTAGTTCTCTGGCCTGGCATGTAAGGCCAATCTGTCAGGCCTCAGCTGCCTCCCCCTGTGGCCCATATTGACTTCGTGGTCATTCCAGACCAGGGTCTCCCTGCTGGGGGGCCTCTTCCCTGTGGGCAGCCACCTCTGGGAGCTCCCTGACACTGTGAGGCTCTGTCTCCCGCCAGGCACTGGGCAGCCAGTTCCCCGCAGTGAGGATGGGCGGGGACAGCACTTTTCCGTTGGGGAGCCCTCCCTAGCCTGGGAGCCGTTTCGGGTCCCCTGCTTCACGCAGGTTCCTCTCTCAGCCGGGTGCAGAGCCACATCAGCACGCATGCACTCAGGAGGAGCTATTCCAGGCAACAGGCAGTGAGTCAGACGCAGGAAGGACGGGGCTAGGGTGCTATCCCGGGGGTGGTCCTGCCCCCGACTGCCTTCCCCTTTTAGGACAATGATATGCATCTCCCAGAAAGATATTGCTGAAGCCCCAGCCCCGTGTGCCTGTGACGGCTTTGTTTGGAAAGAACACCTCTGAATGCTATCCATTAAATGAACGTGAGGCCACTCTGGAGTAGGGTCAGTCCTGAGCCCACATGACTGGTGTACTGACCCACAAGGAGAAGAGATATGGAGACCCAGGGAAGATGGGAGGGAAAACGCCGCGTAAGATGGGCGCCGAGAGAGATGGAGTCAGGCAGCAGATGGAAGCCCCCAAGAGCTCCCAAGACCATAAGCAGAGGCTGGACAAGTGCATCCTGGTGCCTTCAGAGAGGGCCCAGCCGGCTGACTCCCTGCACTCCCACTTCAGCTCCACAGCCAGGATATAGGCAACCCTGTTCCCAGAAGCCCCTGCTGTGTGGTCCTCTGGGAGGGCAGCCCTGGGAAGCCAACACAGAGAGGGATCACCCATGTCAGGAACGGCCTGCGGGGGAAGCTCAGGATTTGGGAAGAGAGACATCCTATGGCTGTACTCCTCCCAGCCCCACAGCACCCGAACAGAAATCCCTGCAGGAGGGTGGGGTTGGAACACCCTGAGGTGCTGGGAAACAGCCAGGAGAAGCAACTACCGATCCACAGTCTCCTCGTTTGCTCCCACTGCCTCCTGGTCCCAGTGTCACTTGGTGCTGATCCCAGACATTTGTGCCCAAGTTATGGGGGGGAGTGGCGGGGCAACCTGGGAATACTAATGGGGATGCTCTGGAAGTCAGTGGATGACATTCCAGGAAGCTCTCAGCCCAGTGGGGGCAGAGTCCAGCTTCCAGCAGTGAAGGGCACTGGGGGTGGCTGGAGAGCTCCCAGCCACTGCTGGGGGGACGTAGTGCACCTACTGTGGCTCACAGTGTGATAGGGCTGCGCTAGTCCTGGCTGTGTATGCAGAGGAGGGCAAAACGACAGAGAAAGCAAGATCTGGGGGTGGTGGGGGGTGGGTGGGGTGGGGGAGAACAGGTGGAGCACAGGGCCTTTGTAGGGCAGTGACCAGTTCCGAAGGATAACTGTCCCAGCAAACATGGGATGTGCTGCTTTTGTCAAAGCTCACGAGCCTGTACAACACGCTGAGGACCCCTAATGTGAACTAGGACCTTTAGCGAATAATACCGGTCCCTCAGCTTCCCAGGTGTGCCTGGGGACGCAAGGAGAGAATGGTATTACGTGGGTGTGAGGGGGAAGGAGTAGCTGTCCTTTCTGTGTGCCTTCTCTATAAACCTAACAGGGCTTTAAAAAATTATTTTAAAATAACAGTTCATGCATCTGAGGAAGAGGCTGCAGCAGTGGAGGGGACAGGCCCTGGGGCTGACTTGGGCAGGAGAGGGGCATCGCCAGCTCTAGCTCCCATGACCTGGACATTGGGAGGGATGTGGACTGGGCTGGAGGTAGGGAGGGTGAGCTGAGGGAGGGAGGGAGTAGCATCGTGGCAGGGGCTGTTGACGAGAAAGGAGGACGGAGCTTGGCATCTGACTGAAGCCAGTGCAAGGGGCAAGTGGGCAACTGAGGAGGAGCAGGGGGTCAAGGTGACCCTGAGTTTCTGGCCTGAGCAACTAGACTGAGTAGGGCTGAGCTGGAACTCCCTGGGGAACATGTTCCGGGGAAGCGTGGGAGACAGTTTTGTTTTAGGTAGGAGGAATTGAGATGTGAGGGGGGCAGATGGAGTTGTCCAGCAGGCATGGAGGAGCAGGGGGGTTAAGCCCTTTGTGCTGGGGAGGTTGCTGGGAAGGTGGGTGCCAGGAGGGAAGCTCTGCGGAATGCCTGCATTTAGGGAGCAGGTACCAGGAGCATTTGGAAAGGCCACGGAATCTGAGGGGCTGGAGACTTTCAGGGCAGGAGTGACCAGCCGCACAAGCGGTGCGGGGGGGCCGGGGGAGGAGGGGCGAACGTTCCAGATGAGCCCTCGCTGGGTTGTGGATTCACCCACACAGTATCTTGAGCACTTGGGCACAGTTTCCACGTGCTTGTGGAAAGAACACCCCCACAGACACCCGTACCTGGTCCCTGCCAGCCTTCTGGGAGTACGTGTGCCCCAGAGTCCAGCACAGAGCCAGTACAAAGACTGATTGTCAGTATACCAGTGGACGGTGCTTCTTGCCCCACAGGCCACAAAAGGGGCCAGCACCATGTCAGCCACTCCCCAGTTCTAACCCCACCCCTTCTTTTGCTGATCTTGGCCTTGGCTCAGCTCCTGGGGTGACGAGGAGCCTGAGGGGTGTGGAGGACTTGGGGCTGGGAGGTAGAGGCCCTCTGGAGCTCTCCTACCTGTATTGGGAATCATCAGCCGGCCCCCGAGGAAGTTGAAGGTCCCGTAGGCCATGTTGCTGGTGCCGCGGGGCAGGGAGCGGAAGTAGTTCTGGGTGGAGAGGCGTGAGACAAAGTCCTCAGCGTCCGAGGTGGGTGAGCTGTGGCGCAGTGTGTGGCGGCCCCCGCCCAGAGGGCTGAGTAGGTGCCCATTGGAGAGCTGGAACTTGGGGCTAGGCCCGTCCTGCCGTGGACACAGGCTGCCTTGGTAGGTGGTGGTGGTGGTGCTGAGGTCAGGCTGGATGGTGAGCAGATGGGGGTTGTCTGCAACACCAGGACACAGTCAGGGGAGGAGCCCTGAACACCTCCCCTCCTGGCACGGTCCCTGGCTGGGAGCCTGCTGAGGGGGTGCCGGGGGCGGACGGGCCGCACCTGCTTTGCTGGGCTTGATGCTAACGGGCTGGAAGCCCGAGGTGAGGATGGATGAGTCGGCCACGTCGGAGTCCAGCCCCTCCTTCTTGCGGCAGTACACCAGGATGAGGACCAGCAGCAGCAGCACCAGGCACACGGCCACCGCGATGAGGCCCACATAGAGGGCCACGTCCTCGGGGCCGGAGGCAGCTGCAGGAGACAGGAGCCCACGGGAGGGGTGGGTCGCAGGGCTCACTGCCCAGCTGAAGGAAGTTGGGAAGGAAGGGTCTGCACCCATGGAGGGAGGGGTCAACACTTCTGGGGAGTAAGCCATCTCTGGGCAAGGGACACTGGCTAGATAAGGTGACTTGGGGCACGGCGGGAGAATACATAGAGCCAGGTCTTTGGCTGCTCCTGCCCTCTTTCCTGTGTGCTTCTGAGCAGACCACAGCCTCGCGAGGGCTTGGGGTCCAGGTTGAGGTTGGCTCCAGGAGAGGTGGGGAGCTCCTTCTCCAGGTCACCAACTCGTCACCCCCTCTTGGGCAGTCCCATCTGTCTGCTGCCTGGTAGGTCACAGGGCCAGGAGCAGGTGTGTGTGTGGGGGTGGGGTGGGGTGGGGGCAGTGGCGGTCCTTCTTCTTGTCCCCTGTCCCAGGTCCTGGGCAGGGAGGGGAGGAGGTGATTGACTGCTCAGAGGGAGTGATATTGATTTTTAGACGAGTTTTGCATAAAGGAAGAAATGTCCATCAGAAAGGAATTGACACAGATAATTAGGTTTTTAATTGAAAGAATGGGGGAGGGTGTGTTCTAGAGGAAAAAGTCCAACTGAGATCTTTAATTGTTAGTGATGGCCTTGTAATTAACAGGCCCCACATGCCTGTTCACCCCCAAAGAACTTTTTGGTGTTTTGGGGGTGGTGGGGATGAAGGTGCAGGCTGGGGGGGATGTTGAGTACATGTGTGCAGATGGGGGTGTATGAGTCAGGGCTCCATTGTAGGCATTTCTCAGGAGAGGTGGGTGGGCAGCAGGAAGTATCAGGGCATGTGTATGGGCATCTATGTGGGTGTCTCAGGGATGAAGGGGTCCCTGAGGGCCTTGTGGTTTGAAAGGGAGATGCAGCCTTGGCCAGGGAATGACCTGTAGCTACGATTTGTCCAGAATGGGGTAGAGTTTGGGGGCCCCAGGGGCAAGGGCCACACTGTTCAAGGTGGACAGGCCTCAAGGGGCGGGAGGACTCACTGTGCACACACAGGTCACTGGTACAGTTGCGGGTGTCCAGGTCAGCACCTGGGCACTCCTCGCCTCCATTTCGGGGCACGGGGTCAGCACACTCTCGGCTCCGCCAGTGTGTGCAGTCCAGTCCGCAGGCTGACCACTTGCTCCATGGGCTCCAGTTGCCATCCACTGCACAGGAGACAGATGGGAACAGAGGGAGAGGCCCATCAGCTACAAGGACCAACCTGGGCGGTCTGTGCTGTGACCCTGCTGGGTGTCTGGAGCAGGCAGGACTGGCTGGCTGGGCCCTGGGGTGCAAAGCCAGACCTAGGCCCCCCTGTGTGCACTGGGCTCGTGTGTCCTGTGGGCCTGATGATGCATGCTAATGAGGAGGGAGGCACGGATGACGCCAGGACTGCTTGCTCTGCACACGCCAGGGAGGCTGCCTGGCCCTGGGTGGCTAAGCTCTTGGGTCCCAGATGACTCTTGTGAGCCCAGGTGGGACCTTGCAGCTGCCCCAGGCTGAGCCCTGCCTTACCCCATGCCATCTCCTGACTCTACCCTCCACCTGCAGCCCCACCTCATCTCTGCGTGGCACTCCAGCACTGCGGACCGAGCCCGGACTCTGCCACAGGATGGGCCGGGTCTCGGCCCTGGATGGTCTGGCTCTGAGTGCGGGCGGGTGGGATGGAGCCATGGGTGGGCAGCTGGTGGCGAGATGGAGCCGGGCACGGAGATGGCGTGGTGAGAGCGATGCGGGGCGGCAGCCGCTGGTACCTGGGCACAGAGTGGCGCAGGCTGTTTTCTGGACATTCTGCCCCTCACAGAAGGCGCCCCCGTTGAGAGGTGCCGGGTTGGTGCAGCTCCGGCTCCGTTTCTGCCAGCCGCGCCCACAGCTGGCGCTGCAGAGGGACCACTCGGTCCACGTCGACCACCCACCGTTCACTGGCCGGACAGAGAGGGACTGGGGTCAGGGAGTAGGGGCTTCCTGCTGGCCTGGGGCGTGGGGCCTGGAGTGTGTCTGGGGCAAGGCCTGGAGTGTGGGAGCGGGGCCTAGCAGGCTGAGGCTGGTCTGGGAGAGGAGGTCACTCTGGGGAGTGCTGGCTCCCAGGGGGTGGCAGAATCCACTCGGTCATCCTCCCTCCTTTCAGGACTGTGGGCACTCAGGGCGAATGGACTGCTCTGCCAGCTCAGCCTTTCAGGGATGACCCTTCCTCTGCCTGCACTTGGTGGGGTACCCTGAACCCCTCAACTCTACCTCCCACCTTTGGGGACAGGATGTGGTCTGCCATCTTTTCTAGACTACGGTCCTGTCCCCTCATGCTCCCTCTGTACAAGGCCCCTACCCACAGGACCAACGGTGTAGAGATTCAAGAGATTTCCTGCTCATCCACTGACCAGCATGCTCCTGGGCCCCACAGCCCAGCCAGCCCCGGCACCGGCGCGCCAGTCAAGCCCGCACATGGCCCTCTTTCCGCCCCGTCGGGGCGCCCTGTGCACAGGCCCACTCACCGTAGACGATGACGGCAGCAGAGGCGCTGCGGCGGCGTGCCACGATGTTCTTGGCCACACAGGTGTAGTTGCCCGTGTCGGCCAGGCGGGCCTGCCGCACCACCAGGCTGTGCTCCCGGGTGATGTACACGTTGGGGTCCAGTGCCGGGTCCACCAGATCCTCGTTCCGGAGCCACTCCACCTGGGTGAGGGAGCCAGGTTGCTGCGCGCCCGCAAGTGCGGATGGCAGGGGACAGACAGGTGAGATCGCCCCCTGTGGAGTGGGCCCTGGCTGATCTCACCTGGGCTGGGGGGATGCCCTCGGGTGGGCGGCATGGCAGCACGATGCCCTGCTCCAGGGATATCTCCTTGGCCAGCGGCTCCTGCTCAAAGTTCTTGCGCAGGTCTGCGGAGGGTAACCAGAGGGGCCCTGTCCCAGTGCTTCAGCGCCTGCCCAGCCCGGTCAACCAGGCGCAAGTGCCGAGGCCCAGCAGGGCAGCAGGGACCCTCTCTTCCAGCCCCGGGAGACTCACAGGCGATACGGATGTAGGCCTTCTGGCTCTTGGTGGTGCCCGAGGAGCTCCAGGCCACGCACTGGCACCAATACTCCTCCAGCCCAAACACCTTCTCCACCTGCTGCCGCGACACGTTGATGCGTACCTCCATAGCTGGCAGCCCTGTGGAGAGCACAGGGTGACCACACAGCCTCTCCCAGGCCCGCTGCCCGGGTGTGGGACCATGCACTGCAGCCACTCCCCGGACTCCAGAGGAAATTGTGGGGGGACAGGGGTGCTCAGGAGCTTCTGGGACCTTCCACTATTTATTAAACCAGAAGTTGGCTTCCTACAGTCCCATAGAATATAATAGGGCTTTGCATGGTTGTTTCAGACACATTGCACAAGAAGAGCTTTGGGCCACAGGGTCCAGACTCCAAGGACATTGGGGAGCCTTTGGGGGTGTGGGGAGCAGCTGGGCTGAGCTCTGGGGCTCTGTGGGTGAAGAAAGGGTGAGAAAGGATCTGGCAGCTCTCACCCCCCAGGGGTTAGCAGGTAGCTACTGACATGTAATAATATAATCACAGCCATCAGCACTCTAATTACAGTGATAATGGAATATAATGACAGACCCCGGGGAATCAGGGAGGCTGGTTATCTTATTTAACCCACGGCTTGGGTGGGTGTTGCTCCCACTCTGTGGATGAGGAAAGTGAGGCCCAGAGCCGAGTGGCACGCTTTCTGTGTGCATCCAGGGCTATCTGACTTCAGGGTGCTCAGGGCACCTGCAGTTACCCAGGGTGGGGTGCCCAGTGAAGGAGAAGAGGGTGAGGGGTGGGAGAAGCTATTGATGGCCTGGGAGGAGCCTCAGACCTTGCCTCCTAGAGGCTGCTATACCTGACCCAGAGGTAGTGGCGTGCTGGGCGGATGCAGGCCCCCAGGAACCAGGAAGGCAACGGCCAGTCCTCCAGCCCCCTGGCAGGCAGCCAAAGCCAGTGTCCCCAGGAGTGAGAAAAGACTGTTTGTTTCCAATTCCTCCTCCTCCTGACCCCAATTTCCCTCGGGCCACTGGCTTATCAGAAAGAGGGAAGAGAGGCCGGGCTGCCAATGTGTTTCCATTGTTAACAGAGAAATTCAATTAGGGTTGCAGCACGGGCTGAGCAGGCCCAGCTGAGCCGTGCTGGGGGACTAGACTCTCTCCCTAATTTCTCCACCACGTCTTTCCTTGGCCCCTTCCTGGACCCTTCCTCTCGAGTCTTTGCTCTCCCATTGGGCCCAGTTCGTCCATCATGCAGTCCTGTCCCCACCTCCGTCCAGTCCTCACAGGAGATGAGGTGTCACTGGGTTGAGGTCACTCGCTGGGCCCTGCCTGGCTCCCCACTGCTCCTCCCCTGCATTGGGTATACACATTCCTGGGCTGGGGTCGGGGTGAGGACCAAGAGCACCACACGAGGACCCCAGTATAGGACAGGGTCCCTGGGTCAGGCATCCCATGGTCAAACCGGTGACGGAGACATGGGCCCACTGCTCTCTCTTGCTGCTCTTAATCTCTGTTGTCAAGTTCGAGAGATCATCAGAACTGTCTAATGAGTTACTTCTCCTCCCCTGAGGGGACAGGAGGACGAAACCCCCACCACCACCCCCGTTCTCTCGCACCCACCCAGGCAGCTCAGTTTGAGAACAGCACCCACCCCACCCTTCTATCCTGCCGCCTCCCCTTCTCCTTCCACAGCCAGAAAGGAGAGCCAAGTCTGTCCCGTCCCAGCACCAGGCAGGGCCCCTGCTGCACTTGGGAAAGCCTGTGTCCCCCTCCCCCGAGTAGGGACATAGGCTGTCCTTCCCTGAGCGGCATCTCTCGTGAAAGCAGAGTCTCGGGCCTGGCCAGCCTTGGGTAGGGGTGAGGAGGAAGAGGAAGCGTCTCAGAGGGACAGGGGTGTGCAAGAGTGCAGTGGGGGGCCCTGATGTGAGGGCAAACTTGGGTTCCGGGCCAACGGGGGCCAGTGGGTGGTTGAGGGCTGGCTGAGAGCTCCAAGGCCAAGCTGAGCTCCAGGCGCCCACCTTCTTTCTGCTTCTAATCACCAGCAAATGAACAATTTAACATCAAATTATCTTCCCAGACCTGACTCCTGAAGCTAGGTTTACAGAAGTGCGGACCCTGCCAGCGCAGCAAGCTTGCTGTCAGCATCTGCAGGTTCTGGGGCGCCCGGCCCTCTGGGGGGATGAGGGTGGGCGGGGTGGATTGACCTCTCTGATCCCTGCCACTCCTGTCTGCTCAGAGGGGTCAGGTTCAAGGTCTCTGATCTGGGCCTCTGTGTGGTGGGCACTACCACCACAGGATCTGTTGTGGGTGTGTAAGGGAAGCCTTCCTCTTCCCCTCAAAGCCCCCAATGGCTTTGGGTTGAGAAATCAATCGGATCGATGAAAATTCAGCCGAGTCCTTTGCGGCAGACGTGCGGTTGGCTGCTCAGGGCAGGAGACAGAAGGTGGCTACCAGTTGAGATGGATTTGCACAGAGCAAAGCTATGTGGGCCTGTGTGTGGGGAGGGGGGGCGTGGAAGATGGGGTGGATGTGGGTGGGTGATAGGGCTCTTGGGGCCCTAGTAAGCCCACCAGGCCTGTGAACACTCATTCAGGTCAGGGACAAGGGTCTTAGCCAAGCCACAAACTCGAGACCTGGTGGTGGCAGGAATTTTTCAGAAAGGGAGGGGTGTTTGTGGAAAGGCAAATGGTACATTCTGGAGGCAGGGAGCAGAGCTGCGCTGGCCTGGGGCCTTCCAGAAGGTTCCAGAGCAGGCCTTCCAGGCTGCAGGAAGGCCAGTCCCTGGCTGTAGGTCTCCCCTGAGCATCTGCTATCCCATGCTACAGAGTGGCACTGGGCCCCAGAGTGGGGGGAGAGACAGACTTCAAGGGCTGGGCTCCAAGTGAGTGACCTTGTAAAGCTTCCCCTCCACCAACCTGCAAAAGGGCTCTCCTTTCCCCAGTGTGCCCATGAGGGAGCTGAGGTCCCAGGAGGGGAGGGTACCATCTGTAGCAGCACCTCCCACAGGGACAATATGGGTGCTAATTGACCTTGGGCCCTAGAGCTGCATGTATGGGCAGGAGGCCATGAGCATCTCTGTGGAGCGAGATGATGGTGACGCTGCTGCACAAGTCACAGACTCCCTCTGACCCCCTCCTGAAGGTCATGGGCAGAGTTGGCCTATGTGCCTGGAGAGCTTTGGGGTTATATTTATTCCTCGTGTCTCACCCAGCGCCCAGCGAGCACACACACTGCCAACCAGGCTGGAAGGCTGAGTTGCACCCCCACCTGCCCCTGCCCCGCTTTGCTTCTGGAAGCCCGGCTCACACACACACAGTCTCCCTGGGTCAGCAGTGACTCCATGGCAACCAGTGGAACCCAGGGGCTGCCAAGGCCCTAGGTGCTCGTTGACATTGGAGGCCTGAGTGACGGGAGCTGCAGCCAGTGGGTATGTACAGGGCTGGTCAGGGGGGCAGAGAAAGCCTGTCCTCTTGGCTCCTGGCTGTGAGCTGAGCTGACATTTGGGCAGAGAGGGGTATGTGCATGGCTTCTGGTAGACCAGGAAACCTGGATGGAGCCTGGGACCCCATCCCACCTGTGAACTAAGAAGTGGGTGTAGTGGACTCATTTGAATGCGCCTACACCCAGGGCTCTTCAGCTCCCCTCTGGACTGCTGTAAGAGCTTCCAGCTCCTCTTCCAGGCTTCCCTCTGCCCGCCCAGCATGGTCAACCCACTCTCCCTCATGCCTTTCCCAGGGGAAGGAGCTTCCTGGTCCTTGCTGCTCACCTCTCCCAAGCAGTGAGCCCAGCCCCAGCCCCAACCTCAGCCCTTCCCAGCCCAGCCTCAGCCCTTCCCAGGCCAGCCTCAGCTTAGCCCAGGCTCAGCCCCAGCCCGGCCCAGCCTCAGCCTCAGCCCAGCCTCAGCCCCAGCCCACCCTCAGCCTCAGCCTTGCCCAAGCCCAGTCCTGATCTGCCTAGCCTCAGCCCCGGCCCAGCCCTGCTCTGCCTAGCCTCAGGCCCAGCCCAGCCTCAGCCCCAGCCTAGCCTTAGCACCAGCCAGAAGGTGGGTGGTTTGAGCCAACAGGGGCTCCAGATGTGCTCCTGTAAAGGCCGCCTGGGCACTCCTGTGGGTACTCTGCTCTGCCCTCGGGTTGCTGTGAGTCTGAGACAACCCAGGCCCCACATCCATGAGTGAGGAGCAGAGGCTGCGGTGAGCTCCTGCCTGGCCGCTGCTGGGCCTGTTTCTGTGAGCGAGGGTTCTCTGTATGCCTGCATGCCCACCTACTGCCCGGGACCAGCGATGGGGGGTGAGGGGTGGCCAGGGAAGGGGCTGGCCCCGTCCTGTGCACCCTTCCTCCACTGTCAGTAGATCTCCTTTCCTCAATGTCTCTAGGTGGGGCTCCTCCCATCAGCCCCTACATTGGTGTCGAGGGTCACCCATCACTCTGGCCATGTCATGGGACAGTGACATCACTCTGGAGTCCAGTGGGTGGAGCCAGGTGGCATCTGTGCCCTGGCTCATGCCCTTGGCCTTGCTTGTGGATACACCCTTTGCCCGGACACTGTTCCCCTCTCCTCTTCCTAAATAATCCATCTGTTTCCGTCTGTCCTACGTCATCTCCCTAAAGGGGATGGTGGGTGCACAGCTGCCACCCACCCCCACCCCCCAGCTCGGCCGCCCCTCTCACCACTGCTCCCGTCGGTGCTGCGCTCGATCACGTGGTCCACCTGGCGCACCCACTCCCCGTTGCACTTGAAGAAGATCTGTGTGGCGGGTGTGGCCTTGCACTGGAGCAGCACCGGCTTGTTCTTGACAATGTACACGTCCTCGGGCTCCACCAGGAAGTGGGGCAGCAGGTCTGGGTTGCCGCCGGGCACTGGGTTGGGCACCGGGTTGGCCACTGTGGCACTCTGCTGGGCACCTGTGTGGGGCAAAAGAGGAAGGTGAATGGGCTTCTGGGGCCAGGGACAATGGAGGGGGACGGTTGGCAGAACTGGGCAAAGCCGATAGGAAGACAGCAGGCCCGGCTCCTGAATGCCCGCCTCAGGACACACTCACTTTTGAAGGTGCTGGCGGGCGGCTTAACTGAGGCCATACCAGCTGTCCCAGCAAGCCCTCCATCAGTGGCCGGTGCATGTTGGCATTCTACCATGTGACTGTCCTAGTAGAGGCCCACGGCCCCTGGTGGCCCAAAGGGCTACGCAATTGACTACTAACCAACACTTGATGGCTCAAGTTCAGATCCACCCAGGGGTGCCTCAGAGGAAAGGCCTGGCAACATTCCCTAAAGGCCAGTGGGAACCCTGTGCAGCACAGGTCTTCTATATGCACAGGGTGTCACTCACTGGAAGCAAAGGGCCAGCCAGTTTGGTTTTTTGGGTGTAGTGTCTGCGGAGGGGCACTCAGCCCAGGCAGGCTGGAGGGCAGTGGAGAGGGCCCACAGCCTGGGGAGCAGCTGGGTGGGGCAGGGTCTGTCTGGTACAGTTGCTAAACACCAAGTGAATGTGAGGGGCCCTTGGAGGAGTGCTGGGGAGCACCGTGACAGGAGAGGGGTGGTGGAAGAGGCGGGGGTGGGGGCATGCATGCACATGTGGGTGAGAGCAGAGAAGATCAGTTTGAGAGCCTGAGGTTTGACTGAAAACCACAACCAGCCCACAAGTCATTTGTTGCTAATTACACAGGTAATTGGCTTTTAGGCACTGGTGGAGGTAAACCCCCCTAGCAGTATGGCCCATCTGCTCTCAACAGGGCCCTTGGGAGGGTGGTGGTGGGGTGGAGTGAGTAACCCTAGCTTTGCTCTGTCCCCTGAGTTAGTTAATTGTGCCAACCTGGCCAATAATCACATGTGGGGCTAATTGAAAGGCGGAGGGACAAATGGGTGGTGAGCCTCGCTTTTCTAGTTCTCGGGTCTCTTGCTTTGTGATGGTTGCACCAGCTGCCTTAGCAGTTCCCTGTTTCAGCTTGCAAGATTGACTTCCTACAAGACATCCCCAAGGAGAAGCCACGTGGACCTATCCCGATGCAGCCCTGGGTGCTGAAGCAGCCGTGTGGAGACCCCTGCTAGTGCTGAGATGCTTACTCGTTCACTGACTCAGCTTTCCTCCTGCAGTCGGCATCATTGCCTCTGTTTTGTGAGGTGGAGGACTTTGTGGACTGGTGTTGGGTTAATGGGTTAATGTTGGACTTGTGGGCTTGGGCGGCATTGGGTTGGGATGTTTTCATGATGCACACTTTCTTTACATAAAACTCTCTTATACATGAGTTGCTGTATTTTGTTTCTCCAAAGTACCCAGACTAACACACCCCACACCCACCAACCAGGTGCTGGCCAGGCAGCATTTCCTCCCCCTCAGGGTTGAGGTGACTCCCCCCCACCAGCCCAACCCAGAAATGAAGGGGACCTCTGGGCATCCAGGGGAGGAACTGGGAGACTAGCTCCTCCCCCCTGCTAGTGATCCTGGGCGAGTGGTCTGCTCTGGAAGGTCTCTCCCCACCCAGGGCACACCCACATCTAGGGCCAGTTGAACCCTGCCCTCCTGTTTGCACAAGGCTGTGGGCAGGACCTCTCTTTCCAATGTAGGAGCCCACCCCGCTCCAGCACAGGGCTCTGTGATCGTGGGGTGTGCGAGAGGGTGAACCCTGTGACGGAGGACTGCCAGCCTCAGCAGGCATGATGTGGGGCATTCAGCCCCGGGCTCTCCTCCCCCTACCTGCAGGGGTAGGGTCTTCAATCTGTTCCACTGACAGGGACATGCGATTTGCATAAAAACCTCAAGGTCACTTGATGGAACAAGGGCCTGTGGACCCCACATCTGGAGCAGCCCTCGCCCCCAGGACGGTGTGGGCACAGCTGAGGGTACCACCTTCCTGGGATCAGTGCCCAAGCTCTGGCTGCCCTAGCCTCACATGGGCTACTGGGCTGCCTTCTGGATTGGCTCTCAGAGCCCAAGGGAGGGAGGGAGAAAGGGAGACCTAGCCACGCAGGGGTCAGTTGCCACGGGGGCTGTGGGGGCATTTCTGACAGAGTGGTGTGTCAGTATCAGGTTGGCCACCCTGTCTGGCCTCCCTGCCCCTGCTTGCCCCACTAGGCTCTGGCCTCTACCCAGTGCGTCTCTCCTCAGGGCATTTCTCTGGGAGCCAACCGTTTGAGCACCCTGCAGTGCTGCAACAGGAGGCCAGGCTGCCGGAACCACGCCCCCAAAGCCCCAGGGGAACCTGACTGTGTCCGGTGGGGGCTGCCGCCTGACCCTTCTGTTAGCTGCGCCTGTTCTTCCCTGTTTCCCTACTACACGGCCCTGACCCCACTGCAGGTGCAGCCAAGGGGACACCAAGGCCACGTCCATGTCTGGAGGCCCAGCAGGCCTCCTGGGGCCCGGAGAGTGATGGACGGGGACACCCCAGCACCTCTACAGACCCCAGAAGGGACCTTACATGGGGGCAGGGGACCTGCCCTGCCTTACACCCCACCACACCAAGCAGAGCACTACAGGAGGCTCTGTGCCCATAAGTGGGGGCAGGGATCCCCCACTGGGCTGCGTGGCAGGGCATGTGTGAGCGCCCCCCTGACCTCCCTATTGATCACACCAAGAGCTGTTCACGTCTGCTGCACTGAACCCAGGGCCGTCCTTCATGTCTGCATTTAACTGCTAATGAAAAAGAAATGTACTGTGACCAATGAGGGACATAGCTCACTTCTCAGGGCCTCCTTGTCGCCACGCAGTGATGCCGAGGACTCCCCTCTCTGCCCTGGGGGGCACTTGCAGGAGGCTCAGAAGTGCCTCTGGGCTGCAGCTCTGCCCTCTAGCAAGGACACTATAAGGCCTCGGCTGCAGGTCCCCAGGGGCCTGTCCTCACCCCAGGGTTCCAGTTAGGCCTCTGGCATGGCAGGGTCCCACGTCACTCCTCTAGCAGCCACCCTGGGCGGTCCCCTGCTTTGTGGGGCTTGCTTATTGAAGGTGACACACAGGCTGCGCATGCGCAGTGCCAGGCGATGGTCCTTCCCACCGGCACTCCCGTTTCTCACAGTCCCTCACGCTCCCTGTTGCCTTGCCCTGGGCCACTTTCATTGTCTGCCTACCTGGTGGCTTCTTCTGTGGGGTCAAAAGCTGAGAGTGCAGCTGTCAGCCCTCAGCTCCCTCCCACCAGCTGCCCCTTGCCCCCCCTCCCCCGCCCCCCCACCCGCATCTTTGTTCCTGTCTGAAACCCCCTCCTCCCTCCACCAGGACTGCCCTCCCGCCTTCTCAGACCCAGCTCCCATGTCCCCCCCTGGACAGAGTGCTCCACCGCAGCCTCCCTAGATAGTACACTGCCCCACCCTCTTGGTACCTGTCCCCCAGCCGCCCAGAAAGTTCACCTAGCGCAGCATTAGTGACTGGGGCTGGAGGGGGCACCTGTTACTGCTGCTACCTGTTACAGGAGCAGCAAGAAAGCACCCCATGGGCGGTGTGCAGTGGCTGCAGGCAGGTGCCGCTGGGGCTTCAGGAAGGCAGGTACGAGGTGGGCTAGGCAGGGCCTCCCAGGTCCCCTATGCCACCCACGCCAGAGGGCCCCTCCACTCCCCCCGGCACAAATGTAGGGGAGGGGAGACTCGAAGGACAGGCATCAGAGAGGAAGCAGGGCATGTCTCCTGCGTCCATGGGGTGGTGAGGAAGGGGGTTACTGGAAGGGCAGTGGGAGTCGTGAGCATGGACTGAGGAGGGGGCAGCGGGAAGAAGGGTGAGGAGACTGCTGTGGGTGCCCAGTGGAGGTGGCCCGGCCGGGCCCAGATCCACTTGTCTATCTGGGATGCTCATCAGCAAAGGCATCACCTCCTCCAGGAGGCCATCCTTGATCTGCACAGTCACCTGCCAACCTGCAGGCACATGCATATTACTGCCTGTTAGACCCAGCTCCCTTCTTTCTTATGATTGGCATGGCCCAGGGGCCAGTGAGGTACCTGTGCCAGCCCTGGTGCCAGTGGGGTGGGTGGTTACTGGGCTGTCCCTGACACTGGTGGATATTTACGGAGAGCCTGAATGTCAAACTCTCTACCTCCTTGCATCTCAGCAGATCTGCCAACGCAGCCCCTTTGCCCTGCAAGGGAGACCCGGGGACAGGGCCAAGGCCTGGGTGGGGGTGGGTGCACTCTGGGCTGCCTGCAGTGCCCGGCACACTGCTGTTTCAGGGGCAGGCCCCCTCTCCTCACCTGCAGCTTGGCTGCTAAGCCCTACCTGTGCAGCACGGAGGCCCAGGCTGGGTGTGAAAGTGCTTTCAGATGTTTTATTTTTAAAAGCACCATGAAAATATGAGGTGCGATTAATCAAGCTATTAATGAACCCGTATTTACTGGCTGAGGAGCCTGGGGATGGAGCACTTCTCCCTCGGAGTGGCCCCACCCTGGCTGAGCCCTTCTCTGCCCCTCCCTGTGGGGGGCTGGGAGGTGGCTCTCACCATGGGCTTTGCAGAGAAAGCTCTATCTGAAATGGGCTGGAGGCGGGGCTGGGCCCTGCGAAGTCCCTCTCTCCAGCCCAGACCTCTCCCTGGTGGCTCCCAGCACCATCCCCTGCACCTACTCTGGCAGCCCGCCCTGCCTGCCTGCCAGCACTGCCTGCAGCACCTTCAGGCAGGCCTACCCTGGATTCCTGCATTTGACAGGTCTGCTTGAAGAAGCCATGGTGGAATACACGAAAGGTGAACCGTTCAAACCCACCAGCGGCCCCTGGTTACAGAGAGTGATCTGTGTTCATACAGACTACAGCCTGGGGCTCCCTCTGGGCACTGCTGCTCAGTCCTGCAGGGTCGCCAAGAGTCAAAGTTGATCAGGGGGCTGAAGGTTTGGGTCTGCTTGGGGTTTGCATCTGGGCAGGCTGCCCTGCAGAAGGACCTGGGTGTCTAGCAGCGGGGAGGGACAAGCCACGGGATCAGGACCTGGCATTCAAGACTTTGCGGGCCCAGGGCTGCCTGCTGTCAGGCCTGGCCTCCTGGCCCTCCCTCTGGTCGGGCATCAGGATTGTCTGCAATCCCTCAAGGGCGTTTGCTCATTCTGTTCCAGGTTCCCATGGGGCTGACTCAGCCTCCCTCCCCCACTTCCTGATGGGCAGGGTCTGATCCCCACCACCCGAGAATCCGCTCAACCTCACCCTCCAGTCCCAGTGGGCTGAGCCCATCCCAGCCAAGGAACAGAGCCTAGAGAAGGGAGAGACTGGGGAAGAGCAGTCAGTTCCCCTGGCAGGGACCCCCTTAGAGCAACTCTGGTTAGGATCTGGTCATCAGTAGGTCTACCGCCTCTTTGGGATCCCTGTGGCTGATGGCTGCTCAAATATGCCTCCCCTAGCTCCCTCCCCCATGGCTGCTCCTCCACAGCCCTAACCGTCACCAGCCAGCACCTCCAGCTCTGTGCACACCCCGCCACCCCTGCTCCAGAGCCTGGCCAGGGCTCCCAGAGTGTCTGCTGCACGCATGTTGAATGCCATTGCCTCCAATGGACCCCTGAGCTCAGAAAGGAGGCTGAAAGTGGAAGGCAAACAACACAGCCAGCTAGGAGCCTGCTGATCCCCCCTGCCATCCCCCCATCTCCCAGGCCTGTGCTGGACCAGGGAGGCAGGGGCGGTGGGTGGGTCTCCTGCCCTGGGGAGCTGATATCCCAGGACACAGAGGGGCAGCCATGGGGGGAGGGGCACTGGGGCCTGGGCTTGCAGGAGACTAGGTCCGTGCCCTCCTGGCCTTTGGCACCTCTGGGCTCTGGGTGCTGCCCTGAGTTCTGCTGGTTGCACCTCATGCATCTATGTCTCGAGGCCCCAGTGCGGATTGGGGTGCCGTGGGCATGTGGAGGGAGGGATAAGGGCTGCAGGTCCTCGGTGCTGGGTTTGAGTCTGGGACCTCCGAGAGGGCAGAGGCGGGTTGCATCCAGGCTCTGAGTGTGTGACCTGGTTGGGGTGATGGCTCTTCATGGTGCCCATGGACAGGACATAGTTCTCCTGGCCAAACTCACACACATGTATATACGGCATATGCGACCAGGCAGGCGGGCGGGCGGGCGCTCTGGTTTCCATGGTAACATGCAGAGGAGGGAGCACCAGCGGCCTCTCTAAGACCCCAGATGGGAGCAAAGTCACCCTCTTTCCCAGTGAGCTCCAGGGCCTGGTCACAAGGACAGACACAGGTGTCACGAGGACGTGTGGACACACTGAGCCCAGAGAACCAGGCGACTGGGGTGGGGCAGTGGGCGGGCAGTTGCCCTGGAGTACATCCCACTGGCAGGGCCATGCTGCCCCAGACCAGACCTGCTGTCTGCCAGCTGTACTCACGTCCCCTGCCTGTCCCTCCCTCTACGGATGGACGAGAGGCTCACAGGCTCTGCCTCACACATGCCTGCTCACTCCCAAACCCTTCAAACTTGTCCCCTCAGGCTGTGAATTTAATTGGTACCCCCCCCACACACACAAAGGTATGCCAAAGTCCTAACCCCCTGCACTGGCGGATGCCACCTTGTTTAGAAATGCTTAGCAGTTATGCTCACGAGGCCCCTCTGCAGCTGACGGTTCTTGACCCGTTCCCTCTCCTGGTTGAGGAACTCCAAGGGACACCCGGGGCTACCAGGAGCTCCCCAGGGCCAGAATCCAGTCTGCTGGGCTCCCTCCTGAGCTGGGGGACAATGCCATGTCCTTTAGAGTGGCCCACTGGCGGCGTTTAGTTTCGGCAGCACCAGGAAACAGACACTGCCCTCAGGAACGCCACACACGTTCTCTGTCCTCTGCCTGGAACCCAACGCCCCAGCGTCCCCTGGCTCCCAGGTCATCCCCGCACCTCCCGTCCTCTTTCCATCTACTCTCCTCATGGCTGGAGCCCTGGTGGCATTGCGGTCACACGCTGGGCTGCTCACCACGAGGGCAGCAGTTCAAAACCACCAGTTGCTCCTCGGGAGGAAGAGGAGGCTTGCTGCTCCCGTAAAGAGTTATCATGTGGGCAACCCACAGGGGCAGCCCTACCCCGGCCTGTAGGGTCGCTATGGGTGGGAATCGATTCAATGGCAGTGAAAGTTCCCCAGAGCATGTACCATGCTCTCTGTGTCCCTACACCTAATGCCGGTGTCATGGCAACAAGGGTTATTCCTGTCTGGTTCGCTGCAGTGGGCTGGGCACAGCCCCGGGCCAGCATGCCGCAGGTCCTGGAGAATGCGTGAGTGGACAAGCACTTAGGTCTCTAACTCTAGTCAGCACCCACACCGGGGCCACCCAAGTCTGCTGGCTCTACAAGTCCTAACCCCCAACGGAGGGAAGGAGTCTGAATCGACTCAGGTGCACAACGGCGGGGACAGGCTCCCAGGGGCCCTCTCAGGGACCATCCTGCCGCCAGGCCTTGCTTCCGGCCAGAGAAACAGTGAAACCTGAGGACTAAATAAGCATTTGATTAACAAACGATAAAATGGCTATTGTGTCCCTGAATTAAGCTGTAATTGTGGCTGATAATTGGCTGGTTAGAATTTAATAAGCTGCAATTAAATAGAATGGAATCCGGGCTAATTATGTGGTCGCCCAGCCCAGGGAGGGTGGGTGGGGAGGCATGTCTCCCTCCTTCGCCTTCTCCAGAATCCTTTGTGTGCGAATTGTGTGCCTCCCTGGGTGTTTGGTGGGCTTGTGTGCTGGCCGCCTGTGTTGCAGGCTTTCCCCGCCTCCCACCCTTGCTACAACTCGGCACCAAGAGCTCTGAGCAAGGTTGGGGGGTGGGGGGCGCTGTGGCAGCCGAGGGGCAGGAGGGCGCAGGGGACATGAAAGAGGCAGGCCGGCGGGCGGGGAAGGTCCACCAGCCTTCCTCAGGAGGCAGCGGGGGCTCAGGAAGGAGAAGGACATGCCCAAGGTCATGTGGCCATCAGTGTGGCTGAGCTGGGTCGGGGGCTCAGATTGGATGAGAGGAGGCTCGTGTGCACGCACACGGCCACATGGCCGGCTCCCAGGGCTGCCATCCGCGTCCTTCGCTGAGCACACCCACAGGCTGAATGAGCAGCTGCCCCCGCCCTCAAGACATGCTCCGGTCCACGAGTGCCACTCGCGCCCCTCCTCCTGCCCCTGCTACCACCCCCTCCCCTCCCCCACCCAGATCAGTCCAGGTGTGACCAGCGAGCCCGCGGATGAAGAACGGCATTGTGGGTCCGTGTTTGGGCGTTTATGACCCCATCAGCAGTTTTACAGTGTTGCCGGCAATTAATTTAATTAAAGACCCTGTCCTGTAGATGGTGGCATTTCATATCTCGCTGGTTTCATGGGCGCTGGGGCAGAGGTGGGCCCACGGTGGCCCAGGCATGGCGGGGGCACTGCTCCCCTGGCCGAATGGGGGTGCTCAGAGGCGGTAGGATACCAGGCCCACGCAGGACGCAGTTACCGCTGGGCTCGCCCTGCGCCCTAACCCACACCGCCGTGGCAACGGGGTGGGGTCGAGGGACCGGTTTCACTGTCTGATTTAAAAGCTTGCTCCTGGAGGCTCATTGAGGTAATTGAGTAGCATCATGTGAGGGGTTCTTGTTCCACTTCCCACTCAGGCCGGCTGCCCCACACCCCCGCCCTTGACCGGGACCCCTTCATTCAGCCAAGCATTTCCCACATGCCCGGCGCATTGCTTAGCAAGACGGATTCACATACTGCCTTCACAGAGCACGCAGTCCAGTGCCAAGTATGTCCATGGCCACACCCGAGGCACACGCACACACCACACACCAGGAGGGCACCCTGCAGTAGCAGGCCACCCACCATCCTCTGACTCCCCTTCTGGCAGCTGGGCCCCCTCATTCAGGGCCTGGCAGGAAAGCACTGTCACCCAGTCTCAGGGCCAGCTCCACCCACTTGCCTGGCCAGGGGCAGGGGTAGAAGCCAGTGACATCACTAGGTGCTCTCTGTCAATCCTAGCTGCCCTGCCCGACCCCGGCCTCCACTGGCCACCTGCAGGGCCACTGCCTTTCCAGGAGCACAGAACCCAGCACTCCTTGCTCCCAACTGCCTCTTCTAGCCCCACCCAGCCACCCTTCCGAGTGGTTACAATATTCAGCTCATCCAGCCCTCCAAACGGCCCTGCCTAAGCCCACTCCCCTCCTCTGGGGGCACCCTCAGCTGTCACTACAGAGCTATTTCGTGAAAGAAAACCTGAGCCCCCACTTAGCCCAAACAACCCTTGTAGCAGCCTCCCCCTTAACCTGAGCCCAGCACAGCCTCGCCCAGGAACCCCTTCCCACTGGAGGCCCCCAAGCCTCACCTCTCCACAATGTTTGCATCTGCCCCTCACCTCGTCCCACCTCACTCACACCTCTCATTCATTCTTCCTTCATCCCCCCCATCTCCTGTGAGCGTGATCAGACTGACTTGGGGGCTGGCTGGCTGTGTGGCTGCCTCCTCCATCAGACTGCGCACACAGCTTGATCCCCAGCCACCTCTTGGCCAGCAGCGAGACTGGCCAATCAGAGGACAGTGACTGGTGGGCAGTGGGTGGGTCATCGTAGTCCCTGCCAGTGACTGGCACAGGCCCCACCTGCCCGAGTAGGGGCAGTCAACTGGGCACCATGAGATTGGGTCCCCAGTCCCCACACTGCCTCTCTGTGACAGTGTGACCTTGGGCTGGCTGGGGATAGGACAAACTCAGGAGACTGGTTGGGGCTGGGTGTGTGGGGCCTGAAACCACACGCCAAAAGGCCTGGCTCAGTCCAGCGTGCCCCCCATTCCCCAACCGGAGGCCAGGAGGAGCCAGGCTTCTTTTGAGAGAGGCTGGAAATCCGAGTCTTTATTGTGAAAATCCCATTTTAAAAGGTTGACAACTCATTTAGACATTCCAAGCGCCTGACGGGCCAAACACATTGGCAGGCCAAACCTGGACTGGACAGTGTCCAAGGCCGCCTCTGACATGACAAATCTAGGAATTGGGGTCACAACAGGCCACTGGAGGGGCCAACACACTGGACCACACTTTGGGCCCTACACTATCCCTGAGCTGGCCTCCTGTTGCCTGCCATCCTGTCTTCTTGCAGAGACCTGCCTCAGCACCGCCTCTTTGGTGGAGGCTCCAACTCACGGCCGGCCCCGTACACAAAGGCTAGTGGGTGAGTGGGCTGCCTGCTCAGGCAAGCAATGGGACTCACGGGAAGAGGGCAGGAGGTGGGCTGGAGGGCACACTCCTCACACACCTTGCCCACAGCAGGCCTGCAAGGCAGAGAGGGTGGGGGCCGCTGCAATGAGCCCCCCTGTCCAGTCCCCACCTGCCCCATCTGGGGGCAGGAGTCCAGGTCTAGCTGCAGCTGGGAAAAGGGTGTCTGGCCTCACCCATCCCACCCCTGACGAGCCAGTAATGAGCCCTCACCCCACTTTAATTACTCGCTGTCCAAATAATTACCAGCTTGTTTATTTCACTTAATGGCAGCCGTACTTTTTTCTCCTGATATTGATTTCATGTTTTCCTGCTTTGTTCATTATCTTTCCTGCCCCTTTAATGGGCGCTGAGGTCTTGGGGTGGAGTTGAGGGGGCTGGAGGAGGCAGGGGAAGGGGGACCAGGGAGGACAGAGGACAGAGAGAAGGGACTTGCTGTGTGGCCTTGTGGTCCAAGGCCAGCTGCTGCCCTCTCTGGGCCTTGAGTCCCCGAACCCCAGGTCTCTGTACCTTTTCATGGGCCTGTCCCTTTACGCACGGGGTGCCATACTTACACATGAGAGGGGAGGGGGGGACGGGAGGGAGACAAGGGCCCTAAGAGGGATGGGTGGAGAGTCAGATGACAGTGAGGGTGGAGGGGCCTTTAATGCCAGAGGGGCATGGAGGGGTGCTCAGGGAAGCCAGCTCAGAGGAGGCTGCAGTGTCAAGGCCCCTCTCTGGTCAGTGGGCCTCCTCTGTCCACCCCCAGGCCTTGGAGGGGGCAACAGAAGATCCTACACTCGAGGATCCCAGCCCCTCCCTGGGCCTGACCTCCATCCTTGGCCTCCGCCTCACCTGCCTGCTGTTGCCATGGAAACACGGGGGATGCTGTGATGTACTCTGGGCTGTGGAAGGAAGAGCAGCTCATATCTCTGGGGCTGGGGGCCCGGGAGGGGGCAGTGGGTAGAAAGGGAGGAAGGGGAGAAGGGGGAGATGAGAGTCAGGGCCTCTTTGGGTAAAGATTTAGAGCCTATTGAAGGGGTCATTAGCTCTTAATAAATCACTAATAATTTCATGAATATTTAAATCTTAATAAAAAAATAGAGTGGGTTCAGTGCGTCTCCTGTGTGGGTATTTATTGCTGTGTGGTTGGAATATATAAAAGTTGGTATCGGTCTGATTGAACCAGTGTTATCGCCACAGCTAAAGGGATAATTGGGAGTGAGAGACGCTATCAGTGGATATAAATTACGTACAGTAAACTGAGGGCATTAACCAGGGTTTATTATCAATTATCTCTGCGCTTGTTCCCCTTAAAAGAAACTTTAAGTGTATTAATGAGAAAATTTATTGGTCCTAATGAATTGAAGGAAGCGAGTGGGGGTTGAAGGCCCCCTGCCTAGTGCTCTCTCTGGGAACCTCAGGAGCCTCGGGCTTAGGTGTGGTGGTGGTGGTGGGGCTCTTGCAAAAGGAGGGCTGAGCGGAGGGCAGAGGTCAGGTGTCGGTCCCCAAACATGTGTGCGTGCACACTCATAGTAACCCAAGGGCACTGTGTGTACCCACACACTCGTGTTCACACGTGCATACACACACACACATGCACTCAGGTATACATTCACATACCTATGCCTACAAAGAGCCAAGCTCAGTGCCCCTGCCTGGACTGGCTGGGTTGGCCAGTCTATCGCTGAGCTTGGCCCTGCCCCTCATTTCAGAGTGGGGTACAGGTGGGGATGGCCCCCCTAGCATCTTATAGAGGCCTGGGAGGGGGGGATTAACTAAAGGGAGGGTCACCTGGCAGACTTGCCCCCAAGTGTGGGCATGACATGGGCCTGGCCGGACAGCCCTGCTCAAATCAAGGGGTGTAGGCTGGCAGTGAAGGGGGAGGGGAATTCATGTGGGTGTACGAACGTCTGCCCTGCAGTAGTGCCCGCTACCCCAGTGCCTTCAAGGTCAGCTGGGCCTCCTGGAAGATTCAGTACCAGCACAAGGGCCTGGGGGCAAAGTCAGGCTGGCCTTCCTCCCTGGAGCTCATCCCTGCAGGGAGACAGACCCTGAGTAGATCATCCAAGTGGTGAGTTCAAGGTCATGGGCTGGTGACCTTGAGCACATGGCTGGGGGACTTTATCTGGGAGGGCCTCTTGGAGGCGATGCCCCCAGCCTCAGGAGTCCAAAGATGTGCAACTGTCCTCCCTCACGGACGAGAAAACCTTCCATGGAGTTGTTCTGCCCCCTTGCCCTTGGAGACCTGCTTCTCCTCTCTCCTTGGCCCCTGCCAGCCCGTTCTGCTCCGTAACTCCCAGTTCACCTCTCTCCTGACTCAGCTTCCACTCCAGGAAGCCCTGCCGGAGCCGCTCTCCTCCCCAGCCCACTCTGTCTCAGACTCAGGAGCTCCTCCTTGGCCCCAACTCTGGCTCACTGAGGCTCAAGCCCCCCTCCTGTGCTCCACACTCCCCACCCTCTCCAGCTTCCTGGGGGACTGCCGGTTTCCAGAGAGGCCTCCCAGCAGAACCATCGTCACACTGCAGTGGCCACCCCAAGCCAATAGGCCCTGCCCGGAAAGGCTGGCAGGCTCTTCCACTCTTCTATGGCCCCTTCAGATACGGCAGGCCACTGTCCCCCAACTCATGCCCTGCAAGCTGCCCTTCAGCTGTCCTTCCAGCTCCTCAACTTCTGTCCTACCTCGGAGCCGTCATGCCTGCTGCTGCTCCCTCTGCTCAGGACACTGCTCCCACTCACACCCCAGCTCACTCCAAATGGCCTTGCTCTCCGCCCAGTTCACCAACGCCGAGGGGCCCTCCATGAGGGCCCCTCACACTCTCGCAGGATCCTGCCCCTGCTGAGTTCTCCAGTGTGTGCCTGCCCCACTGGCAGGGAACACCCCAAACAAACAAACAAACAGACTCGCTGCCATTGAGTCAATGCGAGCCCATAGCGACTCTATAGGACAGGGTAGAACCGCCCCTGTGGGTTTCTGAAGCTGTAACTCTTGACAGGAGTAGAAAGCCTCCTCTTTCTCCAGAAGGGAGACTGGTGGTTTAGAGTGGCCAACCTTGTGGTTAGCGGTCCAACGCTTAACCAATGCACCACCAGGGCTGCTCCAGGCCCTCCACGAGTCCTTCTGAATGAAGGGACAGATCCTTTGCTGAGTCCCTGCTCTGCGCCCGGCTGCAGGCAGTCTCCAGTGCTCACACACAAATGCAGTGCCCGGGTCCTGGGTGGGAACAGGGCGGGGGAGCAGGAAGGGCATTCTAAGCTGGAGGAACAGCATGAGCAAAGGCCTTGAGCTAGGACAGCTCACCACAGAGCCAGGCCCCCCGGGCTGGGGCAGAAAGGCATCGGTGCCTCAGGGTGGGTGCCAAGAGAGGCTGCTGGGGTCTGAGAACTCAGGGGCTGGAGGCCAGAGGCCATCCTCGCGGAGGGGAGCATGCTGGGGGCAGGGCCTGAACTCACCAGCAGCGTGGGAGAAGCAGAGGTGGCTCTGTGGCCTCCCACCTGACCGGGTGGGTAGATGGCGGTGCAGCCAGGTGTAATCACTAGAGAAGTCTCAGCGGCTGCTCAGTCTCAGGGGAGGGTAAGACCAGTGTCCCCTGGCAAAGTGGGGCTGATAAGCCACCAGCCCACTCTGTCCACCCCTCCTGTGTGCCTCTGCTGAGTGTATTCTGGGTGGGGGCACGGGAGGGGAGGACTTGCCCTGGGACCAGCTCTGACCTCCATGACTCACTGTGTGTGTGGGCAAGCTGCTGTTTGGTCCCAGCCCTGCTTAGGTGGCTGGCCCCCACTGAGCCACAGGATGCCAGGCTGAAAGCTGGAGGCTGCAGATGGTGGGCCCGCAGGCTACTGGGCGGGACTGGCTAGCCCACCCGGTGTGTGAAAACCAGTTCCATCACACCGAAACACTGGGGAGCTTCACTCCAATACTAGATGCCATATTCTCTGGAAGAACCAGGAGCGGTGGGCACACCAGGCCCCTGGCTCACCAACCCCCCACTGGCGTTCCCTCGCCCAGCTGTCTGCCTGAACCTACAGCCTCCTGAGTTGATGTCCCCTGACTCTATCATCTCTAATGTCCCTTCTCGCTGAGCATCTGCAGGTAGTCCTGCGGAAGCTGAACACAGAATTACCACAAGGCCAGAAATTCACTCCTAGAAGTTCATACCACAAGGATTGGAAAAGGACAGGCAAGGAAACACCTGCATAGGAATATTCACTTACACCAGCCCCAATACCCAGCAAGGGGTGAACGGATAGATGCAGTGTGGCAGACACACAGTGGAGTATTACACAGGCATGAAAAGGAACGGATGTCCGATGCATGCGACACGGTGGACAAGCCTTGAAAAGACAATGGTGGGTGAAATGCGCCAAGCACCAAGGGCCACATATGGTGTGGTTCCATTCTCTGACATGTCCAGGACCGGCAGGTCCACAGGGATAAGAAGCAGATTAGTGATTCCCAGGGGCTGAGGGAGGGGACTGGGGATAACTGCTAACAGGGGCGGGGCTCCCATTTGGCTGGATGAAACAGCGCTCTGGAGTTAGGCGCTGGTGGTGGCTGCACTGGAAACCAGTTCAAGGCCCCTGTCCACTCGTTCAAGGTGCCCATGTGTCCTGAAGAGGCTGCAAGCTATGCCACCAGGATTTCAAATACCAGCCGTGGTGGAAAGGCTTCCGCGGAGCTTCCAGACTAAGACAGACTGGGAAGAAAGGTCTGGTCCCCTAGTATGAAGTTCGCGATGGAGAACGGTGGTTTGCAGCTGTTTGACTTGCAGCTGATCACAGGGAGAGCACAGGCTGGGCAGCGCTCCTAGCGATTGTGCCCAGGGTTGTCCTGAACTGGGGGCCCACTCCGTGGCAGCTGATAACAAGAACCAAAGGATAGATCGTACGGTATACATGTTTTACACACACACACTGCACACGTCACCCCCACGACAGTTGCACATCTTTCTCGCCTCTTGTGGAGCGAGCACTTGCCCTGTCCTCCCCTCTCCCTGACACAGGCACACAGGTGGGCCCTCGAGCAGCAGTGGCCTCGCTGCCACCTGGGATTCTGAGGAAGCGGGACCCACGCCTGCTCCACGTCCTACCCAAGTCCCTCTCCTGCTCTCCAGATGACTGGCAAGACCCGGAACCGCCAGGCTGTCTGCAAAGGCAGGCCCACCAGCGGGACCCAAGTTTAGTTACAGTTTTTAGGGGGGAAACACAGTGCGGTGCTGTTGGCTCCCCTCTCTGCAGCCCTGCCCCTCAGTTCCATGCCTCTAGGCCCTCTCCCTCCCAGTGCTGCCTCCTGCCTCTGTAAATAATCCTCTCCTCTGTGCCTATAATTAGCCTCAAGTAGAATAATTCATAACGAACTTTATTTCTTGCGGCATCTTTCTTCGCTAGTGTGTCGCTGAGCGCCTCGCAGGCTCCTGGAAGCGGCTCGGAGCACAGCCCTCCCTGTCCCCCGGCCCCGCCCAGTCTGCCAGCAGCCACGGGAGTGCAGAGATGTGCTGAGGGAGACAGCAATCACATGGTCACGCACCCACGGGGGCAGGGGCAGAGCCTCTGGCCAGGAGGAGGGGGTCCCCCTCTGCCAGGCTGAGCAGCAGGAGGTACCCTGGCACGGTGGCCACAGTCATGAGACAACCCATCCTGAAATCCTCCCAGGAATAAGAACCAGGTAGCACCAACAAGCAGGAAGGGAGCAGATTGTGCATGTCCCCCAGCGGCTGTTGAGTCTACTGTGACTCACAGCGTCCCACGTGTGTCAGAGGGGAAGTGTGCTCCAGTGGCTTTTTCGGAAGCAGATCACCAGGACTTTCTTCCTAGGTCCTCGGGATGGATTTGAACGTCCAACCCCTCGGTTAGCTGCCGGCTGTGTTCATGGTTAGCCCCACCCAGGGCCTCTGCCCAGCACTTACATGCTGCTTATTAGACCTCCAGTGTCTTTTCGATGATTATTTTCCCTTCCTTAAATCAGACTTTTGGGGTTTTTTTAAAGCATAACATAAAATTCACCCCTTTGAAGTCTAGCCTGGGTGTGTTTGATAGATGCATATGATCGTGAATCCACTGTCGCAATCAGGGCCCCAAATGGTGTCTGCACCCTACGAAGTTCCCTGCAGCCCCTCTGCCGCCAGTCCCCAAACTCCAGCAACACTGCGCTGTGTTCTGTCACGTGCTGCAATGGGGCTGCACGCTATGTGGTTCTTTGTGTCTGGCTCAGGATGACGCTGTGGCCAGCTACCATTCGGTAGGGTTGTTTCTGAATGCAGTGACTGCTGGGATGAGTGGAGAGGGACATGTGGCTTTACTTCTCTGGGGTCTAAGCCTTGGAGTGGGATTGCTGGAGTGTATAGCAAGCATAACTACCAAGTGGCTCCACTGCACCCCTGGTGGCATAGGGGCTAATGAGGTGGGCTACCAACAGCAAGGCCAGCAGTTCAAAACCCACTAGCCATTCCATCGGAGAAGGATGAGGTTGTGTTCCAGGAGATTTACAGCCTCGGAAACCCACAGGGGCAGTTCTACTCAGTCCTTGGGCTTGATATGAGTCAGAATCCAGTTGGTGGCTGTGCGTTTTGAATTATTTTCCTGCAAGTAGCCCTGGTGGTATCGTGGTTATGTGTTGGACTAAGCCCTGCGTGGTTGGCAGTTTGAAACCACCAGCAGCTATGAGGGAGAAAGACGGAGTTTTCTACTCCCATAAACAGTTACAGTCTTAGAAGCTCACAGGAGATCTCAATGAGTTGCTATTGGCTCAGTGGCAGGGAGTTTTGTTTGAAGCTATTTTAACTTGATCAGCAACCCCCCGCCTGTTTGGACCACAACATATACTTCCATAACTAGGTTCTTGTTGTTTGCAGTAGTTATGCTCTATAGAGTCACTGAATCAGTGAACACGGAGCCATTGTACCCGAAGAAACACAGGTGAGGTTCCTGAGAGCCTGTGGCCACGTTTCCATCAGCTGATCAATACATAACCACTCTTTATGTGTGCTTTTATTTAGACACTTTATTTAATCTCTCTGCTGATTCATTAGCAGGGGACGCCCAGCCAGCAGCACTGTCTGCCAGGCTGGAATGAAGCTCAGCAGCTCACCCCAGTGTTCTTGCCCTCTGAACCCTCAGCAAGCCCCCAGCGCCATGCGCAGGGGCCACTGTGAAGAGTGAAATCGGCACCGAGACAAAAGTGCCAAAAAGCGTGGGCCAACTAGACTGCATCGATGGCTCCGTGGGCAGGATCCTCTCCTGCGTGGGAGATCAGAGTTCAAGTCCCAGCCAATCCGCCACCGTCGGTCTGTGGAGACTTGTGTGCTGAACAAGTTTCAGCAGAGCTTTCAGACTAAGACCGGTTTGGAAGAAAGGCTTGTGGATCGACGTCTGCAAATCCAAACCCAGTGAGAACCCGCTGGCTCCCAGTGGTCCAGTTGGCCTCAAGTCACGGGATGGCCCGGGAGCAGGCTGCACTTCGTCCCATAGATCCCCAGTGCTTCCAGTGTGGGGGCCGGAGCAATATGGCAGCGTGTTGCCTTGCTTGACCTCAGCCAGGAGCATGTGTGCTGGGCCACCCAGACTTTTGGCCACACGGCACAGGTCTGCACAGGACCCTCAGAGTGCGACAAGGACTTAGGGGGAGATGGCAAATAAATTTCAGTGAGTAGGAAAAGTCCTAAATATGGAATCCACAAATAAGGAGGATCGACTGTCTATGTTCTTGATAGCTGCTGTCATGACAGACCCCCAACTCACGGTGACCCCACGGTGACACGGTAGACTAAAAACACCACCTGGCCCTGTGCTGGCCCCAGGGTCGGTGTGGATTGGATCTTGGGATCCACAGCGTTTTGACTGGCTGACTTTGGCCAGGAGATCGCCAGGCCTTTCTTCCCACCCACTCTGTCTTGGGCTGGCCGCTCAGGTGAAACCTGGTCAGTTCAGCTCTAAAGGGCCATGTAGGCCTTCCCTGACAGGCAGGTGCTGCAGGAGGCGCAGCTGAGCACGGTCTGTGTTTCGATTGAATGCTAACTTGAATGTGTATGAGAGTGGAGAGGTGGAGTCCACCCTGACCTCAATCAGGTCTCAGCCTGATGGTGCATCCTTGGGGGTGACCTCTTCTACAAGAGGCAGTGGGGCCTTCTCCCCTCTCTCTCTCATCCTTCCCCTCCATCCTCCCTGTTACTGGGTCTCCGCCTCCAGAGGTGGTCCCATGTGGGACTAACCCTGGGAACCAACCTCAGAGCTCTCTGTGCCCTGCCACGTTTCCACCGCCCACAGACCCACACAATTCTGCATCTACTGGCCTATGAGCTCCCTACATCCCCATTCACCTCTCTGAGTCGTTGGCCTTCCACTTCATGTGTCTGAAGAGGGCTCTGGCTAGCATGGGACCCGAGGCCTTGAGTTAGACTTGGTGGGACCGTTTTCTTAATATTAAGTTACTTCTTGGTATAAAGAAGTATATGTATAGGTATCCCTCTGATCCATACCAGAGTGTCACTAGTTTTGTTCTCTAGACAACCCAGTCTAGTACACTGCATATGAACTTACTTCTCTCAAAAACAATACTCATAGTAATAAAATAAAACAAGCACACCTCTCTTGACCAGAGGCCCTGGGTGATGCGAACAGTTTAGCATGTGGTCACTAACGAAAGGAAACCCATTCGGAGAGGCCTTCAGAGAAAGGCCTGGTGATGCCCCGAAGCTTGTGCAGCACTTCTGCACAGAAAGCCGGCAGCATGCCGCTCACCGGACTCTGAAGCAGTTCTGCCCACAACACGTGGCTCACCAGGTTCCGAAGGTATTCAACGGTGGCAACTGCTAAGTCTCTCTGCCTCTTCTACGCACGGGGCTGAGCTGGCACCCTCATTCTGCAGGTGACAAACTGAGGCACAGAGAGGTGTCCCAGGTCACATTGGTAGATATGGTGGGGCCAGGCACTGGGTGCCCTGACCCTGCTGCTAGCCTCCAAGTTCTCTTGGCTCAGCCCCTGGCAGGACAGGGGTGGGCTGGGCCCCGATCCGCACAGTGAGGCCCTGAGGCTGGGTCCCCAATCCACCTCTACTCACACGGGCCCCACGCGTCACTCAGACACCAGTGGCCTCTTGTCTGTACCATGACCCACGTTGCAGCGTGGCTCTGTGGTCTGGAGCAGACATCCGATGGTCCACAATGGAGCCCGCTCTCATGGATGGGGTCCTCAGCCCCAGACCTTCCACGTTCACCTGAGGAAACAGGAGCAGCTTCGGCACCTCTGCCCTGCACCCATGAGCCAGGCTTCACCGGCATTCATTCAACACACAGCTCTTCCTAGGGCTCCCCACTTGAAGGGCGAGGGGGTACCCATGAGCACAGCCAGGGGTGGGGTGGGGGGGGGCAGGAAGAGCTGTCCTTGTGGGGCGGGTCTCTCTGTCATTCCGGTCCAACTGGTCTCACTACAGAAGGGTAAATGGGACGTTCTGAAGGTCAGGGTTCTGCTCAGTGCTCTCCCCAGGAAGTGCCCTGGGGGCTCCTGTCCAAACCCAAACTCACCACCATCCAATCAACTCTGTCTCTCGTGGGTGACAGAGAATCCCCGATGGCCCCTCCCAAGAACCCTCTGTCACCAGAGCTCTACTTGGGACCAGCAGCTCCTGGACAGGGCGAAAGTAATGCGGTGAAGCTCACTTCAGGGGCCGCAGGCTCTGCGATGGTAGCAAGTGAGGGTTCTGCTACCCTCTCACATCACAGCCTGCTCACACCAGCCTCCCTCCGCCCCAGCGCACGCTTCACCTGGCTCCAGAGTGGCCCGGGGAAGCCAGCATTTTGAGTAGGAGGGTGAGCAGGGATAAGGGGTGTGTGGCAGGGGCATAGAGGGGCCTGGGTGCTACCTCCCACTGGGTTCAGAGCCTCTACTCTCCTGACTGAGACAGGTCACCCCCTCCCCGCACACCTCTCTTCCCATCCCATTAAAACCAGCCTTGCCAGGGCATCTTCAAGCCTCTGCCCACAGACTTCCAGGCCAGTCCCAGCTGTCAAGGGGTGACGGCAGGAGACAGCTCAGGTGCAGGCTGTGCAGACCTGAGCACCAAGCAGCTCTGGGTCCTTCCCAGTGAGCCGGGCCCTCCCAGTCTGTCTGGGTACAGCGACGCGACTATTCCATCGCATGGAGCCAGTGTGACAGCATGCTGAGCACATGCCCTTGGGTGCATGCCCACTCCCCTCACTCCCTGCAGATACGATCCCTCCGCACAAAGCTCCGGTCGGTGTCCGGGTAACCTGTCCACTCCTTCCGATATCCTCCTGGCTAAAGCACCTTGTCACGGCCACAAAGGGGCATGTGTCTGGTGCTCAGGAGGACAAGAATGGTCCAGGGGACGAAGTCTTTGAGGAATGGCCAGGAGACGGGTGAGTTTAGCGAAGGCAGATGCTCTCCTGGCTGAGAGGGCAGCAGCGCCAGGAGGGATCCTAGAGGCAGAGGAGGGCTTGGGTGGGTGGGGAATGACAGGGAGGGCATGCCAGCAGAGACCAGCACACACAAAAGCATAGACACAGAAGGGAGAGGGCACTCCCAGCAGCTGGGCACAGGTTGACCCGCTTCCAGCATCCACCCCACTTTGCCACCGACAGCAGCCCACATTCCTTGGGGCTCCACTACTGTTCCATACTCAGGCATGTAGTGTGGGTGGAAATGGCCCCCTGACAGTTCGAGGGCTGGGCTCTGATTGGCTGCAACCGACTGTATTCCCTGCCCGGCTATCTTGGGGGTTTGGGACGGGCACACGAGCCCATCCGAGCCAAGGAGGTCCTGGGAGACATCTGCAGGGCTTTGTAAGACAGGTGCCTTCTCTCCCCAGGGTGTGCGTGTGGGCCGAAGACGCGAGGTCAGGGCTGCAGGAGCTGTTTTGCTACCAAGAGACAGAGGGTACGACGGAGCTGCCCGGAGCGGCCCTGAGGAGGCCGAGGTGTCTCAGAGGGCGGGAGGGAGAGAGAAGCATCCCAGTGACACTGTCTGAGTCTGTGGATCAAGCTTTGCCCGAAGCTGGCCATACCCCTGGGCTTCTCTGTTACCAGAGTCAATGACATTCATTTATGGCTTTAGCCTGTTGGAGTTGAGTTGCTGTCATATTGAAA
>NW_022111372.1:50544001-50552707 GCF_000313985.2 Echinops telfairi
CTCCCAGACAACGCCCAGGTGCGTGCCGTACCTGACGCACCTTCGGTACGCCGCTCCCCCCACCGGAAGCTCGCAGGGGCGGGAGGGGCGCGGCCCCGAGGGCGCAACAGGTCCATCGTGTCCCGCAGCCACGGCAGCCGCCGGGCGCTGTCTCTAGTGCTGAGCGCGCGCGCCCGTCCCGGGCGCTCTCCGTGGTGCTGAGGCAGAGCCCGCCGACACTCAGCCCCTCGGAGGCGACTTGGAAACGGTCCAAAGCATGTGAGGAACCACGGTGGCAGCCTCCGTAACCCTGCCCGCCTCGCTAATCCCAGGACCCCAACAGCACCTGCAGAGACAGATAGCCTGGCACAGCGCCAGGCATGCCTGTTTCCTGATGGCGACGCTGCTCCCCATCTGGCTAATCAGTCCGCCCTTGGGTGTCCAAGTTCTCTAAGGGCTGTGGGTCCCTAAAGAGCTCAGACGACAGCCTCTATATGGCCAGTCTCTGCTAGGGGCCCCGAGAGAGGGGACGGTGGAGTTAGGCTCTGGGACAGCAGCTGAGGAGGGAGGCTACATGCCAACAGCATTAACTGGAGGGCTTGGCATAAGATTCCAGGCCTTGGCAGCTCATGGACACTGCCAGGCAAGGTGCTTGTGCACAGAGGGGGGCGGGGGCTTCTCAGGGATGGCGGGGGAGGTGCTGGGGGAGACTGGGGGCAGGAGCCGGCACTGCTATAGGCTATACTGTGTTCCCAACATGATATGTCAAAGCCGTACCTCTGACCCTGTGGGGAGACAGGGCGTTTCTTGGTGGATATCATGAATTAAGCCAGTGGTTCTCAACCTTCCTAATGCCGCGACCCTTTCATACAGTTCCTCATGTGGTGACCCCCAACCCGAAAATTATTTTCATTGCTACTTCATCACTGTAATTTTGCTACTGTTATGAATCGGGCGACCCCTGTGAATGTGGGTCGTTCAACCCTCAAAGGGATCTCTACCCATTGCTGATAAGGCAACGGGGTCATACTGGGGTAGGGTGAGTCCTAATCCCTTCTGAGTGGTGTCTGACAATCAGAACTAACTCTCCATGACTCTATAGGACAGGGTGGAATTGCCCCTGTGGGTTTCCAAGAATATAACCCTTTAGGAAATAGGAAGCTTCCTCTATCTCCCACAGAGCAGCTGGTGGTTTTGAACAGCCGACCTTTCGGATCACAGCCCAATGCATAACCACTGCACCACCAGGGCTCCTTGGTGTCTTACAGTAGGGGTGAACAACACAGAGACAGGGGTCAGAGGTGTCAGGTGAAGAGGTAGCTACAAGCAGCAAAGCCACGCCAGGGATCGTCAGGAGGCGTTGCAAGAAGCTGGGAATGAAGTCTCTGGGGGGAAGCCGGCTAATAGAATGAAAAGCCAAAGCTGCTAACCACACGGCCGGGTGTTTGAGAGCGTCCAGAGGCACTTTGGAAGAAAGGGCAGGTGACTGCTTAGGAACAACCAGCCACTAAGCCCCACCCCCCCACCCCCCACCATGGTGCACATTCTACACTGACACATGGGGTGGCTGTGCGTCAGCACCGATTGGACATCCCCTGGTCCACACGACTGACACCCTTACCTGGACTCTGAGCCTCTAGAGCTGCAAGACAATGCATTTCTGTCCTCTGAAGCCATGGACTTGGTGGGGGTTTGTCACAACAGCCTTGGAAACTGAGATAGGCACTTGGGGAGAGGCGATCTCAGAGCGAGGCTAGGCCTCCCCTGACGTCCCTGCCCTGAGATGGAGTGGGATGGGCGCCACAGCAGTGAGGGGGCAACTAGGGGAGAAAGAAAGGCAGTTTCAATCAATCAGTGAAAAAGAAAGAAAGTCAGCTTCTGGGCCGTGGTGGACCGGCGAGAGAGGCAGCCTCATGGGACAGGGACCCGCCCTTCCCGAGTGTAAACGCAGACCGGGCTGCCGGGCCTCCCACTCAGCACAGGACGCTGGCTCTGGTGGGGACTCCCTCTGACATCATCCTCGCAGGGCACAGGCCTCCTCATGTCCTAATTTTGCCCAAGAACCACTCTGACTCTGTCATCCATGAACTTATCTAAACCTTTCTGGAAGCAATTTATATTTCTAGCCTGTGTCACCTCTAGGGAAAATGATTTCAAAGCTTATTCCCTGCCGAGTGCAGCAAGCTTCCCTGTTATTGGCTTCAAACTCGCCTCTCCTGAGTGTTGGGGGGCCAGGAGAGGGTTCGTTGGGCCAGGCTGGGCCTTAGGGATGGAGACCAAGTCCCTTCTCTCTCTCCAGTTTGGTTTGGCACTGACGCTGTCCCAGGGGGCTCGTCTGATTCCACAGGACAGCTCTCTTCTCTCCGTAACGGCCGCTTGCAGGTGAACTGGACCTAACAGGCCCCTCCCTGCCCATCCCTGTCTGCATGAAACCTCGGTGTCTCATGACCCCAGCAGGGGCCACCACGCCAGTCCTCGGATGAGCAAACTGAAGGCCAAGGGAGGGAGATGGAGCCCTCATGGAGACCCTGTGCACACAGAACCAAACGGGGCCTGTGCCCTGCTCACAGTTGTTCTTATGTTTGAGCCAATCCAGGTAGCCCTGGTGTCCATTTATCTTGTTGAAGGCCTTCTTCGTTTTTTGTTTGTTTGTTTTTTGTTGCTGTCCTTCTACTTCACCAAGCATTTCACCCTTCTCCAGGGACTGGTCTCTCCCTGCACCGAGGCTGGTGTTGGGGGTGAGCACCCCTGACCAGCCACATCAAACGTTATTCCCAATCACATCCAGTCTGCCGTTTGTTGCCCTTCTGGGTCCCTTCTGAAGAAAGAAGTTCTAGAAAGCTCCATCCCTCCACCATTATCTCTCCCCTCCCCAAGCTCTGCAGGCCATCTGGGCCAGCTCCCTGCCTTTCAAGATAAGATCACCTAGAGGCCAGTCTCACATCAGCCTGGCATTTCCCTACCACCCAGGAGAGTTTAGTTCCAACTGAAAACCCGGTGATTTCACTGTGCCTGGTCTCTTCCAGACCTTTGATTTCCATGTTGAAAGCGAAAGAGAGAGATTAGCTCCAGTCTTGGCCGGGCTCACACCTTGTACTTCCTCTACCCAGAAAGAAGACTCTTCATCCTGGCTGGACCCTTTCTTTCCTTCTTTGTCAGCTCTTAGAAAACAGTGCCTTCCAAGTCCAGCTGAATCCACACCGAAGACACACTTGGACAGGGACCCGCAGCCCCAAACATGCACAGTTGTAGTGCACACATGTGTACGCACATGTGCACATACACCACATACCCTTTTATCAAAGGACCCCAGGTTTGCAAAGGTACCGGTGCCCTGTGTCCACAGTTCATGTGACGCTGGCCCTCTCCTCCCCACTCACTCCTGCACATGGAGGAGGAGACCCCCTCCTGTTCTTGGAGGAGCCCAGTGATTTCATGTTTGAAGGAGGCAGGGAAGGAGCCAGGCAGGGAACTGAATGCCAGCAGTAGATGCTTCCCGGGATCTGGACTGGGAGGCAGGTTTCAAATCCTGGATAGAAACTTCCTTCCACACTGGCAGGGAGCCCAGCCTCCCAGCACCCCCAGCCTGTAAGCATTCACCTGAGACCACCACACTGAGCACTTCCTGGAAGGGGCAGGTAGGCTGATGCTCAGACCTGGCAGAGAGGCAGGTCTGATAGGTGGCCTTGGCCTTGTGGGGCAAGTGTCTCTGCTCTAGGCAGGCAGCAAGGTCACCTTCACCTGCGGCATACACTTCCTTGGTCACACCAATGCCAACACCCACCTCCAGGTGTGTGAGCCAGCCCCATTCCCAGCAAGCCCCCCTGAGACTGCTTCTCTGTCCCCGGACCTTCTGCCAGATGGGGCTTGGGGATTCTGAATGCTTCCGTCACAAGTAGCCACCACCTGAAATCACAGCAAACACCCAACTCCCCACCCAGAGGGCCCCTGAGCATGTCCTGGGCCCCTGCAGTGCTGGGCTCTGTCTGGTGACTGCCATGCTGGCACTTGTGCCCTGGCTGCCTGGCCCAGCCAGAGCCCAGCTTGCCAGCTACTCTGGTTCAACTACAAGGGACAAAGCCACCGAGGCCGGTCCCCGCCGGAGCCCAGACAATGCACAGTGGCTGCTCAGAGAACTGGGAGGGCTCTGGGAGGGACACTGGCAAATTGAATTGTAATCAGAGACACCATCTCCCAGCACCTGGGACAGCAGCTCCGTGGGAAGGTAGAGGTGGGGAGGGCTCTTTCTCCTGTGGGGATGCAGGCAGAGTGAGCCGAGATGAGGGGGCAGACACCAGAGAAGTGGGTGAGAGCCTCTCATGCAGGAGAAAGTGTCTCTGAGTGCGCCCTGCTCTGCTGGCATCTGTCCTGCTGCTGGGGGGTCTGAGGGCAGATCCTTCTTGCTCTCTTTTTCGTCCTCTCCTGGCATTTTTCTTCCCCTTAGGGTCCTCGGAGGAGAAACCTCTACAGAAAGATCTCGAAATGAATGGCCCCTCCTGGGGCCCTGGGGAGCATATTAGAGGCTGAAGTGATGGCCAGAGTGGGTAAAGTCATCCAGGGATGGCAGTGAGACAGATGGGGCAGGCCGAGCCGCTAATGCCCGCCATGCATCTCTGCAGGACGAACAGCCTAGGCCACCGCTCACGTGCAGGCAGGACGGGACACACAGAGGGGAGAGCCTTGCGTGTGTGTGTGTGTGTGTGTGTGTGTGTGTGTGTGTGCCTGAGCACGCACGCGCTCCTTTGTTCTCTTCTGCACTCCCGACAGCATGTAATTATTTCATTTATTCCCTTGTATCCTGGCTCATTGCCCATCTCCCCCACTAGAATATCAGCTCCACGAGGGCACCGGTACAGCTCCACGCTTCCTCCAACACCTCCCTTCGGCCACCCCTGTGTCCAGCACAGAGGAAAACACGAGTGAATGAATGAACCCACGAATGAATGAATGAATGAATGAGTGGAACCTCCAAGGCAGACTCATAGCCCACACCCAAGACCCATCTGGGAGATGGAGGTGGGCCCTGACGGTTGTTCAGAAGCCGAAAGATTCCCTTGAGTTGAGCTCCTTCCGACTCTGACTTGTCCACAGCCCCAGGTGTTCCTGCTGTTCCCTTGGGCTGCAGCCAGCTACTCATGCTAGGGGCAGGAACCAACCCCCCCCCCCCATATGTCTTTCCTGTGATTCCCTTTTGGTGGGGAAGGGAGGTTATTATATTATTATTATTATTAAGTTCTAAAAATAGCACAGTAGCTGATTTGAAAACTTACAACAAAACACAGTCATCAAAACAGTAGTACTTACACTGACAGACACACTTGTATAAACCAGTGGAATAAACTTGAGAGTCCAGAAATAAACATACATCGATGCCTAAATGGTGTTTGACAGGGTGTCCGGTCCACTCAGTGGGGAACGAATATTGTCTAACAAATGGTAGCGGGACAATTGGATTTTCACATGTGAAAGAAGGAAATTGTACCCCTACCTCACACCGTACACAAAAAGAAATTCAAAATGGATCAAAGATCAACGGTCTAAATGTAAGAAGAAAAACTGTAAAACTCAGAAGAAAGCAGAGGTAAAGCTCATGGCCCTGGATGTGGCAAAGGTTTCTTAGAGACAACACCACAACCATGAGAATAGAAAGGAGAAAACGGATAAATTGAACTTCATCGAACTTACAAAGTTCGGCTAGGAGAGGCCAGCCCAACAGAAGATGAGTCCAGTCTGCTTTCACCACGACTCTCTGCTCTGTCCTTGCCTTGACATCTCCCTTGCCATGGTCAGGCACAGGCCTGGTCAACCCCCCTCTTGAGGGTTGACTGGCACCAAGCTTTTCTCTCTGCCGCACTGGCCCTGGCCGACTGCACCACCATGAGCCTTCTAAAATCAGATCTGGTGATGGGGCTTTCCAGACTTAGGACCTCCTGGAGCCTCCCACACACACAGCGAAGGCACTTGACCACTTCACTGAAAAGTTTGAGGGTCAGTCCACCGGAGGGAACTCAGAACAGAGACCTGGAAGTCTACAAATCTATACCCAAAATATCCGTCACTGAAAATCAGTTCTACTCTGACACACCCAGGGCTGCTGTAGATGGTGTGAAGGCAATGAATGGTATGGGGTATACATCTGGAATGGGTTCAAAGCACCTTGGAGTGGTATGAAGGATCTAACATATCCTTACACCCCCACTTCAAGCCCCCATTACCATCATCATAGTAACACCAGCAGCCAATGAATCCTGGGTTCTACCCGACACCCCACCCCTAAACCACAGAAGCTTATTTGAGCTTCTCATTCTATGGGATAGGTGATTTGTACAGATGAGGATAGTGAGGTGTGATTAAAGGCACTATTTGCCTCAGGCAACCCAGCAAATATAGTCATGATTCACAACTCATGGCCATCGAATTGATTCCGACCCATAGAGACCCAACAGGACAGGGTAGAACCAGCCCTGTGGTTTCCGAGACCATCACTCTTTATAAGAGCAGGACGCCTCAGCTTTCTTCTACAGAGGCTGTAGGTGGTTTCCAACCGCTGATCTTGTAGTTGGGAGTCTAACTCATCACCCACTATGCCACCAGGGCTTCTAGAAATGGCTGTGGTTGTTGTTAGGCGCTGCGGAGTAGGCTCCGACGACTACTAGCCACTGGATGTGCAACAGAACGAACCCAGCTGGTCCTGCGCCACCCTCACAACTGCCTTCTGCTTGAGCTGGGCCAGGCGGCCGCTCTGTTGAGCCACCTTGTGGAAGGTCTTCCTCTTTTTGGGTTGCAATTATCAGTCGTGCTAAAATATACTGAGCCAGAGCTATGTTCTAGGCACTAATGTGCGCGCTTTCCAAGAGTTACCTGAATCAGACCTCACGCCAGCCCTTTGAAGTCCGATTGCCAGCAAAGCATGCCACTCATGTCTCAGTTCCCATGTGTGGATAGAGTGTGTGTGTGTGTGTGTGTGTGCGCGCGCGCACACACACACAACACTATCACCTCCTCAAAGCTGTGTGTGGCTTCATTGAGGCCCCGTGTGAAAGCCCTTAGTTAAACAACAGGCCTGGTGCCCCACAGGGGTTATCCATGATGGGTTTGGGGAGATGGTGGGGGTAGGAGGGGCTGGGTTGGTTGAGCACGGTAAAGAATTGAGGATCCCAGGCAGCAGGTCAGCAGTCAGGTATAGCAAGTGGGCAGGTAGGGAGGAGGCAGGGATGGGATTGTAGAGCACACCTGAAGGGACAGCTCTGACAGTGGAAAGGCCGAAGGAGTCAAGCTGGTGCCCGAGGCACCAGGCCTGCATGGTTGGAGGAAGGGACACCAGACCACACAGGGCAAGAGAGAGGGCCTCATTGAGGGGGAAAGGGCTGGACAGACAGACCCAGACTCCTGCTAAGATCCACACCAGGGACCATGTATCATGGAGCATGAGGGCCTAGCCCTCAGTCCAGCTTGTGGGATGTGAAGACTGGCAGCCCTGGTGTGGATGTACTGACTGGGCATGGGTGCTTCACTGCCCAGAGGTGGTGTCTCTGCTGAGGATGGCAGGCAGGAGGATGGTGCACAGAAAGGGTGCCCTGGATCTGGTTCAGGAGACCATCCCCAAGGATGGGGGGAGGGGCCCTGGGGCTCCCACACCAGCTGACTGGGGTTGCCAGCTGCAGCCCCATAAATCGTGCCCTGGCCCGGGCTGGCAGTCCATTAACATGAAAGATTTTATCACACTTTACAACCTCCCTGTCTTGTATGGCGACAGCAGGTAATTAAAACAATAATTGTTTTCTGATGTTGCTTCTGCTAAACAGTAAAAGCTTCCAGTTATTTTCCTTTCACTGGGGTAGGTGGGGTGTGGGGGTCTGGTCTGGGGGCTCCAGGTGGGGTGGAACTAGAAAAGTTTGGTAAGTGCAGAAAAACAAGGAAGAACCTTCGGTGCGCTCCCTTCCCCCAAGAGAAGCTTATGAGAGGCCGGTCTCACTTGGGAAGGCCGTAATCATGTCCTCTTGTGCACACATGCACTCACATGACCGGTCCATAAGTAAGTATGCACCATGAGCATGCCCCACGCAAGCACATCCTCCGTGCAGACTCAGGTGAGGGCTCTTCCTTTCCGAGGAGGAAAGGGGCCAAGAAGGCTGGCAACAGTCAGGAGCAGAGGAGCCAGTCTGCTCAGAGCCCTGGAGCCCATCATGGTGGCCCTCATGGAGAGGGGCACCAGGGCATCCTCCAGCACAGACGGCTATAAAGAGCTTTGTGGGCGGGAAAGTGGGGCTGGAGGCCTGTGAGTACCAGCTCCTGTGCTAATGAGCATGTACTACCCATGTTCAGGGACCCAGCACAGCAGCAGTGAGTGGCCTGGAGCGGACTAGGATCCTGAAAGTCCCAGAGGAAGGGTGACTCGAGGCGACAAGATGTTTTGTATGGTGAAGGGTCTTCTGTGCCTCTTGAACAATCATCTACCCATCATCCATCCATCCATCCTCTACTCATCTATCCATCTATCCATCCACCCCCCCACCCACCTACTTATCCATTCATCCACCCACCCATCCACTCATCTATCCATCTACCCGCCCACTCATCCATCCATCCATCCATCCATCCATCCATCCATCCATCCACCCTCCACTCATCTATCCATCTACCCACCACCCACCCACCTACTTATCCATTCATCCACTCATCCACCCACTCCTCCATCCATCCACCCATCCATCCATCCACCTTCCA
>NW_022111372.1:50552807-50562213 GCF_000313985.2 Echinops telfairi
ATCCATAATCCACTCATCCACCCACTCCTCCATCCATCCACCCATCCATCCATCCACCTTCCACTCATCTATCCATCTATCCATCCACCCACCACCCACTTATCCATTCATCTACCCATCCACCCATCCATCCACCCATCCACCCATCCATCCATCCATCCATCCATCCATCTACCCACCCACCCACCCCACCCATCTCTCCACTTGCCCATCCACCCATGCATTCCCCACTCATCCATCACCCATCCACCCACCAGCCACTGAGTTTCTACTGTGGATCAGGCACTGTTCTAGACCCTGGAGGGTGGCAGTGAGGTAGGACAGAATAAGCAAGCAAGTAAGTTCACAAAGAAGGCCCTCTCTGACGCGGCTTAAGTGCAGCAGAGAAACTAAAGCAGAGTTCGGGCTACTACTTCAGGCTGGGAGTCCAGGGAGGCCTCCTGGAAGAGGTAACATTGAGAGAGGCCTGATGGCTGGTTGGTTTCTGGACACTGGTTCCCTCAAAGACCCCTAAGGCCCCCAGGCCCTGCCACTGGCCCCTCTTTGGCCCCCGAGTGTGGTGGGTGGGTGTGGGGGGGGAGGGACAGTGGCTGAGTGAGTCAGGCTGGTGCTGGTACTCCTGAATGACATCACACCTGGTGGCTCCCGAGTCCCTGCCCTCAGTCCTGCCCCAGGCCTGCAGTAAATCACCCTGATGCTTTAAAACAAATACTTCTTAATCACTAAAAATTGAAATGATTTCATGTGAAAATGTTAATGTATTCGGAATCACAGCCGTGCACTGCGTCTGACAAATTAGCACCCAGCCTGCCGCATTGTTTGTAGCCGCATTTATCCTGGTGACGAGACTCACACACCAAACGGAGGGGAGGGGCAGGGGCAGAGAGGGCAGTGGCTGGGGGGAGGTGGAGGGAGGCTGAGGAGGGAAATGCTGCCAGTGGGCAAGGAGGGGCACAGGCCTTCCTCCACAACAGCCCTACCCCACTAACTGCTGTAGCCTCTGGCTCCCAACCTGTCCTGTCCCTTGAGACCCATGGTTCCAGGCTAGCCCTAGGCAGGAATGGGCCAGCTGTCCTGATAGGCAAGTTCAACATCAACACCAATGTCAGCTGAGCAGTGCCAAGAAGGGAGGGAAAAATGTTTTATGAGAATAATAAGATCACAAATACGCCCCACAGTGCTCAGGAAGGGGGCAAGTCTCAACTCCCTTCAGCCCACATTAGAGTTAGCAGTTGTAGGCCACCTCCGCCTGCCAGTGTGTCACACGGGGTGACCTGGCATAGCTGTGGTGCTGGAAGGTGTGCCGCTGTCATTTCTAATACCAGCAGGTGAACGGGTCTTGAGGGAGTAGGAAGAAAGGCCTGGTGATCTACTTCCGAAAATCACCCCGTGGGAACCCTAGGGATCAAAAGTCTGATTTGTAGCTAGTCACGAGGACGTGAGCGTCCACTGCGCCATGACTTCCCATGGACCCTCTGCCGTGACAGCGCGGAGCAGGCACGAGGCCAATGCCCAGTTACCAGCAGGCGGTGCCTCTGTCTTTACCAAGCCCCTCCCTGCGTCCCTGCATCCATCCTCCCTGCTGGCCTTCCATCCTATCCCCAGTGGATGGGCCTATGAGCACTGGGGCTATTTCCTGGATCTGCTGGTGGCACGTCACCTCTCTTAAACCACCTACAAACCATTGATGTATACAAGTGTGTCCTTCATAAACTCCCAGTGATTACGTCGGTCTGTCTGTCTTTCTCTCATTCCTCTTTCTCAACACCTTCCTCGGATTCCAACCTTTTCTGGCCACAACACCCCTCCCCGCTCTGCACAGACTTAGTCCTGGCTGTGCGGTCTGAGTGCAAGCCCCTCACTGGCCCTCCCACACTGACGCCAAGGCCTCCTCAACCTCATGGTTGTTCTCTACCACCCTGTCTGCCCCCCTCCACACTGCAACATGGCTCTCACTCCCAGCCTCCCACTGCTTTCTCTCCTTGGCCTCTTTCTAGCTTCAAGCCTCACCTTTTCTTGGGACTAATCACTCCCTCACAGTGGGACCTAGCAACACTGCTAGTGAAGTGATTTATGAGTTGGGCTGCTAACAGCAAGGTCAGCAGTTCAAAACCATCCGTTGTGCCGAGAGAGAATGATGAAGTTTTCTACTCCCACAAAGAGTTACAGTCTAGAAACCCACAAGGGCAGTTCTACCCTGTCCTATAGGGTCGCTATGAGCCAGCATTGAGTAGATGACAACGAGTTTGGTTCTGGTGAGTTTAGAGTGGGGGCTGGGCTCCCAGTGTGCAGGACCACAGGAGTGAGCGCTGTGGGGGACGTGACAGTTAGGCACACGGAGTAGTAGGGGTACCTGGATTGGAGGGCTGCAGAGATGGTAGGGGTGCATGGATGGCGACGTATGGGTGGTGGGGCACAGGAAGTGGCAGCCGGGCCCACTGCCAGCTCACCCAGAATCATGACCTCACTGCGCCCTGATCTTCCAGTTTTTCAAGAGAACTCTGAAATCTGTTTATGTAAATTCTCAGTTTTTTTCTTAATGTTATATAGCTTTTTCCCCAAAGTGTGTTGGTCAGCAAAATGCTGCCATGAGCTGACTGCCCCGCATGCTGACAACTGGCGGCCTTGGGGCAGGTGCCTCACCAACACCGATGGGTCTCCCTCCCGAGAGCCTGTGCCGGGCTGAGCTCACGTGGCAGATACGGAAACCAGCTCGGCCTGGTTGCAGCCTGAATCAGCAGGCTTTGGGGAAAGCTCACGGGATGGGAGAGAAGCTGTGAGTCCCCAGGGCCCCAGGGCATTGTGGGCCACCTCCTGCTCCTGCTTGTCCCCGACTTTCCCTGAGCGTTTGCTCCCCCCATTTTTCCCTAAGAGGAAGATGGCAGCCACCAGCCCAAAGTTCCCACTAGCCTCCTTATAGCTGCCGATCAAAAGGCAGGGAAAACCACAAGAAGGGTCCTGATTGGGTCCATCCTGGTCACCTGACGCAATCTGTGTGTCCAGGATTGCACTCTGATTTACCACCGATCATGCATTTCCCTGGGATGATGGTAGGGGCGCCCAGAGAAATAGTCCCATAGGGTGGCTCGGTGTTGGGGAGGTCACCAAAGCAAAGGTGGTAATGGTATGACTGTGAATGGGGTGTGGGGGGTCCCAAAATGGGGTAACAGAGGAACTACACCCCTGGGGGGGGGTGTTGGGGATCCCTCCAGACAGCTAATCTTCTCCTGGTCCACTAGGAGGGCGGGGTGGAGATGGAGCACCTGCCAGCTACTTGTACAGCCTCCTCTTTCCCCACGGACTCCTGTTCCCTCTACCCCTGGGTTTCTGTCGCCAAGGCCACCCTGATCCTGGTCATTAGAAAGGCCTCTGGGAGGGAGTCCTTACTCTTCCCTCATAGGCTCCCCGGAGGACACAGAGCCACTTTCCTCCCAAATGCCTCTGGGGTGAAAGGCACAAGGACTGCCCTAGAATAAAGGCAGGACCCCACCCTCGCCCCCACCCCTCGGGCACCCAGCTCACGGTGCCAGAACACGGTGTTAAGCCTGCCCCTTTATCACCCAGCGAGGCTGGCAACCCTGACCCGTTGGTCTCCACCCTCTGCCCATGGAGCATGGCCACTTCATGTTTCGTGAGGCTCAGTATGCCCTGGATGGCCCCTCTCTAGCCCCAGTTAGGTGGGAAGAAGCCCCCAGCTCTTTCACCTTCTCCAACCCTCCCACCCCCATCCGTTTTCTGAGTCTGACATCACTTTCCCAGGTGCCAAAGCTCTGAATCATGTGTACCCCTCCTCCCCTGCCTGCCCCCTTCCGACCCCCAGTGCAGAGGTCCCTCCTGGGCAACAAGGCCCTATCTATCTCCTTTGCTCGGGCCCCTGCCTCCGCTGGGAGAGCAGCCTCATCATCTCATGCCTGGGTGACTGCAGCAGCCTCCTGGCTGGTCTCCTTGCCTCCAGCCTCTCCCTACTCCCATACATCCTCCTAGTGCTGCCAGATTAATCTTCCTTAAGCACTGCTCACCGCCTGTCACTCCCCAGTCAACGATGTGGCCAACCCTGTCGCCCGATGCCTCCCACAGGCGCCGTCTGCTCTTCTGCTGGCTCCCTGGTACACACAGGACTCCCCTGCGTCCCCACCCCATACAGAGGTCCCAGTCTGAGCCCTTCTCCCCTGTTCTCGGGAGGCACAGCACAGGCTGTGGGCCGGCAGGTGGGCTGTCCTTCCAGCCCATTGGGGTTCTGCAAAGTCAGTGCAGCCTGGCACCTCTCTGCTCTGCACACCCTGGGGACCTGCCACCCTGACTTCCAGACTGCCAGGAGTCAGACCTGGGCTTGGAGACTCACCCCTCCCTGCATCAGCCTTCCTTCTCAAGCCCCCTCATGGGCGGTTGTCACCCCAGAATGAACACCTTCCCAAAGGCCTACACCCGTGGGTCAGGTCCTTGACACTCTGGTTGTTTTGTCAACCAAAAGGTGGAAGTCCCAGGTACATCCCCAAAGCTGGCCCAGTGGCATTAGCAACAGCTCACCCTTGGGGGGAGGGGGGACAGTTTCCAGGGGCCTGGCATTGGGTTGAGGGCGCTCCACAGAATCACTCACTCCTTTCACTCTCACAGCCCTGTGAGGTCGGGTCCTCCGGGATCCACATCTGTCCAGACATGGTGACTGATGCATGAGGGAGCAGGCCTAAGACCCCCCCAGTGTAGGATTCCAACCCACACCGTGAGCCCCAGAATCCTCTCTCTTCACCACACCCTCTTGGTACACAGACTCAGATCCCTCTTGCCCACCAGAGGCTAGTGCCTGGAAGGGAAGCCATCAGGGTCTTTGGTGGCCAAGGGGAAAGGTCTAAGAAGACTATGCTTCCTCCCAGTGACCACATCTTCAAAGGGCCAGGCTGACCAGGAAGCACAGGTGCCTGCTGCCAGCTCATCCTGATGTGGGAAAGCCGAGCATTAGCATGCATGCTCTCTTCTTGACTTGAATTCCCAGGAAGGTTTTCTAGGAGTATCTGTTGGAGTGGGGTGACCTTAGCACAATATTGTATGTCAGCAACTGAATGATCTCCCGCTCCCCACATCTTGAAAAGCGGACTCCCGATGCTGCGAGGTCTCTTCTGTCACAGTGGTTTTGAAGATGCACATATAGAGGGGGTGATGTATGTTTCACGGGCGCTAGGCAGGCTCCCTACCTCGTTGCTTAGGAGACCGGATTAGAAGATTACATGTCCTTGGGAGCAGGGGCCTGCCTCCTTCTTGGTCTTGGACTCCTACAACAGTCCTTTTACAATAGACTAACTTCACTCAGCCAAGCATTAACGTTCATGACTTTCTGAGAGCTGGATGAAATCATGTGGGTAGCTGGAAGCACACCAGGTGGGGAGTATTTACACCATGGTCATTGGCAACTCAGTCAACTAGCCCTCCCAGCGAGCTCTGTTCACCCCTGACCGGCTTAGTACTGCTGAGGGGGACTGCTGACTCTCTCAAAAGAGCATTATGGACATGGGTGTGGGCCCCACACATTTATACCAAGAAGCTGCCAAGGATCTGGAAGGAAAGGGGTCTTGGGAGGACTAGAAGGGTCTAAAAGTGTACCTCTGGCTGTGTGATCCTACAGGACCTTGGCAAAGGTCTCTAGAGAACTCAGGGAAGCCTCAAGGCACCTTGACCAGAAATGCCCAATATGGAAAAACATGACCCTAAAACGAGGGCAGGCCCCACCCCTCAAAAGAGCAATGGGGCTGAAGAGTCATGCAAGGTAGGCTCCGTCCAGAGCCAGCTGAGGCTGGTAGGACATGCCAAAGCCACCCAGGGCAACAGGAGGAGCAAGACTTGGAAGAGGAAGCCCAGAGACGGGCAGGCCGGAGGATGGGGAGTGGGGGTGGGGTGAGGGTGGCTACCCGATAGCCTGGGTTCTTCACCTTGGCCACTCTGCACCTAAGGACACTGGGAGTGTTGAAGACCAAGCAGGTGTAGAGAGCAGCAGGGACGGAGTAGTCGTTGAGGATGAGTTCAGGCCTTCTGGCCTTGATCATTGCAGCCCCAGGCCAGTCGTAGGGTTGGAGCATGAGGAGGGGGACCCAGGACTACTGATGGGCCGATTACCCAATAGGCAAGGTAAGCACTGGCTGCCTTAGATGTGCTGGAAAACATGGGAAGCTGTTCATGACAGGTTAGTAAGTAAGCATACATAAACCCATGCTTCCCTTCCTTACTGGGAGCTCCATTCTTGTCAGGGACCATGGCTGTGAACGAGGCTTTGACTCTTTGGGACGGTACTTCAGGACTGGGAGAGAGACCGCGACTAGCCAGAACTAAAAGCAAGCTCTGCGATATAATGGGGAAATGTGAAATTGTTCCCTAGACTAGTAAACACAAGTAAACCGCGCTTGCTTTGCTTGGTGGGTACTTGGACACTGGTTGCTGAGCCCTGTGACTAACCTTTGAGAAGGCGGGAGTGGGGAGGTGGAGGCAGGGGAGAGGCATGGGCTGGGGTCTGGTTTTCAAAAAGAAAACAAGGGTGAGTTCATGGAAGCGCAGAAACCTAGCAATGGATTCTCACAAACTTCAACCCTCACGGGACATACTGTCAAGATGTAGGGGTTCTATTCTTCTTCTTATCCATCTCACAATATTTGCCAAGTCAGCCTTCTTCGGATGCACACTTGGGTGATACCAATGACATGAATTATGTTGTGGGGCCATCACTCAGGAGGTATCGGGTTATTGAGTGATGGATCAGGAGGCTTAGAAAGCAGATTCTGAACAAGGAAAGGAGTCAGGACAGGAGAAATCACTTACCTTTCTGCTGCTAGCACAGGGGGACCCCAAACACCCGCTAAGGGTACAAACCAAACCCAAAACAAGCTCATTCACTGCCAGCCAGTCCAGTTCGACTCATAGGGCCTCACAGGACCAAGCAGATCTGCCCCTGTGTGTGTTTCCAAGACCGTCACTTTTTACGGGAGGAGAAAGACTAGGCTTTCTTGCTTCAGATTGATGAAGGTGCAGGCAGCTGCTCAACACATAACCTCAAGAGGAGAGAACTGTCCCTAAGGCTGCCTGGGGCACTGGTGTAGACAAAAGCCAGTCAGATTCAAGACCCAGTGAATGACCAGTGGAGTAGCAAGACTCATGAACCAGATGCAAACCAGGGCACGAGTTGAGTAGAGCTTCTTTATCAAAGGAGGCAAGGACCCTGGGGGACGTGCCATCCCATCAGACCAGGCTTTCAGTGCTGGTACATTGGGACAGACCGGAAACGCAGCTTGGCTGGGGCTCGGCCAGGCACCTGATAAACTATCTCAGGATGAGTAAATGGAGATGTATGAGCCAGGTGACAGCACCGTTAGGGAATGGAAAACCTGTGGAATGACCAGCATTGCTTTCGAACACGGCCGATGGCATAGCTGATGTCGATGTAGACGCAGGCCGTCACGTGCAGCGGTGCGCTGTCTGTGGTGCTACTCAGCATTTCATTCCTGGACAAAATGTATTGATGGGAGACTGAGGAAACGTGAGGACACTGTGTTCACTCCTTTGTGGTGGACAAGAAGCTGCAGGGGTGGCAAACAGAACAACAGCAAAGGTGGCACTGGCCCAAGTTAATCTGCATAACCATAGTCTGTGGCTTGAGGTGATTGACTCACATACTTGGCACAACACTTGAGTTGGACCAATCAGGGAAAGCTGAAACATACCTTCTGTGCCTCCACCCCCACCCCTGCCCCGCACCCCCAGCCCTGCAAGGCTGTACCCTGGGAGCCTCGGGAAGTCTTCTGGTGACTTTGAGAGGAGAGGCTGAAGGGAGTGCCACCAACTGGCCCGACACAGAGACGATTGATGGATCTTGGTTCCACTTTTTCTCCTGGATCCAACCAGGCCTGAAGGCAGTGCTAGCCCATGACCTGTCAGTTATATGCTGATAAATGACACCACTCTACCCCCACCACTACCACACACACTTTTTAATTTTTTGCTTAAGCCAGTTTGGGTTTAGTTCTCCAGCATTTGAGACAGACACACTTACTATCCACGTTTTCCATGCTAGGGTGTTGTGTCATAGTGGGGTGGGCTTCTGGGGCCGAGTGTGTGATTACGGGGGTGGGGGCAGCATCCAGAGGTAGCTAACAGGAAATAGGGGGGTGGGGCAGAAGCATGGGCCACACAAGCTGTGCAGACTGGGATGCCTGGCCTGGAGCCAGCAGGAGGCCTGTCTCAAGAACCTGAAAAGAGGGCAGTCATCCCGTGTGACCCCAGAAAGAAGGACCAAGGGATTTGGGAAACTTCCTTGGCAGGAGTCCAGCTCATTCGGAAAATACGGTTTTGAACAGTCCTAGCCACTTGAGGCTGTGAGGCTCTGAGCAAGTCCTGGATTTAACACTCGGGGCTACAGGGGAGGCCAACCCCCACACCCAGGTAAGGCACGAGGCAGGATACAGATGGGGAAATGCCCTCAGAGATGCGAGATGTGTCTCCCAAGATCACACAGAGTCAAATCCCCTGGTCTTTCAGCCCCTGAAGTGCCCAGCAAACCTTGGCATCAGTGGTGATCAGACTAGCCAGTAACAGGCTCCCAGCTGTGCCCTGCCCTGCAGTGTGACCTCCTACCGCCTGAGTGCTCCCATCTAATAAATGGGCTAACCTCACCCATCTCCTGGTTTCCTCGAGGTTCTGATTAGATGGCAGCGAAAGCGGCTCTGGGCACTTTCACAACCAAGCTAATTTCAGATGAAAAGTGCCAGTAGCTGTCATGGACAGAGAGCGCCCCTCCTCTTCCCACCCAGAGTTCTCTCTTAGCGTGAAGAATGCTGGTGGGTGTCAGAGCTGGGTCGGACCCCCAGCCCTGCAGTCTGATGGCCAGGACCTCAGCTAGTGGCTGTCCCATCTATAAAACAGGGCTGAGGAGACACCATTGCAGGTGACAACCTTGACCTACAGGGGTTTGGGGGAGGGTCTCCTCCCTTCAGAAGAGAGATCAGCCCCAAGTCCCTAGAAGTCTTAAACAAGCCAACAAGTAGACCTCTGTCCCTGTCACCCCACATCGCTCTGCCCGAGAAAAACCTGGGGGCTATACCTGGGGGCAAGGATCCTGGGTGGCATAGTGGTTAGGAATTAGGCTGTGAGCTGAAAGGTCCGCAGTTTGAAACCAACAGTCCCTCTTTGGGAGAAAGACGAGGCTTTTTACTCCCGTGTTCTTGGAAATCCACAGGGGCAGTTCCATCCATCGGGGCGCTATGGGTCGGAATCGACTAGATGGCAATGAGTTTGGGGTTTGGCGTGGGTGGGTGGGCGCGAGCCCGGGAAGAGGGGCGGGACCGCCGCGCGGCCATGTGTTAGGCCGGACGCCTGCTTCCCGGGCGGCAGCCAAGCGCTCAGCCAGGAACTTGTTAACAGGGCCCGAACA
>NW_022111372.1:50562447-50566880 GCF_000313985.2 Echinops telfairi
GGGAGCCCCGCCTGGAGCCCCAGCGATTGGCCGCCGCTGCTAATTGCTAATCCCCTCGGCTCGGGCTCCCATTGGCTCGGACACCTGCCTCCCGGCGCTCACGTGCCCCGCGGCTCTGCTGGCCCGAGGCAGGGCTCTACCTCCGCTCAGACAGCGGAGGGTGGTTTCGGAGGGTGGGGCTCGCTCGGGTTAAGACGGGGCGGGCGCCGCGTAGGCACTCACACAGGCCCGTGCCCGGCACCCTTTTTGTGGGGCGGTGAGGGGCTGGAAGAAATGGAGAGGTGGCAGACCCAGCAGACCCTCAGCTGGTGGCTCCCCCAGTTGGAGCAGAGGCTAAGTCTGGGGTGGTCTCCCTTCTCCTCCCTTTAACCCAAGCGCTGAGCTGGACTTGCTGGAGCGAGGCCTGCAGAGTCCCAGTGCCGCGCCTGCTGGGGGTGGGTGGGTGTGAGTCGAGAGCCCCCGCCCCAAGGCCCTTGGGGCCCTGCCTCCCTCAGCCCTTCTCAATCTAGTCTACCCCACCCCCCAAACCTCAGCTTCCAATTTGCTTAGAGCTCAAGGTGACCCTGAGCCTTCCAGAGGGACACAGCCGACATCCAGGCGTGGGGAGGGGCTCTGGGGGACCTGCCAGTCAGGGCGCCGTCCTCTGTGCTCTGCCTGGGTCAGATGTAAGCAAGGAACTCAGCCCTCCCTCCTCCTCCATGGAACCTGGTACTCCTGGGAAGAGCAGCTGCCTCCCCAGGCCCCACCCCAGACCTCTCCAGACCCAATTACTACCTCCTAACCTCTGGGCTGGGAGGGTTCAGTCACCAAGCACATCTGGAGAGGAGTCCATGTCCCCTCCTGTGCAGGACAAGGGGCTGGGGCAAAGAAGCCAGGTCTGTCCCCCATCTCCAAATGAGGACCTCAACTTAGGTCTCTGTCCTCCCACGAGGTCCCTCAGCTGATCCCCCCACCCTCTCCCACAGAGACCTGAAACTGGGACTGACTCACTTAGGCCCCCAAGAAGGTGGTGGCACATGGTCTTTGCCATATCCATCATCAGATTGGCTGAATACCTACTATGTGCTCGCCATGCCGAGCCTTGGATGCTTTAGCTTGCTTAATCTCCACCGAAGCTGGGACCCAAGCAGTGTAAGGAGGGCTGGGTCAGGGTCAGATCTAGGCTGAAACTGGGGTGTGTCAAGTACACTAAGGTCAAGGGGGGCACCCATGTCTAGGTACTAATCCTGCATTAGCACCCCAGACACCGGCCTGGCTTCCCCTAGTGCTGGCTTGGATTCAAACCCAGACTCCAGAGCCTACCAACTCAACCATTCCACCACCTCCTGGGGGGGGTGGGGTGGTTCTGGCTCCCGGGAGCCATGGATGGACTGTGTGTGGCATCTGCCATCAGAGCCTGGCCTTGGGCACAGCACACTGCCCTCCTGGGGGCCCTGAGAAGGCCTGCTTCTCCGACTGGGGATGTTCGCCAGCCGAAGCAGGACCCCATTTCCTGATATGGGTGCTGGGACTCACAATTGCCACCTCCGCTTCACGCCAGCACCAGCCGTGTTCCAGCAACACCTGGCTCCAAGGCGCTGCAGGCGGCAGCTGCTGGGACGGTTGGCGTTGCTGGCAGGTGCAAGGCAGGTGTGAGCAGGTCCTTGGGGAGCCTGCTTGTGAGTACAGAGTCCATCCCAGGCTTCCGAGGCAGCCTCCCTGGGCACCAGCCTCCGCCCCAATAGAGTCATCACATTCAATCCTATACAAAGAGCTGAATAGTCCAGAGAGGTGAAGTGGTTTGTTCAGGAGCGCACAGTTTCGTTTTCTCCAGGGTCCTGGCCCCTTTTGCTGCCATGCCCTGAGTGTCAGAGCTAACCATTGGCACTCACGGCCAGGCATGTGCTGAGCCCAAATCACCATCACAAAATTGCCAAACAACTGTCCTCTTCACACTGGGGGAAATGGGTTTTTGAATTCAGTCCAAGTCCCTGAGCGGGCTGGGCTGTGGAGGTCTTCTTCCATGTAGAAATCCCTTCTTGGGCTCCTGCCTGGGGCTGGAGCCACAGTAGATGGAGGAGCTCAGCCTGAGAAGCTGTATTGTCTATTTCTGGGCTTGGGCCCCGATGCAGCTTAAGATCCTAGTTCTGCCCTAACCCATGCCCCCTGCAAACACCAGGTGGAATAGAGTAAGGAAGTAAACAGGCCTGGGAAAGGAGCACTCTCTCTATGATGCTCCATTAACATGTTACCATAGCCCCAGAATGCAGAAACAAGCTTGGCCATAGGTCCCATGACTGAGATTATATTTTAGCCCTGTCTCTCTCTAAAACCCTTGCGCGCTATCAGGAGGATGAAGACAGTGGAGTGGGATGTTCCCCCTCTTCCCCCCAGAAGGCAAGAGGGCCCTTCAGCGCCCTTCTCCTGGGAGCATATAACAGAGGGACGCAGCAATGGAGCTGGCAGAATGGATCACAAGAAACTGAGCTCTCTTCTAGGGAGGGAGAGGGGTGGGGCCCAGGGCCTGTGCTTTTTGGGGGCTCTGCCTCACACCCCCAAAGGCCCACACAGGTGCTACACAAAGCAGCCCAAGTCTGGCTGTCAGTCCCACAAACAGCATTGTTGCCACGAGAAAATAGTCATTCTGGGAATGTCTATGCCTGCTTGGGTGGGGTGGGGTGGGGTGGGGTGGTGGGAGGTCTCTACTCATCTGGGGTGGCCTGCTGCCTTTCTGTGTAGCTAGGGCATGGTCACCCCACAGTGAGGCCTCGCCTGACTGGTCCAGCCACCTGTGGGGGAGCAGTCTGTGTGCAGGGGACAGGGATGGGGAGGGTTCCCACAACTGCCAAATTGTTCTCCTCTCCCTGCCATCAGGAGCCCTGGTGGTGTGGTGGGATAAGCACCGGCTGCTTCTTAACTATCAGGTTGCAGTTCAAACCCATCAGCTACATCGAGGAGAAAGATTAGCCTGTCTGCTCCCAGACAGAAGCACAGACTGGGAAGCCCCCGCTGGGGTCACTATGAGTTGGAATCCACTCATTGGCAGTGGGCTTTTCCACAATCATGGCAGCCCTCCTATCTAGCCAGAGAGTACACCCTCAAACCGGGGTGACAAGAGAGAAAAAGTAAGCACTATAAGTACATGGGGGCCCAAGAACAGGGGCTCTGCACCCGGCCAGCGAGGGTCAGAGAGGCAGCCTGACCCACAAGCCTCTGCCCCAGGAGCCCATTCATTGTACGGCCACATGCCCAGCCCCTGCAGAGGGGCAGTGGGGTGGTCTCTTGGAGGGCTGGGTGGAAGCTGGGGGCTGAGATAAACAAATAGTGTGAGTATTGCCAGCAGCAAAGGAGCTTGTCCTTGGGGTGGAGGGGGAGCATGGGGTAAGTTCAGGTGGCCCGTATTCTGCATTCTGCAAGGGAATGACAGTCTGGAGCCAGAGTCTGTCTGGGGGCTATGGAAGTCCAACCCACCAGGACTCAGAGCCCAGGCCACAGTGCCCCAGGGCACCAGCTCCTGGGGGCCAGCTCCATGATGCGTGGTGATGATGAGGGAGGCAGGTTCTGGGTTTACCCAGCACCCTTCAGACACTGGAGTGGTCACCTAGGAGAAGGCTCCCAGTCTGGGATCCAGGGGGATTGCTGAGTGCAGGGTATGGGAGGGGGCTGAGTAGGGGTGTCCACTGTAGTAGCCCAGGTGAGAAAGGTTACAGGCAAAAGGGGCAGCTGGGAGGGAGGTGACAAAGGTGGCAAAGAACACCCAGACTTCCCAAGTGGGACTGAGCGGGAGGACCTGGTGACAGATTAGATGTGAAGCATGAAGGACAAAGGAGCGCCTGCCTAGGGAGCGCCTCAGGTTTCCAGTCCACAGTGAGGAGAGTAAGGGGCAGGGAAGGCAGAGCTATGGGGAGCAGGGGCAGGGACAGAAGGGGGCCTGGAGTGGGCAAGCCCAGGCTACATGTTGCCAGGGGGTGGCCAAGCCCAGTGTTGGGTCTTCAGAGAAACCCTGGTACCCCGTCAAGACTCAGAGCAGGCTCCTGTCTTTGGAGATGGCTGGATGGGGGTGGGGGTGGGGGGAGGTTCTGGGGCCCAGAGCAGCAACAACAGAAAGACAGGACGTGAGGCAGGGGCTCCTCTGAGCCCTTGGGGAGACCCAAGTGCAAGCTTCCCCAAGGACCCAGGCCAAGACTTCTAGATTGGGGATCTGGATCAAATGCTGGACTCCTGAGGGAACTACCTCCCGGCCCAGCTAGCAAGCAGGTAGGCCAGTCAGAGGTCTGGTGCGTGCGCATGTGCGCGCGCTTTCTCTCTGTCACTATCTCTGATATTTGAGGACCCAAAATCCAGTCCATCCCATCCCAAGGTAGGGTGAGTAAAAACTGGGTATCTCAGCCCCAGATAGTTTTACACACACACACACACACACACACACACACACACACACACACACACACACC
>NW_022111372.1:50567445-50569291 GCF_000313985.2 Echinops telfairi
AGAGCAGCCCTGCAGAACTGTACCCACCTGCCAGCCCCTGGGCAGCCTCAGACCAGAGCCAACAGGTGTCCCACCAACCAGGTATGCAGTCCTGCATGGCACAGCCTCCTGAGGAATGCATGTGGCAGCCCCCCCAGGCTGCAGCACCCTGACTCACCAGTGCTTGTCACCCCTTTATTTACACACATCTTCTGTACAACAGCATATATCGGTCACACACATGCTGTACAGCACCCAGTACACACGCTCATCTGGCCACACACATGCACAAATACCAATGCTGCTGCCCATGCCATGCAGACTCCTGCCATCCTCCGGGCATACATGCCTGCCAATCCCAGCCCTCACCTGGGCTCATGGTGGGCAACATGCAGATCTGACCACGCCACCCTCTCTACCTGCTTGCCCGGCTGTCAACACTTCCTGGGCACCTACTAGGCAACACTTCCTGGGTGCCTACTAGGCACTGTCAGGCAACACCTTCCTATGTGTGGAGTACAGACCTCCCCCCAGCTCACCAAGGTGCCACTTGCAGCCCCTGAGGCTTCATGTCAGGGAAAGGGTGCACACACCCCTCGTGCACATGTGCACACACACACACACACACACACACGTGTGCAACACAAACCCACCCAGCAGCAGCTCGGCCTAAAGATGAGAAGGCTAAGCAACAGAGGGGTTGTTGAAGTGAGGGTTTGGGGAAGGGGAAGGGAGTGGGTGGAATGGGCCGGGGTGGGGTGGGGGGCTGCCAGGCAGCGGTGGGTGAAGGATGTACAGTGCAGAGAGACCCTTTAAGGAAACAGCCATCAGCATTAATCATGAGGTTGATCCTCTAAGCTTTTGCTCATTGATCTCTAATCAATGTGGCTTCCCAGCTCACGGACCCCAACGCTCCCTCCAACACCCCTGTGATTAACAGTGGCCTGGTCAGGCTCTGGGGGTGCTCCCACCCTGCTCCCTGGGAGAAAAAAACGGAGACAAGCGGAGGGCCAGTCCACTGCCCCCCTGATTACACAAATCATGACACCCCCCCCTCCCCACCCCATCTAATCATCTACACACACACAAGCTCAGCTCTGCTAAGTGTGTGGGCGCAGGGATCTGGAGGCCCCAAGAGCTCAGCCAGGTGAAGGAGTCAAGGGGAGCAGACAAAGGATGCAGGGAACTTCCCGGCCCCCACCCCTTCCTGCCAAGGCTGCGGAGGTGAGGGTTGAGTTAGGAGCAGGTTGCGGTGGCCAACAGGACGGGCAGGGTGGAAACAGGGCTGTGGAAGGAAGAAGGCGAAGCGGCAGCGAGCCGACCACACACAATTTCAGCCCAGAGCCTTAGCCCGGGGCCACCGCAGCCCGGGCGCTCTGACTGCGCGGGCTGAGGGCTGGCGTCTGCGCCTCCACGCCCGAGTGTGTGAGGACAGAGGAGGACACTGTGTTCTGGACGTGGGCAGAGGCCAGGTGCCAACTGAGACTGTGAGCAGCTCTTGGGGCAGATGCTCCGGGGAAGAGATCCTAGTCCCGCGGATCCGAGATGTGGTCAAACCCCTCTAATCCGCGACCACTCCAAGTCAGGCTCCCCGGGCGTTGATCTGAACCCCCTACCCGGGGCCCGGCAGACAGTAAACTTCCCCCGCCCGGAGACGTGGGGCGTCTACACTCGCCAGCCCAGCGCGCTGGCAGCTGCTCTTCGACTTGGCAGAACCCAGGCTTCCGGGGAAGCGCGCGGGGGAGTTGCGCAGCGGCGAGCCGAGGCCCCCTCGTCCAGGCTCGCAAAGTTTGGCCTCCTGGGACTCTGAGTCGGGTCTGGCGGTGCGGGTCAGGGACCCCCCAGAGCAGCGGGCGTTCGCGTGCAC
>NW_022111372.1:50570290-50571884 GCF_000313985.2 Echinops telfairi
GAGCTCCCGCGGCTCAGCCCGCGCGCAGAGGCACCCCGGCCCCCAGCCCCGGGCAGGGCGCACTCCGGATCCCCGCAGCTCCAGCCACGCAGACCGGCAGCCCCAGGGTGGTCCCGCCTTACACAGTGCGTGGCCCGAGGTTCTCCTAACCTCACTGCAGCGGCCGCCTGAAGGAGAAGCCACCCCAGGGCTCAGAATGTCCCACCCTGCGCGCTGGGGTTTCGCCCCGGGCGCGGACGGCCCGGCAGACTCGGGCGTGTGAAGGATAGAGTCCGGCTTGGGGAGACGGAGAGACTTGGGGTAGGGTTTAGGCGCCTCCGCCTTCTGGCTCTGTGACCTTGGGCAAGTCACGTCGTCTCCCTGAGCCTACAGCAGTGACCGCTGCGGGAGTCTTCCGGTCCCCACCCCCACACTGTAATCGGGTTAAGACAAACAGTGAGGGTGGCCTTGAAGGAGAAGAGAAATGACAAACACGCACCGCGTCGTACACAGAGCAGGGCGTGTGGTCAGAAAGATGGGGCCCTGCCCTGCGCCAGGAGGGGCGTGAGGCCAGGGCAGGCTTGCAAACACCCGAGCTTACAGGGACCGCTGGATAATAAAAATCGCTGCTGTGGCCAGGGCCACGCAGAAATGGACTTGCTTCCACAAAGAGATATGAGCTCTCCTGGATTTCTTGAAACACGAGGCCCTCTCTCGGTCTGTCTTTTGTTTCCCACTTTTGAAAGAAAAAGGTTCTCAGAAATGTTTTTTGCTTCTCTCCAACTCCACTGTAAAAAACATCAGCCTATGGGCCAGAGACACAGCTACTAAGGCCAGGCTTCTGTGCTGGGGATTGGGTCCCCGCTAAAGAAGGACCAGGCTTTTCTGGTCCACCTTTCAGGCTTTGAATGGTGGGCTTCCAGTAGCCACATTGTCCAATTTTTCCCCCCTGATAGAAGCCACACATTCAGCTATGTGTGTAAAATTCCCTAGTTTTTACATTTTAAACTAAAATGGAAATCTTTTAGCCTCATGTGGGTCCAGATGAAAGTGTTACCCTCTTCTGGTTATGGGACTGTCCTTCAGAGATGCTAGGGTGGATATACTGTGCTGGGGGGGAGGAGTTGACCTGCCCAACCCTGTGTGTGTGTGTGGGGGGGCCGTATATGCTAGGCTTCTCTTTTGGATACCTCACTTCCACGACCGAGTTGGGGACGGGAACCCCTGGCAGGACCTGTGTTTCACGGCTGAGGTCTGGTGGTGGTTAGACACTGGAGTATGGACTCCAGGTTGGAGGATGAAGCTCTGGAATGGTGGGCTGAAGTATAAGATGGCATCATAACAGTGCATGTCCTTGTCTGCATTTGTAGTTTGGCTTATCCCTGGACCCCAACGCTCCCTCCAACACCCCTGTGATTAACAGTGGCCTGGTCAGGCTCTGGGGGTGCTCCCACCCCGCTCCCTGGGAGAAAAAAACGGAGACAAGCAGAGGGCCAGTCCACTGCCCCCCTGATTACACAAATCATGACCCGCCCCTCCCCACCCCATCTAATCATCTACACACACACAAGCTCAGCTCTGCTAAGTGTGTGGGCGCAGGGATCTGGAGGCCCCA
>NW_022111372.1:50573663-50576115 GCF_000313985.2 Echinops telfairi
TGTGTGTGTGTGTGTGCCTTTCTTCTGAGGCCCTTCTGGGTGGGTTAGAACTGCCAACCTTTCAGTTAGCCCCCCAGGGTGTTAACTATCTGCAGCTCCCAGGGACTCCACTTTGAGGGGTGTGAGAGGCCATTGCCCACCTAGGTGGGAAACTCCAACAGAAGTCCTCCTCCCTCGAAATATGCCAGACTAGGGCAAGGATTGCCCTCAGCCAGCCAAGAATTGCGCCTTGCTGGGGAGCAGGAACCTGCCCCTTGTTGGCTTCACCTTCCAGAACCACACCAAACATGCCTGCCTCTCATCTGCGTCTGTGATGTTGTAAGCCTTGGTTTCTTTTATTTCAATAAAGCAACCCAAACCAAACCAGCTCGCGGCCACCGAGGCGGCGTGGGTTCCGAGTGATCGAGGGGGCATTTCTGAGCCTTTGTGTATCTGTACAGGAGCAGCCAGTCTCAGTCTCAGTCAATCCGGAACTGTCCCTCCCCTAGGCCCAATGGCCCTGCTTCTGTCACTAGTACAGTGCAGGGCTATAGGTCCCTGTCCTCTCTGTCTGGCCACCACACTACTGGAGTTCTCCATTGAAGCTGTCCCCCTAGGGCATCTTCTGAAGGGACTTGGCACCTGTCCCACCAACATGACCTGATAAACAAGCAGGTCCCTCCGCCATCAGCCAGTGGCATTGTACTGTTAATGCTGCCTGACCTTGGGGAGCTCTGATGAGTATCCTGTGACACGAGTCAAAGGCAATTTCCTGCTCTGTTTAGACTTGATTGGCTGTCTGGGATGGGGCCTGGGAGTCTGTGCTCTTCCAGCCCTCTCGTGCCCCGCCGGCTGCTTCTGCTGGCACCAGTGGTTTGAAGGAGGAACTTCTGATGGCACACAACCCTACGTCTGCCTTCGATGCTGCCCCATAGCTGCGTGTCCTCATCCTACCCTTGGCCCACTGGGTTTCTACATGTTAATACTGAGATGGCTATGGATCCCAATTACATTTCCTCTTTACATCTGATCCTCCTCACCTGAGGGTCTCCCAGGACACGGAGACTTGCTGTTTTCTTCAGCTTTCTGTCATTCCCAGGTGGGATGGAGATGCCATGCATCCATTCGGGAGCTCCTGGATGGTGCAGTTAATGTGTCCACTGCAAAGCCAAAATGTTGGAGGCTCAAGCCCATCCAGAGGCATCTCGGAAGAAAGACCTGGAGATAAACTTCCTCAAGGTTAGAAAACGACAGCAACTGGGGAGTGAAGGTCTACTGAGATGCCCAGGCACTAACTTGATGGACGGCAGCTGGCGATTTCATGTACTTTCAACCCAGTTCTTCAACAGGTTGTGCGTGTGTGTGTGTGTGTGTGTGTGTGTGTGTGTGGTGGGGAGTGGGGGAGGCACACCAGAGCCTCACCAGATCCCGCAGGCACTCCACAGGAGACGACCTAGTCAACTGGACCAGGGCTGTATGTCAACTTCTCTTCTGTCCACTCAGGAGCCCCTGGTCATGTCACCACTCAGCTCACCTCTCACTGCTGCACCCACAAACACCAACAGAAGACTCTGCAGTTCTCAGACTCGTGCCTCCCTCTTTCCCGTTCTCTCAGGCCAATGACCCTATCAACAGGACCTTAGCTTCGCAGGCAAGACGTGCTCTTGGAGACCCCTTGGTGTGTCCTCAAGGGCCTTACCCTGGTCTAAGGGTTCCTATCTGCCTACTGCTTGACCCTCTTCTGGAAGCTATGTCTTCCCGTCTTTCCATGGGGGGTTGACCAATCAGCATCCCCGATCTCTGCAGCCACAGAGGTTGGCTCAGGGATGGATTCATGATTCATTTCTGGGCATTGGGGTGTGACTAATGGGAGAAGGAATGTCTTTCCTTGCTACCTGGCCGTGGAGTGGCCACTATGTTGGGAGTGTGTGCCTGACACCGAAGCCCGAGCAGTGAAGAGCGGGGTCTGGAGGATAAGAGAGAGACTGAACTCTGCTTCACATTCGACCTCCCTGGATCCAGCTTCTCCTGAAGCGGCCAGACATTTGCATGGACTTTTCTGTTAGGGGAGCCAATAAATCCCCCTTTTTTGTTGTTTAAGCCCATTTGGATTCGCATTATTTGCCTTTGAAAGAGTGACACAGAGTCTGGGTAGAGCCTTAAATCTGTGGTAGAGCCTTGCTCAGGGTAGGGCCATCATTTCTGAGTGCTTACTGTTTGCCAAAAGAGCTGGGGTGGTGTAGGGGTTACACGATGGGCTGCTGACCACAAAATCAGTAGTTCAAACTCACCAGCTGCTCCGAGAGAAAAAGATGAGGCTTTCTGCTCCCATAGAGATTTCCAGTCTAAGAACCCTTCAGGGGGCACTCTACTGTCCCACAGGGTTGCTGTGAGTCCACAGTGGCTCGATGGCAAGGCCACCGCTCCAGGGACCCGGCAGCCTGTGGGAGAGGGGGGAGAGGTCCTCTCACAT
>NW_022111372.1:50576215-50577717 GCF_000313985.2 Echinops telfairi
ACTACACATAGAATTATCTCTGGACCTCGAAATCCCCCTCCTAGGTACAGTCAGACCTCAAAGACGTGAGAGCTGAGACGCAAAGTCATCCACATCCACCAATGTTTACACCAGCACCAGTTGTGATAACCACCAGGGGAAGTCACTCAAGTGTCCACCCACAGAGGGACAAATAGACAAAAGGCGGCACATGACACAAGGTGAAGGTCCAGTGCACACGATGGCGTGGGTGACTCTTGGAAACATGGTGCATGAAATAAGTTTCTCACGAAGGGACCAATATTATGTAGTCCCACTTAGGCGGAACACTTGCAATTAGGATAGACAAACACAGAGAGATGTCAGGTAGAACAGAGTTACCAGGGGTGGGGAGAAGGAAGCAGTCTTGATAGGTGGGCCCAGGGTGTCTGTTTGGGACTGGATTTTTTAAATGTCCTGGAGCTAGATTGTTGTCATGGTTGTACCACATGGTGACTACATTTCATACCACTGAATTGTACACTTGAAAACTGTGATGAAGGTCGGGTTTGCGCTGTGTGTACGTGTGTGTGAGTGTGTGTAACACGATGAAAAGAAGTGAGGAAGAAGGAAAGACTGTGTGGAGATTATGACAAGAGAGGGAGTCCCTCTGGCCAGAAGGCACGTAGAGGTTCTGTGTTCCCACTCGCACACAAGCAGTAAGTGAGCATCTACTGGGGTTGAAGCTGTGTTCTAGGCCCTCACAATGAAGTGCTCAGTAAGCCAGGAGGTTCTCTTCCCGGTCATTCTACTCCACCTGGGGGCCAGGGAGACCGACTATAAACGAGTAAGCAAACCAACACAAGGTTCAGATGACGGAGAGGAGGCTGGTGAATAGAATTAAGCGAGACAATGAACGGGAGGGAGCAGTGGTGCCCAAGAGAACTGTCGGTGGGGAGCCAGCCCAGGCACCCTCCAACACAATGAACGCATCGGACCGTGTGACTCACGGCCGCTGAGAAGCCGGATCCTTCCTGTCATTTAACTTTAGTGCCATGTTAACGTATTTAATTGATCGCCTATGATATTGAACAGTGCAGTGCCAGGGACTGACTGGGGCCTCCTTAACTAGAGCCATTGGAGTGGCCTGTCAGAGGTAGAGACATCTGAGCTGAACCCTGAATGACAAGAAGGAGGTAGCCACATCAAGCTCTGGAGGGAGAGCATTTCAGGCAGAAGGAATGGCAGGGGCAAAGAATAAAAATGAGGGACAGCAGAAAAGCCAGAGCTGAACTGGCCAGGAAAGGGGTTCTCGAGGAGGCCTGGGCAGGGGGCCTGTGAGAAGCCCTCTTTCAGGGGGTGGGGGAGGAGACAAGCCTGGTAGGGCAATGGGTGATTGGGTTGCTATTGAAGGATGCAGCCAGCTGCTTTGGGTCAGAGGTGGTGGCGATGGCATCCTGAGAAGCAGGCAGGGATGGGATACTTGTCCCTGTGCCTGCTGGCCAGTTAAGAAGTTACCTCGTGGTCCCTTACAGACCCTATAA
>NW_022111372.1:50577976-50580064 GCF_000313985.2 Echinops telfairi
CCCCTGGGATATCTGGGCCCCTTCTCAGACGCACTGGGGGAGCCTTTGAGTGTGGACAGGAATCTGCATTTTAATTCGTTTCCGGTTGGATCCCAGAGACTGGAAACCACTTCACACAATCCCGGGGCATGAATACTCAAAAGAGGAGATCTCTTCCCCAAGGGGACAGGACTTTGTTCCTGGGTCAGGGACAAAAATCAATCTTATTCTCTGTATGTATAAAGCACAGCTATATACACAATACAGACAGAGGGAGCAGTATACAGCGTACCTGCGGTATTACGAGTTCATGCATTAGGGCGGCATTAGGGAGAAAGTTTACGAAGGATCCTTAGGGAGAGTGATGATGAAAATGAGTCTGAGGAGCACCACTCTGCACTTGAAGGTCCTAGGAAACACTTGAGCACACACACTCCTTCCTACATAGATACATGCTCAGACACATACATACACACATGCCCAGGTACACAGATACACAGACACACCCACATCCAAGTTTGCAGAAATGCTCACGCACACCCCCCACACCCGTGACACTCAGGTACACACACATATACCCATACCCGGATACACAGAGCAATCTCAACCACTGCCTTTGAATTGATTCCATTTCACAGAGAGCCTACAACCCAGAGTACAACCACTCCCTGGGATTCCCCAGGCTGTAATCTTTACACAAACACACTGCCATGTCTTCTTCCTGTAGAGGGACTGGCGGGCTAGAGCCACTGACCTTTTGGTTAGCAGCCGAGGGCTTTAATTTCTGTGCCATCAAGAGGTACCCACATATAAACATGCATCAACATACACACACGACACCTGGACATAAACGCATACTCCACAGAGGAACACATAAGCACACACAGGCATGTGCACACACATAAGAACACATAGGCACATGCACACAGAGGCAAATCTACCCACAAACACAGTGAGTGCTTCTACACACATATGCACACATACCCATGCTCCCACCTCCTCCCTCCCACGCAGACATCAAGAGCCTTAGCTAACATGGCATCAGTGAAGAGGAGTCTAGGTTAGGATTTTAATATCAGCATTGAAATAAATAAACAAGTAAATCTGCAAAGCCCCTTCACCAGGGGCTTGTATGTCTTATCATATGACAGGCCTGGCTTCACACCGTGAGAGAACACAGGAGCCACACAGCTGTCTATGTGCACAGACATATGTGTGCACGCGGATGTGTGTCTGAGATGGGGCATGTCCTGTCGTGTGTACATGTTGATGGTGTCAGCTTCTCCTCACTGCCATTGTCAATGTCCAGGACGCGCACACACACACACACACACACACACACACACACACATCAGCTCCACTCAGTCGCTACCTAACACAAATGCACTCCCACACGCAGCTCACACATGGGACTTGGGCAGCCTTACTCCGCTGATAGACTCGTCCATTCTCCATATGGTACATAGTCACAGACATACCTCTCTATCACCCCACCCCATTCTGCTCACCCACCATGTCCGCTCAATCCAGGTCCCACTGCCCCTCCCGATGCTACCCAGAACGTCTTGCCCTGGTCTCTCTGCCGGGCGGGCCTGGGCACGCTGCCGTTAGGGGCAGGTGGACTACAGGACCACGGACAGCGCCCTTCAGCTCCGGGAGGATGATGTTGGCTCCCCGCTTGATCTTTTCCAATCCTTACAAGACACACACACACACACACACACACACACACACACACACACACACACAGCTCCCCGGCATCTCAGACCCTGAGGTTTCCCTGACTGCACGTCCCCAGGTCTCGTTCCCCACTAGGCACCCTCAAGTGGGTTTGGAGGAGCCTGTGTGGAGAGGAGGACAAGGCAGGCAAGCAGCAGGAAGGGGCAGGAGTAGTGGAGGAGGAGGAGGAGGAAGGGGAGGAGGAGGGTGGGGCCCGACCAGGCTGAGGGGAGCCTGGCACCAAGCCCTCCGCAGATGACCCGATGAGCATTTGGCAGAGTTCATTTCATTAGCGTCTCTGAGAGATGAACAATTAGCAAGATGCTCTGATGCCTTTAAAAGCCTACAAGAGAGGGAGAAGGATGCTTTCCCCTCCCCTGCTCTCCCCCC
>NW_022111372.1:50581071-50597825 GCF_000313985.2 Echinops telfairi
GTACCTGCGGTATTACGAGTTCATGCATTAGGGCGGCATTAGGGAGAAAGTTTACGAAGGATCCTTAGGGAGAGTGATGATGAAAATGAGTCTGAGGAGCACCACTCTGCACTTGAAGGTCCTAGGAAACACTTGAGCACACACACTCCTTCCTACATAGATACATGCTCAGACACATACATACACACATGCCCAGGTACACAGATACACAGACACACCCACATCCAAGTTTGCAGAAATGCTCACGCACACCCCCCACACCCGTGACACTCAGGTACACACACATATACCCATACCCGGATACACAGAGCAATCTCAACCACTGCCTTTGAATTGATTCCATTTCACAGAGAGCCTACAACCCAGAGTACAACCACTCCCTGGGATTCCCCAGGCTGTAATCTTTACACAAACACACTGCCATGTCTTCTTCCTGTAGAGGGACTGGCGGGCTAGAGCCACTGACCTTTTGGTTAGCAGCCGAGGGCTTTAATTTCTGTGCCATCAAGAGGTACCCACATATAAACATGCATCAACATACACACACGACACCTGGACATAAACGCATACTCCACAGAGGAACACATAAGCACACACAGGCATGTGCACACACATAAGAACACATAGGCACATGCACACAGAGGCAAATCTACCCACAAACACAGTGAGTGCTTCTACACACATATGCACACATACCCATGCTCCCACCTCCTCCCTCCCACGCAGACATCAAGAGCCTTAGCTAACATGGCATCAGTGAAGAGGAGTCTAGGTTAGGATTTTAATATCAGCATTGAAATAAATAAACAAGTAAATCTGCAAAGCCCCTTCACCAGGGGCTTGTATGTCTTATCATATGACAGGCCTGGCTTCACACCGTGAGAGAACACAGGAGCCACACAGCTGTCTATGTGCACAGACATATGTGTGCACGCGGATGTGTGTCTGAGATGGGGCATGTCCTGTCGTGTGTACATGTTGATCATGGTTTTTGTGTGCACACACATATCCTTGTGTGGGATGGGTGTGCGTGAGTGTGGAGAGTGTCTATCTATGTTTATGATGGTGTGTGTGTATCCTGGGGGCACGGCAGCGAAGGGGAGCTGTGACTCCCCATTGGCACATGTGTGTGTGGCATGTGCAAGTTCAGCATGCAAGGGCATGTGAGGTGTGTGTTAAACGGGGTGTGTGGTGGGTAACGGGGCAGGAAGGATTGTGTGTGGATTTGTAGCCAGCATGGCTGATTCTCAGGAACCCAGTCTCTAAGCTCTCTCTTTTCTCTGATGTATTGCTTGCTTTTGCCAACATGAAGTACACAGTTCTGTAGACATGTGCAGAATGAGAGAATGAATACATGGATTAATCTACAAGGCATCTGGAAGTCTGTTGTCTTAATTAAACCTTCTATGTGGTTCCAGGGAGCTCTGATGGCATAGTGGTTATACAATGGGTTGCTAATTGCAAGATCAGCAGTTCAAAACCACCAACTGGTCTGCAGGAGCAAGACAAAGCTTTCGACTCCCATAGAGATTTGCCATCTTTAGAAACTCACAGGGGCAGTTCTATAGGGTCACCAGGAGTCAGCCTCAACCCTGTGGCAGTGAGTTTGTTTTTGTTTTTCTTTTTTATGTGGCCCCAGGACCGGATACCATCATGGCCATTTTACAGATGGGAAAACCAAGGCACCGAGAATTTAAAGCAGCATTAGCTCCCTCACTCCCCAGTAAGTCTCCTGGTTCCCAGGCTTGGCACAAAGGCATGCTGTTACTCTACAGACGCCCGGGTGTGGTGTGGCCGTGGCTGACTTCTCTGTGGTCAGCCTTTGCCGGACTCCAGCACCTGTGAGAGGAACCTCCCAAGGGGTTCCCGGTAGCCCAGCCCACTTTCTCCTCAGCTCCTTCTCTAAGCCCACCAGACCCTGGGCCTGCAAAGCCCACTATCTGGCCCTCCAATGGCCGGCTGAGACCCGCCAGTGCAGAGCAGATGGGCCATGCTCACCCAGCGCTGCAATTCTGACTCAGTCCCTCAGGGGTTGGTACATACTGTGTGCCAAGGTTAATTAAACTGGTAATTAGAAGGAGAGGCGCTTAATCTATCTGGTTAATAAAATAGCCCCCCTCGCATGAGCACTCGGACGCTGTCACTCTGCTGGGTGGAGGCCTGGCATTATGGGGCCAGTGGAGCAGAACGTTCGCTGTGGGCATTCTCCCTCCCCCAACCCCCTGCCTGCCGGCCTTGCTCCCCGGATCCAGCCTCAGCCACCTCAGGGTGGGCTCTCAGAGGAGGGTGTGGGGGGGCTGGGCCTGGGGACGGCCTGTCTAGGGGAGGCTCCAAAGTAAGAGGTGGCCCCTACAGGGTCTGTCTGCCCAGGTAATTGCCGAGCTCTGGGGCAGATGACCAGCACAGTACAGGGGGTCTTTAGAGGGGCCCTGTGCCAGCAGAGACCTTCAGACGCCATTTAGTGGTCCTGATGCCAGGTCTGACCCTCGGACCTTAAACCCCATCCTGGAAGAGCACCTGTCAGCATGGATTTGGATGAGTCTCTGCCCGGATGTAACAACAACGTCGCAGTGCCAGCCTCTCCTCCACGTACAGCCCGGTGACATCAATTACGTCCATCATTTTGGGCACCGTCACCGCTGATTAGTTCAATTTCCCCATCGCCCTTAACAGAAGCTCAGTGCCCCCCACTCCTGCCCAACGATCTCCCCCTTTCCTCCTCACTTCCACCCCTAAAATTCCACTTTCAATCTCATAAATTCTACATAAAATATGAATACTTAAAAAAAATTAAAAGATAACAAGTAACCCCACCTTAAGTCCCAGGTTTGTCCAGGGAGGGGAGAAGTGGCAGGAGGCTCGCCCTCCTGTGCCTGTGTGAGTGTGAGCATGCGTGTGTGTGTGTGTGTGTGTGTGTGTGTGTGTGCATACGCACAGCTCCACGCGCATGGCCATACGACCAGGCGGAGTTTGGACTGGTTTCAGATGTTTAACAATATGGGCTCTTGCTGTGAGTGTGTCCCCTCGCAACAGTGGCGTGAACATAGGAAGTTTTCCTCCATCAGACTTCACCAAGATGGAATTCTCCAGATGGGGAGAAGGCTCCCCCATTTCTAAGACCCCTCTCCTATGGGAATGGCCTGAGACCTGCATCAACACAGCCCCCGCCGTGGGGCCCTCACCCGCCAGTTCACTGGTCCATCCAGGCTCATGGCCTGCTGGCTCCTCTACCCACACGTCCCCCTAGACTCTAGGGCCTAGAGCCATTGCTCCTGAGTGATTAATATGTGACAAGAGACAGCAGTCACCCCACCCCCACCCCTGAGACTCCCTGCAGCTCTCAGAGCACTGTCTGTGTGAGGGTTACCCCCTGCCAACCTCACAGGCCCCCCAATGTGGCCCTGTTCAGGTGCAGAGCCCTCAAAGAGACAAGTCACTTCCCACTTGCCATTCAAAGCTCAGCTCAGGAGGGGCTGGGTCTGAGTGACACTTCCCTGGGGGGCTCCCATGAGGACAAAGGTGCTCAGCTCACCTGCAGAGCTTCCAGGCAAACGGACTGCCAAGCTCGCGCTCTCTCTCTCTCGCCTCCTGGCAGCAGTGACAGGTGGATCCAGTTGATGGGCAGCAGGCAGCAGCAAGGCAGAGTGAGCCCCCGCTGCAGGCGCCCTTTCTGTATGGATGGGTACCAGGGCTTGGCAGTCAGGAGGAGGTAGTAGCGGGAGCGGGTGTTAGGTGCAGGGTCTTCAGCTCCCAGAGCGCCCAGCCAGTTCCCTCTCTGAAGTGGGTCATAAGACATGTGTGTGTCAAAAAAGGCAGGATATGGATTCAGGGAGTGGAAATGGATGGTATTAGTCAGGGCATGGCTCTGTCTACCTGCTGCTGGCCCCTGCTCTTCAGCAGTCCCTTCTCCATCTGACCTCCACCCAGCCAGCCATTTGCCCACACACCCCTGCACCAATTCTCCTGCCTACCTACCCATGGACTCCATCACCCATCCACCCACCCATATATTCCTCCACCTACCCACCCTCCCTTCCACCCATCCCTTCATCCATCTACCCACCCACCCACCTATGTCTTACTCCTCCATATATCCACCCACCCACTCACCCATCCATACAGTTGCTCACTCAACAACTACTTAGTAAGCCTTCACAATGTACCAGGCCCTGTGGTGAGTCCCTGATTCTGGTCTCTTGTTTGGACGATGCCTGTGGTGGCTAGCAGGCAGGCAGGAGAGAGGGGGGATAACACGCACAAGGAAAGACATAAACGAGATCACTCCAGATAGTGCAGAACAGCCGATGAGAGTGACCAGAGAGGGTGTGGAGGGCACCAACGCAGCAGCGTGGACAGGGAGGGGCTCTCAGAGGAGTCTGGCCTCGGCGGAGATTTGAATGATGAGGCCATTGTGGCTGTTTGGAGGCAGAGGGAACAGTGTAGGCAGAGGGGACCATGGACACAAAGCATCCAGAGGAAAGTGAGCTTGGGAGGACACTGCAGCTGGAGCACATGGGGGTATAGGGCAAGCAGACAAGGGGCATGGAGTCTGAGAGGTGGGCAGGGATCAGATCTGGAGGGCCCTTTCGGTGGGGGAGGGGACTCGAGACTCTTCTAAGAGCAAAGTGGAGGACTGCACCAGAGGCAATGGCAGGCTGTGATCTCCCTAAGTGCATCACCTGGTCACGGGAGGAGATGGTTCTTTTGAACAGGTGTGTAAGCTGTGGACCCACGGGGGTTGGGGGTGGGGGTGGGGTGGAGTGCAGTGGTGGGAGACAATCCATGTTTTTCCAGCCCTCCGGCTCTGACTTTCCATAGCTCCTCACCCTTCCTGTCGAAAGCAACACTGAGGATAAGCTCTACCATTTGAAGGGTGTTTTCACCGTTTACACAGCATGTTCATGGAGTGATGGAGTGATTCTGTTTCTCTCCCAACAGCCTCTTTCCTCCACACGTTCTCAAGGAAGGGCCTCCTCCTGGCCCTGTAGGGCAGCTTCCTGGGACCTGGAGCTCCAGAGGGCTTCTCTGCACTGCCACTGGAAGGAGCGAGAATGCCACCGTGGATCTGCTATTTGCCAGCCAGCCTCCCATACCCCACCCTTTTCCCTCGGAGAACACAGGTAGAACACTCAGTCTCTGTGGTTCAGATGGAGTCAATCCACCCCCTGGGATCAAGAGGTGACCAATCAGAGCTTCCTAACATCCTGTCTTCTATAGTGATTGGTTCAGGTTAGGTTCAACCCCTCCCACCCCTTGGTTTGTACCAAGGAGAATCCATCTGGGGCTTCACTGTGGTTTAAGAAGGAGACACCTGCTTTCAAGTGGGGTGGATCATCTTTAGGGTGGAAGCCTGAAGTAGCTGAAGGCCACCTGTCATTGAGAACCTGCCTGAGGAGGGAGCCTCACAGAGGAGGTTTGGCAAGGAGTTAAGGTGAGAGACTCACTCCTGTTGGTACTGTTGGAGTACCTAGATCCAACCATGCCTGAAGCCAGAAGACTTTCTCACCCCATGCACTTTTCAATTACACAAGCCCGGAGATTCTCTTTGGGGTCTGAACCAGTTTGAGGTGGCTTTCTGACTCTTGCAACCAAATGGGTTCTCATCCCTAGACATTTGTACAACCCTTGATGGTTTATAAAAATTACTTTCACATACAGAGCTTGGTTTAGTTCTTAGAGCAACTCTGGGAGGTAGCCATTATCGCCCCCATTCCACAGAGGACAGGAAGCCTGAAAGACGGAGTAGCCAGAAGCAGCTAGGACTTTGACCCTAGCCATCAGCTGTTCCCATCCTGGAAGACAGCAGGCATCTTCTCCAGAAACATATTTTGGATACAAGCCAGCCCTTCCTTTGGCTGCCGAGGCCCAGGACCAGGCTGGCCACTTTCTTCGACGCTGACCCTTCAGCCTAGGGTCCTTGGCTTCTCAATGCTGCCGTGTCAAGCAGGCAAAGTCTATGGGAGTATGTAACTATGAGCAATGCCAGGGGGACAGAAGTGACCCCAAGGTTCTTTCACCTGGTGGGCCAAATGCCTGGATTTGATTGTGGGCCTGGAGTCACAATCTTACCCTTTCGTGTAAGCAGGGTGACTTTGGGCACAGGGTCAACACTCCTCAGCCTCAGTTGCCTCCTCTGTCAAACAAGGTAATGTGTAATATCTTCCGATGGCAAACATGAAATGAGATGAAACGGGGCAAACCCGTGGCTCAGGCTCACTCACGGTCATCGTGTCCCCTTGGGGCTGGGCTGGTCTTGGCTCTTCAAAACCCTGTGTTCCTCTCCGTCCTGTGTGTGGGGAGGCGTGGGGGTCAGATTTATTAGCTGCCTGCTGCGTGCTGGGATCTGGTCTAGGCTGTGGGAAGAGGACAGAGAATAACACAAGAGCTTGTGTTCTGCCGGGTAGAGATGGATCAAAACTGCACAAAGGAAACGTTTTCCAGGGAAATACATATACAAGGAAGAGGGAGAACACTCACTGGGCTATGGGGGGGCTTCCTTCTCAGGGGACAGACCCAGTTCTCACACAACAACTCACAGCCCTTTCCGACTCCTAGTTGACCCCATAGGACAGGGCAGAACTGCCCCTGTGGATTTCTGAGATTCTAATTCTTTAAGGCAGTAGAAAGCCGCCTCTTTCTCCCACAGAGCAGCTGGTGGTCCCGAACTACTGACTTTGAAGGGAGCATCCCAACACATAACCACGATGCCACCAGAACCCCAAGAGCTGTTGGAAGAGCCAAAAGGTGGGCTCTTGGAGCTCTGGTGACATCGTGGTTATGTGTTCTCTGGAGGGCAGGGAGTGGAATAGGCCGGAGGCTGGGAGGTAGGCAGTGGCTGAACCCAGTCAGACCTTGTCAGCATGGTGAGCTCTGGACTTCAGTACGTGTGCAAGGGAGAGTCACTGCACCCAGGGAGGGACAGAACCAGACGTCCATTCCACGAAGAGCGTTCTGGGCTCTCTCTGTGCAAAGACAAAGAGGGAGCAGGAAGATGGCCAAGGGGCAGCCCCAGGAAGCATGAGTGCCAGGCCTCTCTGTCCTAGCTGGCACCCATCCTCCATCCGACGGTGCCGGGATCCCCAGCGCCCGCCGCGGATCCCGCGGCCAGTCTCTGGACGCCCAGGGAGATGCACCCAGACCCACCAGGGCACACCTCAGCTTCTGGTCCCCAAGGACCAGCGCCCCGCCCCCGGGAACTGGTCTACAGACTTCTCTTACCATCCGGATTTCGACGTAGGCAAGAGCCAGGGCATTTCCACCCGTCACCGCTAGGCCCTGGCTGGCTGGGGTAGGGCTCGGGGTGTGGTGTGGGGGAACGCGTTTCTCTTCCTCGCTGCTTCTCCGGGACGCGACGGGTCTGAGCCCCCCATCTCGCCACCCCACCCCCGCGCTCCGGGGCTGAGACACCGGGTGGGCGCACGTGTACTCTGCGCACAGCGCAGGGACCCAGGGTCGGAGGGAGGGACCTGGAGCGCCCGCCCTGTCCTTCCACCGGGGATAGCCCGGGGCTGCGCCCCCCCCCCCCGTGCCACCTGCCTGCCCATCCCCATCAGGGCCATCCTGGGACGCGCCCGCTCTTTCATCTGTGTTTGCTGCGCTCCAGCTTCAGAAGGGTCAGTCTCTCCGGGCCGTCAGCGGCCTCCGGAGCCGGGGCGGGGATTTCTGAAGAACGCCCCCAGCGACCCCGACGGACTCTGGGCTCCTCCCAGAAAAAGAGCACCACCAGCAGCGGACCTTTCCAGGGTGCCCAGCTCGTGCCACCCACACGCTTCATTCGGTCCCAGCCTCGCTCCGCCGCCGCCGCTGCTCCTCGTGGTGGGCAGCCCAGCCCGGGGGGTAAACTGAGGTCCGGAGGGGCTCCGCCAAGGTCCTGAAGCCCCCTCTGCGTTTGCGTACTGCAGGGAGTGTCCGGCGCCTACGGCTTGGGCGGGGCTCGTGCGGCCCTGGAGTGTGCCCGGCCGGCCTGGCCTGTTGGCGGCCACCTCTCCGCTCTGTTCCCCGGTCGCAGCCTGGCCCCTTCCTCCTGAAGTTCCAGGACAAGGCTCGCGGGGCTGGAGTTGGGGACCCCGTGGGAGCAGGGAGAGGGCCGCCGTGAAGTCCCCCATGGGCCTCACCCTACAGCCTGGCCGCGGGAGGGGAGGGGTGGGATGGGGGTGAGCGGCCTGGAGGGGCGGGGGTGGGGAAGAAGGGAGGCCGTCCAGCTGACAGCAGATGACAGGCCGGCTCGAGCCGCTGCGCTGTGACAAACCACAGGAGCGAGGGGGGAGGGGAAGGACGACGGCGAGGACGACGAGGCTTGGCAACGGCTCGCCCAGCTGCTCTGGGTTTGAAGCAGAGCCACTCTGCTGGCTCCGGCACAGCGCGAACAGGTGGCAGCAAGATTGGCCCAGCCAGGAAAATCCATCTTGTGAGGCCAGCGCGCAGCAGAGCCGGAGAGCAGCAGCCAGACGGCGGGGGCGGGGCTGTGGGGGAGAGGGAGCAGCGGGGGACTCTCCACTGCCCTCCTGGGCCCGAGCCCCCCTCCCCGTTCCTCTGGGGACCTCTCTGCACCGCCCATCCAGGGGCCCCTCAGGGCACCTTACCCAACCTGGAAGGTGCTCTGGGCACCTTCTGGGCTTTGGGCAGAGGGTTCAAGTGCACCTGGGGTGATGGGATGCTCCTTGGCCTCAGTCAGGGTCTCTGTAGGGATAGGAATCCCCCCCCCCCACCTTCCAGTCACCGCGATATTTGGTGCCCTGGCTCACAACCACGTGGTTGAGCACGTGCCTCAAGAATTCTGTGAGACTTTGTTGGGTTTCAGCGCTCCCAAGGAGCGGTACTGCCTAACATCCAGTTGAAGCTAATGAATCCAGGTAGCTCTCTGGCAGGCACTCCCCCATCCTGGGAAGAGTCCCTTCCGGGCCAAGCCCTGAGCCGGGTGTGGAGGACACAGCCAGGCAGAGGCAGACAGAGGAGGCCTTGTGCTCCTGGAGGAGACAGACACAGCAGGAGGGAGTCGAAACGCACCGCCCCCCACCTCCCCGGGGATTCAGATGGTTATGTCTGTAGAAATGAGCAGAGTGCTGATGGCAGTAACCCATCTGGATGGGCAGTCGGGGAGGGCTTACTGAAGAGGTGGCATTTAGGTGAGGCATGGAGAGTGGGGAGGAGCCGTCCATGGAAAGGGCTGAGGAAGAGTGTTGCAGGCTGAGGCAACAGTATGTGCAAAGGCCCTGAGGCAGAAATGACTTTGGCCTTTTTAAGGAACAACAGGAAGTGGGCCTAGGCCGAGCCTGGATCATGTGGAGCCTAAGGCCGTGGTGAGGAGTTGGGCTTGTGTTCTGAGATGAGTAACAGGAGGAGGTCCTTGAGTTAAGAACTGCCACGGCCTGCTCTAGGGAAAAGGGCCTGTCCAGTGGCTGTGGGGAGGACCAGGTGGGGGTGGGAGGGAGAGGAGCATGGGGTAGCTGCTTTGGCCAGGTCAAAGGGGTATGTTTGACTGGGGTGAGGTGTGAGGAGGTGAGGAATGTTGGATTCAGGTGTGTCTGGGGGAGGGCCTGCAGTTGGACGCTGGAGAGGAAGGATGAAAACTGTTTGGGCATTGAGCGGTGTGTGTAGGAGGAGGAGGGCAGGGCTAGGGACAGTCAGGAAGAAAAAGCTCCCTCTCCCTGCCCTGGTTGGTTTCTGAAATTGTAACTCTTTTTTTTTAAATTTATTTTTTAATCAATTTATTGGGGCTCATAAAATTCATCACAATACATAGATCAATTGTGTAGAGCACATCTATACATTTGTTGCCCTCATCATTCCCAAAATTCACTTGCCTCTTGGGTTCCCGGAATCAGCTCATCTTCCTTCTCCCCCCATCCCCCTCCCTCCCTCTGCCTCCCTCCCTCATGCACCCTTGATAATTTATAAATTATTATTATATCTTATATTACACTGCCCGGCGTCTCCCTTCACCTACCCCTCTGTTGCCCATCCCCCAGAGAGGAGGTTACATGTAGCTCCCTGTGATCAATTCCGTCTTTCTACACCCCCCATTCCCTCCTGGTATCGCCACTGTCACCCCTGGTCCTGAGTGGTTCATCTGTCCTAGATTCCCTGCGTTTCCAATTCCCATCTGTACTGCTGTGCATCATCTGGTCTAGCCAGAAATTGTAACTCTTTACAGGAGTCAAAAGCCATGTCTTTCTTCTACAGAACAGCTGGTGGTTTTGAACCACCAACCTTCTGGTTTGCAGTCCAGTGGGTAACCACTAGGCCACCAGAGCTTCTTCATGAAGTGAGGCAGAGGATATTCCTTCTCCTCTTTGGAAAGTATGACCCAAAGCTGCCCTCCACACCTCCTAGCAGGCATGCCTCTGCTCCTCACCCCCACCCCCTTGCCGGGGATAGCCCACCCTAATCCCAGCTGGGCCATGCAGTCCGAATGAGTTGTGTCCCTTTTTGAAGATGGACAGCACTTTACAAACTCCATATGCTCCGTTTTCTTTTATTATTTTAATTTCTAAATACTTGGGAAGGGTTCCAGCACTGGCTTCTGCTGCTATTCCTGTGCCAGCAGCCACACTTTGCTCCCCTCCTCCCTTCCTTCATCCAAACTTCAGAGATGCCTCCAACCTGGATGATACTGGGCTTCAGGGGGAGGACCCAGCTGGTGAGTGGGCACCCTGTGGGGGCTGTCCAAGGAGGAAACTGGCCCAGGAGGTGGTGTGGGGTGGTGGACCTAGCCAGAGGACAGATTCCTGAAGATGGGGCAGAAGGGGACCCTGCACAGAGAAACCTGCTGGCTTTCTCTTGCAGCATAATCTGAAGGCCTGAGTGCCACACACTCTGCCTCCCCCATCACCTTGTGCTAAACTCCTCAGCACCCAGTTCCTGCTGTCCCTCAGGCAACCCCCTCAGGCTCAGGCTCAGGCTCAGGCTCGGTCCATCTCAGGGACGTTGCTTTGCTCTTTCCTCTGCCTAGAATATTTCCCATAAACTTTTGCAAGTGCCTTCCTTCTCCTGTGTCACCTCCTCTGTAAGGCCTCCACCCCGGACATCCACTCTGAGCTGTGCCCTAAACTTTCCTACGCCCTGCCCCCAGCTGGTGTGTCTCCCAAGAGCAGGGGCCTCAACTGCCTTGGCTCTGCCTCCAGAGCCTGGAAGAATGCGTGGCGCTGAGGAGCAAATGCTCGCTGCATGAACCAATGAGCGTCCTGCCCATTGCCCCTTCCTGCCGTTGCCTGTTTGTGGAAGGGAAAAAAGGGGGTTCTGGCTAACTCAGAAGGACCCTGGTGACAGAGTTGGGTAAAGCATCATTGACTGCAAGGTCAATGGTTCAAACCTACTAACCGCTTGGCTTGAGAAAGATGAGACTGTTGGCTTCCATAAGGAAGTGTCAGAAACCCTAAGGAACAGTTCTGCTCTGCTCTTTGGGGCTGCTGTGAGTCAGAACAGGCTCAAGGGCAGTGGGTCTTTGGCTTTGGGTCATACAGAGGAACAGGACATTTCCTGAGTGACCACCAGGCAACAAGACCAGTACACGGGACTTTGTTCAATGTAGCATCTCCTTTTACAGAGAAGATAGCAAGGCTCAATAAAATAAAAAGGACCTGGCCCAGAATAAGGGAGATGCTACATTTGGGTTTCCATTTCTCCCAGCCCTGCCATGCTGCAGACAGACTGCGGCTTGAGGCCGCAGTTGCCCAGAATTGGAGTCATCAAACACACCTAGCACTGCACAGTATTGACCACCAGTCAGTCCCGCTGATGACTGCAGGTGCTGACAGCAGAGTCCCCCTTGGCTGCAGGGCTCTGCACCCTCTCTCAGGGCTTGGGGCTGTGCTGAGCGAAGTGTGGCGTGCAGAAGTCCGCAGCGACCCCCCCACCAGCCCTTGGAGGGGCTTCCCAGACCACATCTCCTGTCTCTGTGGGCTGCCTGGCCTAGGCTTTTCTGCCCTGGAGAAGGAAGGGGCTTCCTGTGGTGTCTCATGACCAGCAGGGGTGCAGAGCCAGCCTCAAGAAGGGGGCATAGCAACTGGCAGTGGGCTGTTTGGGGCAATGGTTCACCCGGTGGGCTGCTAACTGCAAGGCTGAATGGCGACTCACGTTGGTCTGGAGGCACCTGGGAAGCAAGGCCTGGCAATTTGATTCTGCAGAACCTGCCCCGAGTTGTCCGTGGAGCACACTTCTCCTCTGACACCGAAGGGTCACCTTGAGTCAGGGCTGCCCTGTGGCAACTGGCTTGCTGGGTCCTTCAGAGCTTCGGCTCCTTCTGCCTGCAAGGCTCGTTCCCAGAATGCCCCTGAGGCTGGACGCTTCGCCTCGTCAAGTCCAGGCTCACCAGCATGATGCCACGGACACAGCTTTATAGGACTGGCTGCCGCCGGCGTGGGTCCTGACACAGGGTGACCCCACGCATCATGGCAGGTGATCCTGGCTCCTCCGGCCTCCCCAGGATCGGCTGTAGTTGTGTAGAATTTTCAGTGGCCTGCTAGGGCCAGCAGTAGATTGCCAGGCCTTTCTGCTTCATCTGTCTTAGTCTGGAAGCTCTTCTGAAACCGGCTCAGCCTTTCAGCAACGCAGAAAGGTGTCCAGGAAGAGGCTCGGGGTGGGGGTGGCCATGCAGGAGGTACACTGTGGGAATGAAACCCAGGCCTCCCACTTGGCAGTGGGGAATTCTCCCACAGAGCCTCCATTGCTCCCTCCTCCCTTGCCGTTTACAACAGCACCTGCCCCCTCACCTCTCCTTCCCCACTTCAGGCTCAATCAAACCACGCCTACCACAGCACCTACGCTAAGATCTTGGTGGTGCCCAGCTAGACTGGAGCTCTCTGAGAGCAGGCCTCTTGTCTGCGTGGTCTCTGCTGTGCTCCCAGCGCCTGGGCCGGAGCCTGCTGCACCCAGTAGGCCCTCTGTGTTTGAACCGCCAGCTTTGGCCCGATGTCAGTTGTTCCCATCCCACCTCCACAGTGCCAGTCGTGCCTGAGTCCCGCTTGTGCCATTTAATATTTTCCCTTCCAATTGGCGCCCTTTATAAAACTTAAAGAAATGAAATTTAGAGGGAAGCTTTTGATCACTGCCATAAATGGAAAGCCAATATCTCTTGCCATAAATAGAAGACAACTGTTAAAGTAAATGCCATGAAAACAAAACAATGTAACGGAATCCGAGCAAGAACCCGCCACCTGCAGAAGGCGACAAGGCTGAGGACAGCTCTCTGTTAAAGAAGAGAGGCCAGCAAGTGTCCGAGTGTCGAGTGTCAGAGAGGTGTGAACCACAGGCTAGCACCAAACAGAGACTTTGTCCTTGGGAGATGGATTTAAGGAGAACAGAACAGGCATGCCTCGGAATGCCTTTTCAGAGGCTCCCCAAATCATTCCCATCCTGGTCCTCACCCAAGCTTTGGGGAACTCGGAGCCTCCAGAACTGGGTCGGGGTTCACCTGGAGGGATTGCTCCCCAAATGTGCTTGAGACACCCAAAAGGTGCCGTGGTGAAAATTAGGAAAAGGTGTCCTCTGTGCGGTGGAGGTTTTCCGGTCGGTGTGGACTCCCAGGGACCCCACGTGTGACCGAGCAGAACCATGCCGTGGCATCTTTAGGGAAGGAAATAGCTGGGGCTTTCTTCAACAGTGCCCTGCGTTGGATCAAACAGTCAACTTCTAGATTTTCAGTTGAGTGTAAACGATTTGCATCCTCCACGTGGGTCCGGCGCTGGATGCAGCCTTGGTGTGCAGAGAATGCTGTCCTAACCCTGGGCACTGCCTGCCTGCATCACCCTCTCCCTGAGACTGTTGGTCGGTGTCTCCATGCTGGCACTTGTCCCAGTCTTGCTTGTGTCCGGGTCCATTTTGTCTGAGCCTGTCTCCCGCACCTGCCTGGGAGCTCCCTGCTGTCAGGTCTGTCTGGTTCCTATGTGTGTCTTCCTTCATCACTTGGAGAGTGCCCAGCAGACACCTAGCTTTCAGGATGTTTGTGGACTTGAATGGAATTGGCGAGGAATCAAACACCGCACAGTCAACATTTCCTCCTGTCCAGACAAATAAAAACAAAGCATCTATTTGCTCTCTCATTCCCGAGCACCGGGGAAGCTGGCATCCCCATCCTACACACTCTGATTGTTGCTGCTCGTTGTCCTGGAGCCGGCCCTGGTTCGGAGCAGCCAGGGCCCCAACAGGATGAAATCCCTGCACCGTCTTCATGATGGCTGGTGCCTTTGGGTCCATGTTGTGATCCATGGGGTTTCCATGGGCTAATTTTGAGCAGGTGACTTCCAGGCTTTTCTCCCTAGTCTGTCTTCGTCAGGAAGCTCTGTTGAAACCTATCCTCTCTGGGTGACCGGTGGGTGTTGGAAATGCCGGTAGCACAGCTTCCAGCATCATAGCAACATACAAATCTGAAAGATGGATGGTGGATCCTCCACACCCTTTGAAAGAATATTGCCTTCCAAGGTTCCTGAGTCCTGTCTGACCCTTTTTCTCTCTGGTCCAGCCCTCAGGAGTTTTCCGTTGGACAGTTTTGTGTTGTAAGAGACAGAAGAACACAAGTCTAATTTTTTGCATCATAAATGGAGGCTATTGGATCTTGTTCAAAAGTTTGGAGATACAGAAGGGCTGCGGGGAGGAGATGAGCCAATCAGTGCAGTGTAGCAACGATGAAATATGCAATTTTCCTCTAGTTCTTAAATGTTTCCTCCACCCAACTACCATGATCCCAATTCTACCTTACATATCCGGCTGGACCGGAGGATGTGCACTGGCACAGATAGGAACTGGAAATACAGTGAACCCAGGACAGATGAACCCCCCAGGACCAGTGGAGAGAGTGGCGATGGCGGGAGGGTGGAGGGAAGGTGAGGGAGAAAAGGGGAACAGATGACAAGGTCTGCATGTGGCCTCCTCCCTGGTGGACGGACAGCAGAGAAGTGGGTGAGGGAGACGTCGGATGGGGTAAGCTATGATAAAATAATAATTTATAAATTATCAAGGGTTCAGGGGGAGGGGGGAGCAGGGAGTGAGGGAGAAAAATGAGGAGCTGACACCAAGGGCTCAAGTGGAAAGCAGGCGTTGTGAGAATGATGAAGTCAACATATGTACTAATGTGCTGGACACAAATGACGTATGTACGGATTGTGATGAGTTGTATGAGCCCCTAATAAAATGATTTTTTTAAAAAGTTTGGAGATAGCAGCAGGTAAGGATTGATCCAGTAGCTGCAAAGTTGTCACCCAAGACATGACTTCTCTCCATCTAATTTGACTTCATGTTGTGAGTTTTAGCCTCAGACTCTTCACATGATCCCCACTCCCCCACCAGGAGGAGCTCCAGGCTCCCCCTCCTGGTAGCAAAATAGCTGTGGTCACCCCGTCCTTACCCTGCATCTTTAGCACAGGGATTCTCAACCTGTGCTTCATGACCCCTTTGAGGGTCAAAGGACCCTTTTACAGGGGTCACCCGATTCACAACAGTAGCAAAATGACAGTTATGAAGTAGCAACGAAAATAGTTTTATGGTTGGGGGGTCACCACCACATGAGGAACTGTATGAAAGGGTCGTGGCATTAGGAAGGTTGAGAAGCGCTGCTTTAGCAGAAGGCTGACTTCTCCAGTGACTTCCATATAAAATAGAGGAAACTTGGCTCTCCCAGAAACACTAAGAAGCGTCTCATGACTCAATGGCTCTGATTGGGTTACATCAACTAGGAAGGTGGGATGTGATAAGTAGCCAATCAGGATCGGTTCTGAAAGTGGGCGTGGTATCAGTTCAGCCAATCACAGGGAAGGTCATCTGCAGCCGGGCAGGGCATGCAGACAGCCATTCTGAGCAGGAAGAAAGGCCAATGCTGAGGAAGACCACAGATGTCCTCCTGAGGGTGGGGGAGTTGAGGCAAGAACGCCAGCTTGTGGGGCCTGAAACTTCTCTTCCGGCTCGTGACACGTTCTGGTGGGACTAGAAATGTGGACAGTTGTTGAATCCCGATGCTGTTGGGTCAATAAAGGACAAGGATAAGCCTTCTTCCCTGAAGACACACTAGGTCAGGACCGAGGCACTAGGATCCTCGTTTCCAGGGTCTGCATCAAGGCTCTGTGGTCTGTGGATGGATTTCCGGAGGCACATGGACCTCCAGATCACTTGCTATAATCCTTATAAGAGCAAAAAGCTCTTTCTCCCATGGAGTGGCTGGTGGGTTTGAACTGCTGACCTTGTGGTTCTCAGCTCAACGTGTAACCACTGTGTCACCAGGGCTCCTTTTCCTAGGCATAAGACTCGTGGCTTCATGAACTCTCAGATGGGACTGTGGCCAAGAGAGGTTCATTGAGAGGCAATGGCTTGCCCAGGTGGCATGGAGAGCTGAGCACGTGTGGTGGGTAGAACCCAGAAGGGAAGCCATGCTCCCTTCCCTCTCAGCCCCTGTGCTTTCAGCTGGCAAACCACCACCAACATTCCCGTGGGGTAAGCATGCCTCATCCCACTTTATTTCATCCTCCTGGAGTGCCCTTGGAAGTCAATGCTGCCCCCATTTTTGCAGACAAGAGTATTGAGGCTCAAGTGAGTCCGTGATCTGTTCGAGATGACATGAAGCCCAGCTGCCTGGCGCCCAGATCCCGTTCCAAAGACTGCGCACTGGCCAGCACATCCTGCGCCTCCCTTCTTTGAGCTCACGGATTCCTTGGAACCACCCGTGATGCAACACCAGGTGCCGGGTTCTCAGAACTGTCATCCACAGCCTCACAGAGGGAAAGCGGCTTCCCAGGGCACCTGCCGCAGGACTGATGGGCACCTGGTCC
>NW_022111372.1:50598496-50617027 GCF_000313985.2 Echinops telfairi
TGTCGTCTGGTACAGCGCTCGAAGATGAGGGCCCCCAGGGGGGAGGCCTTCAAAATATCTGGTCACCCCAATGATGAGCTCAAGTGTGTCAACGACTCTGGGGATGGCACAGGGCCAGGCCACCTTCATTCTGTTGGGCAGGGGTGGTCATGCGTCAGAGCCAGCTCCATGGAAATGAACAATAAGCTTTACTTTGTCAGGAAGTTTCGAGAGTCACTCCAAGTGACAAAGTGGTCAGACTCAAGGCGGGTGACATGTGACCTTTGTCGATGGTGGGCCCACGACAGCATCTCCGAGAGGTTATCTGGTGCTCCCATTGGGCTCCACTTCCCCCCTGGCTTGAGCCTGGGTGACCCACACTCAGGACGACAGCACTCCACCTGGGTATTAGCAGATGTCACTCCTGAGCTCCACAGGGGACCTCAGCCCCTAAGGACAAAGCCCTTTGGTCCCCAGCAGCAATATGCTGTTGGTAGTGGGATTTGAACCGGCACTGTCTGAGTAGTTTACCTCCTGTGAGCCAGAGAGGGAATCTTCAGCCACTGATTAATGTAGCCAGGATGGCCTGGCCACCCTTTAATTCCAACTTATTTCTTGCTAGCTCCTCAAGGAGGTGCCACGGGGCATGACCCAGCTGGGGACAGCCTGACCAGGTCTTGTGACTTCTTCCTCCTGCCCAGCCTTCTGCCTCAGAGCCTGCCCTGCACAGGGTCAGTCACCTGACTCTCTGCCCACAGCTGGGCTGTGCAGGTGGGTTCTGCTCTGAGGGCTTGAGGGCAGGGGTCCCCTCCAGCCTGCCGCCTCTCCCCCCGCCCCCCGACACTGCTCACTGCTCCGCTTGGCTCTGAGAGTCATAAAGCAGCCGAGGAAAAGTGATGGTGGCCAAGAAAGGAGCCTCGGAGGAAATTAACTCGCACCCAGGGAGCCTTGTGGCTTTCTGCTGACAGAGAGGGCCGGCTGCTCATAAAACCAAACACTTAAACGCTCCTCTTTACAATAATCACAGCGCCTCGCACCTCGCTCCTGCTCCCAGCCAGGCAGGGTCCTCACAGGGCAACGAAGGGGACCCCGGCAGGGCAGGGGGCACTCGCCCTTCTGGCTGCCAGCACAGGGCCCCCTCGGCAGGGAGGGCCAGCTGGAGAGCTGGGAGCGGAGACTGGACGGGGACTCTGGGACTGGCCACTGCAGCCCCCTCGCTTTATAGCACGAGGAGCCACAGCCCAGAGAGGGTTTGTGACTCAGTGAAGGTCACCCAGCCACGGAGAGGGTGGGCATGGGGGTGGCCATGGGTTAAAAGCAGCTCCCCTCCCCTGAGCAGTGAGTGTTGTCTCCACAGGAAGTCTGTCCTCAATCCACCCGCATACACGTACTGAAGGCCCAGCTAGGGCCGATGTGCACAGAGACACACAGGGCCAGCCCAGCCCGGCCTGGCCTCAGCCGGAGGGGTACATCTGAAAGTCCCAAGCCACTACAGTGTCCAGTCACACTGCAACCTAGTCCTCGGGACACAGCCAGAGCAGGGTGAGCCCGCCCTCAGGAGCGATTTGGGGCTTGGGAACAGTGACCCTGAGTCCTTGTGAGAAGACACACACGTGGACCCCTCATCCTCCAGCTCCTGCCCCCCACTAGGGGGACTTGGCCATCTGTGGGCTGTACCTGTTCCCCAGACTCAAGTCCAGCCGGCCCCCACCCCATCTGCTGCTCCCTCCAGTCCCCCTCCAGCTGACGCTCAGCCTGCAACAGCCTCCTCTCCTTGGCTTGCACGTGGGCTGCCGTCTGTACCCCAGATCTCCTGTCCCCACCCCCAAGTGGGACAGCTGTTGTTTTTTTTCCCCCTGCAGGCGACATTCTCCTTTGCTAATCACACCCCGCCCCCCCACTCCCCATCCTCCCCACCTCCTGTGGGACCTCTCTCTGCTCAGTCCATGAGATTTGGAAGGAGCTGATCCCAAGCCCCGACAAATGGCGGGTCCTGTCCCCCTGGTTAGAGGGAGTGGGTTGGAACCCAAGTCTGTCGAATCACAGTGAATCCTGGGCTTGTGGAAAGCGAGCCCTCTCTTTCTGCTGGGAATACTGAGCTGGGGCTGCAGGCCTAGGGTCCCTGGGGGATTGAGAATGAAGCCATCATGGAGGAAAGCAGACCTGAGACAGATTTACGGCTTCCTGGTGACTTGCCGAGGACCTGGATCCAGCCATACCCGAATGACATGGATTTCACAGGGAATCGTAACAACGGTTCTTGTAATCATTGCTTCGCAGCTACTGTTTGTACCCGAGCCTGTCAGAGTTGGGTTTCTGTCCCTGGCACTCAACAGATCCTGACTAATTCAGCCAAACCCTGGTTTAGGGACCCAGCTAACAGTGTAACCAACACCTTCCAGTTCCTTCCCACCTGGGCCTGGGTCTCCTGGCTGTGTTGCTACACTCACTCTACACTCAAAAGGTACTGGCCTTTCTGATGTGGTCAGACTTTGCTTTCTACTGCTCTAGGGACAATGTCACTAAGCCACAGGGCCCCACTGCCACTGCCCAGCCTCGGAAGCCCCACATCAGGCCCATTTCCCAGACTCTGGCTCCTGAGAAGTACGCAGGAGTCAGGCCAATTTAGCCAGGACTGCAGTTGTGTGCTTCCCACGGGGACTCAATGTGTCTCAGACTCGTGTGCACGCACGTCTGTGTATCAGAAGGCACATCGGGTTCCTAAAAATGGCAAATAACGGAAGGGGATGAGCATCCAGTGGCACCTGCTCCACTGGTCAGTCCAGCGTCCACCCTTCACCGCCCTCAGCAGGACTGCCCAGATGCCGATCCTCTGCAGCCAACTCTCTCAGGAAGTGAGCCCCTGGGACAGGCCCCTGGACCAGGGCCTGGCCTCCTCGCCCATGCCATTCCCAGATAACGGTGTCAGCGTGGACACCTGGTCCCGGCCAGGTCAAAAGGAATCGATTCTGGGACATTTGTCACATCTGTGAAAAACGAGGCCCATCCCCTCCAACACGGTTGCGCAGCCTGTAGAACATAAATCTGAGGCTGCCGGGGGCCACGGAGGAGAAAGAGGCATTAGAGAAGGAAGCCACCACTAGGAAAATGTCTATGGGGCAGTTCTGAGCTACCCCATGCGGTGTTGCCTGGAGTTCAAATTAGACTCCACCGGCCATGACTTGTGTATCCGTGTAGGGCGTGTCTGAGGCCCATTACTTTGGTGATATGAAAAGAGCACCTTAGGCCTGAGCTGGGAACCCCATAACCACATGCTGGGAACCCCATAACCACATGCTGGGAACCCCATAACCACACGTGAGGTTCGTCTAAGGATCGAGGAAGGCAGGGCTTTCAGAACTGTGACAGGACCTTCTCCAGGGCCAACAGAGAGCAAGCTCTTAAGGAGGAGGCTCCCTGGAGTCAGACTTCCACCTTCCTAAATTGTGAGAGAGAAATGTCTGTTCCCAAAAGCCAAAGAAGAGAAAGAAGAAAGACGCCAGTGATGACAAGGGGCTGGCCCTGGCTGGGGGCAGGGGACAGAGTCCTCGTGGCGATACGGTCACTGCTGGATCCAGCCATGCCTAACGCTGTAGCCCAGACATGGGGAACTTGGTGCCCAAGGGCCATTTGGATATTTATAACACCATCCCAGGGCCACACGGGTCAAACATTTAGTTAACCCCGCCCTAATGTGTTGGCTGGAACTGCTTCTATTCCAGGGGGCGTGTGATGTTAGCAGGTATGGATGGTTTTGAAGGCCTGTAGGCCAGACATCCCCATGCACTCATTCCCCCTTTGCCCCCCAGCTTGTAGCCCCTACCCTTGAGCGCAGAAGTTCTTTGTTTCAAATGCCGGTTTGAGTTTGGACGTCTGGCCCTTGGGCACTCGCAAAAAATTAGGAGCCCTGATGGCATAGTGATTACCCATTGGACTGCTGGCCACAAGGTCAGCAGTTCAAAACAAGTAGCCGGCTCCTCGGGAAAAAGATAAGGCTTTCTACTCTGGGAAAGAGTCCCCATCTCAGAAATTCACAGGGGCAGCTCTACCCTGTTCTACAGGGTCTCCACAGTTTGGGGTAGAGAAAAGCATTTCAATGTTATCATTTTAAGAAAATAACAGAAGCACCATTTCATAAGATACTGAGGTCCCCTATGACAACTTATTGCCCACAAAATACCTAACAGCTTTTCACGGACTCCAGGAGGCCAGGGCCTATCTGCACAGCCTGGACTGTGAGGAGGCAGGTCCTACACAATGCTCTGGTCCTGCCTCTTTGCTGGGAGGCATCTAGTTTTCACTGGCCACATCTATCTACCAGTTCGTTCAACTTTGAAGACTGGCTCAGAGGTCCCTCCCTTGGGAAAGGGAGGGAAAAACAGGAGGCAACTCACCGTAGAGAGCCAGAGGCTGGATTTGTGCCCCCCACTCCATGCCCTGAAGGGGGTGGGGATGGGCTCCTCCACCACAGCAGGAGGCCTCTACCAGTTCAGTCTAAAGGGGAAGCTGAAGGAAGCATGTCCCCAGAGCTGATGGAGCTGCAGCAGGGAAGAAGGTTACCCCAAGGGAGTGGTTGTCTCAAGGGACACAGTTACTGTCAGAGCACTATCCGGGCAGGGGGAAACTCCTGCTGCCCATGGGCTGACCCCAACTGTGAGTCAGAGGGCAGGGGGCCTGGGTGGGTAGTGCTTGGGTGTCAGAGGCATCAAGCAGGAAAGGCAGGGTGGGGAGGGGGTGCTGGAGTAGGGGGTGCTGGCTGCTGCAGCAAATGGCCCAGTGCTCGATGCTTCAGAGCAACTCGCAATTTCTGCTCCTTCAGGTCTGGAAGCCAGAGTCCAAGCCTGACCTGCCTGCTCTCAAATCAAGGTGTGGACAACATTCCTTTTACACATTCTCAGGAGCTCCCACGCCCTGGTCTTCTCACGCTGCTGGGCCAGCGTGTGCATGCTTTGTCTTCAAAGCCAACCACAACCACACAGGCTTGAGTCTGTCTCATGCTGCCCGTCCTCTGGTTCTCCCTGCCCCCCCCCCCACCCCTTTTCCACTTTAAGGGTCCTCAGTGACTTGGGCCCACTGGGAGGATAATCCAGGAACATCTCCTGTCAGGGTTAACCAGCCCCTAACACATCATCACAGGTCTGGTAGGTGCAATTGTACAGCGATAATAAGTAAAGATTATAGTAAAGTAATAGCCTGAGAGATAGAAGAGAGATAGAAATAATGGAGTCAGACACATTCCATGATAGAATGCTCACCTCAGCCCTGCTTGGTGGTCCACATGAAGAGAGAGAGAGATTTATTGCTAACCAAGACTTTTATATTCTCTGGGGAGGTATAAGCCCCCTAATTACAGGTGAGGACATACGTCACAGGAAAGGGTTGTGCTATAGGTAATAGTCATGGGAGGAGGGTGACCTAGGGGTATGAACACAATAGGAAGAGGAGGGATTGGGGGTATCCCTGTGACAAAATGGGTGGATCCTAGATTCAGGATGGCAGCCTAACTTTGGATGTCACTCAACAGGTTTGACCTGTTCTCTGGATCTCCATAGAAACCATTATCAGAAGGGTGTAAATCCCACCTACAGGGACAGGCCATAAGCCTTTAGGGAGAAGTAGCCCATTGTCCTTAACATCAGTGAGCGGGCCCTACCTGTTGTGGGCCCAGATAGTAGTCTAGGAACTGACTGCCTTCAGGGAGGATGTCTCTAAGCACCTGACCTCCCACCATAGGCTGGCAAAAAGCCTCTAATGTTTGGCATGTTTTTGGGGGGGACAAATCTGGGGAAAATCTCTTTAGAGTCCCACAATATCCCCAACTCAAGGTCAGTGGACTAGCCACTTTAATTCCATCTGAAACAGGCTCCAGGGACTAGGGCTTGGACATCTTTGGGGCCATCACTCTGTCTACCGTGGGTGCCAAGCAGAAAGCAGCTCATTCTCCCGCCTGGGGTACTGGTTACCTGAAGACTTATCTTATTGCTTCTCCTGGTAGAGGATCCAGGAAGACCGTGGGCTCATTCAACAATTACAGTTGATCCTTACACAACGAACCAGGAGGTTAGAAGTACCAATACCCCCCAAAGTAAAAAGTACACGCATAACTTTTGACTCACTCAAATATAACTACTAATAGCCTACTGCTGACTGCCAAAAACCTCACTTCCATCCAGTCAATTCTGACTCATCGTGACTCTATAGGATAGGCAGAACTGCCCCTGCAGTTTCCAAGACTGCGATTCCTTATGGGAGTCGAAAGCCTCATCTTTCTCCAGCAGAAGGGCTAGTGGTTTTGAACTACTGAACGTTGAGTTAGCAACCCAACACGAAACCACTATGTTACTAAGGAAGCCTTGTCGACAACATAAACAATCACGATGAACACACACATGTGTAGTCTGTGTGGTATGCTGTAGTCTTACAATAACATCAGCTGCAGAACAGAAATATTGCCAGGGAAATTCTAAGGAAGAGACAATGCATTTACAATACTGTACTGTATTGATCAGTGTCATGAGTTGATATCCGTTTAGGAGATGAATTAGGCTGAGGAGAAGTGGGGCTGATTGTGCTCTTGGGGTGGCAGGGCTGGCAGCGATGGAGGAGAAGGGAGGGGCAGGAGAAGAGGGGTGTTCAGAGCCTCATAATTGCTGTCTGATTCTTTGCTCCTTCATTTCTCTAAAAACGTGTCTAGAGGGTGCCACCTCTCCTTCCGCGATGGCTTTAGTTTCTGTGCTTGCATCATAGAAGGGTCCAGCACATTCACGGAAAAGCATCTGGCGTCGGTGGCCCATGTGGTTCAATCCCATGTTGTCCCAGGGCTGGTGGCTGGCATTTCTCATCACTCAGGCTGCTGTGGGTCAGGCTGGGCTGGGAGCTGCATTTGTGGGGGGGCTCGGATGTTATGGTAGTTTCACAATCTGGTGTCAATTTGAGGATTAAAAGTGTTGGGGTAGAGTCTAGCCAGGACATAGCCAATGAGGCCTCTGTGTGGGCATGGCCTTCTCCTGAGGATTCTGGGAAATCCTGATTTTCCACCTTGGAGGTGGGAGAGACTCTCTTGAGTCACTCCCTTGTAGACTCTCTACTGACAAGACACATGGCACTATGCTGATAGGCCCTGGGCCCTGGGAACTGGAGGAGCCATGCGGAGACCCCTGCCAGCACTAAGATGCTTGTACTGGATCCACAACACTTTCTACCCACTGGCCTGTGATCTTCCTGCACTCAGCATCATTGTATGTGTTTCATCAGTCTGAAGGGGGCTTTATAAATTGGTATCAGACATATGGACTAAATTGAATTTATGGGCTTGGACTGGACTGGGTTGGGATGCTTTCTTAATTTACAATTACCCTTTATATAAAACTCTTGTCTTATACACATTTGGGTGTTTATGAATTTGTTTCTCTAGTCTACCCAGACTAACACAGGCGTGTTGAGAGTGCTCCTTATCCCCTTGGGCCAGTGGGCTGGTCCACAACCAGGGCCAGGTGCAGAGTGGTGAGGAAAAAACACAGGGCCTCGCAAAGTTTAGGATTGGAGCTGTTGCTTCCACCTACCATTGGCCGAAGCAAATCACACGGCCACGCCCAACCCCAAAGAGGAGGGGCCCTGGCTGCTCCACATGGCTGCGGGGAAGGTGGGGCCAAGGAGGAGTGAGAGGCTGGCCTGACATTTGGGAAGTCCGTCCACTCCAGGAGCCAGCTTAATGCCTTCCCCCTACTGCCTTGGTTCTACATGAGAATGCGTTGAGTGAGCGAGTGAGTGTGTTCCCACCAGCGGGGCACCCTTCTGATGTGGTGGAGATGGGCTGGGCAGGCACACTCCTCTTCCCAGCTGGCAGAGCCCAAGCTCCTGGCAGTGCTGGCAGAGCCCGAGTCCTCCTCCGTTCTGGTGGTGCCTGGTGGGTGGCAGTGTTCTGGGAGGCTCAGCACCTAGAAGGAGCAAACACCAGCCACCAGAACGAACCTACGAAGGCCCTCCTGCCCAACTCCTTCCTGTGGGATGGGTCTTGGCTGGGCCCTGGAGGCTCAGGGCTCCCAGAGTGGCAGAGTCCAGAGCCCTGCCCTGCCCTCAGCGTGTGCACAGCCTCTGCGCATGAGCAGGCGAGGACACGATGGCAGGGTTGGTGCAAAGGCACCCCGAGGGCACTGCATGGAGGCAGCGGCATTTGAGCTGAGGCTTGAGGAGCCAGCTGGGGTTTGGCAGGCCCAGGGATTAGTGTAGGCGAGTGTACAGAGTGTGCGCAGGGCTATTCTGGGAAGGAAAGTGGTTCAGCAGTGCTGGGGAATGACGCTTGTGTGTATTTGGGGGAAGCTGGGGGGCGGCAAGAGTGAGTGATAGACAGGGATGCTGCAGCCCCATTGCCAGGGGTGTTTGGTGCCAGCAAAGGGTTTGCATTTCCCCTCTAAACCAGGGGTTGACAAACGTGTGTAAAGGACCAGATGGGAAGTACAGTAGGCATCCAGCCTCTGTGGCAACTGCTCCACTCTGCATGAAAGGGACCATAGATCAATGCATAAATGGATGAGCATGGCCCTGTTCCAATAAAACTTTATTTACAAAAAACAGACAGTGGGCCATGGGCCATACTTGCCTAATCCTGGCTCTGAGCCAAAAGCCACCAACTGGAAGCCTTCAAGCCAGTTCCAGCCCACAGCTTTTTATTGTGTTTGTTCTGTACTTATTTTTTTAGCCAGCATCAAAAGATGGGACGGTTTCACATGAAAATCCAATTTCCAGGTCCTCTACAGAATCCGAAGCAGTGGCTGTGCCGGGTTTGCAATCCCACATGGCATGAACTACCTGGAGCCCCTTTGCCTGGGTTGCATTCTCCTATTTGCTATCATCTCCAGCCCTCCCTACAGCCCCCCAGTTTCCATTTACCTGTGCTGTGCCCTCCCTTGGTGTCCACCCACCCCTCCCCCCAGGCCCTTCATGCAGTCTGGTGGGCCCTTTTTGGCAGCCCCACTGGCCACAGCTGCCGCTGGCAGTAAGGACCCAGCACAGCGTTTCCTGCGAGGCGCCGACACCGTCAGCTCTGCCTGTCACAGGGGTTAACGCTGCTGAAGGCCTGCGAAACAAGTTGTAAGCTGGTTGCAGCACTTGAAGAGGCGGCTTGGAGCCAGGGCAGAGGTGGTTGGCGTGGAGAGGAGGAGGCAGGGTCCGGACCAGGCAGGACTGAAGGTGAAATGAGCAAGGCTCAAGAGAGCGTGCAGAGGAGGAGCCCGCCTGCTAACGCCCAGCTTTCAGGCTGGAGAGAACAAGTGGGCGGTTGTGCTTGGCTGCAGGAGGAGAAGCCAGGTTTAGTACTGGGGGAAATGGCAGACTGAGAGGGGAGTCGAATACACCCAGAATTCATCACTGGAAGAGATCTGGGAGCAGATGAGCTGTGGTCAAGCACCCCGACATGTGTGTTGCAGAGTAGAATCGCGCCCCTCCACCCCCCCGGTTTTCTTGATGGAAGCAGGTTGCCAGGCCTTTCTGCGGTAGCATCACCTTCTTTTAAATTAGTAGCTGGATGTAACTCGTTTGTGGCCCCAGAGACCTGACAAGAAAGAAGCCGGAGGCTGGGGGCGGGGGTGGGGTGGGATTCAATAGACAGGAGGATGCCAGGGGGTCCTCCAGGGAGGCTTTCACACCTGAGCAGGGTCTTGGAAGACCGTGTCACTGTGGCCAATTCATGTATGGGCCCCAGTTTCTTGCTCAAGGTGTCCCTTGCTCAAGGTGTCCCTCAGCCCCTCTACTTTGGGAACAGCCATGTGACTAACTTTTGGGTGTGGACAAGACATGGCCCAGCTACCGTCCTCGGAAGTTGAGACATACCAAGAGCAGAACCAGGCCAAATGTGCTGCCCATCCAAACCAAGCGGGGCCTCCAGCAACTTGCGGAGGGGACAGAACAGTCCAATTGCCCCATTTTGGAGCCGAGGAAGTTGAGGTCTCAGGAGGGTCAAGATAAAGGAGCGAAGAAAGTTGGGGGTCTCATCCTTCCTGGCCCAGAACTCTTTCTTCCCACGCCAGCACAGAGCCTGCCACCCAGCTTCTGGTTCATCCATTCACTCATTTCCACAACCAGCACGTGTGGCTGGAGATACGGAGACGGCCTGGGTTTTTTCTTAAACCAAAAAAGGCTCCGTGTGGTGGAGTCAGGATTGGGGTCAACGTGGCAAGTGAAGCAATCCAGGCATCAGAGAGAAGCACCTAGCCCAGCTAAGGAAACTCAGGGCGGGCTTCCTGGAGAAGCGGGGGCCTGTGCTGAGTCACCAGCGATGAGATGAACCTGACCAGGCAGAGCTGAGGAGGGAAGGGACCGGCATGAGTGTGGGTGGGGAGAGGCTCGGGCTGTGGCTGGGTGGTAGGTGGGGGCCCGAGGTGGCAGGGCAGCAACAGGCCAACTTCCACTCCCTGTGTGCCGTGCAAGCCATTTCCCGAGAGGCAGGAGATAGGCCTGGCGAGAAGGTCTTCCACCTGGGGGAAGAGCTCAGCCCCTGCTCAGGCAGGTGGTTGGGAACCATTGCAAATCAGCTCATTGCCAACAAGTCAACTCATTGCGTGGGCGTTGGTTTGTCCAGCCGTACCGAAAAAGGTCAGACTAGAGGACCTTTAGAGGCTTCTTCAGCCTTGAAACCAGGTGAGGGACTGGCGTGGGGCGGGTATGCCACAGAGGAGGCCATCTGTTTTGGCCAGTGGACCCTGACCCAGCGCTGAGGAGAGCAGCCCCTCCCCCTGCATGCAATCTCTGTGGTGGTGCTCGGGAACCGGGCGGGATCCTTCCTCCTCTTTGGGGAAGAGCAAACGCTGGTCCAGGAACATGAAGGACAAGGACAAATTGGTGATTCGACATTCAACATAGGACTATCCAGATGGGGGAAATGACTTTCTGTTTCCTTCCTCTTCTCGCAGGGAGCATGGGGGCTGGGCAATGTGGGAGGTTGGGATTAGTCACGGACGCCAGGGGAGGGGGCCCTTTTAGACTGCTGTCTGGGCTCCCAGAGCAGAGGCCTCGTGCCCTACCCTAGAGCCACCAGCTGAGACCACCCGGAGGAGAAGCAGACACCCAATCCCCAGAAGCCCCTATTTAGCAGAAGAGGTGCAATCCAGCCAGGCTGGCAAGAAAATTTCAGGTAATTGATGTTATTTTCCCATTGACTATGTTCTGCTAGAAAAGATTTTGGTTACAGGGTGTAATCAAATCACACTTAAGAATTCAACTAAAAGATTACTTTTATAATGAGGGGGGGAAAGTGTTTTAAAAAAAGGCATCTGCGCCATCCCCTCCCTAGAGGACAATTTGGCACTACCCATCGAAATGCGAGCTGCAGGCACGCTTCAAGCCAGCAAACACTTGCGGGAATTGGTCTTACAGGTGCGTGTGCACTCGGGTACACCCCTGTGTGGGGACAGCCACCCTTGGCAACCCCGTTTAAGGCAGTAGGAGATCAGGAACACCTTCAGTGGCATCCGGATGGGCTTGGGGAGATCAGGTCACAGTGTCTACATTTCCCGAGCTTGCTGTCATGGAAATATCACAAGTGGATGACTTTAACAAGCACATTCATCCTCTCACAGTTTAGGAGGCCAGGTGTCTGAGTTCAGGGCATCAGCAACACGGGACGTCTCTTTCCCTTTCAGCTCTGGGGACTGGCCCTTCCCTCCTTTCTGCGTCTGCCCCTGGGTTCCTGAGTGACTGACACAAGACACAGTCTGCATGGATCTGACCTCACTAGCACAACCAAGGAAACGCTATTTCCAAGTGGAATGACATCTACAGGCCCAAACAGAAAACAAACTCTTGCCGACAGGTCCATGGAAATTCATGGCCGCCCTAGGGGACAGAGGAGAGCAGGTCCGTAGCGTTTCCAGGGATGTAGACCGCCTCATGTTTACTGCATAGAGCGGTTGGTGGGCTTGCATCACTAGCCTTTCTGAGTAGCTCCAGAGCGCGTTCGGGCACAGGTTTAACGCACTGCCGGGGAGTTGATTCCAGCTATAACAGCTGTAGGGCTGAGTAGGGCTGTGCCTTTGGGTTTCTGCAGCTGTAAGTCTTCACGGGAGCAGGAAGCCTCATCTGTGTCCTGAAAAACAAACCATGCCAAACCCGATGCCATTGAAAACACCTGCAACTCTTTAGAATGGGAAAGAACTCCTCCATAGGGTTGTTCCCAGCTGTAATCTTGGGTGAAGCAGACTACCACATCTTCCCCTGTGGAAAGAGTGGCTGGTGGGATCAAACTACTAGCCGTGGTGCAATTAGCCACTGCCCCACTGGGGCTCTGTGTCAAGCTGGGTTCTCCAGCGAAGCAAAACCAGGGACGCTTTTATATATTGTGTGAGTTTCTACAGTTGTGTGAGCCCTTTTCTTGAGATTAATGTATATATCAAGATATAGATCATATCATGTAGAAGTAGACCAGTCTGAGTTCAAGCAGGTTGAAAGGCTGTGGGTCAGATGTTAAGCAGGAGGCTTCTTCTGACTTCTGGCTTCATCAACTTTGGGAGATGATGAATTCAAGATCTGTAGGAAGCTCGGGCTAGTGGCTGCAGAGGTGGATGGATCCAAGTTCAGTAGGTCAGGTTGGTGGTTGGATAGGGGAATGATTCCAAGGTTAGCAGGTCAGTTGGTGGGCTACTGATGGCTCCCAAGGTCAGCAGCAATATGGCCAGCTCAAATCCAAAGAACCAGAGGTCTCTAAGCCACATGCAGGATCTAGACCCAGGAAAAAAGCAAGCGGGTTTTTCCACAGGGTCCATTTGGATAGGAATTAGGCCACCCCACCCCCACCCCCCGAGGAAACTGCCTTGCAATCAATTGCATCTAGGCTGTGACCTGAGCCAGGGGGCTGAATTCTACCCTCATCTTCTTGCAACAGATCAGCAGCTTACAGTAGATCCCAGTTGGGTTAGGTCATATCACGGGGGTCTTAACTGCCAAACCACTGAGAATCTTGTCCCAGCTAAACTGACACAAAACCTAACAGTCACAGATGTCTTCATACACACGGCTAGGACTTAACATGTATCTGGGGGAGACACAATATTCAGTCTATAACACCTCTGTTTGTTCTTGCTGATCTCTGTACTCATCAATTCTTTTTGTCTCAAAAACACTTACGTGTGAGCCATACCCTACACTGATATGGCCTCATTAACCTAACCAAGAGACTCCGATTCCCAAATGGGAGCCCATCCTCAGGTTTTGGGGGTTAGCCCACATTCTGGAGGGACACAATTCAGTCCATAACGATGGAGCACTATACAAACATAAAAAAAAAACCACGGCGGCTATTCATGAGAAAGATGTTCAGGCACATTATAGAATCAATAAACAGATAAAGCAAGAGGAAGAACCCTATCTGTAGAAAGGGGGCGCAGCAGATAAAGGCATAGAGATGGATGGGAAGGATGCGTTACTAGCTTCTTATAACACATTATTGTAAATTAGCCCAAACGGAGACCCACAGCCGCGAGTCGATTCCAACTCCACACGGCCCTCTAGGACCGAGAGAGTAGAAATGCTCTGCAGTGTTTCCAAAGCTGCAATCGTTGTGGGAGCTTTCCCCCATAAAGGAGCTGCTTTCGGTCAACAGCCCAGTGCTGAAACCACTGGCCACCTGGAGTTCTGACTTAACACAACAGAACTTTGTTCCCTCAGAGTCTTGGAGGTCAGGGGTTTGAAATCAGTATCGGGGGGCTGGAATCAAGGTGCCAGCCGGGCTGTGTCCCCCCCACGAAGACTACAGAGGTGGGACTCTTCATCCATGGCCACTCCCCACTTCTGGTGGCCCCCGGGTGTTCTTTGACTTGTGGCTACATCACTGCCTCTGAGACGGCATTGCCTTTTACTCTTCACCATTGTCTATTGTATGAGTACATGTGATTGTCATCCAAGCCCAAGGAGATCGTTCAGAACAATCTCCTCGTTGAAAAGCCCCTACCTACTCTAAAAAGTGTGGTTTTCCAAACAAGGTTATGTTCACAGGTTCCAGGCATGAAAAATATGGGCAAAACCCAAACCCACTGCTGCCTTTTTGTGGGGCAACCTTTCAGCACACTACAGATTACAGCTCAACAGTGCCAGGAGGCTTCTGGGAAGAGAAACGAAGAGCCTGAGGTCTCAGTGGGTGGGAGACATGCTCTCCATCGTTGTGGTCAGCAGGTGCCCTCAAGTCGGTGCCAACTCTCAGTGATGCCATGCACCGTAGAATGAAGCACCGCCTGACGCTGCGCCATCCTCACAGCTGTTCTTATGCCTGAGCCCATTGTTGTAGCCACTGTGTCCGCCCATCTTGTTGGGGGCCTATCTCTTTTCAATGCCCCTCTGCTGTGTATGATGTCCTTCTCGTGGGACTGGGCTCTCCTAACAACATCTCTAAAGTGCATGAGCTGAACTATCACTACCCTTGCCTCTAAGGGGCATTCCTGTTGGACTTCGTCTAAAATGGATTTGTTTGTTCTCTTGGTAGTCCCTGGTCCTTTCAATCGTCTTCACCAGCACCGTAATTCAAATGCATCCATTCTGCTTCTCTCTTCCGTAGTCAATGCCCAACTTCCATGTGCATATGAGGCAGTTGAAAGGACTTTGGCTTGGGTCAGGCCCACCTCAGTCCTCAAAGTAACATCCTTGCTGTTCAACAGTCTAAAGGAGACTTTGTGTGGTAGATTTACCCAATGTAACTCATCTATTGATCTCTAGACTGCTGTTTTCATTAGCATTGATTGTGGATCCGAAGCAAGATGAAATCATTGACAACCTTTTCTCTATTCATCATGATGTTACCCGTTGGTCCAGTTGTGAGGATTTTGGTCTTCATGACAACATTGAGTTACAGTCCATACCAAAGGCTGTCTGTAATCCTTGATCTTCATCAGCAAGTGCTTCAATTCCTCCTTATTGTCAGCAAACAAGATTTTGCCATCTGCAAATCTCAGGTTGTTCATAAACCTTCCTCCAATCCTGATGCCACATTCTTCATATAATCCAATTTCTCTGATAATCTGTTCAGCATGCATATTGAATAGTTATGGTAAGAGGATACAACCCTGACACACAACTTTCCTGATTTTAAACCATGCAGTGTTTCATTGTTCTTTTGGCACAACTGCCTCTTGATCCATGTACAAGTTCCTCATGAGCAAAATTAGATGTTTTGGAATTCCCGTTATTTTCAAGACTACTCATAGTTTGTTGAGATCCACACAGTCAAATGCTTTTGTATCACTGATGAAACACAAGCAAACATCTCTCTGGAAATCTCTGCTTTCAGTCAAAATCCACTTGACATCAGCAATGATATCCCTTGTTCCACATCTTCTTCTGAATCCATCCTGAACTTTTGGCAGCTCCCTGTCAATGTACTGCTGCAACCATTGTTGGATAATCTTCAGCAAAATTTTACTTGCATATGATATCAATGATGTTGTTCTATAATTTGAGCATTCTGTTGGGTATAAATATGGATATGTTCTAGTCAGTTGGCAAAGTAACAGTCTTCTCTAGTTTCTGGCATAGACAAATGAGTGCTTCCAGTGCTTCCTCAGCTTCTTGACACATTTCAATTGGCTTTCCATCAATTCCTGGAGCCTTGTTTTTGGCTAATGCTTTCAGTGGAGGTTGGACTTCTTCCTTGAATACCATTGGTTCTTACTCATATGCTACCTCCTGAAATGGTGGAATGTGGACTAATTCTGTTTGTACAGTGACTCTGTATTCCTCTCATGTTCTTTTGATGCTTCTTGAATGGTTTATTTGGCCCATAAAATCTTTCAATATTGCAACTTGAGGCTTGAATATTTTCTTGAATTCTTTCAGTTTAAATTATGCTGGGCTCTTAAAAAAAAAAACCAACAACTCCAGGTCATTATACATTTTATTATAACATTTGGCTTTGTCTTCTCTAGGTGACCTTTGAAATTTTCTGTTCAGTTGTTTGACTTCATCGTTTCTTCCATTTGCCTCAGCTACTGTACGGTTAAGAGCAAGTTTCAGAGTCTCTTCTGACATCCACTCTGATCTTGTCTTTATTTTGTCTTTTTAATGAGGTTTTGCTTTTTCATGAATGTTCTTGATGACTCCCACATCTCATCAGGTCTTCTGTCATTGGTGCTTCATGTGGCAAATCTGTTCTTGAGATGTTCTCGAAATCGAGGTAGGAAAAACAGACCATATCTTGGCTCTTGTACATTCGTTTCAATTTTCTTCAATTTCAATCTGGACATATATGTGAGCAATTGGTAGTTTGTTCCACAGTCAGCCCTTGGCTTCATTTTAGCTGCTACTATTGAGCTACTCCATTGGTTCTTCCTACAGAAGGAGTCAATTAGATTTCTGTATATTCCATCTGGAGAAGGCCACGTGGATAATTGCCATTTGTGTTGCTGAGAAAGGTATTTGTTATGAACAAATCATTGGTCTTGCCAAATTTTCTTATGTAATATCCAACTTTCTATCACCAAGGCCAGCTTTTCCAAAGACTGCTCTTCTTTGCTTCCAACTTCTACATTCTAATTGCCAAGAATTGTCAATGCATCTTGACTGCATGTTTGATCAATTTCAGACTGAAGACATTGGTAGTCTTCAACGTCATCATTAGCTTTATTTGTTGGGGGTTAAATTTGAGTAACTGTTGTATTTATTGGATTTCTTTGAATGAGGATAGATGTAGTCCAATCACAGACAGCATTCTACTTCAAGATAGACAATGACATACCCTTTTTGATGAGAACTAAAGCACCATTCCTCCTCATTGTGTCATTCCTGGAATAGTAAGCCTTATGATTTTCTGATTCGAAATGGCCAATACCAGTTCACCTCAGCTCACTGACACTTGGGATACTCGTCTTTGTGTGTTCCAATTCGTTTTAGGTGACTTCTAGATTTTCCTAGATTCCTACTGTATACACTCCAAATTCTGAGTTGATATTAATAAACCTGTTAACACGGGCTTTTGTGGCTGTCCCTTCTCGGTTTGCGTTGTGCTTCCTCAGCAAATGGAGTTCCCGAAGCCTTTACCCCCAAAGCTGTACTCCATGCATGTCGTCATGGTCAACTTGACTTTGAGGAGGCAGCTCTTCCTCAGTCGTCTTTTGAGTACCTTCTGACCCGAGGGACTCATTTTCTGGCACTCTTGGGGGTGGTGGTGGCGTGGCCTTTTGTATAAGAAAGAGGCCAAGCAGAGCTGAATCCTCTTTGGCCCTTTCCCTTCTGCTGGAACGAATCTCCTACCTGGTTCCTCAGCCTCCTGCGGTGTCACCTGCTGATCCCCTCAGCAGACTGTGGACAGTGGATTCATTCAGCTGACTTCAAATTCATTTGCCTTTCCACCTGCCCAAGCCGGTCTCCCTGCTGCCTCTGCTCCGTCATCCTGCTTCCGATTCCTCAGCTTCCACAGGTCAAGAGAAGCTGACTTGAACCTAACTGGATCTACCTGGTTCTAAAACGGTGTAAGCCATTCCTCGATGTAAATCTCTTCCTGGACTGTATAGACACACACAAGCATCCCTGGGTTTTGTTTGGGCCGGGTCTGAACTAGTCATCCCCTGTTTGGACTAAGCTGAAGCAGGTCCGGGCTGTGCACGTGCTTCCCGGCACGTCCCTGAGGTCAGCAGCAGCCGGTGTCAGATAAGATAACCGGTGAAACCAGATGTTCTGGGCAAGCAATTCTCGGAGTTTCCAGACCCCATATGCTGATTGCCATAATTGCCATACATTTCTCACCACCCCTTTAAAAACCCTCACCCCCAGCTGCTGAGCACGACTTCCCTGACCGAACCTCATCCGGGAGCTCCCGCCCCCCCTAATAAAGCTATTTCCGTTTCTGCTCTCCCTTGTCCTGTCAGCTATGTCCGTCTTCCTCCCTGCGCCTCAGTTCCCCTTCACATTTGCTGCGCAAAACCCGGGAGAGGTAGGGCCATGGGCTCCGGGCTGTCCCGGCCCTGCTTTGGCTGGGACGCAGCCCACCCCCTCTCTTCTCGAACCTCCGGAGCCTGTCTGAACAAATGACTTCTGGTCAGGATCTCTCTCTGTCTGTTCGTTCTGTCTCGTTTGTCTTCTTTGTCGCTCTGGACACCGAGGACCAGCAAACTCATACGGGAACATCGGGTCCGCGGGAGGCCAACTAGCTGAACACCCTGAAAAGCAACCCAGAGGAGCTGGGAATGACTGCGTTTCCTGAAAGGGGTGCGACCATAAGGTCAGTTTCTCGCGTCCATCTTTCCCCTGTGTCTCTCGTCTCTCATGTGGCCTCCAGCCTTTTGTCTCTGTGTTTACCTCCTGGGATTCCTGCTGATAAGAGGACTCCTAGCACTAGGCTGAGCAGTCACTGCACCTTCTTCCTGGGCTGGAACACAGAGGGTGTGTCTTAGCCTTTCTACCTGTGGGTGTATTCTGCGTCTGCAGCCCGGCAGTGCTTTCTCTAAAACTTTCCGCTTCCCCTTCCTCTCACCCTAACAAAGGCCTAACTAAACTCCATTTTTACAGGCATAAAGCCAGGCCCCCTCCCCCTCCTCGGCTTCCATTGTGTCTCTCTCTGATCCGAGGTCCCTGTCTGCC
>NW_022111372.1:50617394-50618615 GCF_000313985.2 Echinops telfairi
TACCAATTGGACAATGAGTTGCACTAGCCAGAAAATAGCACTTTCGATTTTATCGTTCTCTGCAACCTCAACAATTTTTGTCAACAAACTCACAAATAATCAGAAGTCCCTTATGTTCGGGTCTTTTTCTTTCTTCACTCCCGTCCCTCTCTACTGCCTGTCACCCTGTTCAAGGTCTCTTAGCCAAACACTCTCTTAATCAAGTCCCTCACAGTACTCTTCCGTCTTTCTCCGGACCCCTGACTCCTTATCCGCGCCCCCAGGAAGGCCTCCTCCATATTCTGGGTACCCCTCGCCATCACCTCCTCCGCTACCCCCTCAACTCCCAGAGGCTGAGGCACTGTGCCTTGGACACCCGCCCCCTCCCTGAGCCAGACCTTCAGGCTCTCTGGAGTCTCTCTCTCTTCCCTTCCGGCTCCCTCTCTGCTCAGCCTCTTCTGAGCCAACACTCACAGCTTCCAACAGACCTCTCCCAGATAGGGAAGCAGAGCACAAATCAATGGTCGCCACCCTGAGACTGGGAGGAGGGTGGGGTCAGAAAGCTCCTGGGAGTAACAACGTTAATCGTTGCACTTTTGATTTCAATATCCTCTGAAATCTCGACAATCTCTGCCAGTAAACTCACAAATAGTCTGAGGTTCTGTACGTCCAGGCCGCCTTTCCTCTGAGCTCCCGTCCCTTTCTCTGTATTTCCTGCTCCCCTTCCCAAGTCCTCTTGACTAAAGAAAATTCCTCCTCTCCTCCTGCTTCTGCACCCCCTCTGGTGTCTGCCTTTTCAGACCTGCCTGAACACCTTGTGGCCCTTCCTACTCACCCCTCTCCCTATTCTGGACACCCGGAGCCCCCATGTCATCTTCACCTGATCTACCTGCCTCGCTGGAGGAACCTGAGTCTGCACTGTGCTGGTTGGCAAGCACACGCGATCGCAGAACCCCCCCTTGTCCTTTGTCCACTCAGGAAGTGGCCGGGACTGAGAGAGTGGTCTGGTTCATGTTCCCTTCTCTCTCACTGATTTATCTCAGATGGAAAAGCATTTAGCCTCCCTTATAATGATCCCACCACCTATATTAAGGAGTTTCAATTTTTAACTCAAGCTTATGATTTGTCCTGGCATGATATTTTTGTCATCCTTTCCTCCACCCTAACTGCAGATAAGAGGGAACACATTTTTCTCACTGTTCAGCAGCACTGATCAGGTTCATTTAACCCACCCTGATCTAG
>NW_022111372.1:50622381-50626898 GCF_000313985.2 Echinops telfairi
ATTGCCATAATTGCCATACATTCCTCAACACCCCTTTAAAAACCTTCGCCCCCAGCTGCTGAGCACAACTTCCCTGACCTGTTGGCCTAGGTCACAGAACCTCATCCGGAGCTCCCCCTAATAAAGCTATTTCTGTTTCTGCTCTCCCTTGTCCTGTCAGTTATGTGCGTCTTCCTCCCTGTTCCTCAGTTCCCCTTTACAGTTTTGTTTCTCTTGAGAGCCCAGTCTAACATGAACCCACAGATTGGAGAAAAATGCTTAGTGATGAGAGACCAAGGAAAGGGCTCATATAAAAACTCTGTAGAAAACCACAACACCTTAATAAGAAAAATACAAATAACTCAATCAAAAATAGGGCACAAGACACAAATAGATCATTTACTAAGATGACATCATATGGCCATTTACTAAGGCCAATAATCATATGAAGGGATATTTGCATCCTGTTAGCAATAAGAGAAATGCATATTAAAACAATGACGACCTTGACACTGTTAGCAACATTTGTGAAAATCCAGAAAAATAATAAATGCAGGAGAGGATGTGGAGAAATTGGAATGCTCATAAATTGCTGGTGGGATTGTAGAATTGTAGAACTACTATTGAAATTAGTATAGCACTTCCTTAAGCAAATGCAGATAGAAATACCTTGTGATCCTGCAAACTCTCCACTTGGAATACACCCTAAAGAAATAAAGAACAAGCAACAAACAGACATACACACGTCTATGCTTATTGCAGCTGTTTCTATAATAACCAAAAGATGGAAACAGTCAAAAACTCTGACCAGAGCGGAGTGGATAAACCAACCCTGGTACATTCCTACAATGGAATATTTTGCATCCTTAGAAAACAATGTCGAGTCTGTCAACTATCTTAAAACATGGACAAAATTAGAGAACATTGTGTTTAGCAAAGTCAGTCAATCTCCTAAGGAAAAATATTTTATGACACAATTATTATTAAGGAAAATTTCAAAGAAAAATGGTTTTCATAGCAAACGATAAGACTTTGGGACTATGATGAGGCCAGGGGCAGGGGGTCGGGGGAGAAGGAGTGGACAGGAAACTATGGAGGGGGGAGAGTGGAAGAGAAAAAGGAGACAAAAAGAAGCGCTTGTCTGGAGGTGTTTAAAAGGATCCTGTTACTGGTGTGCTTTGATGAAAGGGCAAGAATAGGTCTTTCTCGGTCAGCGGGATTTTCCACACAAAAGGGAAAGCAAATACATCAAGCCCCAAAAATCTAAATGAAAAATTTAATAGAGTTAGAATTTTCTAAAAGAGAGAAAGGTCACAGCCTTAAGCCCCCTCCAGACTTTCCCATCCCATCTAAACCTGGGTCTGAGGGCTCTAAAACGGAGAAAGGTCCAACAGAAACAGACGTGGACTCGTTTCTGACGTCCAAGTTTGTTTCAAACACAGCAAAACTGTTGGCCATGGACTAAGGAAAGAAGACTGAAGAAGAACCGATGCACTTGAATTACGGTGCCGGCAAAGAGCTCTGACAGCACCGTGGACCCGGAAGAACAAATCTGTCTTGGAAGAAGCACGGCAGAGGGCTCCTTCCCAGAGAGGACGGCAAGACTTTGTCCCCATGCCGTGGACGTGCTTATCGGGAGAGAATGGTCCTTGGAGAAGGACGTCATGCTTGGTAAAATAGAAGGGCAAAGTCAACGAGGAAGACCCTGGACAAGGTAGAGCGACACCGTGGCTAGACAATGGGTGTAACCATAGTAACGATGGTGAGCACCTGGCAGGCCACGAGAAGCTGCACATCCACATCTTTCCGTAAACTCCTCCAGTCACTTCATGTAGGAGAGCTACTTTACGTTTTTTTGTTTGACGGTGGTGTCGGCCAAATGAGACACGCTCGGGTCTGTTGTACACGGGTCCTACTTTTAGAACGTTTGCCCAATAAGTTAGAACCTGCCGTTCCGGGCCAGCCTCAGGTTATCTACTCGAGTCTATACCCCCACTCTCACATGCAAGCAAACCCATATGATTTATAGGTCTCGGCCTTTTTCTCAAGCTAATGGCTTCCTGTGGACAGCCGATGGCAGCAGCCTGGACTGGAGCCTCCTGGCCTGGGAAGGAACTGTGGACAGATTGGGGCCGTGGAGGCCTGTGCAGCGCTGGCTGGCAGGGCCAGCGTCTGCTCCCTGGCGAGTCTCCCGATTGTTTTGGACCTTCGCTTGTGTAGACTGTTCTGTTCTCAACCTACTGATACTATTTTTAGGGACTCATTAGGATCCTCATTAAGAGTTGTTAGCACATCAAAACAATGTTGGTGGGGGTTGGCAGAGGGCGGCTCCCTGAATGCTACCAGTTGTCTGGGCGCAGGGAAGGGACAAGGTGGCAGTCACGGGATTCCTGAATGCTCTCTGCTTCAGAGGGTGTGCTCCCTCCAGCAATGGAGCCCTGGTGGTGTAGTGGGCTATGCATTGGGCTGTGAACTGCCAGGTCGGCTGTTTGAAACCACTAGTCTCCCCTTGGGAGAACGATGAGGCTTTCTACTCTTGTAAAGGGTGACCTTCTGGGCAGCCCACAGGGGCAGTTCGCTGGGGTCCTTTAGGAGCCTTCTGAGGTGGAATGGACTTGCTGGGTTTCCTCCTGGAGTTTCCCCAGCACACACTATGGGAACCCCTCCTGTGTGCAGGACACCGTGGGCGTGGTGAACTTCTCTGGTACCAGTGGCCGTTGAACCAACTTGGACTCATGCCAACCCAGGGTGTGCCTGAGAGGCACAGGGTTTCCAGGGGCCGACTTCTCATCAAGGTAATGCTGGGCTTTTCCCTGGAGCAGTGCTTTCCCCCAAACACCGTCATCCTTCCCCCTAGCACTTGAGTGTGTGAACCATTTCTACCACCCAGAGACTCACCCCATCAGCCACCCCAGTCTCACTCCCCATCCCCCCACTCCTCACTGCCCACTCTGCTGAGCTGACCTTCTTCCTCCTCCTCCCACAAGTGGTCTTCTTCCCCCCTCCTTTCATTCCTCCCAGGCCTCAGCCGAAGCATCCCAGATCTTCCAGACTCCCTGGCTGCTTTTGCCAAACCCTCAGCCATCACGCTCCAGCCCCAATTTGTGACGTGGTGCTGGCTTGCCTGAGGCGGTGATGCTGGAAGCTATGCCACCACTATTTAAAATCCCAGCAGGGCCAGCCATGGTGGGCAGGTTTCAGCACAGCTTCCCCCTCAGAACAGACCAGGAAGAAAGGCCTGGTGATTTACTTCTGAAAATGAGCCCCAGGAAGCCCTGTCCAGTGCTGAAAGCGAAGGTCCTCCCACGGAGACTGCAGCCGTGAGCTGGACGATGGACCGCAGGACTGAGCACACCCACGAGGCCGGGGCAGGACCCGGCCAGGTTCCGTTCTCTTGTGTGTGCTGTGGACAATGACTGGCTGGCAGCTAACAACCATGGAATGACTGGGTTTCTGTCTGTCTGTCCCCGAGGCCCACCATGAGCTCCTCGAGGGCAGGGACCTCGTCCTAGGGGTCTCCAGCTTCCGTGTAGTGGCAGGCACAGAGCAGGTACTCCTTTGACATCTGCTTACCAAACACAAACCACAAGGAGGAAGGACCATGTGGGCATGCCCTGGGCCACCTGCTTCATCACCGAGGAATAAAGCAGCCTCTTTCTTAAGAAATCCCTGAGGTCGGCCAGCCGAAGGAGTGTGCATGCAGGTGAGCTCTCACAGTCACTTCTCCGGCTCATCTCGGTGCTGCACCAGGGCTACGGCAGGGGAGCGCCTGCCGGCCCACCTTCCCTCCCCTCTGGCCAGCTGCCTGGAGGAGCCTCAGGCATGCCAGCAGCAGGCTGAGCTCAGGCCCGGGCATCCCAGGGCCAGGCTGTGCCAAGAGATTACTTCTCAGAGTAATTAAGATGGAATTAAAAATTAATTCTTTCCTTCAGTCTGATTGCATTTCAAGGGATAAACTGAGTCTTGGGGCTTTCATGCCTCCCCCCCCCTCCCTAAATCAAATTGGACTGTGTTTTCAGAGGTGGGAGAAGTGAGGGTGCTGGAATGAATTCACCAGCTAAAAATTCCTGGGGAGGGAACTTGGTGAGTCAACCCTGGGAGTGGATGGGCTCATAGGTGCAGCTGCTCTGACCCTGAAGGTCTACATCTGTGAGCCTGGCTCCCTGGAAGCCCACATGTCTGTGCTGGAGACGGGGAGTCCTGGTCTCTCTGTTCTCGTCACTGCCATGCAGGAGGCCCAGCTGCCTCTTCTGCTCCAAGAGGGAATGAGCTGGATCCGCCAGAGTCCGACTCCCGAGCCCCAGCTTCTCCTCTGTGAAATGGGAGCAAGAGGGGAGGGTTGAGAACTCTATGGTACACAGGTTAGGTCAGGAGCCAATAAATGAGTGGGTTTCCACAGCCAACAACTGCAGATCACAGGTGAACATGTCCTTCCTCCTCTCTCCCTTCTCTCCTTTTATATTATGTTCACTTAATCAGTCCATCTGTCTGTCGCTAGAGCAATGTGTTCCCAGGGTACACAGTTGTATGCCGGTGTT
>NW_022111372.1:50628004-50648038 GCF_000313985.2 Echinops telfairi
TGCCCATCATAAAAAAACCTTTAAAGAGATGTACATTTCTGATTTGACATATTGTCAAACCGTCCTCCACGGGACTCGTCCCCACCTGCAACGCGTGAGTGTGCTGGCTCACGCGTCCCTACCCTGGCCCGGTGCTCTGATCTCTGCCAGTTTGGGATGTCTCGGTGCCATGTTTTATAAATGAAGCGTTCATTTAAGCCTGACATACCTACAGAAAGGAGAATAAAAAGCCCAAACCGTACGTGTACAATCTGGTGAGTATTCACCTGGAAATCTGCATCGAGATCAGGATGCAGAACAAGATCCGACACCCCAAGAGGCCCCTCAGGGCCCCTGCTCCCCAAGGCCGGCTTCCACCTGACCTCCAAGACTGTAGATTAGTTCTGCCTATAGTTGGACTTCCTGTAAATGGAACCTCTCTACCGATGGCTATGGACAGAGTAGGCAGCGTATATACTCTTTTGCCCGGCTTCTTTGGATCTGCATCTAAATGCTAGCCTCAAGGTCGCAGGTTCAAACCCACCGGCCACTCCACAGGAGGAAGAAGAGATGGTCTGCTCTTGTAAAGATTTACAGCTTCTAAAATCCTCCACTAGAGTCACTGTGAGTTGGCCCTGATGCAAAGGTTGTGGGATGGTGTCTTACTAAATAACTCTACTGTAAGTTATTTATTCATTCTACTACTGATATGGAAGTTGGGGTCTACCCACAGGCACCACAGAAGAAAGGTCTGGTGAGCCTTTTCTGAAAAACCAATCAGTGGAGCCCTTAGGGAGTACAGTTCCACTCTGACACACACGGGTCAACCGTGAGGCAGAGCTGTAGTTCACTGTCGATGGACCGTTGGCTTGGCTCCCATTTGGGACTGTCACAAATGGCGATGTACTGAATGCTCTTGTACCTATCATCTGGTAAACTCATATCAGTATGAGATGGTTGGTATATATCAGGAGGTAGAATTGCTGGGTCATAGGTAATGCAGCTGTCGGGGACGCTGCCACACGACTACCCCAAGTGACATTCCCAATTTACCCTCTTGCTGTGACGTGATGATGAGACTCCCAACAGACCCACGTCCTCATCAGCACTTGATAATGCTTGACTTTAAGTCCTCGGTAGTCCTTATCTAAGGATCATGAAATTTATTTCTCTGATGACCCAAGGAGGTAGCCACCCTTTCCTGTGCGTTTGTGAAATGCCCATGGCAAGTCTCTTGACCATTTTTTGATTGGGCTTTCTATCTTTTACTTATTGGTTTGTTGGAGTTTTTATATGCTCTGGGTAGAAGTCCTTTGTCAGTGACATGGGAGAGAGAATATCTCCTCCTTCTCTGTGTTGGTGAGAGCCTGTGTCAGCGAGTCACTCCTGGGTGAAGGTAGGGGTGGAGACCAACCTGTTCATGAGATCAGAGTCTCATAACACCTCCTTGGGGGTGTGGACCTTGTCTAAGAGACACCTTAAGCAGAGCCCAGATCTTTCTTGCCCCTTCGCCTTCCACTGCATCTGGATCCTGTGTCTACTTCATCGATCTCTTGTTGTGCTATCTGCCAATCGAGAAGATATTAGCCAACTGCCGACCTTGGATTTATTTGGCCAACTTCAGATTCATCTACCTCTGCATCCACCAGGCTGTGGCCCTCTTGTTTCGTCATCCCACGCCCTGATAAGCCTGTGGCTTACCTCTGACCTCCAGACTTCAGCTAGACTGGACTTACCTACATCTACAACTGTGCAAGCCATTTCTTGATATAATTCCCTTTCTATAGACATGCACATACAAGTGTCACTAGTTTTGCTTCTCTAGAGCACCCAACCTAACATGCTTTCTGTGACTTGATTTCTCACTGTCTTAATAGACCTTTGGATGAACAGACGTACTCAATTTTAAGGCAATCCAGTTTATTGATCTTTTTCTTGACACTAATGCTTTCTGCATCCTGTTTAATAAACCTTTGTCTTCTCCACAATGGCAAAGATATTCTTCAAAGCTATCTTTTAGATGCTTTATTATTTTACTTTCAATATGGTGTGAGGTAAGGGTCAAGATTAAATTTTATTCCATGTGGAGAGCTACTTGATACTGCACTATTGATAGAAAGGCCATTTTTTCTCACTGCTCTGTGATTTCAGCTTTGTAAAGTTCAAATGATCTCATATATGTGTGTATCTGCTCCTGGACTATATTCTATTCCATTGGCCTATTTGTTTACCCCTGTGCCTATAATCTACTTAATAATGCTGTATAAATAAGCAATCTTTATAATAAATCTTAATATCTGCTAATGTAAGTCCTCCTGTTTTATTTTCCTTCCTGAGGATTGTCTTGTATATTTCATGTCCTTTATTTATATACGTTATTTAGAATTAGCTTGTCAGTTTCCACAAAGAAACCTCCTGGGATTGTGATTTCACTGAATCTACATGCCAATTTGAGGGTAACTGGCATCTTTATAAAGTTCAGTCTTTCACACTATAAACTAGCATCTCTCCAATTATTTAGGTTCTAAAATTTTTTCTCAATAATATTTTATAGATCTCAGCATTGACATGTTATGTATCTTTTGTAAGTTATCTCTTGATATTTAATTTATCCTACTATAACTTTCATCACTTTTTAGGTCTCATTTTTTAATTCTTATATATATCAGTAAGAATTATTATATATATATAGAAAGAGAGAGTAAGAATTCTTATATATATATATATATAGAGAGAGATTGTATCAAATAACCTTGCCAAATTAATTTATTGACTCCAATATCTTACCTAGAGATTCTTGTGAACTTTCTACAAACACAATCATGTTACCCATGAATGACAGCTTTCTTTCTTCCTTCGAAGCTCTCTTCTTTCCACTTTGTTGATAAGCCTTTCTGCCCTGCATACGAGAAACCTCTAGTGCCATGTAGAATTGAAGTGTAGCGAGTGAGCACCTTTATCTCACCTATAATCTCAGAACAATTTTAGCTTTCATTATTAAGTATGATGTTTACTGTAAGTGTCTTAAGTATATGCTCTGTAATATTAAGAAGTTTCTACTACTGGCTTGCTAAGAGCTTTCTGAAATTTGTAAGTAAATTGGCAAAATTAATGATTGATGCTCTTTTCTATAGACTTGATTTTTAGTTTATTAATTGCTACTCATATCTTGTTGTTTCTTTTCTTCTAAGTATTTTTTAAAGAATAAAGATACTGTTCTCTTCTAATTCTAAATGAGTAATTTTCATTTAGTCTGTTTCCTTAAAAAATTTTAAAGACTATACATTGCCTCTAAAAATGGCTTTAGCTATACCTCCACAGATTTTGTTATCTTGTGTTTTTAGCATCGTTCTGTTTAAAATATTTTGTCATTTCCATGATGGTTTGTTTTGAGCTGTGATTAGTTAGAGAAATATTGTAATATTCCCTAACATGTAGGGATTTTTAGAATTATTTTTCTAACTTGGTTTCTAGTTGAATCCCAATATGGTCAGAAGAGTATAACCTGAATGGTGAACTGTTTTGAAATGTGTAGAGATTCATGTTAAGGCATAATGTATGATTCATTTTGGTAAATGTTTCACGTGTGCATGAAAGTAATATGCATCCTGAAGTGCAGAGCTAGATAATATAGGTATTATCCAAATATCCTATATCCTCACTGGTTTTTTGTCTGTTTCTTTTAAACATTAGTGAGAGAAGTATGCTAGACTCCCATGACAGTGGCTCTTTACATCTTAACCATTAATAGCACACACAAGTAAAATTTGTTGAGATAATTTTATAGCAGTTACAGCAGCACACTGACGGGAGACTGGCCAGGATTCAAGCCTGATTCAGAAGAGGACATGAAACAAGGGGGTATCGATGATGTCTGATGGATCTTGACTGAAAGCAGAAAATACTAGAAGGATGTTTACTTGTGTTTTATTATTTATGCAAAGGCATTAGACTGTATAAAAAATAATGGGTAGCATTGTGAAGAATGGAAATTCCAGAACCCTTCCTTGTGTTCCTACAGAACCTGGACACAGACCAAGAAGCAGTCATGCAAACAGTACAGTGGGGTTCCCGCATGGTTCAAACCAAGACTAGTGTGTGTCAGGGTTGCATCCTCTCACCGTACTTATTCTGTGTGTATGCAGAGCAAATAGAATCTGGAGTGTAAGAAGAACTGGGCCCCAGCATCAGAGGAGGGCTCCTTAACAACCTGTGATATGCAATGACATGGCTTTGCTTACGGAAAGGGTAAGGGACTCGAGGAGGAGCAGATACTACATCTACAGAACGGAATGACTAAAGAAACAAAGTTCCTCACAGCCGGACCAACCTGCAACATCATGATAAACGGAGAAAAGATTGGAGTTGCCAAGAATTTGATTTTACTCAGCTCCACCATCAATGCTCATGAAAGCAGCAGCCAGTCAATCAACTGGTGCATCCCATTGGGCAAATCTGCTGCAAAAGACATCTTTAAAGTGTTCAAAAGCAAAGATGTCACAGGTGCACCTGACCCAAACCATGGTTTTTCAATTACTTCATGAACGGTGAGGTGGCATCAAAACCAACATGCATGAAGAAAGCAGTAGTTCATTAAAAAGGCAGGAAATAAAGAAAAGATTGGCATGGATCTTGGAAGAGAGTCTGAAACTTTCTCTTAATCACAGAGCAACTAAGGCAAATGGAAGAAATGATGTAGTCAAAGAACTGAACAGAAAATGCCAAAGAGCAGTCGGAGAAGACAGTAAAATATTGAAATGTGCAAATGTGCAAAGATCTAGAATTAGAAAACCCCAAAGGAAAAGGAAAGAACTCAAGAAGATATTCAAACCTTGAGTCACAATATTGAAAAATTCTAAGGGCTAAATATTGAATAATGCATGAAGTGTCAAAAGAAGATGGAAAGAATACACAGTGTCGCTGTACAAAAAGAACCAATTTAAGAGGTAGCATATAAGCAAGAACCAAAGGTATTGAAGGAAGAAGTCCAAGCTGCACTGGAAACATTAGCCAAAAACAAGGCTCCAGGAATTGGTGGAATACCAACTGAAATGCGTCAACAAGCTGAGGAAGCGCTGGAAGCACTCACTCGTCTATGCCAGGAACTAGAGAAGACAGTTACTTGGCCAACTGACGGGACAGATCCATATTTTTACCCATTCCAAAAAAGAGTGACCCAACAGAATGCTCAAATGAACGAAGTAGATCACTGATATCATGTGCAAGTACAATTTTGCTGAAGATCATCGTTGGCAGTGGTACATTGATAGGCTGGATTCAAAAGAAGACCCCGAACAAGGGATATATCATTGCTGACATCCGATGGCTCTTGGCTAAAAGCAGACAATATGAGAAAGATGTTTACTTGTGTTTATTGACTCTGCCAAGGCATACAATTGTGTGGATCTTAACAAACTATGAGAAGAAGGGGAATTCCAGAACACGTCATCGTGCTCATGTGGAACGTTTGTATGGACCAGAGTCAGTTGTGCCAAGAGAACAAGGGCATACTGAATGGCTTAACATCAGGAAATGTAGGCGCAGAGTTGTATCCTCTCACCATCCTTATTCAATCTGTATGCGGGGCAAATGACCGGAGAAAATGGATTTTGAAGAAGAATGTGGCATTGGTATTAGAGAAAGGCTTGTAAACAACCTGTGATGTGCAGATGACAAAACATTGCTTGCTGACTCTAAGGAAGAGGTGAAGCCTGTGCTGATGATGATCAAGGACGTGCTGATGATGATCAAGGACGTGCTGATGATGATCAAGGACGTGCTGATGATGATCAAGGACGTGCTAATGATGATCAAGGACGTGCTGATGATGATCAAGGACGTGCTGATGATGATCAAGGGCGGCGGCCCTCAGTATGGATCACAACTCAATGTAAAGAAAACCCAAATCCTCACAACCGGACCAGTAGGTAATTTCGTGAATAATAGAGAAAAGATAGAAGTTGACAAGGATTTTGTCCTGCTTGGATCCACAATTAATGCTCATGGAAGCCGCAATTAAGAGATCAAGGGACACATTACATTGGGTAAATCTGCTGCATAAGGCCTCTTTAAAGTGTTGAAAAGCTGTATCCCTTGGTGCACATTTCTGTTATTTGTCCCCCTGTGTGTGTGTTGTACATCCATCATTGCTGTCAGTTCCCCCTTTCTCCCACCCCTCCTCCCTGTACCCTTATCGTATCGTTACTCCGTTACTGTTTCTGAGGACTTTATTGGTCCTGGAATCCATGTGTTGAAAGCACTTATCTGTACTAATGTACATATTCTGGTCTAGCAGGGTTTGTGAGGTAGAACTGGGGTCATAATAGGGGGTGGTGGTGGGAAACATTACGGAACTAGTGGTATGTTGTGTGTTTCATCGGTGCCATACTGCACCCTGGATAAATTGTCCCCTCTGTGTGACCCTTCTGTGAGGGAATGTCCAATGGACTACAGATGGGTTCTGGGTCTTCACTCTGACTACTTACCTTCACATTGATATAATTGTTTGTTTTTGATCTTTGGATACCTGATCCCATAGACACCTCATGATCACACAAGCTGGTGTGCTTCTTCCATGTGAGCTTTGTTGCTTCTCTGCTAGATGGCCACTTGTTTAACTTCAAGCCTTTAAGACCCTAGACACTATATCTTTTGATAGCCGGGCACCATCAGCTTTCTTCACCACATTTGCTTATGCACCCATCTTGCTTTCAGTGATCATGTTGGGAAGTTGAGTATCACACAGTGTCAGGTTATTAGAACAAAGTGTTCTTGTGTTGAGGGAAGACATAAGTAGAGGCCCAGAGTCCATCTGCTGCCATAGACCAATACCCCTATCTTTATATATTAATATATTTACATACGTACATGTCTATATTTATACCTCTCTGTATAGCTTTTACCTCCTAGTTCTTTCCTCTATTTCCTTTACTTTTCCTCCTGCCCCACTATCATATTCTCCCTTCATTCGGCTCTCAGTAATTCCTCTCGGCTACATGACAGTTGATCAAACACCACCAGACATTCTACACCCTCCTTGTTGTAGATTTTAGATCCCTTGTTGTTGCCCTGTCCCTGAGTTTGTTAGCTGTTCCCTTCCACCCAACCCCACTCCTCCTCGCCTGTGTTCCTCCGGAACTGTCAGTCCCGTTGGTTTCTCCTCAGGATTGTTTATCTTATACAGGTAGACATAAAATAGGGTGGGGGCCTATAAATGGTTCCAGGTCTATCTGCTGACTTTTATGAATGTCCCTCAACCAGGGCTGGTGGGGTACCAAGTACTGCCTCAGAGTCTAAAGTCTATTTTCGGGGTTCCTCGGGGACTTCATGACTTTGCTCCCATTGCTGCTCAGTTGTGCTCCCCTCATGATTTGCCCTGCTGTGGGGGGTGGAGTGGTGGGTGTCAGACCAGACACACTTCCCACACTGTGTCTCCAGTGCTGTCCCCTGTAGCGCTGTGGGCTATTAAAGGAACGTTGTGTCATGTGCTGGGCCTGGCCCTATGTTCCTCTCTGTGCATTCGCTGCTCTGAGCAGGAATGCCATCCTTGGGGTGTGGTGGACCAGGATGAGGTCCACTCTTTCTTGTCCTTTGCCTCTTAGATTGCTCCCATGTGGGTGGGGCAGACTGGCCACTCTCCCCAGCCTGTATCTTCAATGCTGTCCTCTCTTGTACATTATTCTATGGAAAGGGTCCACATAGCTCGGATTGGGGCCAGCCCCGCAGTCGTCTCTGTGAATGTACTGCTCCGTGCCGCTCTGTTGCCCTCATGGCTTGGTCTCTCTCCCTTTCCTGTGGAGACAGACAAAATTCTCCCCATGGGTATGGAGATGAATATATATATATATGTATATATAATTTATTAAGGGTTATAATTTATTAAAGGAGTGGGAAGGAGGGAAAAAAGAATGTTTTGAAAATGATAGTGGCAACATATGTCCAAGTTCACTTGTTATAATTGCTTTATGGATTGTTATAATATCTGTAAGAGTCCTGTGTTTGTCTGGGTAGATTAGAGAAACAAATTCATAGACACTCATATGTGTATAGGAAAGAGCTTTATATATAAGAGCAATTGAATCTGAGAAAACATCCCAGCCCAGTCCAGATCAAGTCCATAAGTCCAATATTAGCTCATATGTCTGATACCAATCTATAAATTCCTCTTCAGGCTCACGAAACACGCAATGATACCGAATGCAGGAAGGTAACAGGCCACTGGGTGGAGAGTCTTGTGGATCCCGTGGTGTTGTAAGCATCTCAGCGCTGGCAGGGGTCTCCACGTGGCTTCCTCAACTCTGAGGCTCTGGCTGCCATTAGCCTGTCTCCATGTGGCTTGTCAACAAGAATGTCTCAGAGGGACTAAGCGTGTGTCCTGCCTCCAGTGAGCTATTTATCTCCTTAGCGCCTCCAAACGAGGTCATCAAGCTGCGACCTGATTGACAGGCTAGACTCCCCTTCCCTCTTAATCCTCTCGAATGGACAACAGAGTATGTAACTACCACAAGCCCCCAATAGATTCACTCTTCTTCTCCATTGATCTCTGTCTGTCTTCCACCAATACCATGCTATCTTGATTACTGAAGCCTTAAAATAAAACTTGCAAAGAGCCCTGGTGGCATAGTGGGTTACTTACTGGGCTGCAAACTGCAAGGTCAGTGGGTCAAAACCACCAGCTGCTCCACAGGAGAAGGTGAGGCTTTCTGCTCCTGCCAAGAGATATAGTTCTGGAAACCCACAGGGGCAGTTCCACCATGGTCTAGAGAGTTTCTATGAGTCAGAACGGACTTGATGGTGGGGTGAGTGAATTATAATAAGCTTGAAATGTGATATGATAAGCTCCCCAACTCTTCTTTTTCGCAATGCTTTGCTTTTTCTAGATCCTTTGTATTTCAGTATAACCTTGAGCATCCACTTGTCCAGTCTTAGAAACTAAGAATGATAGAAATCTCTCATTGAATGAATTGATCAGTCTGGTGACAACTGACATCATAATTACATTGGGTCTTCTGATGCCCGAGCACAATGTATTCCTCCATTTATTTAGATTTTTAATTTCTTTCAGCAATAGTTTTAATTTTGCATGTGTGGGTCTTACATATCTTGTGTCAAATTTATTATCTCCTTTTTTTGTTTTCATTTTTAGAATTTCCATTTGATCTTTTTTCCCCTCACAGTTTCCAGTTCTCTGCTGAGCGTCTCCTTCTTGTCATCTAATTTCTTGAATATATTAAAGTCCGACTCTTGATACATCAAGTCTCTGGCTCCCCTGTGGATATGCGTTTCTGCTTGCTGTTTTTCTCTTGATTTTTGTCTCACTCTTGGATTTCTGCGCCTGTATTTTTTCACCAAATAGCAGGCATAATAGAGGGCCATGGGGATGATCACTGGAGACTCTGGATGGTTTTATTATCTCCCTCCAGGGAGGATTCACACTTACTTTTTGCTTAAAAGGGGAGGAGGGAGCGGGGTGGTGGTGGTGGGGTTTGGGGGGGCGTGTGAGGAAGCCACTTCTGGTTGCACTGATTCAACTGGGCTCCAGCCCTTCGAAGTGCTGCCTGAGCTGTGGTGCCCACGCTCAGGGGCGAGCACGGCGGGGCCTCCAAGCAAAGCCTGGGCTCCTCACCAGGCGCCGGTGGGTAGCAAACACCTGTAACACAGACGTCACCTGAACCATCTCTCAGTGTCTAACCCATGGCTCGCCTTAGCCTCACAGCTGGGGCAACCACCACCATTATCTGCTTCCAAAATGGAGCAGGGACTATGGACTGCTGTGGACTGTGGGCTGCTTCCCTCACCTGGAACAGGGACTCTGTACCCATGAAGGGTATTCTCCACCCTCCCCCACCCCGGGGCTTGTCTTGGTTTCCTGGGGTGGCCCTGACAGAAACCCCGCAAGAGGGTGCCTTTAAAGGACAGACATTTATTTACTCACAGTTCTGGAGGCCAGAAATCCAAATCCAGTCTTAGGGCCAAGGGGAGTGGGGGGGTCCTTCCTCTCTATTGCAGCTCTGAGTAGCTCCAGCCCCCCCTGTCTCTATTGTCTGTCTTCCTATGACCCCTGTGTGCATCCCTTCAGCCGCTCCGCTCTGTTTGTACCTCAGAAGTGGTTAGGCTGAGGCCGGCTCTCCCTTGCCCTCACTTACTCACACGGCCAACGCAACCGCTCTCCCCGCTGTCCTCTGTGCTGCTGCGATGAGTGCACTCGAGCCCAGTCCAGCACCCAGTGGACCCGTGTGACACAGTCCAACTGCCCCGTGGGATTTTCGTGGTGGTGATCGTTCCTGAAGCCGACCCCCAGGTCTTTCTCTGGCCGGGTCACTGAACGGATCTGCACCACCAGCCTTTGGGTAAGCAGCCAAGCCTTTAAGCTACTCGGCCACCAGGGCTCCTGAGGCCCTATTCACCCTAACCAGCCCCAGCTCCCTGCCAGCGCGTCAAGGATGACTCCTAGGAGCCCCCTGGGACAGAGCCGAACTGCCCCCGTGGGTTTCAAAGGCCTCGAGTCTTTACAGGAGTAAAAAGCACCCCCATGCTCCAGTGGGGTGCCTGGTGGTTTCACACTACTAACTTCGTGGGTAGCACAATGCGTCATTTACAGGTACACCCCCTAATTCCAAACAGTTGCTGTTGAGTGCCCTGTGGCACCCCATGGATCACTGGGTAGACCTGGGCTCCACGAGGTTTGCATGGCTGTAGCCTCTCAGGATCAGCTCGCCCGGACCTTTCTCCCCATGTGCCACCAAGTGGGTTAGAGCTGCCAACCTTGTGGTTAGTAGCTGGTTGCCTACCCCTTTGCACTACTTCCCTCAAACTCACTGCCGGGGAGTCGATGTGGACTCACGGCAATCCCACAGAACAAGGGAGGGGTGCCCCTGTGGGTTTCTGAGACGGCAAATCTTTACAGGCGTAGAAAGCCTTGTCTTTCTCCAGGGGCGTGACTGGTGAGTTCCCACTCCCGATCTGGTCGTTAGCAGCCCAACGCATAACCCACTACACCGCCAGGACTCCTGGTGGTTGTTATTAGGGGCCATTGAGTTGGCTCTAGCCTGGAGCTACCCGATGCACTGTGGAGCAAACCCCCCTGCTCTCACCCCATCCCCTCGATTGTCCTGAGCTTGTCCTATTGTTGCCGTGTCTGTCTCCATCCATCTCGTCGGGATCTTCCTCTGTGGGCCCCCTCTCTTTACCACACGTGACGGCTCTCTCCGGGCACTAGTCTCTCCTAGCCACATGCCTGAAGTATGTACGTTGAAGTCTCGCCACCTTTGCCTCTAAGGAGCACTCTGGCGTTCCTTCTTCCGAAACAAACGTGCTGGTTCTGTCGACAGTCCATGGTACTTTCCCTATTCTTCTCCAGCACCACACTTCAAAGGCCTTCCTTCTTCTTCGTTCTTCCTGTTTCCATGGCCAACGTTCCCAGGCATAGGAGGCGACTGACAATACCAGTGCGTGGGTCAGGCACACCCCAGTCCTCAAAGGAACATCCTTGCTTTTCAGCACTTTTAAGAGGGCTTGTGCAGCAGACGTATTCAATGCAACTCGTCTTTTCATCTTTAGACTACCGCTTCCATGAGCATTGGCTGCGGACCCAAGCCAACTGCAATCCATTGATCACGATGTTACCTATTGGTCCAGGTGTGAGAATGTTGGTCTTCTTTAATTGAGTTGGAATCCAGACTGGCGGCTGCACTCTTTAATCTTCATCAACAAGTGCTTCAAGTCCCTGTTTTCAGCAAGCAAGGTGGTGTCATCTGCATAGTGAAGGTTGTTAATAAGCCTTCCTCCAATCCGGATGCCACATTCTTCATATAATCCAGTTTCTCTAGTGATTTGTTCAGCATACAGATGGAGTAAGAATGGTGAAAGGATACAACCCTGATGCACATCTTTCTTGATTTAAACCAGGCAGTATGTGCCCTTGCTCTATTTGAACAACTGCGTCTTGATCCACACACAGGTTCCACATGAGCACAATCAGGTGTTCTGGAATTCCTAGTCTTTTCAAGGCTCTCCATAGCGTGTTATGATCCATACACTAAATGCCTTGGCATTTCAAGAAAAGAAAAGAAAATGTCTTTCTGATATTCTCTGCTTTTAGCCAAGGGCCACCAAACATCAGTCATGCTATCCCTTGTTCCACGTCCTCTTCTGAATGCGGCCTGAACCTCGGGCAGCTCTTCAGCCAATGTTACTTGCCCATGATGCCCGTGATATTGTTCTGTAATTTGACCATTCTGTTGGGTCACTTTTATTTGGAATGGGTACAAATATGGATCTCTTCCAATCAGTTGGTCAAGTGTCTCTCCTCCAAATTTCCTGGCACAGACAAATGGAGTGCTTGTCGTGCTTCATCAGCTTGTTGAAACAGGTCAATTGGTATTCCATCAATTCCTGGATCCCTGTTTTTGGCTAATGCTTTCAGTGCAGCTTGAACTTCCTTTAGTACCATTGGTTCTTGCTCATATGCTGCCCCTGAAATGGTGGAATGTGGACCAGTGTTTTTGTTTTTGGTTCAATGACTATTTTTTCCCATCTTCTTTGGATGCTTCCTGCATCATTCAATATTTTGTCCATAGAACCTTGCAAGATTGCAACTCTAGGCAGGGGTGTTTTCTCGAGTTCTTTCCGTCTCAGACACGCTGAGCATGTTCTTCCTTTGTGGTCTTCGAATTCTAGGGCCGTGCACATTTCAGTATAATGTTTGCCTTTTCTATTTTTTCCTTGAGCTGCCCTTTGACATTTTCTGTTGAGCTCTTTGATCTCAACACGTCTTCCATCTGCCTGAGTCACTTTAAGAGCATGTGTCAGAGTCTCTTCTGACTGCCACGCTGCTCTTTTCAGTTTGTCATACTGTGGGGGCTTGTGGGGGGCTGGGATGCTGGAAGCTCTGTCACTGGCACTTCAAATGCCAGCAGGTTCCCCCTCAGTGAGCAGGCTTCCGCGGAGCTTCCAGACTAAGACCAGACGATGAAGAAGGACTTGGCTGGCCACGTCCAAGGAAGTAGCCCCTGAAACCCTGATGCATAACACGGACACAGCATCAGAGCACCTTACAGACGCCTAAACCAGTGAGGTTGAGGCGACCCGATCCGGGGTGATCCTAAGTGTCAGCGCAGAACTGTGCTCTCTAGGCTCGCATGGATGCGACCTTTCGAAAGTAGCCTTCAGCCCTTTTTCGTGGGTACTTCTGGATGATTCTGCACCCCAACCTGTCCACTAGCAGCTAAGTGATGAATCATTCCCACGACCTGGGACTCCATCAGAGGCGCCCTGGTTGTGTCATGGTTATACATCGGGCTGCAATCCGCATGGTCAGCAGTTCAAAACCGCCAGCAGCCCCAAGGGAGAAAGATGGGGCTTTCTACTCCTGTAGACAGTTACAATCTCAGAAACGCACAGGGCGTCGCTATGAGTCAGCATTGACTCGATGGCAGTGAGTTTGGTCTGGGGGTTATGGGACTCCATGTATAGATACAGGGCTCAAGATTTTAATACACATTTGGGGGGGTGGGCATGATTCGATCCGTCACAGGGGTCCTTATACTTTTTAAGGGCCACTGAATGCCAGACTTGGTCTCCCCAGCCCCATGATATTGTCAAAAGCTCTGCTCAGCTTCCAGCCTCTCAGTCACCGCTTCACAGCTGGAAAACACTGAGAGAGGTGAAGTACTGCCAAGTATAGAGCCCCCCTCTCTGAGCTCCCCTTCTCGCTGGGACCTGCAGCCTTGGTAGTGCTCCAATATCTTCAAACAGTTGTTTGTAAAATATTTCATCCAGCCTTCTAATTGTTCCCAGCAGGATGACTGGTCTGATACAAGCTAGTCCATCACAGGAGAAGCAGATGTGTCAATATAATCCTCATTTGCATTTCTCTTCTTAGGCATGAGGTTGAGCATCTTTTCTGCTATTTAAATGGCACCTGTGTTTTCTTTAGAAATTCTTTCCCCTTGGAGACCCAATGCCCATCTGGAGACAATTGGACATCCCCTTACAGAGGGGTCACAGGGAGGAGATGAGCCAGTCAGGGTGCAGTATAGCACCGATGAAACACACAACTTTCCTCTAGTTCTTTGGTGCTTTCTTCCCCCCACTATCATGACCTCAGTTCTACCTTACAAATCAGATTAGACCAGAGCATACACAGTGCTACAGATAAGAGCCCACAACACAGGGAATCCAGGATCGATAAACCACTCAGGGCCAACAAGGAGAGTGGAGATACCAGGAGGATTAGGGGAGGGTTGGGGAAGAAAGGGGGAATCAATCACAAGAATCAACATAGAACCCCCTCCCAGGGGGACAAATAATGGAAAAGTAGGTGAGGGGTGACGGAGGATGTAAGATATGGAAACAACAATCCACAACTTATCAAGGGTTTGTGAGGGAGGGCAGGTGGGGGAGGGAGGGAGAAGAAATGGGGAGCTGATATCAGGGCCTCAAGTGGGAAGAGAATGCTTTGAAAATGATGATGGAGGCATATGTGCAAATGTGCTTGACACACTAGATGAATGTTTGGATTTTGATAAGAGATGTCAGAGTCCCCAAAAAGTATTAGAAAATTCTTTCCCCATTTTACACCCCCCCCCTCTTTCTTCTTGCTGATTTGTAGGAGTTTGATATGCACTGAGGCCTTAAACTTTTGTCTTTGAACTAGAAAGGGCATTCAAAGGCCGGGTTTCACTCACTATATGCTGTAGTTACTGCTAGGCACCTGAGTCAATTCCAATCCGGAGTGATCCTATCTACAACCGACCAACCGTGCCCGGCTCTGAGCCCTCCTCACCATGACTCTTAACTTCTGGCCCACGGTTGCAGCCCCCGTGTCAGTCTGTCTCACCAAGGACCCTCCTCTTGTCCTTGCACCCTCTGCTTTATACAAAACATAGTGTCATGCAAGTCACCGCCACCTCTGGGACTTGGTTTCCTTCGCTGGGAAATGGGAGAAAGGGCTGGTTTTCACACAGGATCTGAAGGTGGCCTTCTGATCTACAATTCACGCCTGGCTTTGCTCCTACTCTGTAGAGGAAGACAGTGGTTTTGTTTGATTGTTTTTGGTCTTGTTACTGAGACAAGAGAATCCTTCCCGTAGCCTCCCCCCACACTCCACCTGAAAGATGTATTGTGCCCCGCACTTGGCCGCCTCAACAATGGCAGTGATCTCCACGAGAGGCTCTGTCTGCTTGGCGTGGCTTCTATTCCCAGGGCGACAGGACACACACCACAAAGCCGCTCTTCCACACTGCAGCCCCTCATCAGACACACTCTTGATCTTTGCTGCCCTGGGTCCCACGTGTCCTACGATTCACTCGCGTGTTTAGTCAAAGGACCCCCTTGTTTTACACAGAGAGGACTGCTTCAGCCTCATCCTGACCAGTCGCGTGGTTGTAGCCCCAGGTTTGCTATGGTAGAATTTAGTTTCTTTCTGCTGTAAGTGAACATCAAGGACCCCTGGTGGCGCTGTGGAGTCAGTCTTGGGCTTCAAGGGTGGTGGTTCAATCCCACCTGCCTCTCCCAGGGAGAGAAGTTGCAGGCTGTCTGCTCCCCGGAGTGATGCCCGGCTGTGAAAATCCTCCTGTGAGTTTGAGCTGACTTGTTGGCCATGGGCTTGGTTTGAGAAATGAACAGAAACAAGTAATGATTGACTTTTGTCCTCTTCTTTCCTGAATAGGCCTGAGGGCAACCCCCCCTTCCCCCCCCACCCGTGAAGAGCAAGCGATTTGGAACCAGGTCCGCCAGACCCAAGCGAACTGGACGGCATGCAAACTTGACTTGTTGTTACCCAGGTACTTGGGCTATGTGCACACACAGCTGGCTGCTTTACGGCTGTGTGCTGTTTTCGTGGAGAATGTTTGCATCCTTTGATGAAAGGTGCCCCAGGCAGCTGCCACCAGCTACCACCGAGGTCCCTAGAGGCTTTCAGAGGCTCTGCTCGTCTTCCTCGAGGTGGATCGCTTGTAGCCCAGAGCCATCGCAAGACCCCCGAGCACGGAGACAACAGGAGCCAGAAATAAATGATCAAAACAAAGTGGAGCGCACTTAGCGTGAGTGCCCAGTGAAAAACGGGTGGCGCTTTAGAGCTGTTTACATAAAAGAAATCGCCAGACCAATATATCGTCGTCGCGTCATTTTCACGGCGGCATCGGAATAGATTTAATTCTGATTTTCGAGGTGCCCCGTGCACCGCCTGTATTTGAGCAGTTTCATAATCTTTATGTCAGACAGTAACTAAATTGCCACTTCTTGTCTTTGGGGGAGATGCTCTTATCACCCCCCCACACCACAGTATGTATATAATATATATATATATATTGTGTCTGGTTTCCAGTGGTGAATCACCAGGGTAATTTCTGGAGCCCTCTCTGAGATCCAGAACTGAAGACACTTTTTGGAAAAGGGTTGCTGGACCTCAGGTCCCAGGGCTGGGTGCCTTTAGAAGGGGCCTTTCTTTTCTGACTGCCCTCCTGCGCACTCCCTGTTGCACACCTGAGACGGCAAGCTCGCTTCCCACAGCGGATTGAAGGCCATGCTTGGCCTCAACACAGGACCAGGGACACCTCCCTGCCCCCTGCAAGTTTGCTGGTGAATTAGGACAGTTCCAGGCGTGACATGTGCTGACTCTTGTGCCCCTGGGTTAGTGGTTTGAGCCCACGCAGTGCCAGTAAGCGAAGACTGGCAATCTGCTTCCGTTAACAACGCAGCCAAGGAAACCCTATGGAGTGATTCTCCTGCCTTACACACGGGGTCGCCACGAGGCAGAATTGGCTCTGGGTTGTATGTGTGTTTGACTCTTGGACAGGATTGTATATTGGCCCCTAAGGAAGCCCCCCACCCCCATGCTGACACCCGGTTTCCCTAGACTCTCAGGCAGGAGCTCCCTGCAGCTAGCACTGTGTCCTATGGCTGTGCTAGCTCAGTGGATAATTTCATAATTGCTCCCATCTGTCCCTGGGGCAGGTAGAGCTTTCTAGGCCCCTCTAGGCTCCCTGGATGTGTCCAGTCCCCACCCTTCATTCTGGGGAATGGCCCGAGTCTGGGGCTGGCTTCGTCTCCCCATAGGGCGGGAGCAACAGGAATCCCACATGTGTGGTCTCAGTCCAGGAGGCTGGAAGGACGTAGCTCTAGGCGAGGCCCTTCCTGGTCTGTTTCCACTGGGCTTGTAGATGGGTGGGCCTTCCTCTTGCCCATGTGTTCCCATGTCCACACTGCTTTTTAATACTCAGGTGTGATCAGGTAGAGGACCCTTCCTCCTTTAGTATGGTCTCATTAACATCACAAAAGAATGTCTTCACTTTCAAACAGGGTCTCCTCCCCCAGCACCAGAATCCTGGCCACTGAGTTGATTCCTTGTGTGCCGTGTAGAACTGAGCTCCAGCGGGCTTCCAAGCTTCTGCCTTTTCAGAAGCAGATTGCCAGCCCTTTCTTCCTAGATACCTCTGCATCGGTTCAGACCACCGACGTTTTTTGTTTCAGCTAGCAGTGGAGTGCTTGGTCAATCGCACCTCCCAGGGACATTGTTTGCGGGCTTAGGAGTAAGGATGTTAACTCGTATTGGTGGGAGCAGAGGCTACAATTTGATCCATAGCAGCTTAGGGGAGCATCACTCCTGCCCAGACTGCCATGGCAAGTGAGCTGACCACGGGCCATTTCTGACTATTTTGAGGCATCTGGGGAATGAACTGGGGGAGGTGGGTGGGGGAGCAGCTCCCTTGCATTGGGCTGGTAGTGCTCCCCAAGGAGGAGGAGGAGGAAGGGTGGTGCTGGGCTGAAGGGGGGCACTGACTCCTCCGAGAGGTGCACCTGCCCAAGCAGCCCGACAGTCTGCAGTGCTCCGACTGCTGCTGCTGCCAGAACAGAGCTCCCGCCCCGCTTCCTCAGGCTCTGGGTGGCTCTTCGGCACTCAGCGGGGTGGCACAGCTCCGTGTGTGGGTCTGGCTCTGCAGGAGGTGACTCCTGTGAGGCTCTGGAGGTGGTGAAAGGACAGCCTTGGGCAGGAGCAGTTCTTTTAGTGCCTGGTGGGTAGGCGGCAAGAGAGGTTAAATGAACATTTCAAGCTGAATGAGCACTTTCACCAAGCAACTGCCTGGTTGGCCACTGTGTCAGGGACAAGCCGGGGGCTCAGTCCAGAAACCAGGACTTTCAGGAAAGTGCTGGCAGGGGAAGACCCAAGGGGTGAAGGTCCCACAGCGGCAGAGAGCTGGGCTCACAGTGCAGGTGAGATGCAGTGTGAAAGGCCTGCTGAGGGGTGAGGTGAGTCTCCTGGCTAAGACCACCTGGACATGGAATCTACTTACCCTCTGTGACTAGGTCTTCCAGGCCAGACTGGGGTGGACTGTCTAGCGGACGCCTGAGTGAGTTGATGTGGCTCAGCTGAAGCCTGGACTTCGTGTGTTAGAGGCCCCAGAAGCCAATGGAAGTCAAGGAGGTCATTGGTAGTCATCAGGGGTGCCCCAAATCAGCAGGAGGTGGGAGCCGGGAGCTGGTCTAAGGATGAGCAAAAGTGAGACACAGATTGACTTGAAACCAGAATGGTCCTGTTGGCAGGATTCCCTGGACTCCCCTTTATCAGTGACACAAGGGAGAGCAGGCAGGCCCTCGGCCATTTCCTGTGTTCTTTGAGATACCTGATCACGGCTCTGGGTCCCCGATGGGAAAGCTTAGGCCCACCTGGCTTACCTGGGCTAGGGAGGAAAGAACCTGGTCCCTTAGCTCTGTCTCCGAGGTGGATGTCCCCAGAGACTCAGGTACAGAGGGGGCTGGGCTGAGGTCCAAGCAGCAAGCATAAAACCCACGATCACCCCAGGCGGCGGCCCCATGTCTTGCATTTCTTCCCTGTGTGCCTGCGTTCCTGAGTGCATGTTGATCGTAACATGCAAACTGAGCACTCTTCCCCCACTCTCCCTCCATGCCCTCCCTGCACCTCATGCCCAGATCATGCCCTGAGCCTAAGAATAGCTACAGCTGTGCCCAGCATCCTGGAGTGCCTTCTTGTGGCTGTAGTGGACATCTCAGGGTTTGGCTGTCCAGTGTCTAGCTCTGGGTAACCCAAACCAATTGCCTTCAAAAGGGGCCCCACTCATGGCGACCCCTGTGTGTCAGAGTAGACCTGTGCTCCTTAGCGCTCTCAATGGCTATGGTAAGTGGATAAACAAGGCTGTCTCTCAAGGCACCTCTGGGTGGAGTTGAACTTGCAACCCTTTGGTTAGCAGCCGAGCTCATTGACCATTTATGTCACCCAGGGACTCTCTCTTGCTAAGTAATCCTCCCGTTTTCCATTGGACTCTGGAGGCGTGCCATGCTCGGGACCCCAGATAACCAAGTCATTCCCTACCCGGGGCGCAGTGACTGGACTGCACGGGGTGGCGGCGGTTGTTGGGTGCTCTCGTCAGTACTGACTCCAAGCGACCCTGTGTGCAACAGAATGAAGCACTGTCCGGGCCTGCCCCACCCCCCACCCCCGAGGGGTTGTACTGCTGAAGCCCATTGTTGGCCACTGTCAACCTATCTCACTGAGGGCCTTCCTGCTTCTCGCTGCCCTTCTGCTGGACCAAGTATGATGATGTCCTTTCCTGGTCAACACTACTTGGACCCTCCTACTTGTCCATCTAAAGCTGACCCCTAGAGGGAAGGTGTTGGTGTGAGGGGGCAGCTGTCATATTGCCACCCCAAGGGGGAGCCCAGAACCCGTGAGGACCCCCACAAAGAGCTTGAAACAGAAACCAGGCCAGCAAAAGGCACATCCTTAGGTAGTAGGGTGGCAGGTGGACATTGGGCCTCCTCATGCGCACTCCCCTAATACAAGAGCACCTTGCTTAGCTAAACGGTCATTTCATGATAGCTACCTTCCCCACATGATCGCTGAAGACAGAGTGTGCATAAGAAAATGTGGTGAAGAAAGCCGATGGTGCCCGGCTGAAATAGCTTATTGTGCCAGCCTGGCCGATAAACACAAGTGGGATTAACTGAAGGGCAGAGAGATAAATGCCTTGGTGCGTCTTGCCTTTCTTGTCTCTCGCTCTTTGATCGTCGGACCAGTGTGCGGCTGCCTTGCTTGTC
>NW_022111372.1:50649778-50653046 GCF_000313985.2 Echinops telfairi
AGTCCAGAGTTACAGTAGCTTCAGGGGGCCATATTTTCGGGGAGATGCCTTATATTTCAGGGAGAGGCAAAACTGTAAGTAGGTCTTATTTTGTGGGGATGTCTTAACTTTCCGGGAAACAGGGTAGGCATTGGAAATCCCATTTGAATCCTGGTTCCAGCTGTGCCTGAGCTCCACCTTGGGACTTTTCGGTTATCAGAGCTACTACGGTTCCTTTTTTATGTAAGCCAGTTTGGGTTGGGTTTTCTGTCACTCACAACCAGAAGGGACCATGCAAGTAAATACAGAGGAGTGGATGGATTAGGGAAGGCAGCCTTCGCCCTCCTAAACTTTCAGGCAAGAGGAGAGGCAGGGATATGTGCATGTTTCATTTCACCCCCACTCAGCTGTGCCAGAGGGATGTAGAGACTCAGGGACAGTAGGATTCATTGTAGAAGCCCTTTCTTGAGCGACTGTGATAGGTAGGTTTATTGTGCCAACCTGGCCAATGGTAACATGTGGGATTAATAAGGTTGCAGTTTGATTGGGGTGCAAAGAGATAAATGGCTCAGCAAGCCCTGCCTCTCTCTCTCTTGCTCTCTGGTGATTGCCTTAGCTAGTTCTCTGCTCAACTTGTAAGCTACACTACCTGTGGGACAGCCAACCCATGTCTATGGATCATGTCACTAGAGCTTGAGGTTCCTTTGAGACCTGCTTCACCACACTGCTGGTGTGTAAATCACTTGAGTTTGGGGCTTTCTGATCCTGTTGTCTTGCCGACTGTTGGTGAACCACCCTGCTGTTTGCTGCCTGTGTCCGCACTGCCTGCATTGCCATAGGGAAGACTCAGCTGTCTGCTTCCTTGACCTTGGCCCCAGCAGCCCTCGTGAGTTGAAGGACTTCCAGTATATTAACTGCTCCACAGGAATGAGTTGAACTGAATCCTCTGTACTGCTGTGTGGACTGATTAGCTGTTATATTCCTTCGTGCTGTATATATCTATATCCATATCATAGATATAGATAGATGATATCCATATCATCTATCTATATCATAAGTGTCCTAGTTTTGTTTCTCTAGAGATCCCTGTCTAACACAGAGACTCCCATGGTAGAGATGGCAGAAGCAGAAAGCCCCTCCTCACGGAGGGGTGTGAAATCGGGGGACCCAGCTAAAGTCCTTGTCACTCATTCCACCTAGAGGTTTCCTTTTGGGAGCGTTCGTGTTTTCTTTTAATAAGGAACCTGATTCTTTCCATTGGTAGAAAATTCTCTATGTTACATACAGCTTGACTCAGCTCTCAAAAGCAACACATTATACAATGAATACCTGGCATTTGAGTATCTCTGTGATCCACCCTTGCCCTGATCACCACCCCTTCCCCCAACCCCACATGCCTCATTTGCCTCCCCCATCCCAGTGCTGAGCCCCTATCCTCTTCCTGGGGCTGGGACTCCCGCCTTCTGGGACCTCCACACATTTGTCCTGCACTGCGGGAATCACTTGGGCAGCAGCCCTGGTTGTGGTTAATGGAACCCCCTGTTCTGGATTGAATTCTGTCCCCCAAATATGTGTTGAAGTCTTGGCCCTTGTGCCTGTGAAATCCTTTTGCTATGCTGGTTCAGACTACCAAGAGTAGTTGTTGTTGGGGGCCCCCCAGTCAGTTCCCACTCACAGGCACCCCACGTACAACACAATGAAACACTGCCCACTCGGGCACCATCCTCACAATCCTTGTTGTTTGAGTCCGTTGTTGTAGCCATGGTATCCATTCATCTCTTTGGCGGTCTTCCTCTTTTTCGATAACCTTCTACTTTACCCAGCATGATATCATTTTCCAGGGACTGGTCTCTCCTGACGTCATGTACAATGTGTGACAAAGTCTCACCACCCTCTCTTTTAAGAAGCATTGTCATTGTATTTCTTCTCATTGTTCTTCTGTATTCATTACTTTTAATATTCTTCACCAGCACCATAATTCAAATGCATCCTTTGTTCGGCAGCCTTTCTTATTTATTGTCAAACTTTCACATGCGTGTGAGGTCATCGAAAACACCAGGGCTTTGGTCTGGCACACCTGTCTTCAATGTGCATTCTTGCTCTTTGACCCTGTAAAGAGGTCTTGGGCAACGGTTTGCTCAGGGCAGTGTACCGTTTGAATTCCTCACTGCTGCTGCCATGAGTCTTGATTGCGGATCCATGCAAGATGAAATCCTGGCCAACTTCCATATTTCCCCCGTTGATCACAATGTTGTCTATTGGTCCAGGTGTGAGGATTTCTGTTTTCTTTACATTGAGTAACTCCATACTGAAGGCTGTGATCCTAAATCTTCACCAACCAGGGCTTCAAGTCCTCCTCACTTTCAGCAAGCAAGGTTGTGTCATCTGCATGCCATGATTCAAAGTCTGTTCTTGAGACGGTCTTGAAATTCAGGTGGGATAGATGCACGGTCATATGTAGGTTCTTGTGCATTTGTTTTAATTTTCTTCAACTTCAAGCTGAACTTACAGCTGAGAAATTGGTGACCTGTTCCACAATTTGGGGTGCAAATATTAAGCTTAGCCAGCATCTCTTCCTGCAGGTGTACTTAATTTGTTTCTGATCTATTCTGTTTGGTGAAGTTTTCATGTGTAGAGTCACCAGTTTTGCTGTTGAAAAAGATATTTATGATGAAGAAGTCATTGCTCTTATAGAATTTCATCAAGGGAACTCCACCTTTGTTTCTATCACCAAGGCTGTATTTTCCAACTACTGATTGTTTCTAACTTTTGGATTCTAATCGCCAACAATTATCAATACCTCTTGATTGCATGTTTGATAAATTTCCGATTAAAGAAGTTGGTAGAATTTTTCAATTTCTTAATCACTAACTTTAGTGGTTGGTGAGTAAATTTGACTAAAGTTATATTTATTGGACTTCCAAGTAAATGTATTAGTCCAGATTGACCAGAGAAACAAATCCATAGACACTCATATGTGTATAAGAACTTTATATACAAGAGCAGTTGAATATTGAGAAAACATCCCAGCCCAGTCCAGATCAAGTCCGTAAGTCCAATATTCGCCCATATGCCTACTACTGAAACACACGCAATGACGCCAAATGCAGGAATATCAAAGGCCAGTGGGCTGGTAGTCTTGTGGCTCCAGTGGTGGTGTAAGCATCTCAGCGCTGGCAGGGGTCTCCATTGGCTATTCCAGCTCAGGGCACTAGTGTAGCTCCATGTGTCTTCTCAGTTGCAATGTCTCACAGGGAGTCAGCCGTGTCATTAGACAGTCTCCAAGGGA
>NW_022111372.1:50654090-50656455 GCF_000313985.2 Echinops telfairi
GGGAAGACACCAATGAAGACAGACAGACGCACAGCAGATGTATCTACAAGCCCAGGAATGACAAAGACGCTGGCAGTTACTACAAACTGAAACAGAAAAAGAAAGATCTACCCCGCTAAAGCCACACACTAAATGAACATTTCCAGCCTCCGGTCTGTGAGGAAATAGATTTTCTTTCTGGTAAGAAATGCCACCCACTGTGACATTCTTGTTATAGCAGTTCTGGGCACCTAAGACACAACTAAGAGCCGGGTCATCTCTGCTGGTGTCCACACAGCCCCCTGCTCCCACCCTTACCTGGCCCACCTCCAAAGCCAGTTCTTGGCTCCTACCACTGCCATCTCCACCCTACACACTCAACCCTCCCAGAATGCCCTACGCCCTTCCATCCTAACAGCCCAGTCTCCTATCTCCTCACCTTCCCAGGCCTTTAAGTCCATGCAAGGCCTCTTTAGAGCTCACCTGGTGTTCAGGGGTGGAACTCTCGGCTTCCAGGCAGCAGACCTCAACTGTAGCTGCCACTCGGCTGTCAGTGGGGACTTGTATGTTGCTGTGATTCTGAACAGTATCTAGCAGAAGGAACGTAGACTAGGAAGAAAGGTCTGGTGATCTACTTCCAACAATGAACTAGTGAAAACACTATGATTCACAAGGGTCCGATCCACAACTGATCATGGGGAGGGTGCAGGACTAGACAGCACTGGGCTCTGCTGTGGATGGGGTCCCCCAAAGTAGGTGCTCACAGGAGCTCATAACAGGGTTCCCCCAAGCTCACCATCCACCTGACCTGAGCTCACTTCCCCCATGTTTTTGAAGGTTCAGCCTGGTTGGGGTGTGTGTGTCTTAAGCAGTAGTGAGCAATTAAAGGTTAGGCATACTGGCCCTCACATACCTGCTCTGAGCACACACCTGCTCTCTCATTCACAAATTCCCACACCACCCCCACAGGTGTCTTCCTGCACTCATCCACCTGCTTCCTCCCTGCACCAACATACAGCCACCTGCAACTTCTTTTCCTGCACACATGCCCCCTCACACCCCTAACATAGGATGGGAGGAACTGTGTCTCCTTCAAGAAGCTCCTATCCTTGGGGGATGAGGAGGGGGCAGGTAGGGGAATTAAATATAAGCTACCTTCAAGTCTAAAGCAGCTTTCTTTGGTAAATCCTGTGGGCAGAGTTAAGAGCCCTGGTAGTATAGGGGCTATGAGTTGGGCTGCTAACCACAAAGTCTGCAGTTCAAAACCACCAGCCACTCTTCAGAAGAAAGAGGAGGCTTTCTACTTCCGTAAAGAGTTACAGACTCCGAAACCCACAGGGGCAGGTCTACCTTGTCCTATAGGGTAGATTCCATGAGTTGGAATCAACTTGATGGCAGCGAGTGAGTGATGGGCAGAGTTTAATTCTAGAGCAAGGCAGGGAGTCAAGAAGTGGAGAGGAGAAGGCTAGAGGAATGAGGGTGGCCCTGACCCTGGATACATCACTCGGTCCACCTTACACTTGGCACCTGGGCCTGGAGATTTGCTGACAATTTACAGCATTTTCCAGGCATGCTTTCTATGTGGAGAGATAGCAGGTTGACATTTATGTCTTGACCTCCCAACTTTTTTTCTGAAAAAATTTCAGAAAGGTTTGCATACACTATTAGACATAATGATATGGGTATGTAATGCTTAGTAGGGAGGTGCCTGGCCTTGCCTGGTGTTCTGGATTGAATTGTGTCCCCCCCAGATGTGTCAACTTGGCAGGGTCAAGACTCTGGATTATATACTTATCCTTTATACTGTGATCTGATGTCATTATCCTACGGGTTGTAAATCCTCACCTCATGATGTTAATGAGGCAGGATTCGAGGCGGTTATGTTAATGAGGCAAGGTGCAATCTACAGGAGTAGATTTCACATTTGAGTCAGTTTCTTTTGAAACATAAAAGGAATTAACCCAGCCAGCAGAGATCTCAGGGCCCTGGGAGCCACCCAGAAAGAACTGGGAGCAGAGCATGTCCTTTGGACCTCGGTCTCTGTGCTGTGAACTTCCTAGACCAGGGAAGAAGGATGCTAAGACGCATGAAGACCTCTACGGGGCACCAAGGCCACAGATGTTGGAAGGAGACAAGAGGCCTCTCTCGGAGCCAGCAGAGAGGGTATGCCTGCTCCTGGAACTAGCACCTTAATTTTGGACTTCCAGCCTCCTAAGCTATGAGAGAGTACATTTCTCTCTGTTAAAGCCATCTATTGTGGCTGGTCGGTTATAGCAGGACTAGACAACTGAGACAGCAGGTACCGCACTAAAAGTGCCTGTATCCATTTCCTCAGCCAAGAAGAGCAAACTGAGTGGCTTCCAAGAAGAAGCATTGATTCTCATAG
>NW_022111372.1:50656942-50660365 GCF_000313985.2 Echinops telfairi
TTTCCAATATATGTGGATGCCCTGGCAAAGCTAGCTTGTTCTGTTTTGGCTATATCTGAGTTCTGCACCTGGTTCCTCCTTGGACATCCAGGTTTTTTGGACTTGAGCTAGCAGCTTGCCATGTTGCCTGTCGACCTGTGGAGTTAATAGCAGTCTACTGTCTGACCGGTCAATCTTGGGTTCCTCGGGAACGGAGTCAAGAGAAGCCTCCAGCCTGCCATTTAACCCACAAACGCCAGCCTCTGCAATTGCGTGGGCCATTTCCTTGAAATCTTTCTCTCTTCCTCCCCTCCCTCTTCCTCTCCCCCTTTCTTCTGCTTCTTCCCCACTCTCCCTCTCTCTCTTCACTGACCCCCACCCCCAGAGAATGCACCCTAAAGCACATCTCCACTGTACAGATGAAGGTGCTGAGGCTCCCAGGTACCTCGAGTCCCATGGTGAATGTCACAGAAATGTCACAGCGTGAGCTCAGGTCCACGGACAGTTCAGGATGCCCGTGCTTCAGGCTTGCCATCAGATCTGAACATCGTGATTTACTTCGCTGGGGCCTTTTGATTCGCTAAGGTGGCGATAGGATAACTTAGCTGTCCTTTGAGAAAATCAGATGATCTCCTATGTGTGTGTTCCTATTTTCTCGTCGTGGGCCTTTGTTGTTGTTGTGAAGGCCCGCTGAGTGCGATCTTCTCATGTCGGAAGCATCGCATCCGTCCTTCCACCCCAGGACCCTGCAGAGCACCACTTGCTCCATAGGCGACCTCACTCCTAGCAACCTCTAGGCCAGGGTAGGACTGCCCCACGGGGTCCTGACATTGTAACTGTTAGTGGGAGAACAAAGCCTCCTCTCTCTCCCACAGAGCGGCTGGGGGTTTCCAACTGCTGACCTTGGGGCTAGCAGCACAACAACCTCCTACAGGAGGTTCCCAGGCAATGTCAGAAGGAAATGAAATCAGGATTTTAGGCTAACTCAAACACAAGGGGGTGGGCTACAAGAAGACAAACAGTGGCTACAGCAGCGGTTCTCAACCTGTGGGTCGTGACCCCTTTCACAGGGGTCGCCCGATTCATCACAGGAGCAAAATGACAGTAATGAAGTAGCAATGAAAATAATGTTATGGTTGGGGGGTCACCACCGCCCCATGAGGAACTGGAGGAAAGGGTCGCGGCATGAGGAGGTAGAGAACCACGGGGCTACAGATTCCTTCACGGGCTAAGTGGCCTAGCCACTCTTCAGAGCTCTCCAACGGCCCTCTTGGCAAGCGTTCAGTCTCTAAGCTGCTTACGAAGGTCAAGGTCGCGTGGGAAACCCGCGCTCCTGGCTCCACTGGCAGCAACATAGATGGCGGGCCACCATCAAATTCCCCAATCCATCTTGCCCTTGGGTCCGTGTGCCACACATATTCGTGCCTCTTACACGCCCAAAGGGCAAAGCTCTCCTCGCTTGACATGTCCCACACCCACACCCGCATGCAAAGCGAAAGGATTTGCAGTCTGGCGGGCAGCCTGGTTTGGGTCGTGACCCAAGTTTTCTCACCTGTAAAATGGCGCCCTTGCGAGTGTGCAGGGCTGTGGTGAGGATGCCCGAAGGCACGGGAAGGAGCTAGCCCCCCGGAGCCCAGGAGGGCGTTTCCCCGGCCTCGGCCTCGAGCTGGCGGAGTTTTGCTGGCTCCGAGCTGGCGGAGTTTTGCTGGCTCCGAGCTGGCGGAGTTTTGCTGGCTCCTCTCGGCAAAACAGACCCACTGGGAGCGCAGGCCCTTCAGAACGCTCTCATCTTCTTAATCCCACTTCCCTCAAGTCTCTGCCGTTCCTCATCTCCCGGAGGAGATGGTTGCCCATCCGGGAGAGCCCAGGCTTCGGATCCTGGCCTGTGAATGTCTAAGCCCCTCCCTCCGTGCCCGTCCCCTCCACCGCCGTGTCCCGGTTTCCAGTGTGCTCCAGACCTGGCCTTTATCGGCGCCCCCCTCTCCACCCCCTGCCTCCCCACCCCTCGCCTTCCAAAAGCGAGACAGACAATAGAGCACGGAATTCAGTCCCACACGGGGGTGGGGGGAGGGGAAGATTATGAAAATGAAAAGTAAATAAATATGGATGCTGAGGACCCAATTCTGATAAGAGGATTTTCGAAATTAGCCATTTGCCGGAGTAGATTAAAAGCATTTAATGTGGTGGGCGGAAGGAAGTCCATTACGATGCACAGCAAACCCCGGATCAGCAGATTTCGGGGGTGAAGGCATCGTGGGCCCCTCAGAGTTAGGCTGTTTGCAGGAATAGACCCCGGATGCCTTTTAAGAGCACTGATTTGCTGTTGTTGTGCTGGTAAACAGGCCTCCCGCAAAGGGACCACTGGCTGCCTTCTGTACCTGGGGCGGACAGCAGGACAGGGAGGGGGTTGCTGGGGATGTGGGGGCCACTCTGTCTGCTGGGATTCAAGAGAGCCCAAGGACAAAAGAATGACACTGCCTTCCCATTGCCATCACCTTCCCCAGCCCCCCAGCCCCCCCACCCAGTCCTCTGCAGAGAGAATTCTGATCCCAGAATGCCTTGCAGCGTCTTCCATGGCAACAGTCGCCCTCCTCCCAGCACTGCCTCTGCCTCCTTCCCCGGCAGCCCACTCCTGTTCCCAGAGCCAGGCCACCGGAGGGGTGAGCACTTCCCCAGGCAGGCCCATTCTGTCATCCTTAGAGAAGGGGCAGGCAAGCCTTCGCCAATACAAAGCCTGGCTCACTGAGGAGCAGGAAGGAGAGGACTTGCACCCTGAAGCTCCCAGTTCTGTCTCCCCTGGGTACACAGTCACCAAGAAGTCCTGACTGAGCAAACTAGGGTGACAGGGGATATACAGCCTTGTCACTCAGGGCAGAGGGGCAGGGAGAAGCCATGGTCCAAACGAACCCAGCCTGATGTTCTTAAATGGGACCCCAGTGCCCAGACTGGGAACAAACTGGGATAGCATTCAGGATAGCATTCAGGCTGGGCCTCATAGGGCCAGAGGTCACTTTGTGACCCTCATGTTATACACTGTCAGTCATAGGATGAAGGCCCACCTGGGCCAGCCACTCACTCTCCCAGATGTCAGAACGAGCCTAAATCCCACTGCTCTGGCCTCTGGATTCCCTGCCACTACAGCCACCTTCCCTCCCAGGCTCCCAGTGCCCTGCCTGTTCCTTCCGCAGGCCTTTGTTCTCCCTGCCAGGGATACTCAGCCGCCACTACCAGCAACTTGGTGGCCAGGTGCCAGAAAGACAGCAGTCCCCACCACTCGCCCCGCTTTGTTCGTCTTCCCAGCGGTTGTTAGGATTTGCTGTGGCTTGGCTCTGCCTCCTCGCCCCCTGTGACAACAGCAGCCTGGCCTGAGTGGGACAGCTGCGTCCCTGCACCTAGAACGGTCACACACACACACACACACACACACACACACACACACACACA
>NW_022111372.1:50662415-50670413 GCF_000313985.2 Echinops telfairi
CCTTTGCTGAATAGGGACATCCCTAGGTGCTACAAGGCTGAGGGGCACCTCAGAAGAAAGGCCTGGAGATGTACTTCTGAAAACCACCCTCTGAGTGTCAGCCCTGCGGGGCACTGTTCCCCTCGGGCACACCCACACACCCCAGGTCGCCGGAAGTCAGCCTCCGTTCTGCCCAGAGCGCTGAGGCACCAGGCACTTGTGTTGCCCCCAGCACCTGGGTAAGGACGTCAAGGGCCACCGAGGAGACTGTGCAGCGAGGACTGCATGCCGGGCTGCACACACGGGGAGGAGACAAAGCCAACTGCTTGCTTTCCACTTGATTCTGACGCGTGGAAATCCCGCCCACATGCGCCTAGCAAGAAAGGCCTGGCTGTCTGCGATAGAACACCCAGTGGAGCCCTGTTCTGCCCAGAAGCATGCGGCCACATCCATGGCTCCCGGCCCCACCCAAACCTTTTCTTTCCCGACCGCTAGTATATTCAAGTGAATCTTCCATTTCCAACAGGAGCCAAAAATCATGAGAATTTTTTATCGGGAACTTGTTTTCATCTCTCTTTGCTGAGCCCCAGCCTGGGTCTCTGCAGTTCATTATTTGCTTTGTCCCCCTGGTTACTGCCAACGAGCTGTTTTCCAGATCCACTTGCCCGTGTTAGCAGGAAGCTTGGGCCTCCCACACGCTGCTCAAACTGGCCCTTTCTGGCTCACTTGTCGGGGGAGAGGGGACGATGGGCCCCATTCCAGGTGGCTCAGGGATCACCCCCCCACCCCCACCCCCAGGATGGAGGAGATGGGGCCAGGAGATGGTGAGTGCTGGGGTAAACAATTTCCAGGCCAATTACCCATAGCAACCTTGCCCCCCAAGGAGGGGGGATGGCTGGAAAAATACAGAAATCATGTTGAGCCAACCACATGATGGTGGATGTTGATTCCCTGCTGAGACTTTGTTGCCACCCCTCCCCTGACTCTGAGGAGAGGGGCGGGGGTGTGGGCAGGGAAGATTCCAGAACTCAATAGGCCAGGGATGTAGTCAACAAGTAGGAAAACAGTTTGGTGGAACGGATCCATGGCTAGAAAAGAGGGGAGCACTGGGCATGCGCGTGAGCAGGTGCTTCCAGCCCAGGCTCACCCACAGAATTAATATAATCATTGGGAATAACAGCTAGGCCTCCTATTTATGAGATAAAATAATGCCATGGGGTGTGCCCATAGACACAAGAAAGCAGAATTTGAAATTATGTTCTAAATTTCTCTGTGCATGTAGTGGGTGTTACATTTTTTTCCCTCTCATCCCTCCTGTCCACCTCAACCCCATCCACCATCTGAGGCCAGTGCCCCCCCTCCCTGGACTTCACCCCCTCCCCCCAGGGCAGGGTGTTCTGGAGTAAGATGCAGGGATCTGATGAAGGGGAGCAGCAGAGGTGACCTGGGCATGAACATCAAGGTCACTCTGGGCCACTCAGAAGGGCAGACAGGCACTCAGGGACTGCCATTCCACTAGTGCCTGGGCCCCAAGGCCACTGGGCCCTCAGTGCCCCCTGAATCAGGAGCAGGAAACAACGAGATGGGGGCTGGGGGAGGCAAGCTTCAGCATCCGGAAACCGAAATTCAAGTCCCACCTCTGCCTGCCTGCACTGGGGCCCTGGAGGTTGGCCTCTCGGAGCTTCGATTCAGAGTCCCGTGGTCCAAGTGCTTGGTGAGCTTGGCTGCTAGCTGAGTCTGCCCAGAGGCACCTGGGAAGGAAGGCCTGGGGATGGGCTTCTGAAAGCTCCCGGAACACAGTTCTTCCCTGGCACGTACCTGGAGTCGCCATGGGTTAACTGGACCCAAACCAAACTCCCTGCCCTCCAGTCAGTGCTGACTTATTGCCACCCTATTGGACAGGGTGTGGAGCACCTGGTGGTTTCCAACCGCCGACCTTGAGGATTGCAGCCCAACGCATAACCACGACGCCACCAGCGCGCCTCGGTTAGTTGGACAGCCACGGCTTCACATGAGGCTACGCTTTCAAGGCTCTGATGCAGTCAGGGTAACCAAGACGCCCCAAGTGCTGCTGAGCCGGTCACCATGAAATAGATGACCATCACCTTGTTCTTGTGACGCCCCGCATGGTTGAACTACCAGGGTTTTTAGGGCAATTGATGTGTGAATTTTCAAGAGCTGGGAAATTAATTGGAAGGTATTAACTGCAGAAATAAAGTAACAGGAGAAAATTACCTTGAAAGAATTTGAACGCAGCAATTAGCAAAAAAGAAATGGTCTAGAGGAGGCGAGATTAAGACCTGTGCAGGCAGCGTAGCCTTGAGGCCTGGGATGCACAGCCTGGCTGTCATGGGTCAGTGCTGGCAGGGGCTTCTAGACCTGGGTGGGGCCAGCATGGGTGTGAGCCCTCGGGGTTACCGTGGAGGTGGGAAAGCGAGAAACGGAGGCCAACCCTCCAGGGTAGACCTGGATGGTACAGCTAAGATCACGTTTCCGAGAGGAGGTGGGTGAGGATGGGGCATGGGACAGAACCAGGCAGCATTTCGTCCCACCTGGGCAGGTCCTTTCCAGGCCCCAAGGCTAGGAGCGTCCCTGCTCTGGGTAGTCCTTCCAGCAGCAAACAAACACACTGCCGTTGGGTTGAGGCTAGCAGGGTAGAACTACCCCTGCCCACAGTTTCCAGACCCCGTAACGCTTTACAGAAGTAGGAAGACCTCTTTCTCCCATGGAGCCACTGGTGCTTTGGAACTGCTGACTTTGTGGTTCACAGCCCAGCCATAACCATGACGCCACCAGGGCTCCTAAGTGGTGAAAATGGCTCCGTTCTCAGCTTCCAACAGACAGGTCGGAAGTTCGGGTCCACCCAGGGGCATCTTGAAAGAAAAACCTGGGGCGCCTGGTCGATTCTCCCCCAAATCAGCCACTGGCAAACCCAGCAAGCACAGTTCTGCTATGATACTTGGGGGCCTTCATGAATCAGGCCGACTTGGCAACAACTGGTTTTGTCTTAAGTGCTCTGGAATATGAGGTGGCGGTGGCCGCTTTGGGGAATCAGTGGAGGCTGAACGAGGAGGGGTTGGAAAGAATTAGAAATAAAACAGAAGCCGGCTGGCCTCTCAGCCCCACCCTGAATGTGTTGTGGTTGTTGGGTGCCATCAAGTCGGTTCTGGCCCATAGCAACCTTATGCACAACAGAGAAAAACACTGCCCGGTCCGCCATTGTCCCTGTGCCTGAGCCCTTAATGTTCTCATCTGTCGAGTGGGAGGAACGTCTACCTGCAGAGCTACTGAGAACCGTTGTTGACGTTGTTCTTATCTGCTGCCGTTAAGTTGGCCGCCGCCTCGCAGTGACCCCATGACCAAGTGAATGAAATGCTGCCTGGCTCTGCGTCGTCCCCATGATGCCTTGTGCATTGGACTGTTAGGACTGCCGGGTTTTCACTGGCGGGTGTCCTGCAGTAGATCACCAGGCCTTTCTTCCTAGTCTGGAAGCCCTGCTGAAATCTGTTCGGCATCATGACGGCGCACAGCTCCCACTGGCTACGTGAATAAAGCATGTGAGTGTGCAGAACTCTCTTTGGGGCTTGTCCTAGTAGGTTGGGCTGGCTCTGGGCCCAAGCCCTTGGCACCCTTTCCTACCCACCCCACCTCGGCCTCCTGGAGTGGCCCAGGGCAAAACTGGCATATTTCTCCTTCTAGCCACAGGGATGGGGATGGGTAGCAGACCAGTCTGGATGCATCTCAGACCTTGGGCAGGGAATGCCCAGTCATGGGTTTGCTCTCCCTGCACCCCCTGCTACACAGGGGGCAGGTGGTTTGAGGTGCTACCAGCTGTCCTCACAGGAAGTCCTGGATCCAGCCATACCTGAAGCTACACTGCCATGTGAGCTAACAGGGAACTTGAAGCCAGCATGGGTCCTGGCTTGTCCTCCGCCACTTCTCCAAGCTGCTCCCAGCTCACCGAACCACCAGCTCATTTGAAATCAGGATTTGTTTGTCGTAAGTGGCTCTGCCAGCTCCAGGGTGAGCATGTGGGTTCCAGTGCCCTCCATCCTGCCAGCAGCAGCAAGCACACGTGGCTGTTGCTGCCTCGCCACCGCTGCTGCTGCTCCTGCTCCTCTGGACCTCCGCTCACTCACCTTGCTATTAAGCCTTGCCAGGAGCCAGCCTCTTCGCAGCTCTGGGCCCCTGTGCAGCCAGGCTCAGAGCTGCATTAAATAAAGACTGCAGCCCTGAAACTGTTCAAATGGATCTACATCAACCAGGACAGTGAGGGATGCCTTTAAATAGGTTATCACCGAGAGCCAGCCAGGGCAGGCGAAGCTTGCCTCCAGCATAAACCACCCCTGCCCCCTTCTTCCGCCTGCTTTTAGCATGCCTCACCCGATACCCTGTCATAAATGAATGCACACATTAGTGGCTTAGTATGTTACACTTCTAGTTGTAATCTGCTTCCGTGACAATCACAGCCAAGAAAACCCCATGGGGGCAGTTGTACCTTGTCACACGGGGTCACTGGGAGTCACATCAAGGCACCTATCAACCACCTCATTTTTTTTTTAAAGAAAGGAGCAATGCACTGGAGGGGAGCTCAGAACCTAAAGGGGAGACTCATTAGTAGTGGGGTTCTGGGCACGCGTGGCTGAATCATGAAATATATGTTTGGGGGAGAAAGAAGGTTTTGCAATCCCCCTAGCATGCCACTCAGCCTCTATGGTCGCTATCATTTATTTTGCCAGCCTCCACACGACATCCTCTCTCTTTTCTCCCCCGAGACTGGCCTTCAAAGTCCAGTCCGAGCAGAGAGTCCAGTCCAGGTTTGGGCTCTCCCTCTTCAGGGTGAGAAGCTGGGAGTCACGCTGCTCCTCCTCCAGGCAGGGTGTGCCTGGGACCGGATTTCCTGCTTGACCTGGGTGGGGAGCCATCCTGGGCTGCAGGACCTCAAAGGAGGAGCTCAAAGGGGCTCTTGGATGATGAACCAAACCGAGCCCTGGAAAGTCAGAGCACCCACGGTGGCGGCCAGGCGGCTGCAGCCCACTCTGCCTCAGCAGATAAGGGAGCCTGACCCTGCACCTCCCCTAGTCTGTTAAGTTGCTGTTGCATTTGGGTGCCATCCAGTCGGTTCCAACCCATAGCAACGCCATGGGCAACGAGATGAGGCGCTGCCCAGTCCTGCGCCGCCCTCACAAGTGTTATGTTTGCACCCATTGTTGCAGCCACTACTTTACCAAACACGATGTCCTTCTCCGTGGATGGGGTCTGTGAAGTAGGTGCCAATCCTGTCTCCAGTTTACTGATGGAGAAACCCAGGCCCAAGGAGGTGGTCACCCAGCCCAGAGCAGCAGAGCCAGGATGGGGCGGTGGACCCCCACAACACAGCCTCTCTGGTATCCGCTGCTTCTTTCGTAGACCGTGTGCTGCTGCTGTGGTTCGCTGCTGGAAAGTAGTCCCCATCCCATGGCCATCTCATCCCATGGCCGCTCCTTGCACAATGAACAAAATGCTGTCCGTTCTGGACCCTCCCCGCGATCAGCTGCAGATGAGACCATTGTGACCCGGACGATTTCCACTGGCTGGTTTAGATCTGAAGCAGCTCCCCAGGCTTATTCTCTAGCCCATCTCAGTCGAGAAGCTCTGCTGAAATCTGCTCAGCATCATAGAAACATGCAAGTGGGCTCTGACAGATGGGTGCTGGGTGCACTGGCCAGGGATTGAACCCGGGCCCCTACATCATTGCCAGCAGGTCAATTCTTACTCATGGTGCCGCTACGGACAGGGAAGCACTGCCCTGTGGGTTTCCGAGACGATAGATCTTTAAGAGAAAGTCACCTTGTTCTCCAGCAGAGCTTGTTAAGGGAGCAACCCAACGCATGACCCACTCCGTCACCTGGGCTCCTGCATCAAAAGCCAAACCACACTCACTGACTTCGAGTTGATGCCGGCTCATAGCCACCCTAGAACTGTCCCTGGGGGCTTCTGAGACTGTACATCTTTACAGAGGGTAGGAGGCCCTGTCTTTCTCTCAGGGTTCCTCCAACGACGGTGAGAAGTCCACCCTGGGACCACCACTGCCTGCAGGCTGCAGTTGATTGCCCATAGGCCCTGGGCTCCGATGCTGGTGAGTTCTAGCCCACGAGCACCCTGTGCACAACAGAAGGAAACCCTGCCAGTCCTGCCCATCTCACCATCATCCCTAGGTCTGAGCCCACTGATGCAGCCATGGTGTCACTCCATCTCACTGGGCCTTCCTCGTTTTCACTGCCCCTCCACTTTACGAAGCGTGAACATGTCCCAGGAGGTAAGACAAGTCTCACCCTCCTTGCCCCCAAGGAGCACTCTGGCCGTACTTCTTCCTGGACCGATCAGGTTGCCCTTTGAGCCCATCATGGAGCTTCGGGTCTTCTTCGCCAGCACCACAATTCAAACGCATCTGTTCTTCATTGGCAGGTGACAGTGCTTATTTGACTTACGTTTGAGGGCCGCCCTCCAGACTGCAGGAGAACCCTTTCACAGATAGCACGGATTACAGAGCTCTCACCTGGCAGTGCTGGGATTTGAAGTCAGGTCCATCTGATTGCACTGCTGATGGAATCTGGTCCCTCACAACCATGGACCAAGAACAGCCATACTTTCACAGTCGGCAGTCTGTCTTAACTTAAAAATCAATGTTTTTTGAAGTGTTTATAATGTCACAGAAAGTTGTCCGGATCTTTCAGAGGTCCCAGGTGCTCAACACTGAGTTTCACCTCACGGCTTACATTTTAAGGGGCTGTTCTTGTTGTGTGACACCCCATCCATCTGGTTCACAGCGACCTCACATGGCAGAGGACCCTGCCCTATAACACAGGGCTCCCTGGGCTGTTGTCTGGGGCGGATGCCGGGTCCTTCCTGCAGGGCAGCTGGTGGTTTCACCGCAGGCCTTTCGGTTAGCAGTCTTATAGCACAAGATAAAAACAAACAGGACAGTGACATCAATACCATCTGTGTGTGTCGTTCTGTGTCATCAAATCATATGTATGAGCCCTTTCAAAGATATGTCACGTGAGACACTCGGGGGCAAGTCAAACCAGCAGAGTCATAAAAGAGAAGACATTGGTTTGGATAACTGCGAAGCCTAGAGGTGGGTTGTCTTCAGGTCCAGCTGGATCCAGGAGCTCCTTAGTGCTCCCTTTGCCTCCCATGCCTCGAGGCTGCCCTCCTTGGCACTGGTTTTCCTCTGAGGCTGGCCCCTTGGTAGTAGCCTTCACCCTCCCAGATCCGGGGTGAGGAGCACCCCTTCTCTGATTCCAGGAGAGGTGCTGACTGATTGGACCCACTTAGTGTTCACCTAAACCGGATCCAATCACTGCATAATCCTCATCACCTGTCCTTTGCTGGAGCCAAGTGATGTCAACACTGCCCAATTCACAGGAAGGTACAGCTGGGAGGGGTGGCTTCCTAAAGAAAAGGGAGTACCACTGCAAAGAAGGAATCCCTGGGCTGCACAACGGTTACGCAATAGCCGGAAGGTTAGCCGTCTAAAAGCTAACCGCTACGCCACCAGAGACGAGGTCCTAGGAAATGGCTCTGCCGGAGCTCAGCCGCAAGGCCCACGACTCCTGTGTGTTTTCCCCCTTCCAAGCAGTCTGGCACCCCTTCAGCATGCCCACCCCGGCCCTCCCTTGCATGCTGCTGTTGTTCTTAGCTGGCTCACACCAGCCCCAAGTACCATGGAAGGAAGGGCTGCCTGGTCTGGCACCATCCCCAAAATGGGTTCTGGAGCTGACCATTGTGATCCATAGGGTTTTCATGGGCTGAATTTCTTTTTCCTAAAAATCATTTTATTGGGGGCTTGTACAACTCTTATCACAATCCATAGATGCATCCATTGTGTCAAGCACATTTGTACATTTGTTGCCATCATCATTCTCAAAACATTTGCTTTCTGCTTGAGTCCTTGGTATCAGCTCCTCATTTTTCCCCTCCCTCTGCACCCCCTCCCTCATGAACCCTTGATGATTTATAAATTGTTATTTTGTC
>NW_022111372.1:50672303-50673684 GCF_000313985.2 Echinops telfairi
TCCCTTTGCCATCCTCGCTGGGCCCCTGTGGCTGTCGAACCTGCTGGGCAGGTAGGCGTTGCACTGCCTCCCCCAGTAGAAGGGAAGCTTCATGAGGGAAGCGATTTCCCTCCTCCCCACCCCCCTCCGTGCTTTGTGGGTCAAATGGAAAGTCCCTAGGTGAATGCCATCCCTGTGCCTTTGTACAGAGAAGGCTGGGGGTGAGTGGACAGGGAGGGCAGAGCGGGGCTGGGTGCTGCTGCTCCAGGAACACACCAACCCCCTTTCCCCCTTTTCCTGAAGCTCCCCTGACCCTGGTCCTCCAGGCTGCTGATGCATCCCCCACAGCGCCCCCCCCAACCCCTGAACCAACTCATCTGTGTGCTGGGCTGATCAACGGCCCCTAAAGATGTCCAGGTCCTAATCCCTGAAACCTGTGGCTGTTATCTGCAGCAAGAGACTTTACAGACGTGATTAAGGATCTTGAGGTGGGGATTCTCCTGGATGGGCCCTAAATGTCACCCCAAGTGTCCTTAGAAGAGGGAGGCAGAGAGACTTGGCTACAGAAATGGGGGAGGTGATAAGGGGCCGTGAGTGGAGGAGGAGGGTCTGTGAGTGGGAGATGGAGGGTGGTGTGTTGGCAGGGGAAGGGGCTGTGAGTGAGCTGGGGCTGGGGGCATGAGCTGAGAAAGGGGTCCTGAGCCAAGAGATGGCCGCAGCTTCCAGAAACTAGAAAAGGCAAGGCCGGGAGCCTCCAGAGATAACCACCCTTTCTGACAGCTTAATTTTCGCCCATGACATTGATTTCCGGCCTCTCGACCCACCAGAGACTACATGTGTGCAGCGCTCTAAGCCGGTCTGAGGACAGAGGAACGAGCAGAGCCTGTGGCCACGATGTCCCATCTGACTCCTGCCACCCGCATGCGCCAGGGTCTAACTGTGCCCAAGAGGCACCGTCCCCCACCCTGATGAGAGAGCTTCTAATGGCTGGTTTTTCAGAAGTCAATCGTCAGACCTTACTTCAAGGTGTCTGGGTAGACTTGAACCTGCAGCCTTTTGGTCAGCAGGCAAGCATGGGAACCGTCTGGACCACCCAGGGGCTGCATCATAGGCAATGGGCAATAGGAAACTCATACAGCCCGTCTGTCCCTGACCGAACTGAGGCAAACCTAGCCTGTGTGAGGCTCACGCGGTCCAACCTGGCCGGCCCAGCCTGAGCCTCCAGGGTCAGAGAAGGGACATGGCCTCTGTCTGTCTGTCTGTCTGACTCTGGACAGAACCAGAATGATAGCCATACGAGCTGGTGCTCAAGGCATGCCTGGGTGTGAGCACTTCACACACACACACACACACATACACACACCTGGGTGTGAGCACTTCACACACACACACACACACACAC
>NW_022111372.1:50674025-50692328 GCF_000313985.2 Echinops telfairi
AGTCTCCTCTGTTCCCGTACGCCCACAGGGTGTTGACGATTACTTAGAGAGGGCAGACGGAGAAGAAGAAAGAAATGAGTGTGCTATTGGCAGTCCTCTAAGGCTGTGGTAGGCGCCTACCCCGGTGGTGCTGTGGACTATGCGCTGGATTGCAAGGTCAGCGGTTCAAACCCATAAATTACTCAAAGGGAGAAAGATGAGGCTCCCCACCCCGCTAAAGATTTACAGTCCGAGAAACTCAAAAGGACACATCTGCTCTGTCCTTTCAACTCTGTATCAACAGGTTTGGGGGTTTGGGTTTGACGGCACTGGGTTCCAGTCAGGGAATGCTTGCCTTTCGGGCCAGAGACCTGGGTTCAGTGCCTGGCCAGTGCACCGAAGGTGTGGGTCGTCATCCACCTGTCTGGGGAGGTGTGTGTGTTGATGACATGCTGAGCAGGATTCAGCAGAGCTTCCAGATTCAGATGGGCTAGGAAGAAGAGACAGGAGATCTACTTCCAAAAATCAACCAAAGAAATCCAAGGGGGGTTCCACAACCAGTTGTGGGAATGGTTTCGCCCTGCTGTGGATGGTTAGGGGCGTGGCAGGAGGAGGCGTGGAGAGCAATAGCAGTCACCAGCAGCCTACTACAGCAGCAAGGCCCTGCTGTCCAGCTGGAGATGGCTAGTGTGGCAAACCAGTCAGTGTCTGGTCGGTTGACAGCGCCCAGCCAGCGGAGGGATTCTGAAAAGCCCCTTTCCATGTGTACTGCTTATACGTGATGATACTCTGCATTCGACATCAGAAGACATCTACTAAAATCTGAATTGCCAGCTGCTCTTCAGAATCGGGAGCCAGGACCACCTTCGTCTCTACTGCTGGGTGGGTCTGGGTAGGCTGTGCTGTGCTGAGCGAACAGCACTGCCCCGTTTCCAGGGCCTCACAGAGCTACCCGGTACATGTGGGCGGAGGACCCTACTCCACACAGTCACACATGGGCCCAGGCGCATAGGGCACCACCATCTTCTCCTGCCATCTGGGACCCCTGCCAGGGAAGGAGAGAGCCCGGAGAGAGAGCCTCTGTTCGGGGAACACCGGCAGACTGGCTGGAGCCAGTTACGTGGCCCAACCTCACAGCAAAGGGGCTGAGAAACCTTGTTCTCTGTTAACACTTGTCCTCTACCACACCTTCCGACTCGGCAACCAGTCACTGGAGCTGGGTGAGCGCTGCACCCTTCAGGGCTGCACGCACACGTGTGTAGGATGCCCACCAGTCTCATGGTAGCTTCTGGGACTGATCCTTCTTGCAGTTGTGCGGTACACAACCTACACGGCTGCCCGTGGCAGCCGTTTTCTCCCTACGCAGCTACGTGTACTTCTATCGCCTGTCCTTGTGCCAGGCTGCCCTGCACCTGAAGTCCCCACATCATTCCAATTGCATCCTCTATCTCAGGCATCCAGTGGAATCAAATTAAAGGCAAATGTCTCATTAGTATCGGCTTCCTATGGGACGAAGACAACACAGAGTTGACAAGTGGGCCCTGACCTTATCCCTAGCAGACTCCCTATGTTCTTGTCAGTAATTCCCAAGGTGAGTTACATGTCCCTGGGGCCTCAGGGTGCTCCATGAAGCAAAGCAGTCTGGGAGGTGGGGCACACTTACCCGTATGAACTCTGCAATTACAAAGGCCCTGACAAGTCCTGCAGCGAAGAAACCAGCCTCATCGTCTAAGACAGTGTCTGCCACTCTCACACAGAGCCTAGGCCGTCCCAGGGGGTGGACTGTCAGTTCACCAGCACACCCTGCCCATGTATCTGTCTGCACTTTTCTGTCCCTCACATTTTCTTTCCTGAAGTTAGCTCAGCAGCTTCTACTCATCCTACAGATACCCTTCTGGAAGATTCTTCCCTGTTGCATGTGGCACAGTGATTATATAGCTCGGTATCCATGTCCCCTCCAGCTGGGCCTTTTCCAGGGCAGAGCCTTAGCTACCGGGCCGTAGACCATGCTGCCTCCCCTCTGCGGCTCAAAAGCACCTCCTGCCCATCCCAACACTGCATGGCCTTTTGGCCTCTTGCACTCACTGATGTGAAACTCAGTCCCCCTGCCTCTCTGGGGTGGGTCGGACCCCTGGACTCACCACCCATGGTCATACTCACCCTCAGAGTCTCTCAGAGGCAGGGCATCCTGCAATAAGCCCCATTCTTTGAGGTCCTCCTATGTTAAAGATGCCAAGATTTATGTGGAATTGGATCATGGTGATGTTTGTACAGCATAAAACATGCAGTTGGTATCCCTGAAATTGCACCTATAGACAAGGGCAGAGAGGTCAATGTTTTGTTGTATGTAGATATATTTCCCCACCTGTTTTTAAAGTGCAGAAAATGTACCCCAAATGCATGCAGAAATTATAGACTCCCTTAAACGTTCCCATTTAACAGTTCAGTCACTCAATCAGCACCTGTGTGTAGTGCTCCTACTGTACAGGCTGCTGATCCTGGACGCCATGCCACTGGACTTTCTAAGGGGAGCAGGGTCACCCAGGCACACAGGTGTCAGCTGAGCTTCCAGACTAAGGCAGACTAGGAAAAAAGGCCTGGTGATCTACTTCTGAAAAGTTTGCAGCGCAAGCCATATGTTGTTGTTGTGGTTGTTAGGTGCCGCCGACCCGATGTAGAACCGAACGAAATACCGCCGGGTCCCGCACCATCTTCACACGTGGGCTTACGCTGCAGCCAGTGTGTCAGGCCATCTGTTCAGGCCATTGCTTTCTTTCGACAACCCCCTTGTGAACAAGAATGAGCTCCCGGGCTTGGTCTCTCCTGGCAACAGGTCCAAAGTACATAAGACGAAGTCTCACCATCCTTGCCTCTAGGAGCGCTCTGACTGTACTTCTTCCAAGACAGCTCTGGATCGCAACCAAACATTGTCTGGCGCGGTGCTGCAAGGCGAGCCCTCTAGGAGGGAAGGGCTCACATACAATGTGCCTGCAAGGGTGGGCTCAAGCCCACCAAGGACGGTGACAATGACGTGGAACTAGCCATGATTAATTCTGCTGTGTGGGGCCACCAGGAGTCGGAGCCGCCAACAATAACAGCTGAGTGCTGGCATTGTTCAGCCTTGGGGAGACAGCGGATGAGGGTTCTGTCCCCATAGCTACTTCCTTTCCAGGCGGAGTAACACATCAGGTGTGACATCCACTGCGAAGGGAAACACAGCCGGGCAAAAGAGGCTGGAGCCAGATGAGGGAGGGTCCCTGTTTGACACGGGCAGCCAGCAAGGCAGCCACTTGGGTTAGGTGACATGGTTAGCAAAGTCGGCAACTCACTAAAAGGTTGGTGTTTTGAGTCCATCTACTTTCAAAAAGGCAGCCATTGCTAAGCCGAGGGAGCACAGGGCTACTCTGACACACCCAAGGTCACTGCGAATTGGAATCAGCCAGCAAGCGGCAGAGCAGAGACCCGAGGAAGGGAGGGAGAGAGGCAGGTGGACACCTGTGGAGGGAAGCTTCTAGATCATGAGACTGAGAGGCAGAGGTCCTGGAGTGGCAGGGGCCTGTGTGGAGGTGGGTGGGCCTGAAGGAACGTCAGGGTGGGGAAGGAGGACAGAGCTGCTCCCCCCAGGGCCAGTGAGGAAGTATGAGGGCACGCTGGGTGGATGCTGAAGAGAGAGTTAGCAGGGACTGCTGGGAGCTTCTCCGTGGAGCTTGAGATGGGAAAGCACGTGTCAAGGATGACAGCAGTTAACGCTGTGTGATGAACATCTTCTTATCCCCATTCTGACAGAACGTCTCCACAAGAGTGTGCCTCGCCTCAGCTGGAGTCTGGAGACGAGGCTTGTTAACTTAGGGGCTCGTTCTCGCCGGCCTGCCCGTACCTTCTTCCTTCCTCGGGAGGGCAGAGGTTGAGCCTATAGCATCTTCTTCCCTTCTGAATGGAGTTTGCAAGGTGTGGGTGCTCAGTCCTGGTTCTGGGGGCTTAGATCGGGGCTGGGGTTCCTGGCTGGTGCTAAGCAGAAGGCAAGAGTCAGCTTCCGTCGGAAGGACCGCAGAAGAAAGAGCCAGCCGCTGCAATCCTAACAGAGCCCCTCTTAGACTGTGGCACCCTATACAGAGTCACCCCGTGCAGAGCTGGAGGGACACCACAGCCACTGGTTTTGCCCTAGATGGGGGTGTCATGATTCTGGGGGGCAGAAACCCCCTTATTTGCCAGCTCCCTGGCCGCACAATGCCTGGGGCTCAAGTTTCACCTTCGCTGTGGAGCTTCAGGCCCCTGCCTCAGCTGCCTCACCTGTGAGATGGGGGAGAAGCAGATCCCCCTCCTCTAGTTCCCAGTTAACAAGGCAGGGAGGGCATCGTCCCTTAAGGCTCCCTGAGATCCATTTGGATAAACACTGTCACAGGCCAGGGGAGCCTGCCCAACTCCACACCTGTCCCCCCACCTCATGCAACAGGGGCGGCTCTGCTGGACTGCTAACTGCTACAACAAGGTCAGTAGTTTGAAACCAACAGGTGCTCCAAGGGAGGAAGAGCTGCAGTCTCGGAAACCCACTGGAGCAGGTCGGCCCTGCCCTCCAGGATCGCTGGGAGTTGGCATGAGCTCGACAGCAGGAGGTAGTGAGGGCCATGAGGACTAGTGAAATGCCCCTGCCAAGGCTGCCGCTGAGGAAGGCAGGAGGCAAAGCAGCCTGGTGCCCCGGGCATACGTGCAGTGACAAGGCAAGACTATTTGACACGTTCGGGACAGATCTCTGAGGAGGCTGGGCCTGAGTGGGGAGGGAACTCACCCCACCCCGCACCCCATTCCAACCCAGGCCCAGAGCAGAGCAGAGCAGAGGGCTGGAGAGGCCCAGGAGAAGGTCCCTCTGTCCCCGGTGGAGCAGACATGAGCCTGTGCCTGAGGGTGGGGCTGGGGGTGTCCTGAAGGCTCAGGAGGAACATGAGGGTGCTTTTCAGCAGAGCCTGACCCCTCCTGCAGTCCCTCCCATCTCTGCAATGGAAGCCTCCTCTCCTGGGGGTTCCACGCATCTGCCCCTGCACTCCCCGTGTACCGGGAGCCCTGACCACATTCATGGGGGAGTTCTGCTCTGTGGGCCTCACAGGGTCCCATGGGTCACAGGTCTGTACACAGGCCTGCTGTCAAATTGATGACAGCTCATAGCAACCCTGTAGGGCCAGGGAAGACTTGCCCCTTTGGAAGCCGAAACAGATGGCCACATCTTGCCCCTTTGGAGGACTTGGTGGACTTGACCACCAACGCCTGGTTAACAACCTGGTGTTTAACCCACTGGGCCACCAGGACAATGTCTCACTTAAAAGTCCAGAGTTCCAGTTACTCCTCCGAACCCTAGCATAGCCCCCACCTGAGCCGCCCTGGATGCAGCCCCCCATCATCCCGCCAGGTGGGAGGCCTCCAGGTTGCCCGAGGCTGCATGTGGGAGGCAGGCAGGCAGGGAGGAGGCGCCCGCAGCCCTAAGGGCTTGTGCAGGTGGTCCGTAAACCTAATGTGGAACCAGATGGTACGAGGGGACCGTGGCGCAGCCCTGACGTTCAGCAGACAGCCCCAGAACCCCAGCTTGGACTGTGGCTGGACACCTCAGAGAGCCCCGCGAAAGGCCAAGGGCATCATTCTGGGCCGTCGTTCCCGTCAGTGTCTCCTTTTCATCACGCTGGAGGGCACTTTTAGGAAGGAAGAGGGAGGCTCTCCCGCCACTGGCAGAGCGGGCAATGCAAGATGAGGCAGTGCCCTCACCGCGTCTTCTGCCTTGGCGCGGGCTGACCAGAAGAGACCACCCGCAGTTCTCCGCCCACCTGCGCCCCCCGCGCCCCCCTTCCCCCGTCTCCCAGGCGACCTCCGACTCTTTGTACATCTCCGTCAGGGTGGAAACAGGTTCTCTCGCCCCGCAGAAAAGGCGTCCAGGTGGGGGAGGAGGCCGTGGCGTGTTTCTTCCCGAACAAAGGCGGTTGCAGACTCAATGAGGGCCCTCCCCTGTCGCCGCCGCCCACTGAAAGCCCAGCCCCACCCCGCACACTCCAGCTGCAGGGGGGCGGGGGGCGCTGAGTGGCGCCCCTGCCCAGCTCTGTGGTCGTCTGCAGCAGGCAGCATGGGGCGTGGTCGCCTTGTGGGCCTGGCTGCGCGGAGCTTGACAAGGGGGCCCACTTGGCCTGTCGCCGCCTCGCTCGCATCCTCAACCAGCAGCGGCCCCTCTACAGATCTCTCTCCTGAAAAGGGGCAGGAGGGAAGGGGTCTGGCTTCAACCAGCAGGCCCGCAACCAACACCCACCGGGGACACGTGGGCCGGAAACAGGCCCCGCCCCTCGCCAGTCTGGTTGGCTGCTGAGTGGAGAGGAGACCCCACGTGGAGCAGTGCCCCAAACTCCACCTCACCCACCGTCTTGGGGTGTTTCTTACATCTGGGTGTCACCTGTCCCCTCGCTTGCGTCTCATCGTTTTTAATAGATCATACAGTCATACAGGTGAATGGGGGAAAGGCTTCTCTTCCACCCCACCCTTAGCTCCCTGACAGCATAATGGGTTACAGTGTTGGGCTGCTCAGCGAGAATTAGCCATTAGAAAGACCAGGCTTTCTACTCCCATAAAGAGTTACAATCTCAGAAACCCACAGGGCAGTTCTGCCCAGGCGTATCGGGCCACTATGAGTCGGAATTGACTCGTTGGTAGTGAGATTTTTTGAGTGGCACAGTAGTTACATGATCAGCGATGGCAGAAAGATTTGAACCCACTGGCCGCTCTGTGAAAGAAGTGGCTGTTTGTTTCTGTCATGATTTACCGCAGGGCAGTTAGAAACCCTCTGGGGATGGTACCGGGTGGGGCAGTCCTTCCTTCTGTTGAGCGCAGGCGGAGATGTGTCCAAGCCATCTCTATGGCACCTAATGACTACAGGGTTCCGGTGGTGAGAGGAGACTCAGTGGTAGAGGGCTTATGATACTAAGACACCTTCTTGTTTTCCTGTGTGCCGTGTAGAACAGCACAGCCGCTAGACTGTTCTGTACCCTCTTCTGCTGCTCGATGTGTTGTGTGAGTGTTTCACTTGGTACGTGTGACAGGGCACATGCATCCGGGTGGTTGCTGGCTTGGACAAACAAAGCGCTGCGAATACCTCAGGTATCCACCTGGTTGAATGAACGATCGCATGTCCATACAATGGATTTGAGCTTTGCAAAGAGCAGGATGCGTGTGTTGTGGGGGGTGAGGGGTGGGGGAAGGGGGCAGGTATCGCAGAGATGAAGGTTTCTATGTTCTGATTTGGAAAGATCTCTGATCCCCAGGTTACAACCACTAAATACAGGATAAACTCCCTGAAAGAGGCTTGCTGCTGTGGAATTGGCCTCTGGCTCCTGATTCCTGCCCGCGTCCCGTCCCCCACTCTTTGACAGCAGGATTGGACCTTTGCACTCCACAGAGTCTTCAGTAGCTGAAGTTTCAAGAGTCAGTTGCCAGGACTTTCTTCCTACTCTTAACTGGGACCTCCCATCCCAAACCTGTTCGGCATCATAGCCACACAGAAACCTCCACAGATAGAAGGTCATGGAATTTCAGTCTCTTGCATGGAAGGCAAGGTTTCTACCACGGAGCCACCTCTGCCCCCATGGGCCTATGCAAGTTTGATGGATATTGTCAAATCTCTGTGGCTTCTGGCTTTTGGAGTCATCGTTGGAAAGAGTTTCCCCTTGAGTAAGAGTTTCCTTTAAATTCATTTCTTTTTAATTTAAGATAACTATTTCAAAAGGGGACTAGAACAGTAAGAAAGGTATAAAAGGTGAAGAAGATGATGGACCAACCCAGAGCCTAACAGCAACATCAGATCCTTATTGGGCTAGTGTAAACAGAGAGGCCTCTATGAGTGGGTGTGGAGCCCAGAGGCCCCTGGGAGGCCTGAGCGTTGTGCTCAGAGAGGCTCCACAGGCAGTTGTTTTTCACAGAACTGGCCACAAAGAAGGAAGGCAGCTAGTGTAGTGGTGATGCATTATGCAGCAGCTAACCATAAGGTCAGCAGTTTGAAGCCACCAGTCGCTCTGAGAAAGGCTTTCTATTCCCATAGAGAGTTACAGTCTCAGAAAATCACAAAGGCAGGTCTAGTCTGTCCTATAGTGTCGCTAAGAGTTGGCATTGACTTGATGGCAAGGAGTCAGGTTTGGGTTTGGCCACAAAGACACCAGCATTCTTGCCCTTGGCCTGGACCCTCGCCACCTGCTCACTTGGGCCTGGGTGCTGTCCCCAGGGCCTCGGAAGTCAGACTCTTCTGTTGCAGTTGTTGCTGCCATCACCCAGGGGGAAGTTGCTTCTGGTTGGTCCCTGCTCCCAGCCAGGCTGGCTCTTGGGAACAGGGTTTTTTGAGGGTGACTGAGGCTGGCTTTTGCTCATGGGGAGGGGTTTTCCAGGCCCAGGAAGAAGTTTCAGGCACTAGCAGTCTGCTGGAATGAGGGGTCCCTCCCCAGAGCAAGGGCTCTGACCTCATGAGAAGTAGATGCTCCAGGAAGGGCCAAAGCACTAGATGTGTCAGAGCTGGACAGAGACTGACCACTGGGGCTGTGACTCCAGGACCACGGGGTTGAGGATTCTGACTGAGCTGAACAGAGACCGGCCGCTGGGACTGTGACCTCAGGGCCATGGGGCTGAGGACCCTGATTGTGGAGAGAGGTATTGGCCCACCAACCCAGAGGTCTGCCAGCTCCTAAAGAAGGAAGGGAAAACTAGGGTCCTCAGAAGGAAGGACTAAGATGGGAGGGTGGGCCAGAAGCAGCTTTGGAAGGGCAAGGAGCAGGGCAAGGGAGAAGAGGGGACTGAACCCGGAGGTTTATGGGCTGGGAACTGGGTGGCAGAGGCAGCGATGGGCACTGCAGAGAAAGCAGGCTGAGGGATGATGGAGTGTCAGGGGACAGGTGGCTGCTCAAGGGACACCACACAGAGATTGCACCCCCACATGGCAGTACGAGTTGTCTACGTTCCCTCTGAGAAACAGAGGAGGACTTTAGGTTTCCCTGTGCCTGAACTCCCAGCATAGACAGCATCCCCTCGTCTGCACGCAGCCAAGCAGAACCCAGAAGCCCCCAGCTGCTGGGCTCTTAGCCCCTTCATGCCCCCCTCTTCTTTTGTGCAGACTCTGCCTGGGACTGACTCATCATCTTGTGCTTGTTGTGTGTGTGTTGGGTAGGGGGTAAAGGGGGGAAGTACAGCCCCACCTCCTCTGCCCACCCTGGCACCCAGGGCTGTGTGTGGAGCCTCCATTATTCATGGCTCTCAGATCTCAGCAAAACACACAGATCTGGGCTGAAACCAGCCAGCTTTCTTCTGGGGCTCCCAGGCCTCTCGTCCTCTCATGATGCCTTTGCATTTGATCTTCTGCAAATTTACTTCTTTGTTCTTCAGACAGATTCATACTGCCAGGGGCTCCCGGCAGCCCTTGATGGCACCGAGTGCCACAGAAATGCTCGTTCAATGAAAATATAAAATAAAATAAAAATGTCCCCAGAGCAATAAACGGGGCTCCTCCAGGTGGAAATGTCACAACCTACTGGAAGACAACAACTTGGAGCAGGGAACAAAGCTGAGCCGAGACCCAGCTGTGCTCGGAGGAGTGGGGTGAGCTCCGGGGAGAGAGGAAGCAGTCTCCTGTCCTGCCCTCCTCCGGCTGTGTCCCTGCTCCCAGTCCGTATTCCAGGCTTGAAGCTTGTAGGTGATGCTACCTGGTGTGGTGCGCCTGCAGACATAAGCAAGTGATGATGCCTTAGCTGCAGGGCAGCCTGTTTCTAGAGACTTCCATTGCCTGGTTATTCACTTATCTCGTTGCTCATTCAACAGCACTGATTACATGAGGCCTCAGGGAGGCCGTGCACAGAGTCTAGCTCAGATTTGTGGGGCCCATAGTAGAAATGTCAGGTTTATGGAGTGGGTTGAATCTCGGTTCTTGGCTTCGCACACAGAAAGAATTCCCACAGAAGCACGTTTTGTAATCCAAGTGGGTTTTACGAAGGAAAGGGAACGTTTCCGTCTTTACAGTCTCAAAAGGGTACATGCGCATTCTGGAAAGTGTGTCAACCACCACGGTGAAGCCGCATTGGGGTTCCCAAGTGGGCAGGAAAAACCACGTGGAAAAGAACACCCACACTTGCGGAAGAGGGGAATCCCCCGGAAGCAAGAGGTTAAGAGAACAAGTGAGCAAGAGAGCAGAGCATGCCTGCTTTTATTCTATCTCGCCCCCCGGCTGGGGGAGGCGTGGTTGGCCTATTCCATTAGCTGAGTTGGGCCCACCTGTGTGATGTTCTTAAGGTGGGTGTGCCTAGGGGGCTTGCTCACTTCTGGGTTTCTCCCATAGGTGTCTAATAGGGTGCCTGATTTCTTTCCAACTTCCTCTGTGGAGGCCTTTGCAGGCATGGGAGGGTTGTCCCTAAATCTAGCTACTTAACAGTAACAGAGAAGACGGTGGTTCGAGTCCACCCAGAGACCTGCGGATCTACTTTCAACTCATCTGCCATTGAAAACCCTAGGCAGCACAGTTTGCCTCTGTTATGTTCGGGGCTGCCGGGAGGCAGAATCCACTCAACGGCAACGGCTGGAAAGTCAGGGTGTATCTGCCCCTGTCCCTGATGGGCCATGGGGTTCAACAAACATCTTCTGAGCCTATGGGTCCCAGCCCCACCTCGGCCTTCAGCCTGGCATGTGGTCCTTTGCCCTGCCCCTCCCTCCCATCACTAAGTCCCTGCTCAGTGGTGACCGCTCAGAGGCCCCCTCCAGAGACCCAATTCAAAGTTCCCAGACTCCTTCAGCCATCCGGTCTTATGCTCACATGCCATTTTCCCTCGATGCACCTGCCACTGCTGAAATGCTCTTCTCGACTCACCTCTCCGCAGGCAGCCTATTGACTTCAGGGGCCTGCTTCTCCCTGCTCCAGTGACAGCTCTGGGAGACGAGGGACTCCTTCTCACCACTGTCCCTCAGATGTCAACGGAAGGAGTGCGGGAATGCTCTCTCCACCGTACTCTCCTTGCGGGGGCTCTGTTCTCCCGTGGGGTCCTACAGAGGCAGCTCGAAGGTTTCGTTAGCATTGCTACATCTTCGGCACTATTATATCCACACTGTCACAGCCTCAGTAAGGCATCCTCCTCAGCGTTCCCAGTTCAATGAGCAAATGTCTCAAGGTCACGGCTCATCGGACCTTCATAGGACCTTCCCTCTTCCAGTCCCTGTGAGCAGCAATGTCATGCTCTGATGCGCCAAGTCTGAAGCCCGAGCCCAGGCTGGGGTGGGGGTCCAAAGTAAGGTCATTACCAACAAAACTGCTGGTGAAGGAGGGGCTGTTTCCAAGGGAGGGAAGGGGGATAGGAAGAGAGAAGGAACCCAGATGTGGGCCAAAGAGCACATCGGGTCTGCACTGCAAGCACCTCAGACGCACCAGCGTCCCAGAGTGGAGGGGAGCTCCGAGCCGGAACGCCAAAGGATGTGTGGGCGCTGCAGAAAGAGAGGGCTGTAGGTCACACGACAGAGAAAACCCGTGTTGCTCTGTGAGCTAGGACAGGGCAAGTTGGTGGCTGCCAGGTTGAAGTGGGCTCTGGGGCCTAGGCTCTGGGGCCCATGATTCTATGAATTTATGCTCAAGAAGAAATAAACTATATTACACCAGAGTGTTCATCGCAGCATTATTTTTGAGAAAGAAAGGAAAAAAACCAAAAAGCTGGAAACAACCCAAATGTTCCCCAATAGAGGTCTGGTTAACTAAATTATGAAACATGCGCTTGATGAAATATTCTGGAGCCGTTACAAAGGATCGTTAGGGAAACCACGGAGCAACCGGGGAAAGGCGCCCGCTCCAGCACGCAGAGGCAGCCCAGTATTCCAACGTGTTAGCGGGTGATGCGCCTTCAAGTCCCCACCCCCCATGGGGAGACTCATGGAACGCGATTCCCGCCCCCCACAAGCTTCTAGCCTAGTGTAGGAGACCAACCGGTTCCCTGAAGACCATTCCAACCCATAGTCACCCCCAGGTGCGTCACAGGAAAACTTATTCCATCAGTTTGCAATGGCTGATTTTTCCCGGTGTGGGTCACCAGTCCTTTCTTCCAAGAGGCTTCTGCAAGGACTTGTATCTTCAGCTTTTGAGTTAGCAGCTAAGCATGTTAACCGTACTACCGTGGACCTCCACCCCACCCACCCCCAGGTCTGCAGGAAAGGCTTGAAAACAAGTAACGGCACCCAGCACAACAACAAGTGTGAGCGAGGCAGTAACAGCGGTGGACGGGAGGAGTTACCTGGGCGGGGTCCAAGAAAGCTGCCTTGGGCAGTGAGCTGCAGTCTGTGGTGGGGAGTAGGACTGGAGTTATGAAAACACTAAACATCCCTAGCGAAAGGCCGGAAGGCGATGCACAAAAACATTACACTTGTACCTGGCTGGTGGGATAATTTTCCCTCTTCCAAAATTTCTTTCATGTTATATTGTTTTTACAATGAAAGCAAGGAGGAAATGCAGCTCGGAAAGGGGTGAATGATTTCTGCTACCAACATTTGTGCCTGTAAATCATATATGAGTTCATAAGTACTTTATTTCCTTGACTGAGCAGAGAAGTGGAGACATATTTATTGAACGTTTTACATGTGGGCTGGATGGCGAAGGATGAGATGCATTTCTAGAGGGAAGAACAAGGTATAAACAGATGAAACGGTAAATATTTTATAAAATATTTATATAATGGTTCAAGATCACTTCGGTGGCGAAGGGCAGGGGCATCACTACACACCTTCGGGGAGCACGGAGCTGGCAAAAACTGGAGATGCAGCCAGAACAGATGGAGGAAACATAACCAGTTTGACCTTTGGATAAAGGATGGGGGTGGGGGGAAGTGTCAAGAACTTGGAAGGGCAGAAGGCCAGTTCTGAAGGGAGCCCAGCACCAAACACAATACCAAACCCATGCTGTTGACTCAATTCCAACTCCCAGCCACCTTAGGAAACAGCTAGGAGCCCTGGTGGAGTAGCAGAGCAGTCTTGGGCTGCTAACCACAAGGTCAGTAGTTTGAAACTATGGGCTGATTCTCAGGAGGAAGACGAGCTTTCTGCTCCCATAAAGAGTCACAACCCCAGAAAAGCCACAGGAGCTGTCCTACTTTGTCTAATAGAGTCACTGTGAGCTGGAATTGACTCGGTGGGAGTGAGATTTCGAGTTTATGGAACAAGAGATTGCCAGAAATTCAAGCCAGATTCAGAAGAGGAATGGGGAATTTCATTGTTGATGTCAAATGGATCTTGGCTGAAAACAGAGACTATCAGAAAGATGTTTTCCTGTATTTTATTGACTTTGCAAAGACATTCAATTGTGTGCCTCATAAAAAATGATGGATAACATTGCTAAGAAAGGGAATTCCAGAGCACTTTATTGTACTCATTGCAGAACCTATACATAGACAAGAAGCATCATTCTAACGGAACAAGGGGATAGTGTGAGGTTTAAAATCTGGAAAGTGTGTATCAGAGTTGATGCAGGGACAGTGAATTATTTAATGTGGCTATTCTAGCCAAAGTCTCTAGCTCCCACCAAACAACCTTTCCCTGCAGGTGTCTGGTAAGAAAGTGGGGGAGATACTGATGGAATTCACCTGTGAGTAATTGTGACCAGGATTCCACTCCAGGGAATCCTGCTGTGCAAAAAATAAACCTCCTGAGAAGCAGGAGTAGGAATCTCATTATCAGCAAGAACCAGGATTGGAGCTTGTCCTCTGGACCTGAGATCCCTGCACAGTGAACCTCCTGGATCCAGAAGACAGCTGTTATCATCGGAAGAGGAGCAGCAGCAGAACCGAGAGCCAGAGGATGGACCGGAGTGGTGGACTTACTAACCCACGGAGCAAGTGAAGATGAATGCTCTTGTGCAGGAGAATGGCTCGCAGAGTAGGGTGCCTCTGGGCACTAATTGCGGAAGTTGGATTTGCTGAAGCACGGAAATGGAGCTGAGTGCCTTCAAGTTCAGGCTTTCTGAAGTGCCTCTGGGCACTTCATTCAGTTGGCTTTGCTAACCGGTGGAGTTTAAACTGAATGCCTTCGGGTTGAGCCTTATAGCAGAGTGGAATGCCCTTTGGGTGTTGTGTTAGACCAGGTTGACTAGAGAGACAAATCCAAAGACATCCATATATGTGTGTGAGAGAGTTTTATAGAAAAGAGTAATTGAATATTGAGAAAACATCCCAGCCTACTCCAGATCAGTCCGTAGTCTGATATTAGCCCATTTGTCCAATACTAGTCCATAAGTCCCTCTCTTCAGACTCATGCAGCACATGCAATGATGCAAAATGCAGCAAGTTCACAGCCCAGGGGGTGCAGAGTCTTGTGGATCCAGTGGTGGTGGGAGCATCTCCAGGGCTCTCATAGGTCCCAGTGTGGCCCCGGTAGCAGTCCATGTGACTCAACAACGGGGAGGTGAAGCAGAGAGGGGCCTCGTAAGTCTCAGCATGGCTTGTCAACAGGAAGATGAAGTCAGAGAAAAAGCAGGAGTTCCCAGAATCCTCAGGAGAAGGCCACACCCACAAGGAGACATCATCAGGTTGTGACCGGATAGGCTAGACTCCACCCCTACATTTATTTATTAAGTTGACATGAAATGATGTAACTACCACAGGTATTTTTCCGCAGCCTCGACCAACCTTTGTGACATGTCCTGTTAAACAACCCTGGGCATTTCTCACTGGCACCACAACTTGTTAACTTTCTTAATAACAAACCCTTTAATCATGGGTTTTGTCTGCAAGTTCTGTGTAGCCATTGTAAGGGATATTAGAACCTAGAGGGGTAAAATAGAGAACACTACATAAGACAAGAAGCTGTATCTTTTCACCCTCCTGATTCTACCTTTATGCTGAGTGACTAATACAAGGGGCTGGACGCAATGAAGAAAGCGGCATCATCGTTGGAGGAAAACTCATTAACAATCTGCACTATGACTCAGCCTGGCTTGCTGCCCGTGAAGAAAACTGGATGCTCTTTGTCATAGGGAGTTTTGTTGTGCCAACATGGCCAATGAACACATGTGAGATTGGTTGAAGGGCGGAGAGATAAATAGCTCGGCAAGCCTCGCCTCTCTCTCTCTTGCTCTTTGAACACTGGACGAGTGTGCAGCTGCCTTGCGTATTCTGTGCCTTCACTTGCAAGCTACACTATCTGTGGGACACCTACCCGTGCACTGTGTCGCTGTAACTTGAGGTTCCTTCAAGACCTGCTTCGCCATGCTACTGGAAGGTACATCTCTTGAAATGAGGACCGTCGGACCCTGACATCTGGCTGACTGTTGGTGACCTGCTTGCTGTTTGCTGCCTGTGCCCAGATAGCCTGAATTGCTCCACAGAGGACTACGCTGTGGCCCTCAAAACTGAAAGGACTGCCGGTGTACTCGCTGTCTCACGGAAGTGAGTTGCACTGAGCCATTTGTACTGCTTTATAGATCAGTTAACTGTTTATTTCTTATGTTATCTATCATATAGATATATACAAAATTCTTAGTGTCCTGGTTTTGTTGCTCTAGAGAACCCTGTCTAACACACCCTTACTGATAAAGATCGAAGGCTGGTGCCCTCAGGATGGATTGCACTTCTACATAAAGAAAGCAAGACTCTTCACAGTTGGACCAATGAACAACCTCATGACAAACGGAGAAAGTTTGATATCGTTAATGGTTTCATTTTACTTGGATCACGATCCACACCATGGAAGCAGCAGTCTAGTGAAGTACTTCAGGGGGTAGCTATGCTGCAAACGATATCTTTAAAGTGTTAAAAAAAAACAACGATGTCCTCTTGAGGAGTAACCCAATCCTTGGTATTTTCCATTTGCTCACGTGCATGCAAAAACTGGACAATGAACACGGAAGACTAAGGAGAATTGATACTTCAGGGTTGTGGAGTTAACGAGGAGTGTTGGCTGCGCTGTGGACTGCGAGACGACGACAAATCTGCCTTGGGAGGTGTACAAACAGAATGCCCTTCGAAGCAAGGATGGAAAGACTTTGTCACTGACTTTGGACATGTTATCAGGAGGGACAAGTCCCTGGAAAAGGACATCATACTTGGTAAAGCAGAGGGGGGTGGGTCAGTGGAAGAGGAAGACCCTTCATGAGATGGATGGACACCGTGGCTATGACAATGGGCTCAAACAATGACTTAGGAAGTGTGTTAGGGTTCTCTAGAGAAAGAAAACCAGGACATTTATGATTTTATATATCTATATCTGGATATAGATCTAGATGTAGACATAGAGATATATAGATAGATACAACACAAAGAAATAAACAGCTCATCAGTCCACAGAGCAGTATAGAGGGCTCAGTTCAACTTACTTCCATTAATATACTGGGAGTCCTTCAATTCACGAGGGCTGCTGGGTGCAAGTCAAGGAAGCAGACAGCTGGGTCTTCTGTAGAGCAATACAGGCAGTCCGGCCACAGGCAGCAAACAGCCGGGCAGGTCGCCAATAGTCAGCCAGATGTTAAGGTCTGACAGTCCCCAGCTCAAGTGATGTATACACCAGCAGTGTGGCAAAGCAGGTCTTGAGGGAATCTCAAACTACAGTGACCCAGTCCACAGTTGGATGTCCCACGGGTACTATAGCTTGCAGGTTGGTGCAGAGAACTAGCTAGGCAGCTGCACACTGGTCCGAGAGCAAGAGCCAGAAAGGTGAAGCTCACCCAGCTATGCATCTCTTCGCCCTTCAATTAAACTGCAACCTTATTGATCCCACCTGTGCTTATTGTCCAGGTTGGCACAATAAGCCTACCTCTCACAGGAAGGTAGCACAGGACTGGGCAGTGTTTCATTTGACTGTACCTGGACTCACTCTGAGTCAGAGCCAGCTTGAGGGCACCCGATAACAACAGCATGACAACGTCCGAGGCAGGAGCCTGTATGGAAATCACCTGGTACGTCTTTCCCCACAGAGAGGCTATGGATTCAAACCGCTGACCTTTCGTCTGGGCGCTTTAACCACTGTGCCACCCGGGGTCCTTGCAGAACAGGACAGAGAAGGTGAAAAGTGTGCACCCTTTGGGGTGCTTCCCAGTGCAGGTACAAAGGAGCGGGGCAGGATGTGACAATAGGGGAGAAGAACAGGGCTCTCTCCAGCCCCAAGTTCGCCACTAGCCTGTTGTATCAGTCAGCATCCTTAACAAATCATGCTCCTCGTCCTGCTAAGAACCATGCCAGTGAGGACAGCACAACTTGCACTGGACAGGGCACACCCACTGTTGCCCCCCACTGAGAGAATTCTCCCCACCCCTGCCTCTTTGCTCCATTAGCCTTGGCTCCTCTGAGGTGCTAGTTAACCGGCTACTGCCGCAATATTGATTCTCAAGTATGGTGGCCCAATGTGTTTCAAAGGAGAACTGCACACAGGGTTTTCAAAGGCTGTGCCTATCTTCTGAGGTCTTCTGAGTAGATTAGAACCACCAGCCTTTTAGGCAGTTGCCAAGTACATTAACTGTTTGTGTCACTCACAGGTTCCATGTAAATCTGGAGTCGGGGTACCTTATTGGCTCAGCAGCCCAGCTGCTGGGGCACCTGGAATGTCATGTGTCTGGCATTTTCAGCTTCTATAATGGGAAGGGGACTCTGCCTTACCAGGCGAGGATTTTGCCAGACACAGGAAAGGGGTTCAGACCCCCAGCAGCTGCCCATCTCCATGGCAGTCCCTGCCTCTCTCCTCCAACGCGTCATGTGTAAGGTACAGAGAGTCGGCCGAGATGGCTGGTTGAGCACACCTATTTAATTTCACTCCCTTCCAACCCCCGACAGAAATGGCAGGAATATTTTTAAAGTCGCCGATTCCATAGGAGGGGTAAGAGCAGAGGAGTGACAGCCACAGCACTCTGGCAGCTGGAACCAGGGGGATGAGTGATGACTAAGTGGCCTTAGGTAGTCAGAACCTTTGGCTGCTTTGATCTTCAGAAGAGACCCACATCTGCTCACAGCCCAGAGCCTGCAAAGCTTCAGAGGTGTCCAGCCCCGGGCACACCTGGTAATTGGGATGAACAGAGAGTTCAAACAAGAACAGAGTAAAAGTGTTTGAAACCAGGAGGACCACTTGCTGTCCCTCACTGAAGAGTGTTAGGGAAGTATTCCTCACTCCTCCCCACAGAAGTCCACAGTGTGTTTTTTATTCAGCCAAGAGCCTAAGTGACTACTAAGAAAGAGGACACAGAATTCGGAGACCACCAGTTCCCATCCCCTATTCCGTTCCAGAGCCCAGCCAGACACATCACTTCTCCTGACCAGAGGCAGACCCACTCTCCTCTCGGGAATCTGATTCGCTCCAGGTGCACAACCTGAAATGCTG
>NW_022111372.1:50692928-50694686 GCF_000313985.2 Echinops telfairi
AATGGCAAGGTTCTATATTTGCACACCGGACACATAGGTCTACACCAAAACATGTCGCCGTAAACATTTCAGCAGCCTGGAATGAGGAGAAGAGTCTATATATGGTTCCAGAGAAACTAGAGCACATGAATACTGCTTTCAGGGTTCCAAGAGAAAGTTATTTCCAAGCTAGGATTTTATACCCAGATAAACTATTAAGTAATGAGAATACTATATTTTGGGTTGTTAGTATCCCAACTTGCAGCCATGATGTCACCCAGGTGCCAGTTAAATGAGAGAAGAAACAAAAAGGCATTTGCAGACATACGCTCTCTGGGAAAATGGCACAGAGCAAGGGGCCAGGTCTGACCTCTTTGGCTTCCCTAGTGCCAAGAGGCAGAGGTCAAACGTGCCTCCATGCTCCCTCCTTCTTTACCTACCATTCCTCCCACGGCACTCTACCCCTATGCTGGTTTGATGGCTACAGAGAACTCACAGACAATATTCGCAATTAAGGGGGGTTATTAGAGAAGTTGGCAGGATCAATAAACAGTAAGGATGCAGACATCAGTCCACAACCAACATCCAAGTCTCCCTGTTTCTATCTCTCTAATCCTCAGCCTCTCAGCCCCGTGGCTTCTTGGCTCCTGCCTCTGTGGGCCAAGAAGCCCACCTCTGCATGCTCCTCTGTTCTGTCTCATGGTCTCCTTGCCTTGACTTCTGATCTCTGCCTGGCTCCTTTGCTCTGTCCCACGGTCCCTGTGCTGCAGTGTCTGGTGCCTCTAGTCTCAGCCTCCACCACTTCAGACAGAGATCTTGAGCATACTCCATGTGTGACTCTCCCTCCAATAGTCTGACATTTTCTCAGTGTTCCTGCTTCTGAGATGGCTCTTATACACAGAGGAATGACTTTGGGGTGTGGGTTCTGTCTTTCAGCAGACCATGCCCCCTAGGAAACAGAGGGTGGTGACTTGGTTCCCACCCCCTACTAAAGTGGAGACTTGCTCCCATGTCATCCTGCCCATTAGCCTATCAGAAGACTAGAGGCTGGGATTCATCACATAAGGAATAATGATTCCCCTCAATCTCACTGATCCCAACTCATAGCGACCCTATAGGGCAGGTTGCGACTGACTCTATGGGTTTCCAAGACTGTAACTCTTGATGGAAGTAGAAAGCCTCATCTTTCTCCTGCAGGCTGGCTGGTGGTTTGGAACTGCTGACCTTGCACTTGGCAGCCCAACGTATAACCACTACTCCACGAGGGCTCCTGGTAGGGACTATGGCTAGAGGGGCCATGTTAATTGACTACATCTCAGTCTCAAAAAATCTAACTCTTCCATTATCCCAGAGAAAGCTACTGGAGCCAATATTCCACATCAACAAGGGAGCCAACTATGAAAGAAAAATGGCCAGAAACACAGGCGAAAGGAGACCCAACCCAGGAGGGAGGACAACGAGACTCCCTGGGGTGTTGTAAAGAGGGCATCAGATTATCTGCAGGGCTCAGCTGTGGACACAACCAGTCCAGATGGGAGACCATTCAAAAGTGTGTAGCCAATGACAGTGCTCTGAGTAGTTTAAGGGAGAGCTCTACCCCCTGGAGGACAGTCACCCTCTCTGTAGTTGCAGGTGCCACTGTCTCCACGCAAGACTTGGCTTCCACACAGCCTCTGGCTGGAACCACACTTGGTCACAGAGACAGAACAAGGTCAGCTTCGATCGTGGGCATCAGTGGCCAAGGCCAGCTGATTTTGCTCTGCACCCCGAGCAAGGAAG
>NW_022111372.1:50694786-50696870 GCF_000313985.2 Echinops telfairi
ACTGACTCTATGGGTTTCCAAGACTGTAACTCTTGATGGAAGTAGAAAGCCTCATCTTTCTCCTGCAGGCTGGCTGGTGGTTTGGAACTGCTGACCTTGCACTTGGCAGCCCAACGTATAACCACTACTCCACGAGGGCTCCTGGTAGGGACTATGGCTAGAGGGGCCATGTTAATTGACTACATCTCAGTCTCAAAAAATCTAACTCTTCCATTATCCCAGAGAAAGCTACTGGAGCCAATATTCCACATCAACAAGGGAGCCAACTATGAAAGAAAAATGGCCAGAAACACAGGCGAAAGGAGACCCAACCCAGGAGGGAGGACAACGAGACTCCCTGGGGTGTTGTAAAGAGGGCATCAGATTATCTGCAGGGCTCAGCTGTGGACACAACCAGTCCAGATGGGAGACCATTCAAAAGTGTGTAGCCAATGACAGTGCTCTGAGTAGTTTAAGGGAGAGCTCTACCCCCTGGAGGACAGTCACCCTCTCTGTAGTTGCAGGTGCCACTGTCTCCACGCAAGACTTGGCTTCCACACAGCCTCTGGCTGGAACCACACTTGGTCACAGAGACAGAACAAGGTCAGCTTCGATCGTGGGCATCAGTGGCCAAGGCCAGCTGATTTTGCTCTGCACCCCGAGCAAGGAAGGCAGTATGCATGCAGCCCTCATATGCTTTAGGCAAAGGACCCCATTCCTTCCCTCCAGGAACTGATACAGACGGGGGTTGGCCAGGGGCAGTTCCTGGGGAGGAGGAATGATGTACTGACAGCCCACGGCAGTGTGGATGTGGCTTGGGTCAGGACACAGGGAGACAGCCCACTTTCTCTTCCCATCTAAGACCCCAAGCTGAGACTGGGGTCTTCAAAGCAAAGCGCATGAGCAGCCATCTAAGATGCGACTATTGATCTTTCTCCACCCAAAGGAAAGAAGAGTGGCAGAAATTGAAACAACTCACTGCCATTGAGTGATACCGGCTCATAGCTGCCCTATAGGACAGGGTAGAACTGCCCCTGTGGGTTTCCAAGAGTGTAACTCTGCCCAGGAGCAGAAAGACTCCTCTTTCTCCCTCGGAGCTACTCGTCACAGGAAAGGCAACAGGCTGCGCTCAGACTGCCCCCTCCCACAATATCCATAAACTCTCTTCCCTCCAAAATGCACAGACAGGCATGGTAGTCGGGGGAACTGCCCCCTCTTCCCACAAGCCCCCCACCGATGCTGGTGTGTGACTGACACTGAGTGAGGAGGCAAAGACACCAATGGCCACGCTGAAGCTGTGCCTCTTGGCAAGAACCTGCTGGCACCCAACAAAGGAAGGCCTTCTCCTCTGTCTGCACCTAACCCTGACTATGCACAGTCCCGCGGCAAGGCCACGGAGCAGTGAGCAAGAGAGGTGAGTGGCAGTTTCCGTCCTCTTGCAGAGCATAAGCCTAAAATGCACGCAATCATTTCAGACCATCCCAAGTGCTCTGGACAAAAGAAAGCAGGCTGGTGGGGTTGAGAGTAACTGGTTGAGAAGCCGCTGGCTTCTCTGAAGAGGTGCCGTGTGAGCCTAGACCTAACTGGTGAGATGAGTCAACTGTGCAAAGATCTGGGGTGGGGGGATGGGGAGGGCAGTGTTACAGCAGGGGGAACAGGAAGTGCAAAGGCCCTGAGGTGACTGTGACTTGTTTGATGATGGTACTGAGCAGGGTAAAACACAGGAGGGGAGTGGGAAGAGATGATGCAGGGGCTGGGGTCGGGGTGGAGGGGCATGGTGAAGGCTCCACGGGAGCTTTAAGCCAGGGCAGGACTTGGCCTTGTTTACTCCCTGAATAACTTCCTTCAACAGTCATCCTCCCTTTCTTCCTTGCTATAGAGCCCTGGACAAAAGCACAGTTAAAGACTACGTTTTCCAGCCTCTCTTGCAGCTAGGAGTAGTCATGGCAATACATCTGGCCAAGGAGAAGTAAGTAGATGTGTGTATGGGGTGGGGGGTGGGGGTGGGGAAGAAGGGGGAGGTTCTTGCCAGACTCCTTTAAAAAGATTCCCTGGATCCTGTCTGCCCCTCCATGTTCTGCTTCCAGCCTTACATAATGACAGGC
>NW_022111372.1:50697785-50698947 GCF_000313985.2 Echinops telfairi
AGATCGTCATTTCCCTGTGGGGCTGAGGTCCTGCACCAGACCCTAGAACCGCTGGTTTGGGGATGCCAGCCTCTAGTACACCCATTTCCTCCATCCACACTCAGAGGGGCTTCCTTCCTGCCAAACCCCTGAGGGTAAGGAGAGAGCAGGCCTTGGCGGGGTGGAGGGGGAGTCAAGGCATTCCCGGTCCCATGGGCATGAGCGTACAATATAACATGACAAGTGGTGGCCCATGAGCGGACAATATAACATGCCAAGTGGTGGCCCATGAGTGGACAATATAACATGACAAGTGGTGGCCCATGAGCGCACAATATAACATGCCAAGTGGTGGCCCATGAGCGGACAATATAACATGACAAGTGGTGGCCCGTGAGCAGACAATATAACATGACAGGTGGTGGTCCGTGAGAAGACAATATAACATGACAGGTGGTGGTCCGTGAGAAGACAATATAACATGACAGGTGGTGGTCCATGAGCGGACAATATAACATGACAGGTGGTGGCCCCTGGCTAACGTTTGGCACCCAGATCCCTCAAGTGGCAACGTGAAGAGCATGTTGTGTTTTCAAAACACAGAGAATCCCGCCTCTGAAACTGAACTTTGAGGGCTCGGAGCTTCACCAGAATCACCTGGAGCAGAGGAGCCTCCCCAAATTCCAACACTCAACCCATTGTCCTGGGCTGCTGAGACCCCGGGACCCTACATGCTTCCTCCCCGCAGACGTTCTGCCCCCCGCAGCCAGGCAGACTCTGGTGCACCTAGACCAGCTCCTCCATCCTTCTTTCCGGAACCCCTCCCTGCTGGCTCCACCCCCTCCCTCTCCCAGACCCGCCCACCTCTCCCTCTAGCTCCTCCTCCCACCCCACTCCACCCCCTCCGCTCCCCCAGTCTCCTGACCACAGCTTCTGAGTCCTCTCGTCCCGGTCCTGTGCTCCGTTGTGAAAGCGCGTCGGGGTGGTTTATATAACACACTCCGAATTTGGAACCCCTCCTCAGGTTTCCAGTGACACGGAGGAAATCCAGACTGTCGGCGGCCGCAGCCTTCCCTCCTTCGTGCTGCACGAACTCCCGAGTCCTTCCTAGCCCTGGGAGCTCCTTCTTGCCTCCCTCAGCTGCCAGTAGCCCCAGTGTTCTTGGTTCGCGTATGCACTTTCC
>NW_022111372.1:50700189-50701539 GCF_000313985.2 Echinops telfairi
CTGCCCAGCCTGCCTGCCTTCCTAACGGGGTAGCTCCGGATGGTCTCAGTTCCTCCCTGAAGAAAAGCCCAACACAAGTGTTGTGGACCCTCCTCCACCTCACGGTGTCCCCAGGAGTAAACACTGCTGCCTGTGATTTTCAGGGGCTGACTTTCGAGAAGTACAACACCAGGCCTTTCTTCCGAGGCACCTCTGGGTGAACTCAAACCTTCAGCCTTTCAGTTAGCAGCCACACCCCTGGACTGTAGGCACCCACCAAGGACTCCCCGCCCTGTGTAACCGACTGCCCCCAATTCTGCCAGATAGCCACCATGGGCAGAGCAGGGCAGCTCCCTCGGGTCTCTGAGACTAGATCTTTGCTGAAAACAGCCTCCTCTTTCTCCCTAGGAGTGGCTGGTGGGTTCGAACTTCAGACTGTGTGGCTAGCAGCCCAATACAAAACCCACCACACCCTCAGGGTTCCTGCTACCCAGTACAGACAGTTCTAAAGGCCACATAGTCCGAAAGAAGGTTCTCTGAGCTGCGTCCTGGTGGGGGCCTGCTGCTCTTTCTACCAGGAACTGTTTTCCCAAGTTCCTCCTAGTGTTAAATCACTCCTCCAAATTAGCAAGGATGCTCATTACCAAACCAACCACCTCCCATTAGGCAGAAAATGTGTCTCTCCTGAGGAAGCTTCCCCCAGACCTGAGGCCATCTCCCCACACTCCCTGGCTGAGTGGGCGGGGCGGGGCCCTCACTCCCCAGCCCTCCCTGAGAGTCCCTGCCCAGAGGTCCTCGCAGCCGCCCACTCCCGCCTCCACAGACAGGCCTGCTTGTCACATTTGCTGCTGGATTTTAAAGCAGCCGGCAGAAACGTTTGCAAAGCAGCAGGAGACCAAAAATCATTTACTTATGGAAATGTTCTCAGGGTTCAGGTCGTCTACATTCTATCATTTGGACGTGAGCTTAAGGGAGCCTTGAGTGGTCTGGGCCCCCTCTCTCCCACTCCGCTGCCCTGCCTCAGGGGTGTTGGGGGTGGATGTAGAGGGTTGGAAATCTTCTAAATGTCTGGACCTCCCACCCAACAGGTGTGCTGGAGGCTTCTTTAAAAAACTCACTACCATCAAGTTGATACCCACTCAGAGAATCCTTTTCAGACAGGGCCAAACGCCCCTGTGGGTTTACTAGACGGTAACTGTTGCGGGGGAGGGGGGATAGAAAGGCCAATCTTTCTCCCCAGGAGCTGCTGATGGTTTTGAACTGCCAACCATGTGGATTGCAGCCCAAGGCATAACCACTACACCACCAGGGCTCCTCTTAGAATTAAGGTGACCAGACGTCCCACTTTTGGCAGGACAGTCCCGATTTTTA
>NW_022111372.1:50703366-50705139 GCF_000313985.2 Echinops telfairi
AAAAATATATACCTGTAAGAGCCCCAATAAAATGATGAAAAAAAATGTAGATTCTCATTCAGACTAGCTGGGGTGTGGATGCAAAATTCTCACCTTTTTTTTTTTCCATAGGGAGTGGGGGGTGGGGGCTGGAACCAGAATAAACCAGTGGGAAGCCTTGTCTCAGGGCTGGGAATGCTCAGGAGAATGCTAAATCACAAGGTCTTTGCCTTTATAGAGTCTAGTCCTCTGGTTTACGGTTCTTCAGAGAAACAAAATCAATGGACTACATAAAGATAGATACTGCTCAGAGCCAGGGGATGCTTGATGGTTTAAAATCAGGAAAGGGGTGCAACAGGGTTGTGTCTTCTCCCCATGCTTAGTGAATCTGTTTGCTGAACAAATCATCAGAGGAGCTGGATTATATGAAGACAAGTGTGGCATGGGGATTGGAGGAAGGCTTCTTAACAACCTGAGATATGCAGATGACACAACCCTGCTTGCTGAAAGTGAGGAGGACTTGAAGCACTTGCTGATGAAGGTCAAGGTTTGCAGCTTGCAGTATGGATGACAACAGTGTAAAGAAAACCCAAATCCTCACAGTTGGACCCCTAGGTAACATCGCGATCAATGGGGAACAGAGTGATGCCGTCAAGGATTTGACCTTGCTTGGATCCACGGTCAAGACCGGGGAAGCACCGGGGAAGAGCTCAAAGGATGCATTCCTTGCATTGGGTCAATCTGTCGCACAAGACTGTAAAGTGTTGAAAAGCAAGGATGTTACTCTGACGCCTAAAATATACATGACCCAAACCTTGGTAGTTTCAATCTCTTCATACGCATGTGTATGCATTCTGACTCAACGTAAAGAAGGGGAAAAAAATCCTCACAACTGGACCAATAGTTAACATCATGGTAAATAAAGAAAAGGTTGAAGCTGCCAAGGATTTTGTCTTGCTTTGATCCACAATCAATGCTCATGGAAGCATCCGGCAAAAGATCAAAAGACGTGTTATATTGGGTAAATCTGCAGCATGAGACCTCTCAGCGGATTGGAAAGCAAGACTGGTACTTTGAGACTAAGGCGCGCCTGACCCAAGTCATGGTGTTTTCCGCTGCTTCCTGTGCCGGTGGAAGTTGGGCACTGACTAAGGAGGACTGAAGAAGACCGGATGACTTCAATGGAGGTGCTGGAGAAGAACACTGACAGGATGGTGGGCCGCTAAAAGGACAAATAAATCTGTCTTGCAAGAAGTAGGCCGAGTGCTCCTTAGAGGCGAGGATGGCAAGATTTTGTCGTACCTTCTTTGAACACGTGGTCAGGAGAGGCCAGTCCCTGGAGAAGGACACCATGCTTGTCAAGTGGAGGGGCGGTGAAACAGAGGAAGGCCCTGGGGGAGATGGACTGACACGGGGGCTGCAACAAGGGGCTCAAGCATGGGAACCACTGAGAGGGCACTGCAGGACTGGGCAGCCGTTTGTTCTGATGTGCAGACGGTTGTGTGAGTCGTACCCAACTCGATGACACCAAACAGCCACCTGTGCGCGTGAAAGGTGGACACGGGCCAAGGAAGACCTGAAAAGAGCCCATGCGTTTGCATGACGGGGCGGGTGCAGTGCCGGGGACTGCCCAAGGAGCCAACACGGCGGTCCTGGAAGAGGTGCAACCAGAATGCCCCGTAGAGGCACGGACAATGAGGCTTTGTCTCAAGTATTTTGGTCGTGGTGTCGAGGGAGACCAATCTTTGGAGAAGGACATCATGCTTGGTCAATTAGAGTGGCAATGAAAAAGAA
>NW_022111372.1:50707630-50714364 GCF_000313985.2 Echinops telfairi
ACTTTGTGGACTGGTGTTGGGTTAATGGACTTGTGGGCTTGGGCAGCATTGGGTTGGGATGTTTTCGTGATGCACATTTTCTTTACATAAAACTCTCTTATCCATGAGTTGCTGTGGATTTGTTTCTCCAAAGTACCCAGACTAATACAAGGTGCTAGCTCATAGCAACCCAGGCCGTCAAGGAGGTGCTAGCTCATAGCAACCCAGGCCGTCAAGGAGATGCTAGCTCATAGCAACCCAGGCCGTCAAGGAGGTGCTAGCTCATAGCAACGCAGGCCATCAAGGAGGTGCTAGCTCATAGCAACGCAGGCCGTCAAGGAGGTGCTAGCTCATAGCAACCCCCAGCTCCTTAGCTAGAGAGAAGTGCCCTGGGGAAGAACTAAGCAGAGGGCTGTCCAAGGAGAAAGAAGGTGGGTGTCATAGACAAGTCTAGCTGGGGTACTCTCCGCACTTCCAGACCAGTAGCTTCTGTCTCATGGAGAATGTTTTAGGAATGCAAGTTCCTGGACTCCACTCAGACCTTGAACAGGGTCCAGTGATCTGAGGCCCGGCCACCCTCCAGTTTCCCTTTCTCAAGAGTATTTTAACTTTTGTACTGTTGGCTAAGTTTAATAATATAAGAATTAGAATTTTATTATTAGAAGTAATATTTTATTATGTTATTTATTATACTTAATATATTTATTACACTTAATAGTTTATTATTAGAATTAGAAAATATTATTTGATAATAATATTATTACCAAATGTCCCATGGAGATTGTTTATATTCTTTCTCAAGAAAATGATCATGCTATCTCTGAAGTGGACCACAGGCATATATAAACCAAAAATATAGAATGTACTTTGAGCTCATACTTAAATCAAAAGCCTTAATGTAAAAACAACTAGTTCTGACAATGAAACCCTACTTGATACGTGCCCTCATGAAGAGATCACTGACAATCTGGGTGCCATTGCAAAGTGTAGTCAAGAAATTAAATGGTGCCCAGCCATCAGAAAGAATAGTGTCTGGGGTCTTCAGGGATTGTCTTAAACCAAGCAGCCATCTAAGTAAGGTGTCAGGCAAGTCAACACAGAAGCAGCACGCCAGCCAATAAAATCCAAGATCAGAGGGAGAAGCTGTATTGGAACTTAAATTCTGAGCACCCAGTTTACGGAACAATATGGATGGCAGTGAAAGCCATTTCACTGTGGAAATCCATTTCCAGAGCCTCCCCATGGATTAAACTTCCATTCAATTCCCTCAGTCCATGGATCAAGAATATGACGTCTTGCCTCCAGACAGAGGGCTATGCAGAGGGGATTTCTGCAGACACAGTTAGGATAAAGTTTAACATCTTATCATTTATCTTCTCTCTTGACCCATTTCTCCCTCGTTCTGGTTTCTAGTAGTAACTCATCTACTTTCTGATATCTTTTGGATTGAAGTTTTCCCTATTGTTGTGGGTTTCTATAGAGACAGAAACTACATTAATAGTTATGGCAGGGGAGGGGAGGGAAAAGTAGGGAGCTAATAATAATGGGTTCAAGAATAAAGAAAATGCTCTAAAATTGTGGTGATAAATGCACGACTCTTTAATATGTTTAAACCATTGTATTGTATGATGCATGAATTATACGTCAATGAAGTTTTTGTTTGTTTGTTTAAAGAGTCAGAGACCCCATGAAAACTCTGAGCCTTGAAAAGTCTGAAGGGCAAATCTTATGGACAGAGGGGCAGCCTACAGTCTTTTCTGTAATTAGGCTTCTGACATTTTCTCAGATAACTTGGAAGATGTAGGCAAATCACTGTTGCTATTTAATGCTTATTATACACATGGTGTGAGGGGAGCCATTTTTCCTCCTGGCTTCTCGTCCACGGAAAAGGCAAATCCATCCTGGAAGAAGAACATCCAGAATGCTCTCTAGAGGCGAGGCAGGAGAGACGGCCTCTCTCCTGCTTTGGACATGTGATCAGGAAGGAGCAGTCCTCGGAAATGCTTGACATCATGCTTGGCAGAGGGGCAGCGAAAAAGAAGGAAGACCCTTGACGAGACGGCTGCGACAATGGGCTTGAACACAACCACCATTGTGCGGCACCATTGTGCCCGACTAGGCAGGGTTTGGTTGCGACTAGGCAGTGTTTGGTTGCGACTAGGCAGGGTTTGGTTGCGACTAGGCAGGGTTTGGTTGCGACTAGGCAGTGTTTGGTTGCGTCGTGCAGAGGATTGCTGCGCGGCGTCAGAAGGGACTCCACCTGTCGGCATGGTGAGCTGAGCGCTGCGGTTCCCAGGCTCCAATGGAAGGAGGAAGATCACCCAGGGCTATTTCCTGGGGCAGGGGAAGCCACGTGACAGAGGCGAGAGGACACCAGCAAGGACAGGGCCGAGGGCAGCAGGGGGTGACACAGGCCTTCGCCGGGCATTTGGACTCTGGTCCACGAGAAACCTCCCCACTGTGGCTTCTCTCCCCTTTCCCTTCCTCCTGTGGTATCATGGGGCTGTGGTGGGGAAATGGCTCTTTAGGCTCATGCCCCACCTCTCGGGGGCCTTTAAATTCTACTTCTGTCCAGGTGAGGCCACGAGTCACTCCCTTCCTCCTGTCCAGGATAGCACGAGATGGCAGAAAGGAGAATTTGCTTTTCTTAGAAACCGGGTAAAGGAAGTGCAGAAAGAGAGTAGAGCCCGGCTGGGAGGCAGCTGGATGAAGGCCGGCATCTTGGCTCCATCACTCCCCAACCGAGTCACCTGGACAAACGGCTTCATCTCTGGGCTTCTAACCCTGCACCCTTCCTGTGGACGTGCAATTCCTAAACTGCTCTTTGTGAAGCTCCTGGTGTAGGCAGCTGCTCTGTCAGGAGTAGCGTGACTGTGAAGGTGACAGCGAAGTTCAAGCCACACTTTGTTCATTTTACAGGGTCATGAGCCACCTACTCACATGGTGCAGTGGGTACACCTTGGGCTGCTAACTACAAGGTCAGCAGTTTGAACTCACCAGCCAACCCACGAGTCTGAATGGGCCTCACAGCAGTGAGTTTAACACTGATGGATCAGGAGTTGAATTTTCAATTTTCATGCAGGAGATCTGAGTCCAATTCCCGGCCAATGCACCTGTCATATCGCTGCCACCTGTCTGTGAAGGTTTGCGTTTTACTATGAGGCTGAATATGTTTCAGTATTAGATGGAGGAGGAAGAAAGGCTTGATGATCCACTTCAGAAAATCCATCAATGAAAACTCTCAGGCTCACAATGGTTCAATCCACAGCTGGTCCTGAGATGGTTCGGACCAGGCAGCATTCGGCTTCACAGTGAGTCCGAGGATCCGGTCCTTAGGATCATTACATATGAATGGAAAGATATTTCTAGCAAACCATGCAGAGCAATGCAGTGGTGGACAGATCAGACAAGGACAGGGCCATGCAGATGCCCACTCCTCTTCTTAAAATTACATTCTGGCCTTTTGGCTCTCTGCACGGCGCCATGGCGGTTGGCAAGAACAAGCGCCTTACAAAAGGTGGCAAAAAAGGAGCTAAGAAGAAAGTGGTTGGTCCATTTTCTAAGAAAGACTGGTGTGGTATGAAAGCACCAGCCATGTTCAATATCAGAAATGTTGGGAAAACACTGGTCACCAGGCCTCAAGGAACCAAAATTGCATCTGATGGCCTCAAGGGTTGAGTTTTCGAAGTGAGCCTTGCTGATCTGCAAAACGATGAGGTTGCCTTTAGAAAATTTAAGTCAATGACTGAGGATGTTCAGGGCAAGAACTGCCTGACCAACTTCCACGGCATGGACCTCATGTGGGACAAGATGTGCTCCATGGTTAAGAAAGGGCAGACCATGATTGAAGCTCATGTTGATGTCAAGACTACCGATGGGTATCTACTTCGTCTGTTCTGTGTTGGTTTTACTAAAAAATGCCATAATCAGATTCGGAAGACCTCTTATGCTCTGCCCCAGCAGGTCCGCCAAATCCGAAAGAAAATGATGGAAATCATGACCCGAGAGGTGCAGACAAATGACTTGAAAGAAGTGGTCCATAAATTGATTCCAGACAGCATTGGGAAAGACAGAGCAAAGGCTTGCCAGTCTATTTATCCTCTCCATGATGTGTTTGTCAGAAAAGTAAAGATGCTGAAAAAGCCCAAGTTTGAATTGGAAAAACTCATGGAGCTTCATGGTGAAGGTGGCAGTTCTGGAAAAACTACTGGCGATGAGACAGGTGCAAAAGTGGAACGAGCTGATGGCTATGAGCCACCAGTTCAAGAATCTGTTTAAAATTCAGACTGAATGTTGACAAATAAAAGATCTTATTGTGAAAAAAATAATTACATTCTGATTTTCCATCAGGGAGCTGCCCTCCCTCTTCCCTCCATCCCTGAAAATCGGATGGGGCTCCCTTCTCCCAGCTTCAGGAGCGCACCTAGGACCCAGGCCTAACCATTCAACGTGTACCGGTCCCACCTCCCTCCCCGTTGCCATGGTGATTGGTTTAGGAATGGACCAACCAATATCAGCCCTGGAACTTTGAACACTGGACAAAGGTTTCTTTCCGCCAAGTTTGCTAACTCAGCAGCATGGGGGACTGGACTGCAGGGCTCACGTCACCTCTGCTTGGGGAGGGACTTCTGGGAAGTGGGGAGAGACCAAGCCCTGTTGACACCATTTGAGAGCCCAAATCCATCTGAGCAGCACTGTCTGCATTTATCAACGAAGTGAGACAATTCTCTTTTCCTTGCGTCAAGTTTAGTTGACTTTTTGTCCCTTGCAACTAGGGAGCTGGGAGTGATACAGAGGACTTCTCAGAGAGAAGAGCTCAAGCCTCCAGCAAGGGTTAAAATCCATGTTTAGGGGGAGATAGGATTGGTGGTGTAAGTATGTGTGCGTTGCTCCTGGGGTCAGGCCGGGTTGTCTGGAAAAGCAAAAGCAGTCATACTCATTGATATAGAAGAAAGAATTTTATATCAAGTTGTAATCTTCTATGCAGAGAAGGCATCCCAGCCCAGTCCAATTCAAGCCCGTGAGTCTGATGCAAGCAGGGTCCCCTTCAGACTCACAGAGCTGCAGGCTGCAGACGCAGACAGGTGAGGCAGGGTTCAGGAAGCGCCCAGGCCGGTGGGTGCAGAGGCCCATAGACCCAAAGCCAGTGGAAACAGGGCAGGACACTGGGAGTTCTCAGGGTTGGGCAGCCCACATGGGGACACCCCTAGAGGCAGAGGCAAACAGGAAGGCAGGCAGAGGGCGGGGCAGAGCGACAGGGGAGTTCCCAGTTTCTCCCTTAGAAGAGGGCCGTATCTCCAAGGAGGCATTGCCAGGCTGTGGCCTGAGTGACAGTTTGGACCCTGTCCCTACACTTTTCATACAAACTCAAGTTGACATAAAATTATCCAATGACCACCCTTCTCCAGCACCCCCTGCTCCCTCCCTTTCCGCACAGAACCACACGTTTCCTAGCCCCAATACTTGAGGGGGTATGTGATGGAGGGGTGGGGGGACGTGTTTCAGGTCAGCATGATCAAGCCCGATGAGCTCTGATTCTGGGCCTTACATTCTGGGGCTCTTTCTTGGGGGGCATGGATAAGGAGACTTGTGGCCTTGGAAGGTTTTACAGCTATCTTGCAACCTTGAGGAGCGATCTGCTGAGAGCAGTCTGTTCTGGTCACATGGTTGGAATCCTGGATCCAGGCATGCCTGAAGGTGGAACAACCCAGGGACCATTCCGCTGGGTGCGCCAAGAAAGTCCCTTTGAGCTGAAGCCAGTTGGGCTCGGTTTCCTGTCACGTATAAGTCAGGTGAGGCTCTGTCTCCCTCAGGTGCGCCTCTCAGCCTGCACCAGCGTGCCGCACTCTGTCCTCCTAGTCTGCGCCTTGCAGCCGCCCTGAAAGTACTTCGCTTCCCTCCAATTCTCACACCACCAGAATGCGGAGACCTCTCGGGGACCTGGGGACTGCGACTCCGGAAGAAGCCAAGGATGATGGAAGGCTGTCCGCCACGTGCCTGGAGTGAGCTGGGAGCCCAGGTGCCTAGAGGAGGTCATAACTCACCGGGGTCCTTGTCCGCCCTTCCCCCAGCCCAGTATGGCCAAGGAAAGCCATCCATCCCACTTACCTGGCCTCTTATTTCCCCCTTTCCCCAGCTGTCCTGGGAGAGTAGCTCCACATCCTTAACACAGAGGGATGAGAGATGGCGCCCTCAGGCTGGGACCCGGCAGAAGGATTCATGGGTCTGAGGCTGCCCATCCCTCAGGGATAGAGCTCAATGACTTTGGGGGGGGGGGGGAGCAGATTCTGATTTACAACATAGCCTCCAGCAAATCCAGGCGGCCCTGGACCCCTGGTCATAGAATCGTTGGTCTTTATACAAAGAAGGCTGGGGAAGCTCCACAATCTACCTGTGGCGAGTGCCCAGGCCGACGACCAGGGTGTGTGCTGGGAGACCTGAAGTTCTCAGGAGGTTGTCCACAACAAAACAAAAACAAGGCAGTGGGGCCGGTGGTGGATCCATGTGTGCTGGACATGTCCAGCGCAGGACCAAGTATGGTTTCCTTATCAAGGAGCAGAGACCATTGTGAAAGTGCCGGGGGCACAAGCATGGAGTCAGAAAGTTAAATAAACACAAATGAAATGGTTTTGAATGATAAATCAAAAATTTTAAAAACACCTGTCACTATGTATTACAGTTAAAATAAAACCCCAGTGCCTTGAGCGAGCCCTGTCACACACACACACACACACACACACACACACACACACACA
>NW_022111372.1:50714464-50722400 GCF_000313985.2 Echinops telfairi
TCACACACACACACACACACACACACACACACACACACACACATCTAGAGGGAGACATTCATAGCTCACACAGTTGCAGAAGTGGGCCAGATCAACCTAGGCGGATTTCGAGTCTGTGGGTCAGATGTTAAGCCAGAGGCTTCTGCTGACTCAGCTGCAGGCGCAGATGAACCCAAGATCAACTAGAGATGACAGGCTTCTGGCTGCAGAGATGGATGAGTCCCAGATCAATGTGTCAGATGACAGGACACCGAGAACTCCTAGGAGTGGCAGGCAAGATGGCAGGCTGTTGGCCAGGCCCAAAGAACCAGAGGTTAACGAGCCAGGTGCAGGAACCAGATCCAGCGAAGAGCAAACAAACTTTCCCACAGTGTCCACTTATATGGGAAGGCAGCCATATATATACTCCATGAAACTCCCCTTCAATTGAATCAAGGCAGAGACCTGAGTCAGAGGTTTGCACGCCACCCTAAGTGTCTTACAATTCACAGGCTGCTCATCGCAGAGCCCATTATGGAGTTGACAGCACAACATGTGTGGTTACTTGGTCTTAACTGCCAAACCATTGAGAATCCTGGCCCTGCCAAGTTGACATAAAACCTGTCACAAATTCCTCTTCTCCTAGCCCACCACACAGCCATCATCCAGCCCTCTGCTGCCATACTCCCACGGTTCTTTAAATCATACTGCCATACTGCCTGTTCTTTAAACACTGGCGTTCACACCTGCCCCGGGCCTCTGCACTTACGTCCCCTCCACCTGAGAGCACTGGCCCCGGCATCCTGCATGGGTGGATGTATGTAAGGCCTAAAATGTCAGGTGCCACCTTGACACCGTTGAGTCTCACGAGCCTTGCTCTCACCCGACAAGCCTCCCACTCCATGGAGAAGGTTCCCTACCCAGCTAGTTCCCCTGTTAACTGGACCCGCTTCATTCCATCTGTTCCCCAACCCAACAAGCTTCACTTCACTGCCAGCCTGTGAGATTATTCAAACAAGTTAATCACACATCCTTCTGCAGGAACCAGGGACACCCCACCCTCTTGTTACTACCAAGCCTGCCTCCCTTCTTGTTCACTCTGTTCCTGGGAGCCGCCCCCACCTCCACTCCCACCCCCACCCGCCGTGGCTCTGCCTGGCGTGCGCTTCCCTCCCCTGGGTTTGAAGGCTGCGGCCCACAAGCAGTGGCCCATCGCCTGTCCGCAGTGCCACGGGTTTGGTCATGGAACATGACTCAGGGCAGGGGTCCCTCTGACATCCACGCGGGGAGTTAGAAGGTGGTCAGAACACTGGGTTCCTCTCCCCATCCAGGGCTCGAGCCCAGACAGCATCTGCAGAGATGCACTCCCGGGCCCCTCACCGGCAACGGCTGTCTTCCCTGCCTTGGTCTCCCTCCGTTCCATCAGGCTGCTTCTTGTTGTGGGCCACCGCTCTGCTTCTGCTCCCAGGGTCCCTGTGGGGCAGATCGGAACTGCCCAGAGGCTGAACTGGAATCTGTGGGTAAAGACATCTTCAGGTCTTCCCTCCCGTCACCGCTGCGCCACCAGGGCTCATCAGCACTTGCCCAAACAGGTTCCTTTTCCCTGTACCCCAATAGATGTCAACTAGAACAGATGCGCCTGAGGGCAGGGCTCGGTCCCCTGCACCCTTGTTGGCATTCAGTATTGCCTTCCTGGCACATCATTCCAAAGCCAGTTGTGCCCCCATGAAGTTCAGTGGCTGGGCTGTTCTAAAGAACACTGCCAGACCTTTCTTCTGAGGTACCTCAGGGTGCTCTTGACCCTCCAGCCTTTTGGTTCAAGCGGCAGAGTATATTAACCCTTTCTGGCATACTAGACCTTAGTAAATGTGGTGCCAATGCTGTGTGAATAAGCTACTATTCAGTGCATCTGGGAGGGGGATGCAAGCAGCTCCCCCAGAGTCAACCACCTAGAACTAGGCATGCTAAAAAAGGGGGCTGCTGGTTAGTACCCCAATCTCCTGTCCCAGGTACGGAGGGGGACGGGGTCCATGGTGAAGCCACTACTATGACTTCTCGGGAAGGAGGTGAGGTTCTGGAAGGAGAGGCTGTATTGTGCTGCCAGGCGGTTGCCATGGGAACACCTCTGTTTGCAGCCAAGGGCCCCCTCCCCCTTAAAGTTGGAGATGTGGAGATAGGAAGAGATTGTGCAAGTCCATGAGGTATTGACCAGCTGCTGGGAGGCCTCAGCTGTGGGGTAAGAAGAAGGACTTTCAGGTCACGCTACCTGTCCTCAGCCTTGTCCTGTACCTTTGGTCTCCGTCCTCTACTCTGTCATGACTACCCTGGTCCCCACCCTGGTCCCCTCTGTGTGGCCAGGTGACCCCAGAGACTAGAAAGAGCTAAAGGAGGTTGTCCGGGCATCTGTGCCCAAGGGGGCAGAAACCATAGGAGGTGTCAATGAGGCGGGGACAGTAAGCGTGTGTGAGTACTGCCCGTATGTCCGATCGATCCGGTGTCTACTGCTTCCTGGAATTCATCAAGGGCACCCTCACACAACTCCAGGACTCACCCTGGTAACCCACCCACTGCTACCGAGATGCTCTCAACTCACAGCGGCACTAGGGGACAGTCGAACTGCCTCTGGGGCTTTCCGAGACTGTAACTCTTTATGGGACTAGAAAACCTCATCTTTCTCCCTTGGATCAGCTGGTGGATTTGAACTACCGACCTTGTGGTTAGCAGGCCACGTGTAACCCATGCCTATGTCATCAGGGCTCCTTTCACACAACTCCATGAGGGAGGAACAAGATACCCATTTCACAGATGAACAAATGAAGATTCAGAAGAGGAGTCCCATTAAATGTTTGGAAATCCTCAGAGAGTTAAGTGGCTTTTCCACCCAGGGAGTCCAAATCCAGAATTTAACCCCAGCCCACATTTCCCCCCTGGCCAGCAATTGTAAACCAGCAAATGCAGCAGCTTCCACATGTGGAATGGCTACTAGGGGCCAGGCATTGTGCTAAGTGCGTCCCTTTGCTGCTTCAGATGGGAGGGTTCGTCACTTACCTGAGTGGTGGAGTTTGAATCCGCACACTTTCTCAGGGTCCCAGCAATTTCTCCTCCAGCCTGGCCACTCTGGAGGGCCTGCTTAGGTATGTGCACCACCAATGTGGCCAAACCCAATCCCGTATTTAAGGATCCGCAAAATGAGAGGCATGGCCATCCAATCCTGGTCGACTCCTGATGATGCCTGCGCTGTGGAGAGCTATACGTAGTGTTTTCAACAGATGTGATTGTTCGAAGGTAGATCCTTCTTTCCTCCTTCCCCAGGACCACCTGGTGGGTTTGAGCGCCCCCCCTCCCCCCAGACACCAATGGTTAGCCATGTGCAAACCATTGGCCACCCAGGGGCATTTCAAGGGAAGGTGCAGCCCCCCTTTTCTAGGCAACCCCCCTCCATCCCCAGTGCCTGAGGAGGTCACCAGGGAGTCCCAAGACCTGACTGCAACAAATACTCCCCAGGTGGGTTGCAATGCCCTCGGATTCTAGCCTGCAGTGGGGGCAGCACCTACCTTTGGCAGGTCAGGAGGCCAGGTGACTGTCACTCCACCTCCTTAGCTTCTCTGAGTTGACATGTCCTCTGAAACGTGGGCTAGCCTCTCCCACCCCCAACACACACACACACACACACTCATAACTCGGGGAGGGGGTGGTATCTGAGGTTACCTGGGGGAGGTGCATCCTGCCCTGTCACACTGTGACCCCAGCTGAGGCAGCTGGGGGAGCAGGCCTTTAGGGTCAGGATGGATGGAAGAGTGTTTGCCGTGGGAAGCCCTCTCTCTCCCTCACCCTCCAACTGGGTACAGCCGTTTCAGATGGAGGTTAAATTATAAAGCTTTCATTTAAATGCAGTTTTCTAGGAAAGTGCCAACTGCACACGGTGACTTGGAGCTGAGCAGCTATAGCAGGGCCAACGCCAGCCCAGCCCGGGGTTGCCCCTTGGCTTGCTGGGAGAACACGCTCCCCAGAGCCTCTCTTTGGCTCTTTCTCCCCCTGTCTCTTTACTCTTCCTTCATCCATCACTAGGAAACGGCAGCGGAGATTGCAAGGGGAAGAGAGGGACTCATTGTTCTTTCAGGCTATGTTTTGGCACCTTCTCAAAAAAAAGAAGCCTGTTTTTCCCAGACCCCTGGCAAGAAAAGGCATGAGACATCCTGGCAGAGGGAAAGCCAGATGCCCTTCTGCATTCCAGAGAGGAAGGATGGGGGTGGGGTTCCGGGGAAACCCTCCAATTCCTTCTCTGGTACTGGCTCCCACCCAAAATGTCAGTGTTCTCCCTAGTCTGGCAACCTCTTTGTGCCAACATCAGTCAGCTCTTGCTGTCACGATGCTGTGTAACAAACGACTCCCCAAACCATGCACATTTCTTGTTCTTGTCCGTAATCACTTTGTTGACCAAGGTGCATTTGACCCAAGCCAAGGTTTCTTCAATTGCCTCAAACACCGGAGAAAGCTGGATCATGGAAGAAGAAGACAGTAAAATGGATGCCTTTGGACTGTGGTGCTGGCAACGAACATTGCATATATTGTGGACTGCCAGAGCCAACAAATCAGTCTCATAAGAAATACAACTGGAATGTTCCTTAGAAGCAAGGATGCTGAGATTTCAGCTTTCTTTGAACACATTATCTAAAAACAAAACAAAAAAACCCGCACTGCTATTGAGCAGATTCCAACTCATTCGTGACCCTCTAAGACAGGGTAGGACTGCCCCTGTGGGTTTCAGAGACGGTAACTCCTTATGGGAGTAGAAAGCCTCATCTTTCTCCCAAGGAGTGGCTGGTGGCTTTGAACTATGGACCTTGTGGTTAGTAGCCCAATGCATAACCACTACCCCACCAGGGCTCTTTGAACACATTGGGGAAAGACCAGTTGTTAGAAGAGGAAGCCATGCTTTCGTCAAGTAGAGGGTCAGGAAACATGAAGGGAACCCTCAAGGAGATGCACTGACACACTGGGACCATGGATGAAAGTGTACCACTGGTCTTCATGGTGGTGCAGGTCTGGGCAGCATCCATTCTGTTACGAGAGCAGACTTCAAACAGTTCGTGGGGAAATCCCATTATCTTTTATTTCCATGACTCCTGAGTCTTGACTGAAGTGGCCCTGCTTCATCCCGGAGCTTGGGTCCAGATCTGTCCCGTGTGCCTCACATTCCGGGACCAGCGGCTACTGCCCAGGACATGCTCTCCTCACCATGGGCCAAAGAAGGGCAAGAAGCTGATCTCACCCACACAGATCCCCTCATATCCCTGAACATCCCATTGGTCAAGGTGAGTCGCATGGCCAAGCCTCAAACCCATGGGCTGGGGCCCCTGAGATGAAGTGAAATTACTTAGTAGGGCAGGACTGGACAAATGAAGTGTAGTGGACTCTCTATCAAGGATTGGCCACTTTTGCCATCCCTCTAGGTATAAAGCAAGCCACCTCAGAACTAGGAAAAGAGGGATTCCTACAAGAAGCGAGGGGAGGAGCCACACTCATCTGGGTCCTTGTGTGGTGAAGCAGCAGCAACCGCAAGAGACCATGAGACAGAGCAGCGTGCTTCCTGACCAACAGAATGCGTTCAGTGGAGTGCTTTCAGATGGGCAGCGGCCTTGTAGAGCTGGGCACCCTTGGGCATTTATCAGTGCTAACGGAGCTTTGTACCACTTGCCAGAGCGGGACAGAGGCCAAGGGTTCCAGTGGCTATGAGGTCAAGGACCAGAGAGAGGTCTTTCTGCTGATCTGGCTGAGAGAGGTGCTGCTGCAGACAAAGGGGCTGTATCTTCATAATGCTTTCTGATATTGATTTTGGGCAATCCGTTAGCTTCCCTAACAAACCAGACAAGAGCGAATGCTTTGATTTCTGGGTGCCCACTGCACGAACTATGGAACCCAGCAGAGCACAGGGTGTGGTGGAGGGGCACCTGGTGTCAGAATAGGGTACAGAAGGGAGAAGGGTGGAGGCATGCCTGACCGCTGCTTCGCAGGAATCATTCTTGGCGGACATGAAATTGGATTCCCTTTCTCCCTTATGTAGCTGAAGGCCAACAGACAGGGCCCTCACCCCACTTCTTTAGTTCCACAGAAAAGTCATTGGCACCCCGAAGTCTAAGCCTCTGTGTTAAATGAACACGGGGTGGGTTAGCATCGAGTCAGTTCTAACACACAGCGACCCCTCGAGTCAGAGAAGAATGTGTTCTGTAGGGTTTTCAAGGGTTGATCTTGGGGGGAGGGGGGAGGATTAGATCACCAGGCCTTTCTTCCAAGGCATTCTGGATGGACTTGAACCTCCAAACTTGGGGAGTCAAGCATTTACCCATGTGTGCCGCCGAGGGACTCCTAAATAAACAGAACCACAACGAAAGTCGCCTGGCAGAGGCATGGCGGTACAAGGGGCCCTCTTGTACCGGGAAGATGGAAGTAAGAGATCATGGAACTTTCCCATGGCCTTGTTAAAGCCGCAATGAATTCCATGATAGGAAAGGAGTCAGGTGGGTTACTGCCTTACGTTCATTTTCCTCTGGGGGGCACTCAGCAGCCTCCCACTTGAGCAGCTTTACTTGCCATTAAGGTAGAGCTGACCCCACTCCAGTTCCAGGCGTAGTGGCGCCCCATCCCAAGGCCACACCCCAGGAGTCCAGGACAGGCACATGACCTAATTCGGGTCAATGAGAGACCGAGTCCCAGAAAGAGCCCCCAAAGCCCTGCCCTGTCTCCCTAGAGCAAAGGAACATGGAGTCTTGGGAACTAGCTTGTGACCGCGAAGGAAAGCCACCTTGGGATGCAGTGTGGAAAGCAGCGCAGAGGGTCTGGGGGTTGGGGCGAGGCTAATCAGGTCCTGGCAGGAGATCATGTGGCTGAAATCTGACTGCCACTTGACTTTTCACTTACAAGAGCCAAGAGATTCTCTTTCTCAGGTAAGCCCATTTGAATTTTGCTAGCCAGTATCTGCAACCCAGAGATTGCTTAGTGTGTAAATGGCGTCAGAGAGGACAGAGACAAAAGCTCAGAGGTCCCCGAGCTCCCATGGCCTCCGTTTACACCAAGCACAAGTCTCACATTCTGGGTCTTGGGTCATTGTTGGGGTTTGCTCCCTGCTCTTCCCCCAGCCCCCCTGCAGCACCTTGGCCTCAACAGTGGCCTTCCCACAGAGTGGAGACCCTACACTTTCTGCCTGCAGCCTCCAGTCTCTGGCTGACCTCAAAGCTCGACAGTGTGGGACTGCTACTCCATACATCAAAGGTGCTTTCGCACGGAGGGGAACATGTAGGCCATTTTTCAACGGTGTCCTCCTGCCCTCCTGTGTTCCAGCAACCCTGGATGCCAGAAGTGGGGCTGTGCAGGCAGGGGCTGATCCATCGAGCTCTGTCTCCAGAGGCACTGCCCACCCAGGGCAGATTACACACTGAGCAAGGTAAGCACAGGCTTACTGATGCTTACTTTCGCATCTGTAGCGAACCATTTGTTAACCTTCTTCTCACCACGTCCAAGATCCTTCTACAGAGGGCTGGCATCTGCTCTCCCACCCTCACCGCCCCTTCCTACAGAATCACAGGGTCCTTGCAAATGCACGGTCCACAAGTAAGCAGGTGCTGACCTTGTAAGCTCACTGCCTAAAAGTGCCAAGGTGGGGACCTGGGAGCTGTCTCCCCACCCCTCACCCTGAGATCGGAGAGAACTTCACTGTTTTGAAATCGTGTTTTGGGGAAGAGAGGGAGACCAAAAAGAAAAAAGAAAACAAACCCACACCAGGTCTATGAAGTCTTAATCTAACGCTCCAGGCGTCTCACAGCAGGCTGGACCAGGTAAGCAGTCATCCAGCCGAGAATAAAAATCGGGTAAATTAGTGCTTGTGAGACGAAAGGGTGGCAGGCTTATCTTGGGGCGGGCACAGGCCAGGGGCCCCCACCCCTCCCGCATCCTGGCCGCC
>NW_022111372.1:50722713-50724491 GCF_000313985.2 Echinops telfairi
TAACCTTAGGTCTCCAGGGGTGAGGGTGAAGAAAATGCCCAAATTAAAATGCTAATTACTGTCTCCAGCAGCTCACCAGACGGTGCCTGGTGTCTATTATTAACAGCTTCCTGCCGGGCCGGCTCGAAAGCAGGGTGATGGGCTACACCGGGAATCGGCCCTCCTACAGCTCACCTTTGGGACTCGGGTAGTGGCGACATCCACCCCAGGGACAGGATTAGGAAAACCCTTGCGTTTGTTTCAAAATAGCTGCAGAGCCCTTTCCAGCTCACTGAGCACCTCCACCTGTTCCTAATTAAGCATCAGGATTTAGAGCAGGCGGGGGTTAAGCCCCCTTCCCCAGGTGCCGCGAAGCCACCATGGGCATTTAAGCCCCAGCTCACTCGGAGGGTCCTGGGACCGCCCGGCGTCCAGGTTGAAGGAACAGGAGAGTCTGCTGCCTTCCCGCCACACCAGGGACTGTGCAGCACCCCAGCACGCCTGCCTGGGGTGGATTGTCCCGTGTCACGATGGAGACAGCCCTCTCCAAGGACGTCTTCGGGGCTGGCAAAGCCTACAGTGCGTCTGTAGGAGAGGAGAGGCAGGTATCGGCAAGTGGGTCAAGAGGTACCCTGTTTCCCCGAAAATAAGACAGTGTCATATTAGTTTTTGCTCCCTAAGATGTGCTAGGTCTTATTTTCAGGGAATGTCTTATTTTTTCATGAAGAAGAATACAGTACACATTTATTGTTGAACTCTTTTTGCAGGCTCTCTGATTAAAAGAGACCTCGCACTTCCTGTCTGCTCCGCCAACAGTGAGCTGCGCACCTGTGCCCGCCGCCACAGTCCAGAGTCCAGAGTTACGGTAGCTTGGTGGGGGGGCTTATTATCGGGGAGGTCTTATTTTCTGGGGGATGCCTTCTATTTCAGCGAGAGGCAAAACTGTACGTAGGTCTTATTTTCGGGTGATGTCTTACTTTCGGGGAAACACGGTAGAAGGGAATCCCAAACCAGCAGAGCCCAGAGACATGAGCTGTCATCCCCTTGGACAGCTGAATGGCCATGGGACCCCAGCTTTTACTACTTCTGCACTCGTGCCCGGTGCTCCACCTGCTCCCACACCACAGGCACCAGGCACCAGGCACCGGCAGGTCTCTCCCTGTGGCCTGAGAAGTAGCTGTCGACCGTCACCCAGGTCTGTGTGCTGGGGGACCAGTGTCTGCTGGTGCCCTGATCGTGGGACCTGGCACAGAGAGAATGTGCTGTGATTGTTGGTTGTGGCCAGGTGCCATCAGGCCAGGTCCGGCTCAGCAGGAGGAGACACTGACCGGGTCCTGCGCCATCCTCACAAGTGTTCCTCATGCTTGAGCCTGTTGTTGCAGCCACGGGGTCAGTCCATCTGACAGTCCTCCTTGTTTTCTCTGCCCCTCTACTTTACGGAGTGTGACGTCCTTCTCCGGGGGACTGGCCTCTGCTGAGGACATGTCCACAGTACATGAGACGTAGTGTTGCCATCCTCGAAGCCATGATAGCTTGTAGTACACATGAAGGAGAGGCTATATATGAACAGTCTTCTATTGTTAAGTAGCCAGCATAGGGACTTGGGGGGGGGGGGGAGGTCCCCAGTGCCTGCATAGGGCCACGACAGAGGGGTTGGAAAGAAATCGGGCACCCATTAGACACCTATGGGAAGATCCAAACTGAGCATGCTCAGACACAAGCCCCCTAGGTCCAGGTGGGAGGTCCTCCTGGCCGCCCAGTCACATGACATCACACAGGTGGGCTTAACCTCAGCCAGT
>NW_022111372.1:50724817-50733056 GCF_000313985.2 Echinops telfairi
GCTTTCCGAAAACAGTGTGTGCTCTTTGAGACTGTTAGACCTGAAACTTCCCTTTTCCTCCTAAAAGTCACTTGGATTCCAAACGTGCTTCTGCTGCGGTGAATTCTCCCAGTGCCGCGAAGCTAGAGCCTAGGCACCCCCATCGGGGAGCCTCACAGGGCTAAATGGTAAGCTGCCCGACCGCTCTACAGGCACGAACTGGCACATCATCATGAAGCGGGAGTGCCACTCGTCACAGTCGCCCAAATGAGGAAACAACCTAAATGCCCCTTAACAGATGAACGGAGAAACAAAATGTGGTAGATACACACAAAGGCACTTTAAAACACATTTGTGGAAAAATGGAATGAAAAGATAATGGGAGTTTTCCTTTTACTTCTTGAAGCCCCCATTGTACAATGAAATACTACTCAGCTAGCGAAAGAAAGGAATTAGTCCTAATACGTGCTACTGTCTGGATGGAGCTTAAGGACATCATGCTGAACAAAGCACAAAAGGAACAATATTGACATGTCTCACTGATACAAAATGGAGCCCACGGAAGTAGTGGTCAAGAAATCAAACGGTGGCATCGTTGGGCAACTCTGCACAAGAGCTCTGTAAAGTGTTGCCGAGAGATGTCACTGAGGACCAAGGTGTGTCGGAACCAAGCCCTGGTGGTTTCCGTCGCCTCGGCGTGCAAAAGCTGCGCAGCAACTACGGGAGACCAGAGAAGAAGTGATGCGCTTGATCGCGGTCCGGTGGAAGACTATGGAAAGGACCTGGGCGACCAGAAGACCACACCAGTCTGTCTTGGAGCAAGCACAGCCAGGATGTTCTTGGAAACGAGGATGGTAAGGTTTTGCCTCGTGTGCTTCGGACACAGTATCCAGAAAGACTAACCCCTGGGAAGAACACCGAGCTCAGGCTCGGTAGAGAGCACAAAAGAGGCAGGCTCTCTACAAGGTGGACTACAGTAGCTACAACAGTGAGCTCAAATGTAACCATTGTGGGGCTAGTGCAGGACTGTGCAAAAGCAGTGTTTTGTGCTGTGGTGCACAGTGTCGCGAGGGATGGCGCCTGCACAGTGGCGCCTAACCACATGAACCCCCAATAAAGAGCGGCAGATGTACAGAGACCAAAGTCTATTCGTGGTTACAAAGGGAAAGAGGGAGGGGGATTTAAGGGTGTGATGTGACAGGAAAAATAGCATGATGAAGGAGGCTTGCACAGCCGATTACTGTAACCGTTTCCCTGAGTTGTACATCTATAAAAAGGGGACTTGGCAACTAAGTCCACATGGAAGAAGCACACCGACATCAGTCACCAAAGGACTGTAAATCATATAATATGAAGTCCAAGGAGGGAACAGTATCAGAGCCTAAATTGTGAAAATCTGGTTTGCAGAAGGCTACGCATGACAGTGAGAGCTCAAGGTACGTTTGTGGGAACAACATAGGAAATAGGGCTCTCTCCGTAATATAGGGGGATGGGAGGAAAGTGGTGACTAAACAGAGTGCATCGAAGAGATGAGCATAGAAGATCGAAGGCATAAACCTGGCTTGAACAATTAAAATCGTATCAGTTGACCCCCCTCTGAGGCATGCTGGACCTGATCTGGTTTCCAACATTTTCTGTATCTTTTTTGTTGTTTTTGTTTTTCCATACTAGGGTCTAGCTCACGTGTGTGATGCCATTGGGGTCATGCTCTTGAATTTGTGTTAGATGGTTTTCTGTCTTCTCAGGATATGAAACCCAGGATTGATGAACGTATGGGACAACAAATAGAATAAGATGTGGGGGGACAGGAATACAGTGGTGGTAGGAAGGTTAAAAGGGAGATGAAGTCAGGGAGTCAGGAAGGAGAGGAATGTTTGGAAAGTGTTCGTGGTAGCAATTGTACAATATATAACCAAACATCGCGTGGGATTTGGTGCCTTGGTTTGGAGGTTTAGGGTCATGATTTTATGGGACGTCTTAATTAATTATAGCTAATTGGCTTAGTGATGTGTTTAGTACTTCTGTCTCCTAGCTTGTTGCACAGGGTTCTTAAAACCTTGCAGTCAGCCATCCAAGGTGAGATCATTGCTCTCCACTCACCTGGAGCCACAGAAGCAGGAGACTCAGGACTAGGAGGAGGGGCTGAAGGGGCTGAAGGGGAGACTGACTGCCTCCATGAGCAACTGCCTCCTTGGCCAGGAGACCAGAAAACTAGACGGTGCCAGCTACCATTACTATACATTTTGGTCAAAACTCCTGTTGAGCACTTGTACAACTATGCTGATCTAAGTGAGTTATGGATTGTTATAATATCTGGAAGAGCTCCTAATAAGATGATTTTTAAAAATTCTTTCAAAGAATGCTGATCAAAAGGGGTGAAATGCAGAACAGAGTTTCAAATGAACTCTAGACTTTCTGGAGCCAGGGAAGGTGAATAGAAGCCCTGAAACTATTGCCCTGAGATCATCTTCAAATCTGAAACCAAAACTTTTCGCCGAAGTCCCCCCAGAGCTGAATAGTACACTCACACACTGCCATCGGGTCCAGGCCCTGTAAGAGAGGACAGAACTGCCCCTGTGGGATTCTGAGATTGTTACTCTTTGCAGAAGTAAGAAGCCTCATCTTTCTCCCAAGTGGTGCCTGGTGGTTTCAAACTGCTGACCTTGCTGTTAGTAGTCCAACAGGTAGCCAGTAGGGCAGTTCAGCTTAACTAGCAACAGCTTCTGCCTTGAGCATTATGCTCTCTTAAGAACTACCTACATAGGATCCAAGTGAAAACAGCACTTCAGAGAGACGGTGGGAACCTTGGAGGCTGCGAGTGGCACTGACGCGGCAGGAGAGGGGGTGCAGGTGGCTGTACAACAGGAACAATGTCACCCCAGGCTCCAAACGGTCCGGCGAGAAACTGTTGAACTGGTCCATGCTTTGCTGCCCACTCAACAACAAAATAAATAAAATTTGAAGGAAAATTTAAAACACAAAAAAGAATTGTGAGCTGGTTGTGTAACCACCTCTGGCTTGAAATCAAGGAATGAAAAGACAGTGGGATTTTCCATTTACTTCTTGAAGCCCCCATTGTACAATGGAATACTACTCAGCTAGAGAAAGAAAGGAATGAATCCTAATACATGCTACCATCTAGATGGAGCTGAAGGACGTCATGCTGAACAAAGTAAGCCCGTCACAAAGGGACCAATATTGACATGTCTCACTAATACAATGGAGCCCACGGAAGTAGTAGTCAAGAAATCAAATGATGGCATTGTAGGGCAAATCGGTCTGAGGCCCTTGGTTTCTAATGAAAGGTTGGCAGTTGGAACCCGCCCAAAGATGATGTGGAAGAAAGGCCTGGCAATCCTCTTCCCAAAGGTTACAACCCGGAAAGCCTTCTGCAGAGCACAGTTCCGCACACAGTGGGTCACCATGGGTCAGAATTGACTCAAAGCAACTGGTACTGGGAGCTTGAAATCAGCCCCACAATCAGCATAGGGGCAAAACAGGGCAGCTTTTGTACTACCACCCTCCCCGCCCCACCCTCCAGCAAAGTATGGGTGTCCAATAGCCTTCTTCTTGCTGACTTCAGATCTTTCAAGTGCAGGGAAGTTAAAATGCTTCCAGCATCTTCCGTCCCTGTTCTGTTTCCTTTGGTGCCAGAGTCCCCAGCATTTTCACCTGTCCCCCTAAGAGCCGAAGAGCAAGGCTTGGTCCCCTTTGGAGCTAACGCCACACTGAAAACCCCACTGCCATCATGTTGAATCCAACTCATGTTGACCCCGTGGGGTTTCCAAGACCCCAAAGGGTTAAGGAAGCAGACAGCCTCGTCTTTCTCCCTCCGAACAGCTGGTGGGTTAAACTACGGCCCTTGTGTGTCGCAGCCCAATACCTGATCCACAGTGCCACCAGGGCCCCTGGAGCCAGCTCCAGAGCCATGTCCTTCCATCCTTTCAGCAACCACCTGTCAGGCCCTGGGTTCCGGCCTCAGGCAGGGTACAAGCACCCCGAGAAGTGAATGGCTTCAAGACCAGCTGACAGCCCTGACTGCTGGCGCCTGCTCTGTCCCAGCTGGAGGGAAGGGAGCAGAGGCAGGCCTTCCGTCTGAGTCTGAATCATCCATCCTAAGTAATGAGCTGCCAAAGAAAATGTACACCTGCCTCCCATGCCCCAGCTCTCCAAACTCCCCCTGCCCTGGGCTTGCCTTCAGAGGCCACTGGGAGAGCCTGAACCCCGAGGAAGCCAAGAGACCATCTGCCAGGCCTCAGGGTCTCCTTGCAGATCAAAAGCTAAGATACTGCTTTCAAGATAGGCTGTCAGACCCAGCCCATCTCTCTCTCCCAAGGCTGGTGACACGGGCCTCTCAACCCTCGGGTCCCCTCAGGGGAGTGTGTGCTTGGCAGGCACCGGTGGCCTCCTGCCCAGAGGCCATTTCCTCCCTACCTGAGGCTGCTCAGGTTGACTTCACAGCCCCATGGTCCTTGCCCATGAATCGCTAGTGGGGAGTAGAGTATAGTCTGGCAACAGCAAGGGCACACGAAGGGAGGTCTCTGCTCTGCCAAGAGAACTGCAGGGAGACATGCTCTCTTCTTTCTGTGGGCATGATGGCATCTGGATGTCACTCCCCGGGCGATGGCAGCCATATTGTGGCCATGACGGGTGCGAGATTGAGGGCCGAGCTGACATGCCCACGAGGGAAGAACAGCTTAGAGCTCTGCTATCTCAGACCTGGGTCCCCCTTTCCTCTGGACCTCCACAAGAAAATACTTACTCATTTGCGCTGGGTTGGCTACCTGCAGCCAAGGCCGTCACGGCTAGTGGAGGGTGAGGGCAAATCATCATCACCCAGCTGAGGCAGGCCTGGTCGAAGACCCTAGGGCGGTGACTGGGTTTGATCTTGGGCCTGGGCCTCAGCTTCCGCCCACTCGGGCCCATTGCTCTGTCGCAGATGCTCTGGTGTGCCCCCCTGTAGTGTCTACCCACCCCACGTCCAGGCATCAATACCTGCTGCTCTGTGCCTGCGGTCTCTCTCTGGGGTCGGGAGGCTGCACTGCCTGTTAGCAAACCAGATGGCCTGGAAAATCAAGCCCTCCCAAGAACAGCCCTTAAACAATAACAGACAGGGATCCGGGTATAAACACCCCTAGCCCTCTCTCCCTGGGAGAGAGAGAACGCAGGCATATCATCTTTGCTGGTTCCCAGGTTCTGGGACTCAACTCCAGTTGCCCCAGGGGTCACTTGCTGAGGACATTCCCCTTATGGCTGTTCCCCCTCCTATCTCACTTCCCCACTCCCCTACCACCGCCCAAAGAACCCGTGTGTACTGGGAATCATCTCAAGGCTTGGTTCTGGGGACCCAAACTGAGGCTGTGTCCCTCCAATGAACGCATTGCCCAGGGCCTGCTCAGCACTGGACCCTGATCCAGGCTGCAGAGGACCAGACAGGGTGCACAAGCTCCCTGCCCCAGGGTGTTGGGGGTGAGGTGTGGTCTCCTGTTCAGTCAGTAAACAAGAAAGTAAACAACATCATTTCAGACGGTCTTATATATACTGATAAGAGCCCTGGTGGCATAGTGGTTTATGCATTGGACTTCGATCTGAAAGGTTGGCAGTTTGAAACCACCAGTGACTCCTCAGAAGAAAGACGGGGCTTTCTACTCCCATAATACACTAACAGTCTCAGAAACCCGCAGGGGCAGTTCCACCCTGTCCTGTCGGGTCACTCTGAGTCAGCGCCCACTCCATGGCAGTGAGTTTGTTTTTTGTTTTTTGTCTACACTGATAAATACATAACTGGAGGACCACGGGAGCAGTGGTGGGAGAAAGTTCACTTAGATGGGGACAGGTGAGATGGGAAGTAAGTGGCCACCCCTGCAAGGAGCCGCGGGCAGGGGAACGTAGGCAGAGGAACAACAGGTACAAAGGCCCTGAGGTAGAAGTGAACCTGGCAGGCCAAAGAAATAAGGGAAATCAGTGTGGCCCAAGAGGTGGGGCAGTAGATAGTGGAGGAGGTGAGGGAGAGAGGAGTGCAGAGGGCAAACAAGGAAGGCTGCCCCCCGAACACACCCCGCAATGGGAAACCCATTTTACAGATTCGGGGCAATGGGGCTCTAGCAGGAGGAAGGCCCACCCAGCCTGAGGCAGCAGCTCGGGCTATACTGTCCGGACAGCCCTCGCTCTCTTGCTTCCCTGGTACTGAGCTGTCAGAGACCCCGCAGGTTTGAGCAACGGTGTGGCCTCCATTCTCCCCACAGCACTCCTCATGTTGGGTCTCCGTCACACCTTGGTAATTCTCACAGTAGGTCAAACATTTTCATAATGCGGGCGCACACTGTGTCAACATAGCTCAAAGCACTGGGAAATCAGAACAGCCATGCAGTCCGCTGGACTGCGATACCGGCTTTGTGGGGCATCAGCTCCGAGGTGTGGCTGGGGTAGGGGTGGGGGGAGGAGCGTGGCGTGTGGATGAGAGAGGCCAGCAGGAGCTGGGGCTCCTCCGCCCTCTCTAATGGGAATCATACAGTGATACTTCGAGCCATCTTCCCCGAGGCCAGCCCTGGAATCCTGGTTACCTCTGGCCACTCCCACAGGATGTCACTGCCCACCCCACCTGCCACGGACCAGTCTTGGTCTCTGTTGATTGTGCATCACCAGTGGTCTCCCAGCCCCAGTTCCTGCCTCTACTGCCAGTGAGCAGGTATCACCTCAGAGTCCAGCACCCCAGCCTAGGCCCCCAGACAGGGTGGCTGGCCTGAGAGCCCAGCAATCGTCAGTTAGTGCCCTGTGGGCTTGGGCTGCAACTTTGCAGTGGTTCTCAGAGCAAGCTACCCACGTGATTTTTCACTCCATACCAGTCGAGACCCATTGAGTGAGCTGATGGCGTGACTTAGCCCTCATTTCCCCACGAGCTGTGTAGATGGAGAGGTTGACACACCTTGTTCAGGTGCAGTGTCACAGAGCCCACGTTTGCTGGGCCCTGGCCCAGTGCCACAATCTCCATGGACACTGTTAGGGGATGTCTCCTAAATTTGCACAGAAAGAAGCCTGCATAGTCCCAGCCCTGCTGTCAGCCTGTGTAGGACCAGGTATGCAGACCCCTGGGATGGTCTTTGGGGGGAGAGAGAGTGATAAGGGGGAATTGTCTTCCCAATCTGTCAAGGCGGCCCAGGTACTGGTGACCTGATAAGAAATCAGAGACCCTACTTATTGATAAGAACCCCATTATCTCTAAGAACTCTGCTCTGGGCAAGAGCAAGGACCGGATTAGCAAAAGGAAAGGAAAACGCATTGGGTAGATCTTTGCATCTCTTTTGGTTTCAACATCCTCATCTGTGTAATGGGAACTTGACTTCCCTTGTGCAGGGCAGGCATGTGGTCATGATCATGGCCAGGGCACCTGGGACCTGGGTGGCTGGTCATCACCCAATATCCACCCTCCCCTCCCTCGGGCTTGTAGCTGGGCCGTGGCGGCCTGGGATGGGGTTCTCTTCTCAGGCTTCCTTGCAGCTGTCTTGGCCATTTGATTCCATTCTGACCAACAAGGCTGTAAGCACAAGTTCCCGAGATGCCCTTACAGGGAGGACATGGACTTTTCTCCTCCTGGGGGCTGGAACTAAACACCCATCTTGAAGGAGCTGACCGAGCAGCCAGAGAGAGGGTCCCCATTGACTTTGAGATGGCCCTTAGTGGTCCTGGGCCCCTGGCTCTGGAATGTTTGAGAGTGAAATGAACCCCTGCCTTGCTTGTGGCAGCTGCCATGGCGTCTGCCCTCCGCTGACTGCGACCCCCTACACAAGAAAGGTCCACCGTGAGCCATCTGGTTTCCATGGCTGATGGTCAGCAGTGGGCCACCAGGCCTTTCTTCCTTAGTCAGAAGCTCCCCTGACCTCTGTTCAACGTGAGAGCTGCACACACGCCTCCACAGACACACTGGTGGTGCCTAGGTACTGCTCTCGTGTTAGGGTGGTTGCCGTCACACTCAGGCCCCCTGGTCTGCCTGTTCCCAGAGCTCTGGCCCACCCACTGCTCGTCATGCTCCATTGAGTTCCGAAGAAAGGTGGAAGTGGTTAGATGGGGTAGCTGGAGTTGTTGGGTGCCGTTCAGTCAGTTCCAACCTATAGCAACCTTATAGCCTGCGCCATCCTCACAAGTGTTCTTATGCTTGATCCCGTTGTTGCAGCCACTGTGTCGGCCCAGCTCATTAAGGACCTTCCTCTTTCTCTCTGCCCCTCCACTTTGCCAAGCACGGTGTCCTTCTCCAGGGACAATA
>NW_022111372.1:50734480-50739047 GCF_000313985.2 Echinops telfairi
CAGAGCCTGCTGGCAGCTATCTTGCTACCACAGGGAGCCCCGGGATGAAGGTAAAGTGGAAATGAACAGAGCCAAGAGGAAGAGAGAGACATCCTGGCTCTAGAACGCACCCAGGCCTGAAAGGCATTACCCCGGGACATTTATACCTCAATAAATGTCTTCCCCACACGCGCCAGCCTTGCAAACTGCAATACCGTGTCCTCTCCAGCTGGCAAAACGCCTTCCTGCGCGTTAAGGCCAGCTTAAACCCTCCTTCCTCCCCAGCAAGCCAGCTCATCCTCCTCTGACCACATGGCTGGGACCCTGGGTGTTAACCCTTTCCAGTCTGCCCGCCACCCCCAAAGGAGCTCCCCCAGGACCCAGCCTTGGTCTCCTTCCACCGTCGTCAGCATCCAGTAGGCGCTTACTAAATGCTGCCTGAGTAAATAAATGAATGACTGCAGGGGGAGAGAAAACAAACCCAGGCTAATCGTTCATCAAGTTTATGGATGACACAGAATTGGGAGCTGTGTCTAGCCAGAGGTTAGCATTGTAAAGCAGATTGGCTTCTGCAAATGAGAGCGTGGTGCGGCAGCCGCGGAATTGGACGGCGTTCATTAAGGGCCTGGTTTGAGGAAGTCGTCGCCAGGAGTGGATGAGAGCCTGGCTGTAATGGCTTCTGTGCACGATCCAAGACGAGACGTGGGTGGCAGGCTGCACGCGGAGGCGCGAGAGCTGGCCACTGACGGCCGGGCTGAAGACAGTTCGCCCTGTAAGGAGTGTGACCTGGCGGGCCCTCCTGCCTCCAGGAAGCCAACCCTAGCGCTAGATTTGGGGGAGGCACAGAGCGGGTAGGGGGCACAGGACAGAAGCAAACATTGAAGATGATTCCAGGAAGGACCAGTTGGCCCTCTGAGGTTGGGTTCAAGGAACCAGGGTGAGCTCATCCGGGAGGAAAAGCAAGATGAACCATGCCCCCGAGCAGACTTTAATGAGGGGTGCTGCTGCCCAGAGTGGGGAAGGCACCCCTCCTCTCCCAGGGGGCAGTGATGGGCAGGGAGGAGATGCAGCCAGCCCTGCCCCCACTGCAGCTCCTTGCCACCTCCAGCACAGCTGTTTATGCTTTTATCGTTTGCAATGAAAGACGATGATGTGTGTGTGCTGTATTGATTGTGCCTCTTGGATTTTTATGTCGTTGTGGAAAGCAGCAATTATGCTCGCCTGCTCTGGAGGGAGCACACAGCCCTAGGGGAGGATCAGGAAGCCTGGGAAGGCGGCCCTGTGGGTCCCAGATCTGCACTGGAACACAGGGATCTGCAGTGGGCGAGCTGGGATCTGGGAGGGGCTGGCTAGCTCTCCAGGAGGGGCTGAAAGCCTGAGAGGACTCCTCCCTCCCTTCCAGGTAAAGACATTTTTTAAAGCACCTGAAGTAACCAGTGCTTATGCATTGGGCTGCCAACTACAAGGTCAGGGGTGCAAAACCACCAGCTGCTCCACGCTCACAAAGAGTTCCTGTCTCGTAAACCCACAGAGGGTAGAGCTGTCCTATAGGACAGGGTTGCCATGCGTTGACATTGACTCGATGGCAGTGAGTTTTATTTGGTTTGGTTTGGAGGTATGCCAGGTAGGCAAGCCAGAGTACCGCCCCCTCAGCAAGCCGTCTGCTGGCTTCTGCCTGTGCCCACGGAGACCTATGCCGTCTACACCAGGCTTCTTAAACTTCAGAAACTGGCAGCAGAGACCAGCGCTGTCAGAGACACCTCGGATTCATTACACTCATTCAGAACATTTTAATTAATTGTATTTGGTCATTCGCATTGAGAAACCTTTTACTGTTGCCACATGTTACATATTCATGACCAACCCCCCCTACACACACACACATTCAGTCACCGCACCCCATTACCACCCATCTCCACCGACAGTTGAAGAGACTTTGCTACACTGCCCGCACCTCCAGCCTCTCCCCTGCCCACTCACAGCCCTCCAGCCACCTGGCTACCTTCTTGGTCCTGCCTCAAGGTCTTCGCTGTTGCTATTCCCTCTGCCTTGAACGTTGTTCCCCGCCCACTCCGTGCCTGTGCTCCCCCTGCAGGCAGGTGTGCGTTCAAGCGTCACTTCCCCATAGAATCCTCTCATGAAGGCGCCGTGTCGCGGCACACCCAGCGCTCACGCACTGCGCTGCCTTCTATCGACTGCACTGTTCTTGCTCAGATATACTCGTCCTTCCACACGTCGTTCAGAGTCCGTCTTTCCTGCCAAGGTGTAAATGCACAAGGGATACCCAAACCTACTGCAGTCGCGGCCATTCTGACTCATAGCGACCAGGTAGGACAGAGCAGCATTGCCCGATAGGGTTTGCAAGGCTGTAACTCTATGGACGCCAGCTCTCTCCTGTGGAGTGGCTGGTGTTAGCGGCGAGCTCTTTAAGCACTGCACCTGTAGGGAGCCCCGCCACAAGAAGACCAACCCCTCTGCCATCAAGTCTGTTCTGACTCACAGTGACCCCACAGACCAGGGAGAACTGCCCCTGGGGGGTTCCCAGAGGGTGACTCTTTTGGGAAAGTGACTCATAACATTGCTCTCCCTTGGAGTGGTTGGTGGGCTTAAACCGCCGGTCTGTGGGATGGCAGCTGAAAGCCCACTTCAAGTAAAAAGAACAAGGACAAGAAAAACAGTTGGCACTTTCTCAGACGACCCAGCAGCTATGCCACTCCTGGGTATCAAGCCAGAGGTGGGCACGCAGGGATGCCAACAGGCACGTGGGCACCAGTGTTCCCTGCAGCTTGACTCGCAATGGCCGAGGGGGAGACCGCCAAGACGTCCCCCAACCAGGGAGCGGCTAGGGTGAAGTGCCGGCACACTGGGACGCTCTAAACCATGCGGAGAAATGCTGTCCTGCTCCGTGTGCCGGCTGAAAACATGACGGGTGTGAAATACGTCCATCACAGAGGGACGGCTCTGTTTGAGCTCGCTTAGTGGAAATGTCCACGCTGGGCAGGTGCGTCGAGATTAAAGTCTGTCACTGTGCCCAGGGGTGGGTAGGAGAAAGGGGGACCCAGTGCTGAGGGGACACTGAGCTTCTGTGAAGGGTGAAGGATGCCCCAGGAAATGGATAGAGGTGACGGCCATACAGCACAAGGAGCGCAGTGCGTGTCCCCGAGTCACATCTGTATGGGCGGTCGGAACGACAAATGCTTTGTTACACGTACATCTATGTTTGCCGTATTTAAAACATTCACGTAGGAAAATAACAGGATGAGGATTTTATCTCTCGTTCACCAGCACCTAGAAGATTCTGGCACCCGTCACGTGTCAAAGGAGCATTGGGAAGCATTCTCCGTTCCAGTTCACAGTAGAAAGACAGACGCTCGGCGAGTACATCAATTAGGACTAGAAAGTAACAGAACCCCCAACCAGATCCCAAAGCGGTGGCTGCTGACCTTCTTCCCATCACTCAGTGACATCCTACAGGCTGAGCACGTGACCGTCGTCCTGCCTGGGTTTTCTTGCACGTTACTCCGCTTGCCCCTCGTGGTCACGAGGCGGCGGCGGCGGCTCCTGACAACATCGGCATTCAAAGCAGAATCAGGGAGAAAGCAAAATTCTGCTGTACCTGAGTCTGTGTCCCATTGACTGGGCCTTTCCAGGACGGTGAGTGAGCCAAGCTCAGGCACAGCTACAGAGGGACGATCTGCCTGGCACATGACCACCACGACTACAGACAGCAGAGCTCCGTGGGCACCTCCTCCTGCCTGACTCCAGGATGCATGGCCTGCCAGTCTGGTCGGCAGAACGGAATAGAAGCTGCTCTTGGACAACAATAGACATGTCATCTAATCTTGAGCCTACCCGGTGCGGTTGTCTCAGCTAATCTTTCTCAAGCATCGCCCAACATCCTCCCTCCTTCTCACGACACTGCCACCACCCTTGGGTCCCTAAGGCCACCCATCTCTCCTCTACTACCCCTTGGCAATACAAACCTCACCTCCTGTAACCCTCCCCTGTTCTCACGCAGACATTTGGAATCCGTGGCTTGCTGAGACGCTGAGATGTGCTGGAGGCCCTCAGGGAACAAGGAAGGCAAGGGCTTGCCCTCAGAGGGGGTCAGGGGGCCAGACAACAAACATATAGCAAATCAAGTTAGACAGTTTTATGGGGCGGGGGGGAAGCAGCCCTGGTAGGACTGTGGGGTAAGTATTGGGCTGTTGATCGCAAGGTTGGCAGTTCAAGCCACCAATTGCTTCATAGGCTGAGGCTGCCTCTCCTGCAAAGGTTCACAGCCACATGAATCCTGGGGAGCTGTTCCACTCCGCCCTACAGGATGTGGGGAGCCAGAGTCCACTTGATGATGCGAGGGGTGATAGAAAGATGAGTGGGGACAAAAAGCAAACAGGGTGAAGTATGGGAGGGCAATTGGGAGTCATGGTAGGCAGAGTAATGCCCCCTCCCCAAGCTATCTTACATCCCACTCCCTAGAACCTGTGGCTGTTCGACAGCATTGTCGTCAGGAGCCATTGAGTCGGCGGACCCATGGCAACCCGCGCACGACAGAAGTAAGCACCGCCTGGTCCTTCAACAGCCTCAC
>NW_022111372.1:50740698-50744437 GCF_000313985.2 Echinops telfairi
AGAGCAGGACCAGGGAGCATTTTATCCCAGTGTGTATGAGGTTGCCACCTTTCAGGGGCCAAGTTGATGGCAGAAAACAACAACAGCATTGTCATATTATCACTAGCTTTGTAAGAACCTTAAGAAGAGAAACCTTACCTTAATATGCCCACGATTCATCAGAGTCCTAGCAGTGTCTCAACACAATTACAACTCATGACCCTGTATTCAAAACTGACTCCTAGTGACCCTATAGGACAGCGTAGAACTGCCCTTAGTGGATTTCCAAGACTGCAGCTCTTTAAGGCAATAGAAAGCCTCTCTCCCAAGGAACAACTGGTGGTTTCGAACTGCTGACGTTGTGGTTACCAGCCCAACGCTGAAGCACTATGCCGCCAGGACTCCTCACCAGGGTCAAGGTCCTCAGTCATTTTGTTCCCTCCTGTCATTTTTGTTCTATCTCGTTTCTAGTCGACAATACAGTAAAGGTGACATTTCGAGTGCCTGCGTAGCGTCTGCACTTGTGCACACACCGCAGCTTTGCAGAACCATCACAGTCAGGATGGGAAACTGCTCCACCGCCCCTCCGACTCCCATCTGCCAGCCCTTTCTAGTTGCTCAAGCCCCACACCCCGCCGACCTGACCACCGCTGGCCTGTTCTCCATCACTGTAGCTTTGTCGTTTCAAGGTCACACCAACGGAGCCCCTCAGTGTGTGATCTTTCGAGACTGACTTCCCTCATTCAGCAAAATGTCTTTGAAATCCATCCCCGTCGGTACATCTATCAATCGGTTGCTCTTTTTGATGGTGGAGTGTGAATGCACCGAGGTTCATCCATTCACTCGCTGAGAGCATTGGGCTTGTTTCCAGTTAGTGGGCACTACCAATTAGGCGGCTCTAAACATGTATGTAGAGGTTTCTGAGTGAGCATACTTTTCCTGCTCTTTGAGCAAGTGCCCGGCAGGGAGACTGCCCGATCAGAGTGAGCATATGCTTAGCCGTCTCGAAACTGTTCTCTGGGGTGGCCGTCCCACTTCACGTCGTGCCACATTCCACCAGCTATGCAGGAGAGTGCTAGTTGTTCTGCCTCCTTGTCAGCATTTAGTACTGTCCGTGGTTTCTCTTTTATCCACTCGAATTGCGGTGTACTGTCATCTATTTCGCTGCCACTGTAATTTGTTGCACTAATGATACTTGACAGCTTCTCATGTGCTTATTGACCAGAAAGAGGAAGCCCCTTGACGACATGGATTGACACTGTGGCTGCAATCAGTGGGCTCGGAGGTAACGCTTGTGAGGATGGTGCCGGCCAGGGAAGTGTTTCGTTCTGTTGTAGATAGGGCCGCCGCTGTCGGCCGGGTCCTCGGGGAGCAAACCCAGTGACCCTGCATGCTGCTGTGTCTAGAAAGAGAGTGCCCTCACGAGATGGCTCACACGGTGGTAGAAGTGGGTGATGCAGCCTGGTCCGAGCCTGTGGGTCAGATGGGAGTCAGAGGCTTCTCGTGGCTCCTGCAGCGGCAGAGGCTGAGGGGCAGAAAGCAGGAGGATGAAGCAGGGCTGGATGCGAGACCAGGCGAATGGACCCAAGGCCGGCAGTCCGCACGGATGGCCCCTGCAATCAGCAGGTGAGGTCACGGAGGTGAACGAGCCAGACGCAGGATCCAGATCCAGCAGGATCAGTGAGCGATGGCTTCCGCACGGTGCCGCGCCATCCTAAGCGGGGGCTACATCCTGAGTGAACCCTCCCACAAGTGTCTCAAGGCTGTGGCCAGACTCGTGTTGTTAAGGGCCATCGAGTTATTGTGACCCGGGGCCACCCTCGCAAAACAGAGGGAGCACCGCCCAGTGGGCGCCATCCTCACCATGGTTCCCACGCCTGGGCCCGTTGTTGCAGTCCTGTGGCCATCCACCTCCTTGAGGGCCTGCCTCTTTCTCACTGCCCCTCGACTGATCTCCCCTGACAACGTGTCCAAAGTGTGTAAGCCTCAAGATCCATGACTCCAAGAGTGCTCGGCTGTACTTCTTCCAGACAGACGGGCGTGGCCTTGAGCACTTTGCGTCGTCTTCTCCAGCCCACAATCCAAGTGCTTCCGCGCCTCTCAGCCTTCTTTCCTCAGTGTCCAACCGGCACGTGCACAGGAGGCAATGGAAAGTACTTTCCACGACTCTAAAGAGGTCTTGTGCATCGGACTGATCTAACGCAACACGCCTTTTGATCTCTTTCTGCTGCTTCCATGAGTATTGATTGCGGAGCCAAGCAAGATGAGATCCTTGATACCTTCAACCTTTTCTCTGTTTATCGTGATGTTCTATGTTGGTCTCACTCACTACCATCGAGTCAACTCGGAATCACTGAGACCCTGTAAGGGTAGAGTAGATCGGCCTCTCTGAGTTTCCGAGGCTGTTATTCTTTATGGGACTAAAAAGTCTCATCTTTCTCCTAAGGAGCTCCTGGTGGTTTTGAACTGCTGACCTTGAGGTTAGCAGCCCAATGTGTAACCACTATGCCACCAGGGCACCCACATACTGGTCTAGATGTAAGGATTTTAGTCTTCTTTACACTGAGTCATGATTCATATTGAAGGCTGCAATCCTTGGTCTTCATCAGCAAGTGTTCAATTACCCCTTGCTTTCAGCAACCAAGGTTGTGTCATCCCCACACGGAAGGTTGTTAATAAGCCTTCCTCCAATTCTGATGCCACCCTCTGTTCAAGATACAGCTTCTCTGATGATTTTCTCAGCATACAGATTGATTAAGTAGGGTGAGCGCATACAACCTTGACACACATCTTTCTTGATTTACATAGTCTGTTTGTACAACTGCCTCTTGATCCAGGTACAAGTCCCTCATGAGCACAATGTAATGTTCTGGAATTCCCATTCTTCTCAAGGCTGTACATAGTTTGTTATGATCCGTACAACTGAACGTCTTGGAATAGCCAATGAACCACAAGTAAACATTTTTCTGGTATTCTCTTCTTTCAGCCAAGATCCATCTGATATCAACAATGACATGCCTTGCTTCAAGTCCTCTTCTGAATCTGGCTGAACCTCTGGCAGCTCCCTGTCTATGTACTGTTGCAACAATTGTTGGATGATTTTCAGCAAAAATTTTACTTGCATGTGTTATTAATGACATTGTTCTAGCATTTGAGTGTTCTGTTGGGTCGCCTTTCATTTGGGTACAAATACGGATCTCTTCCAGGCAGTGGGCCGTGTAGCTGTCTCACAAATTTCCTGGTGTAGACGAGTAAGTGCTTTCAGTGCTTCATCAGCCTGTTGAAACATTTCAGTTGGGATTCCATCAATCCGTGGACCTTTGTGGCGAATGCTTTCCGTGCAGCTTGCATTTCTTCCTTCAGTCCCGATGGTTCTTGCTCATATGCCCCCTCCTAAAATGGTTGACTATTGACTACTTCTTTGGGGCACAGAAACTGTGCATTCTTCCCATCTTCTTTTGATGCTTCCTGCAAAATTTTTTAAAAATCTTTTGATCTTGCAACTCAAGGCTTGAGTTTTGTCATGAATTCTTTCCGTTTCAGATATACTGTTTGCTTGCCTTTTGGATATTTTAACTCGAGGTCTTTGCACTTTTCATTACATTTGGCTTTATCTTCTTGAGTTGCCCTTTAAATTAAAAAATAATAATTTTATTGGGAGCTCATGCAGCTCTTATCACAATCCATACATACATCCATTGTGTCAAGCACATTTGTACATTTGTTGCCATCATCATTTTCAAAACATTTTCTTTCTACT
>NW_022111372.1:50745093-50747620 GCF_000313985.2 Echinops telfairi
CCTTATTTCTTACATTTTCCTTAGCTACTCTCCGGTTAAAAGTACGTTTTCCTTTTGACATGCACTTGGATCTTTTCTTTCTGTCGTGTCTTTCCAATGACCTTCCGCTGCCTTCATGACCGATGTTCTGGATGAGCCCATCCAGTCTCCTGTCATCAGGGTTCAAGGCAGCAAACCTGTTCTTGAGATGGTCTCAAAACTCAGGTGGGATAAATTCAAGGTTGCATTTTGGCTGGGTGTGGACTTGTTTTAATTTTCTTCAGCTTCATACTGAGCTTACCAAGGAGCAATTGGTGGTCTGTTCTGCAGTCAGCCTCTGGTCTGTTTACACTGCTGATATTGAGCTTCTCCATTGTCTCTGCCCTCAGATGCAGTCAGTCTGACTTATGTGTATTCCGTCTAGAGAAGTCCACATGTGCAGTCACCGTTTGTGTTGTTGAAACAAGGTACTTGCCATGAACTAATAGTACATTCCAAGTTCCTATTATTAGTAGATTTTTGCAGCCCTGTCTTCATCCCTTGAGCTGTGCCCCTACCGGCAATGAAGACCCTGAGGGCTCTACTTCTGTAGGCTTTGCACCTTTACTAAATCACCATGGTGAGCTCTCCTTGGAAAAGGCAGCTTCATGGACGGAGAAACAAGCTCTGGACATTCAAACTGTGGGATATACCTCAATGCACAACGACGATGACTCTCTTAAACACTGCAAGACACGGACAAAGCTGGAGAACAGTGTGCTTAGCGAACTCAGTCACTCTTACAAAGATAACCATTTAATACCACCATTATTATAAGGGGGGAAAAACAAAGAGAAGAGACATGGCTTAGACACCAATAGAAAGGGTTTTGATGACGACGAGGAAGCCAGGGATGGGGGTGGGAACAGACAGAGGGGAGGGGTGGGAGGAAGAAGCGCATATATGGAAGGTTTAACAAGATAGGGTTGTTGCTTTCATTTCTCGAGATGGGCTGTGTAAAATATAGATCATACGTTTCTTTCAAAACAAAACAATATCCCTCCAGACTCCTTATCCCTCAAACCTAAAAAGGGGTCTGGGTGGCTTAAAAAAAAAAAGAAGAAAAGCAAACTTGAGTGGACTTGGCGTCTTCAGTGACGAACAAGCTCAACTCACACAGACAAACAAAAAGCAGCCCTTCCTCAGTCACACTTAGAATGTCTCCCCCCGCGAGGGGCTGTCCTCCGTGACGATCTCCAACACAGGTCTGCTCCATGGACGAGGCCCTCAGTACCTGACAGTGCTTCGAAACCATGCATGAGGTTCCCAGCAGCGTCTGCCTCTGAAAGGGGGAGCCCAGTCCTTCTCCATTGTCTGTCCTTAGTCTGGAAGCCCCGCTGAGCCCTGCTCACTGTGGGGGACCCCGCTGCCATGTGAAGTGCCAGAGACACAGCTTCCAGCATCCCAGCAACACACAAGCCATGACCGTACGACAAAGTGACAGCCAAGTGGTGGGTGGCCAGGTTAAGGAGGCCATACTCTAATCTTCCCCCCACTGCTTTGGCCGCATCACAGGAGAGCCCACCAAGGAGCTGACCTTGCTATGTTACATTGTATCATGGGAGACTCCAGTCCACTCAAGTTGGCATAAAACCTGACCATCACAGTCACTCTGAGTCTAAACCAACGCGAGAGCTCCTGACAGCAACGTGTCCTCCCAGGAAGCATCTGTTCCCGTCCTTTGCCAGCTTTCCTTGGGTTGTTTTCTGATTGCTGGGCTTTGAGGGCTCTTGTTGGGATCCTGAGGGGTACTCGTGTGCAGGAGGTTCTAGGCTGGGCTGCAGTTTAAAACCGCCAGCTGCCTGGGGAGAAAGAGGAAGCTTTCTACTCCCATAAAGAGGGACAATCTCAGAGCCCCACGGGACAGGGCTGCCCTGTCCTGTAGGGTCGCTATGAGTGGGCATCGAGAGATGACAGCGAGCTTGGGTTTTGATGGTGACACCATTGATTTCATGGTGACACACGTCCCGTGCTGAGTCCATGATGTGCAACTATTGTCTCCACGTCTACATCCCTCTTTCCGTTCTCTTCCCACCGCCTGCCTCGGAGCAGAAGAACTTTATGTTGACGAGCTATGAGTTATCCTTTTAGGATTGCCATGTCTAAGAACTCTTTGCCTACTACCAGCACACAAAGGTTTCGTTTCATGTTTTCTTCCAGAAGTTTTCAGAGTGACATTTTACGTAGAGAGTTAGAATCCATTGTGGGTTAATGTTTCGTTTTGCTTTAATGTTTTCTTTAAATTTATCTATGATGCGTTTTTGTTTGGGGCGGGTGAAGAATATTGGATATATTGAAAGAAATAAAATTCACTGGCACCAAGTCGATTGCAACTTGTAGCAATCTTATAGGACAGAGGAGAACTGGCGCTGTGGGCTTCTAAGGGTATTTATGGGAACAGAAAGCCTCATCTTTCTCCCTCTAAGCTGCTGGTGGGTTTGAACCACCGATCTATGGTTAGCAGGAGAAAGTGGAGCAGGGAGGGAGAGAAAAGTGTAGGGGGCAAACA
>NW_022111372.1:50747910-50749394 GCF_000313985.2 Echinops telfairi
GACTGTTTCATGATGCTATTGCACACTGAATCGTCTCCTCAAAAAAACAAAATCACTCCCTGCGATTGAATTGATGCTGACCCATGGTGACCCTACAGGACAGGGTTGAACTGCCCCTGTGGGCTTCCAAGACTGGAACTCTTTAAGGAAGAAAACAGCTTATGGTTTCAAACCATTGACCCTGCACTTAGCAGCCCAATGCTTAGCCACCACGCCACCCAGGCTCCTCTGGAAGAGATCACAGGATAGTGTAAACAGAGCTTATTTGCAGCCTGGAACCAATTCCTAATTATCTCTGAAGTAGGCCTGTATCTATTTTTTTTCAAGCGCCAGACATATTTAAAGAACTTTATAGGAGAAAGAGAATCTATTATATTTATCCAAACATTTTCTATTCTTTCTTTAGTGTTATTTCTCTTCTGTCTGAAGAGCGTACATTAGCAAGTTTTTAGTGCGTTCTCCTAGCAACCAATTCTCCGAGTTTGTCTTCATCTGAAAACGTCTCTTCTTGACAGTCATTCCCAAAGGATATTTTCTGTAGATAAAGAATTCTGACTTATTTATTTTTTGTGCTCCCCCCCCCCCTTTCAGCACTTAAACGGTAGTGCTCTTTTTCCTTCCAGCCTTCCTCGGTTCTGGTTTATTTGCTGAGACTCCGTGTGTTCATTTATTTCAAGAGTACTTGCCCTTACATGTCGGTGCATTTTACTGGTGCCTTTACAGCCTCTGCTACCTCACTGCGGATGTCTGTTGGCCATCTTTTCCCAAGCAAGTTGACATTTTCCTAATTCTTCCTACTCTCTGAATAATTGTAGACTGCATCTTGGACACTTTTATCATCTGTTATGAGACGCTGGATCGTATTTAAACCCTATAGAAAATGTTTATGATTTTTCTTGTTCGTTTACCGGCCAACTGATCTGTGAGCTTTCTGTGGGTTGTAGTTTCAATGTCAGTTCAATTTTCGAGCGTGTGCGGCACCGTTTGGGTCTGTCCCACATGATCTGCTGGCTGACCTGCACACCGCATGGCCAAGCTTGGGGTCATAGGTCGGTTACCCAGGCTCCTCCTTCTCCTAGGACCCACTCACCGAATGTCCTGCTCCCATCCTCAGCCCAGAAACCGGGGATTTGACCTATTTTGCGCGGCTGTGCACATCCTGCATGGAACCCGAGCCTCGGAGAGAACAAAGCAGGAAGAGTCTGCCCCCCTCTTGTGGACCACAACATCAGTAAACCAGTGCTGTTGGTGCCATCCCAACTCAGGATGGCCCACGTGCAACCAGAGTAGAACTGAGTTCCTTAAGGTTTCAGTGGGCAGTATTCGGAAGAAGATTGCCAGGCATGTCTTCCGAGGCACCTGGCTGGTTAGGTGCCAGGGCATTCATTGTTTACACCATCAGGGACTCTTCAAGGGCCACAGCAGCTCCCACATTGCTTCCCTGCGAGCTTTAGGCTCCTGCCACCCTCACTGCTGTTGCTGCC
>NW_022111372.1:50750049-50754082 GCF_000313985.2 Echinops telfairi
TTCTCCTCCCTCCCCCACCCTCCCTCCCTCGGGAACCCTTGATAATTTATAAATTATTATTATGTTTCATGTCTTACACTGACCGATGTCTCCCTTCACCCACTTTTCTGTTGTCCATCCCCCTGGGAGGGGATTATATGTAGATCATTGTGATCAGTTCCCCCTTTCTTCTCCCACCTTCCCCTTCCCCTCCTGGTATCGCTACTCTCATTGTTGATCCTGAGGGGTTTATCTGTCCTGGATTTCCAGCTCTGATCTCTACCCATGTAAATGCTCTGGTCTAGCTAGATTTGTAAGGTAGAATTGAGATCAGGATAGTGGTGTGCGTGTGTTTGTGTGTGTGTGTTTGAGCCCATTTTTGTAACTGCTTGTCAATCCATCTTGTGCAGGGTCTTCCTCCTGCACGTTGCCCCTGTACTTTAGCAAGCATGTTCTTTTCCAGGGACCGGTCTCTCCTGGCAACACATGAGGTCTTGCCATCATTGCCTCTTCTTCCAAGACAGATTTGTTTGTTCTTGGTACTTTCAATATTCTGACCCATAAACAACAACAACACCTCACTACCATCAAGTCAATGTGGACTCTTAACGACCCTATAGGGCAGGGTAGAGCTGCCCCTGGGGGTTTCCAAGACTAACTCTTCAGGGAAGTCGAAAGTCCTGCCATCCTCCAGAGGTGCGGCTGGCAGTTTTGAACTGCTAACCACACAGTCAGCAGGTGAACGAGCACCCCAGCATTGAAACATTGTCGGCTACTGAAACCCTGATGAACAAGAGCAGCGCATTGTCAGCGTCAGTGCCAGAGATGAGCCCCCGGGTTGGAAGGCACTCAAAGTATGACTGAGGAAGAGCTGCCTCCTCAAAGCCGGGTCGACCATGATGCCCGGATGGAGGAAAGCCTGGGGGAGTCCAGGCTTTGGGTCCTTTGTTTACTAATGAGGCAGAATTCAAAAGCAGAACCCACTGCAAACATCTATTAGTCATCGGAACTTGGAATGTGAAAAGTATGAATCTAGGAAAATTGGAAGTTGGAGAAAAATGAAATGGAATGCATAAAGATGGCTATTCTGAGTGTTAGCAAGTAGAAATAGACTACTCTGGGCCATTTTGAATCAGAAAATCATAGGTTTACTCTGCCGAGAATGACATATTCAAGAGGCGTGGTATTGCAGTCATCATCCTAAAGGAAATTTCTAAATCGACCTTGAAGTACATATGATAGAATAATAGCTATCCACCTTCAAGGATATCCGTTCAATGCAACTATTATTCAAATTTATGCACCAACCACCAAAACTAGTGATGAAGAAATGAAAGAATTATAGCAATGTCTTCAGTCTGAAATTGAACAAACATGCAATCAAGATGCACTGATAATTCTTGGTGATTGGGATGCAAAAGTTGGAAACAAAGAGAAAGGAACAGTAGTTAGAAAATATGGTCTTAAATGTGGTGAAGAAAGCTGATGGTGCCCCGCTATCAAAAGATATAGCATCTGGGGTCTTAAAGGCTTGAAGGTAAACAAGCAGCTATCTAGCTCAGAAGCAACAAAGCCCACATGGACGAAGCTCACCAGCCTGTGCGATCACGAGGTGTCGAAGGGATCAGGTATCAGGCATCATCAGAACAAAAAAATCATATCTTTGTGAATGAGGGGGGGAGTGCAGAGTGGAAACCCAAAGCCCATTTGTAGGCCACTGGACATCCCCTTACAAAAGGGTCTTGGGGAGGAGTGTGATGTAGGGTGTGATGTAGCAATGATGAAACATACAACTTTCCTCTAGTTCCTAAATGCTTCCTTCCCCTTTACCCCCCACCCCACTATCATGATCCCAACTCTACCTTACAAATCTGACTAGACCAGAGGATGTACACTGGTACAGATAGGAATGGGAAACACAGGGAATCCAGGGCAGATGATCCCTTCAGGACCAGTGGTGTGAGTGGAAATACTGGGAAGGTGGAGAGAGGGTGGGTTGGAAAGGGGGAACTGATTACAAGGATCTACATATAACCTCTCCTCCCTGGGAGATGGACAACAGAAAAGTGGGTGAAGGGAGACGTTGGACAGTGCAAGATATGGCAAAATAATAATTTGTAAATTATTAAGGGTTCATGAGGTGGGGGGAGAAAGGAGGGAGTGGAAAAAATGAGAAGCTGATGCCAGGGGTTTAAGTGGAGAGCAAATGTTTTGAGAATGGTGAGGGCAATGAATGTGCTTGACACAATTGGTGTATGTATGGATTGTGATAAGAGTTGTATGAGCCCCTAATAAAATGATTTTAAAAAAAGAAGAAAATATGGTCTTGATGATAAAAATGAAACCGGATCTAGCTTGATAGAATTTTGCAAAACCAACATCTTGTTCGTAGCAATTGCCTTTTTTAAACAACACAAATAGTGATGATACAGGTGAACTTCTTCAGCAGGAATACTCAGAAATCAAAGGGACTACATGATGGGGAAGCTCAGTATCAACAGCTTAAACCAGACAGGGGCCAACTACCGAACAGATTGTCAACTGCTGACATGTAGGTTCAGGCTGAAGCTGAAGGAAGTTAAAACAAGTCCACAAGAGTCAAAATACGACCCTGAGTCTACCCCCCTGAATTTCAAGAACACCCTGCGGCCCTGAGCCCCGTGGCCGGAGACCTGAGGAGCGGTGGGAGGACATCAAGAACATCACACATGAAGAAAGCAACCGGCCATTAAAAAGACAGGAAAGAAAAAAGGTCAAAGTGGAGTCAGAAGAGACTCAAACTTGCTCTTTATCATAGAGAAGTTAAGGCATTGGTGTGTGGGGCGTGGGTGATGAGGGCAAAGAGCTTAACAGGAAGTTTCAAAGGCCAGCTCGAGAAGGCAAAGGAAAACCTTATCAGGAGGGTGCGGAGACCTAGAGTCAGAACCCGAAAAGGAGAAACACGCTCAGCTGATCTGAAACGGAAAGAACTCCGGAAACAGTCCAGCCTCGAGCTCTACTATTAAAATACTCTATGGGCAAAATATGGGATGATTCGGGAAGCATCCAAAGAAGATGGAAAGAATACACAGTCACTGTACCAAAAAGAACTCCGATCACTTACAAAGATGACATATGAGCAATGGTTCTGAAGGAAGAAGTTCAAACTGCTCTGAAGGCATTAGCCAAAAACAAGGCTCCAGGACTTGACGGACTACCCCCTGAAATGTCTCAATAAGCTGATGAGACACAGGAAGCACGTACCGTGTATACTCGAATATAAGCCGAACCGCATATCAGCCAAGGCACCTAATTTTACCACAAGAACTGCATTAAAAGTGTGCTGAAAAAATATGAGGTATTTGTCCATCTATGCCAGGAAATTTGGGAGCCGGGTGGGTACTTGGCCAACTGACTGTAAGAGATCTCTCAATCGAATGCTCAAATTATAGAATGATGTCGTTAATATTGTATGCAAGTAAAACTTTGCTGAAGACCATTCAATAACAATTGCAACAGTGTGGGATTATAAAGCGTCTTCCCCAGCTTTGTCTCCCCCAAAGACATGCCAAACATTAGAGGCTTTTTGCCAGCATGTGGTGGGAGGTCAGATGCTTAGAGACATCCTCCCTGAAGGCAGTCAGTTGTCAGACTACTGCCTGGTCCCACTACAAGAAAGGCCCCCTCTCTGCTGTTCAGGACAATGGGCTACTTCTCCCTAAAGGCTTGTGACCATTAGTCTGGTCAACAGTAGTCTAGTAGGTGGGGTTTACACCCTACTGATAATGGTTTCTATGGAGATCCAGAGAACAGGTCAAACCTGCTGAGTGACATCCAAAGTTAGGCTGCCATCCTGAATCCAGGATCTGCCCATCTGGTCACATGGATACCCTTAATCCCTCCTCATCCTATAGTGTGTATGTCCCTAGATTGTCCCTCTCTCATTGCTGTATTACCTATAGTACTGCCCCTTCCTGTGACGTATGTCTTTGCCTGTAATTAGTGGGCTTGCACTCACTCCCCGCAAAGATATATAAGCCTTGGTTAGCAATAAAGATTCCCTTTGGCCTCTCCT
>NW_022111372.1:50754749-50755881 GCF_000313985.2 Echinops telfairi
AAGTAGGAAATATTGCATGGTTTAAAATCAGGAAAGGTATACATCATGGCTGTTTCCTCTCACCATGAGTGGTAGTCACGTAATTTCATGCCAACATAATATATAGAAGCGTAGAGGTGGAGTCTAGCCTGTCAAAACGGTCACTCTGCCTAATGGTACCTCCTTGTGAGTGTGGCCTCTCCTAAGGTGGACCCTGGGAACATGCGGTGCTCTGCTTCACCTGCCTGAGACAACTGTGAACCCCAGTGGACTGCGTCACTGTCCTGTGCTATTCCACGCCCCATGCAGCCGCACCGCCTCACCTTGCCGTATCTTCTGCCTGTGGGCTGACTCCGCTCATCTTGCCAGCACTCCAGCCACCACACCTGCAGCCAGCCACCTCACACTGCTCCACTGCGACCTGTTTCTCACGCTGTGCTACTGGCCTCTGCGACTCCTCGACATCTCATCTTCCGACTGCCTGTTTCCCTGGCCTTGGCTAGTGGCCATGTGAGTTGGAAGGACCATCTGTATATTAACTGACCCATGAGTGAGGTTGGGTTGACTAGAGAAACAAATCCAGTGACCCTCAGGTACGTATAAGAAAGAGCTTTATCTCCAAGAGTAATTGTGTATTAAGACAACATCCCAGCCTGGTCCAGATCAAGTCCATAAGTTCAATATTAGCCCATAAGCCCAATGCTAGTCCATAAATCCCTCTTCAGACTCATGCAGCACATGCAATGATGCAAAATGCAGGGAGATCACTAGGTGGTGGGTGCAAAGTCTAGTGGATCCAGTGGTGGTGGAAGGTGGAAGCATCTCCAGGGCTCTCACAGGTCTCAGTGTGGCTCCACGTGGCTTGTCAACAGGAAGGTGAAGCAGAGAGAGGAGGGAGGCTGGCGTCCAGAGAGCCACTTATCTCAGTAGCCCTCGAATCAAGCTGCAACCTGATTGACAGGCTGAACTCTGCCCACATGTTCTTACAGAAGCTACGTTGGCACACACAAAAAAACTAACTACCACACCCACGAAAGTTAGTTGAACGGAAGCTCTCTGTACTTCTGTGTGGACTGATTTGCTGTTATATTCCATAGATAGATAGATAGATAGATAGATAGATAGATAGATAGATAGATAGATAGATAGATAG
>NW_022111372.1:50758103-50782628 GCF_000313985.2 Echinops telfairi
GTGCGGTTGCTTCAGCTGACTTAGAACTGGAACCTCCACAGGGATTTTTCTTAAACACGAAACATGTGTCTGCACTTAGTGCCAACAGCATCATTCCAAGAGCCCCCGGTGGCATAGTGGTTATGTGTTGGGCTGCTAGCCACAAGGGCAGCCTTTTGAACCACCAGCCTCTCTGGGGCAGAGAGACCAGGCTATCTACTCCTATGAACATCGACAGTCTCAGAACCGACAGGGGCAGTTCTACCCTGTCAGATAGAGTCGCTATAAATTGGCATTGACTCCATGGCAGTGAGTTTGTTTTGTTTTGTTGGCTTGTGTTGGGAAGGAGCCCTGGTGGCCCTGTGAGTTAGGCGTTGGACTCCTAACTGCAAGGTGTGCAGTTCAAGCCCATGAGCCACTCATCTGGAGAGAGATGGAGCTGTCTGCTCCAGTAAAGATCCCAAGTCTCAGAAACCCTCTAGAACAGCAGTTCTCAACCTGTGGGTCGTGAATCCTTTGGGGGTCAAACGACCCTTTCACGGGGTCGCCTAAGACCAATTTCCGATGGTCTTAGGAACCAAGACACTTCTCCTCTATCCATCTCCAGGCAGGTCTGCCCACATGCAGACACGCCTACATATGAGTACCCAGTATGAAGACTTACCCATGCTACACCATGCTTCAAGACAAAATTTCGTGTATTTGTCATTAGAAATAAATATTTCACAATATATAATGACATTGTTTTGTGATTCATCACTATCCTTTCATGATGTTCAATTTGTAACAATGAAAATGCATCCTGCCTATCAGATATTCACATGACTATTCATCACAGCAGCAAAAGTACAGTGATGAAGTGACAACGAAAACAATGTCATGGTTGGGGGTCACCACACACGAGGACCTGTGTGAAAGGGTCACGGCATGAGGAAGGGGGAGAACCTGCTCTAGACGGCCGCCTTGAATCAGACTGGGCTCGATGGCGGTGGAGTTGGGTGTGCTCTCATTGGGCATGTGAGCAGAGGCTGCTGCTCACAGGCTTGTGCCCAGGTAGTTTGAACTCTGATGGGGACAGACAGGCTGTCTATTTCTGTAACATTCTGGGGACTCTAAGGACCGTTCTACTCTGTCTTACAGGGTCGCTGTTGTCAGAGTAAACCAGCCGCTGACAAACTGCAGGGTCCGGAGGCACAACTGTACGGCTGTAATACAGAAAGATCATAGTAAAGTCATAGAGCATAGGGGGGATAGGAGACAGAATAAAGGAGTCAGACCCATTTCACGGTAGCATGCTCACCTCTGGGGCAGCCATGATCTCAGCAGCCAGGTCCGTGCAGAGAGAGGAGGAGGAGAGAGTATATTTCTAATCACAGCTTATATACACTTAGGGGCTGTGCAAGCCCCCCTGATGACAGGTAACCACATACGTAACAGGAAGGAGCTGTCCAAGAGGCGTACACAAAACAGGAAGGGGACTAGCTAGGGGTGACCATGCAATAGGAAGGGGAGGGACTAGGTAACATGTGACAAGATGGGAGGATCCTAGGTTCAAGATGGCAGCCTAACTTTGGTCCTCCTTGAGTGGGCTTGACCTTGTCTCTGGGCTCTCCTTCAGGGAGACAATCCACTACTTATCAGCAGGGAGTGTGCCCACCTACAGTGATTGCCGTGGATGGCTGATACCCTCAGGGAGCTAAGTGTGCAGTCATTCGCCATGTGATGCAAGCAGCGTCCTAGGTTTGGCATATATTTGGGGGAGACAACCTGGGGGAGAACCCTTTTGCACCCCACACGCTATGAGTTGGAATTAACTCAATGGCAGGGGGTAGTGAGAGGTTGGAGACAGAGACGCAGAACAGAGATAGAATTTAGCCAGGAATGTGAAGTTGAGAAAGGCTATTTGAGGCAGGGAATGAACTCCTGGGAGGGAAGGGAGAGCAGAGAAGGTTGAGCCCCTGGGCAGGTTCCAAAACCCAATGAGTTAGGTCAGGGAAATCGCGCCTGGCAGTGAGGCAGTGGGTCATAGATAGGGCTTGAGCCAAGGACGTATGTACTGATGAGGGGAAGGAGGGCCTTCTGGCGCTGCAGTTGTGGGTCTGAGTCAGGACGTGGTCTGTGAGTATCATTCCAGAACACTGAGGGAAGGGGCTGTACAGACCCGGCCCGGAGAGATATAAGCTCCTCGGGATGCTGGAGGCAGGGACTGCCCAGTCCAGCTCTGGCCTTGAGAGGCGGGGGGAAGGGGCCACACAGTCCAGCAGGCTATCTTTCGGAAGAGCTGGGGGAAGCGGCTGCATGGTCCAGTCCCGGCCCAAACAGGTAGGTCTCTCTCTCGAATCCCTGGTGGCACCACGAGCTAAGCATCGGGCTGCTAACAGCCAGAGCAGCAGCGGCTCCGTGGGAGACTCACGTGGGAGTCTCTGTGAGACTCCGTGGAAGTCTCAGAAGCCCATGGAACAGCTGTGCTTGTCATGCATGGTCTGTTTGAGTCAGGGCCAACTGGGCAGTCGTGGGTTTGCTTGCTTGTGTTTGTCTTTCTCTCTGGCATGGCGTTAGGCAAGAATCGAATGTGTGCATGTCTCCGTTTCTTGCCTGTAAAGCAGGGACAATCATAAAGGGTGGGGAGGATGACACACAATGTCGCTAAAGCTCCTTCTCTCTCTCTTAGGACCTGGCACATGATAAGGGCTCAAGAAATGATCGCTATTTGTGTGTTATTATCACAGGCATGGTTCCAGACAGGCTCCTGGGGTTACAGTATACAAAGATGGAGTCTATCTGTATTAAGCAAAGAGGAAAGACTCATTGGGGGTTTCTAGAATCCCTGAAAGGCTGGAGGACTAGGCTTAGAAGCAGCAGTGGCTGAAGGCTGGGGTTCACAGTCAGCTTATTCCTGATCCCAGAACCTGTCCTCTGGGATTCCACTCTGGGAGCCATCAATGCCCCTTCACACTCAGTGAGGACCTTTTCAAAGGGACAGACATCCAAGGAGTATAGACTCCCACCTCCAAAACAAACCACTCTTACTAGCTATGAAACCAGTTAACCTAATGTTAGGTAGGCTAGCATAGGGCTGGGGGATGTCCGTTAACACATGCCCAGAGGGTCAAGCTACGGAAACAAAGGAGTGGAGCACTGCACATGCTCAGAGGTTCAGGTTTCCTGCCAGGTAGGCATGGGTGGGCGCCGAACCTGGATTGGCTCACTTAGGCCAGGTGAATTCAATTCAGCCAATGGGTTCGTCCACCACGCCTCCCTGCGAAATCATTGAAAAGGAAGGAGCCCGGAGTCAAGCGGCAGAACATTGGCAGAACTTTGGGAGAACCTTGGGAGACTTTGCATGACTCTGGGAGCAGCTTCCAGGCAGGCTGCATATTCGGGAGGAGTCCTATGGGTGCCTGTGTAAACCTGAAACTTCTTCTAATGCTCATAAAACTCACTTGGATCACGAACCAGGCTTCGATGTGAATTCTTTCTTGCATGGAGCCAAGGACCGAGGTATATCTAGCTCCAGAGAGATCTAACACTAACTGCTCTCTGCATCTACAGTACAGGTTTTTTACCTATAGAGTAGGAATAATAACTGATTGTTTCCTCCAAAACAGTTGGCATCGGTCTATAAGTCAGGAGCAGACACTGAGTTAAGTGCTCAATATCTAACGTTATCTTTACATGTGGTCGCTCAGTCCATCGTCGCAAGTCCCTGGGAGTTCTTGGCCTTGCTTCCCAGGTAGAGTAACTTGCAATGGGTGGAACATTGTAGCCAAGATTGCACTTCAGCCCTGGTCTAAACACAGCAGGGCAGACTTTAAGGCTGGTTTGCTCCCCAGCAACCCTGACTCATCCTTAGTGGGTAGGGAGATGGGGCGAACTAGAGTATCACCAAGAAGAACCAATGCTTTGAATTGGGGTGCTGGCAAAGAACACGGACTGCCCAAAGGACAAACCAAGCTGTCTTGGGAGAAATACAGCCAGAGTGCTCCTGAGAGGCAAGGATGGCAAGACTTTGCCTTACATACTTTGGACATGATGTCAGGAGAGACCAGTCCCTGGAGAGGTACGCTTGGCAAAGTAGAGAGGCAGCAAAAAAGAGGAAGGCCTTCAACGAGATCGATTGACAAGTGGCTGCAACGATGGGCTCAATCAAGCCTAAGAGCAAGTGTGAGGACAGCGAGTGTTGGGGTCAGTTGGGTTAGGGTTGCTATGGGTCAGAACTGACTCGATGGCACCAAACAAGATCACAGCCTGGAGCAGTCAGTCGCCCAGGATGTACAGCTAATACAAGGGATGGAAGTCACTGAGGGGTGGCATTTGGAAATGGGGGTCCTGTACAGGAGGAGGATATGGAAGAGTCCTCCAGCTGGGGTCCTGTTGTCAGATGGGTGCGTGAACAGGTGGGCAGTGGGTCAACCCTCACACACAGGTCTTGCTAAAAATGTCAGTGATTTGTATTAGGCTGGCAGAATAAAACAAGTGTGTGGACTCACTCTGGGGTGTTACTACTGGCAGTAGGGGTGTGGTGAGGTCCCCATAGGGTCTGCAGGTCTTGGGGATCAACAGGAGGAGAGCAGGGCCAGGGCTGGGCAGGCTGGGTGGCAAGGGAAGCCAGGGGACTGAGTGGGGCGCTTGTGGGGAGGGAGTGGATAGTGCTGTGTTTCTTTGCTTTTCTTTTTTCCTCCACTTAAGGAAAAACTGTAATGCGAATAGCCTATGGAGCAGCAAGATTGATCGCGTCAGTCTGGCCTTTGAGGAAAGAAGTGGGGGGAAATGAAATTATCGGACAGAGTCCTTTTAAAAAGCTGTTGCTTAAATTTATTTTCTTATACGTTGTCAATAGCTGTTGTTGTTTTCTTAAACAAGTGCAGTCCTTTATAAATGGACTTTGCTTGGGCAAAAGACATACAGTCATTTCATACTTTTCCTGGCTTCTGAAACTTACTGAAGCCCTGGTGAGTGGCAGGCGGGGCGCATAAGGCCCGACCACCACTTAGACGGTGACATGTGACTTGAGGAGCAAGTCCCCCATCCCGTGCACCCCACCCCCACCCCCCATGGCTGCCCACTAGGGGGTAGGGGAGAGGAGGACACTGGGCAGAACAGCAGGCTTGTGACCCCCTGAGAGCAGCAGGTCTGGCACAACTCCAGAATTGTAGGAGAGCAGAGAGGGAAGGTTACAAAACCGATTCCCCCACCCAACCACCTTCCCCTGGAAGAGTCTGATTCTGTGGGTCTGAGACGGATGCCTGGCCTTGTGGGTTTTAAATCAGGTGCATAGTGGTGATGTGCTGCGCTGCTAACCACAAGGTCAGCCATTCGAAACCACCATCAAGAGTGGCCGTCTCAGGAACCCCGGGGCAGTTCTCGCCTGCTCTGTAGGATCCCTAGCAGTCGGCACCCACTCGATGGCAGTGAGTTTAACTTTGGAGATTGGATAATAAAGCCAGTGGCACAAAAGCCCAGCTCCTCACCTGCTTCCTGCTTCCTCACCGTGTCTCACTCAAGTGCCCTGGACACCTCCGGTGGGCCTCAGCCTCTGCCCGCTGTGCCTCTGGCTGGCACGTTGACTCTTTCACTCAGCAACACCCATTTGGCTTCAAAATCTTGGGCAGTGCTCACCACTCATTCCTTCATGCCATCCATTCAGCTGTCGATTAAAACAGTAACTCTTCGACCTGCCCCCTGATATTCCAGATGCTGGGGGACAGAGCAGTGAGTTGTGTGAGGGGCCTTCAAAAGTCCATGGAACACATGACGTTACAAGACCAGACAGGTGCTTCCTAATGGATCCCACCAAGGCGGTCTGGTAGCAGCAACAGGTGCATCCTCCCTGCCCGCAGGAGCCCGGGGGGTGCAGAGGAAGAGGGCCGGGGAAGGGACCCGGCTGCGGCCTGTGTGGGAAGCCAGGGTGGGCTGCACACCTTCTATCCATAGGCTCCACCGGTGCCCACTTGCCCAGCAAAACAAACGAACGAAAAACCAGATCATAGAATTTTTCCAAGAATTTTCTGAAGCCGCCACCCCCACCCCCATAAAGAGAGAGGGTCCTTGGTGGTGGGGAGTCGACAGAAGAGTGGGTGATGAGGGCGGTGCGAGGCGGGGGTCGGACTCTACAGAGAGGGAGGGTGTCTCAAGCCTGCGCCCCTCGTGAGCGAATGAGCGGCAGCTTGCTGGGGCTGAAGCAGGGGCAGCCCTTCTCTGGGGCTCCAGGCTGCTGTGGACAGCGAGGGTTTCTGAAGAGCAAGAGGTGGGGACATGTTTATAGGAAATCTCTCCTTTCTCGGGGGCCTCTAATCCCGCCCCCCTGGAGGCCGCCTGCGCCCCTGGTTCGCGGGCTCCGGCTGAGAAGGGCATCCCTGCACCCCGCGTCCCCGCGACCTGTTCCCGGCCCCGTCGAGGCCGCAGGAGCGGCAGGTCCCCCTCCTGAGCCTGCCCACCCTCGGTCCTTGCCGCGGGCCAGGGGAGGCGGGCCCGGACGGGGATCCCCTGCGCCGCGTCCCCCACGCCCCGCTGCTGGACACTGAACCTCGCAGCAGAGGGAGAGCCACGAAGGCCGAAGGCCGGAGAGCTGCGCGCGGGGGCGCGGTCCTGGAGGCTGCTCCACACCATCCCAGATGCAGTCAGGGAATTGAGGGAGGGCAGAGGACGCCCTCCAACCCCCCTGCTAGGCAGCCGGGGGTCCCTCCCCAGCCTCCCACCGAGTCCCTGAGCAGAGCTGCTCTGTCGCCACCAGGACCCTGGGGCGGCCGCGGCTGGCTCACGGACTCCTGGGACATTCCTGGGGGCTCACATCCTGATCCGTCAGTGGGACATCCATGGCCCCTCGGTGGGTTCCCACTGTGGAGCCTCCTCCGACAGCCCTCCTCAGCTTCCTCCTCCTCATGCCCTTCCCGACCCCGCCCCTGCACGGAGGCTCCCAGAGAGCCTGGAAACAGGGGACGCCTATGGCTAGCAGCCACCCCCTGAGCCACAGGCAGAGGGCCACGTGGTAGACCAGAGCAGTTTCCCCTCTGCCCGCCCTAGACAAAGGCCCTGTGCTGGGGGAGCCCAAGTGACTCTGCTCCTCTGTGAAGGGGTTCCTCTGGGGTGGGGTGGGAGGAGTTGATACCAAGGGCTCAAATAGAAAATGTTTTAGAAATGATGATGGCAAAATATGGTTGATACAATTGATGTGTGAAGAGATGCTGTAAGAGCCCCCAATAAAATGAGTTTTTAAAAAAGAGGGTCCTCTGGAGGCCTGGGCACAGCCAATCCCGTCGAGCCCCCCACCCTCCTGGGTCCCAGCCCTTTCAGAGGGGTCAGGACAGACAGGCTTGGGCAGCTCAGAGAGTCCCTGTGCGCCCAAGGCAGGGGGATGCTTGTCTTGCAGCCACATACCCCCAGAGTGCCCTGAGCCAGACGATGGCCCAGAGAGCTCCTGTGTCCAGGGGCCGACCTCAGGCTAAGTACCCACAGGTCTGGAGGCTTCTGTGGGAGCCAGTGTGGGAGGCCGCGTGGGTGCGAGATGATGCCCACATACCCAGTGGGCTCACTCCCTGCACCAGGCCTTGACCTCCCTACATGCCCCCAGCCCCAGTGAGAGGGGGGCCATGAAGTGATGGATGAGCCCCAGAGCTGGTGTTGACCAAGAATGCCAGCCTGAATGTATGCCAAGTGGTTAGAACTGCGCAGTGGTTGGGTGCTGGGCTGCTGGGGGAAAGATGGGCAGTTTGAGCCCAGCCGGCTGGCCAATCCTTGGGAGAAAGATGGGGAGTGGCTCTCATAAAGACTGCAGCCTTGGAAACCCCATGGGGCACTTCCACCCTGCCCTGCAGGGGCACCATGAGTCGGAATTGATTCTACAGCACACGGCAACACGCCACTGGGGGATGGGGTGCACGCCTTAGGTGTAACCCTGGAGGTGCACCGGACTGGACAGAGACTCGGCCAGTGTCTGGTGTGCAGGCAGGGCCTGTGCGGAAGCTCGTGCTGGGGTACAGAGCCCGACACTGGAGTGCAGCCCTGTGCACCAGAGGCCAGCCTCCCCATCTTGGATGCCAAGATTCCAGGAGGAGACAGTCCACATGGCATACACCATTCACTTTAGCAGTGATAAAGCCCAAACTAGAAACCAAACCCATTGACCCTGAGTCCATTTTGACTCATGGGGACCCTGTAGGACAGTGGAGGACTGCCCCCTGGGGACTTCTACAGGAGTAGATAGCCTCCGTTTTCTCCCAGGATCAGCTAGTGGTCTGGAACAACTGACCTTAGGGTTAGCAGCCACGTCATCGTAACCCGCTAGGCCCCCAGCCCTCCCTCAGGGATGTCAAGTGCTATTAAAAACCAGCAAGTCCTGTGGCTGTGCTTGGAGACTGCTCTGGAGGGGCTGCGGAAGCACTGAGTCTCAAAGGAGGGGAGGAGCTGTCCTAGGAAGATGGGTGAGGGAATGCAGGCCCAGCGCCCAGGGGAGGTTGGGAATGGGCCCTAAGCAGGGAAGCGCTCTGATCTGATTCACTTTTATAAGATGGGGCTGGCAATAGGAAGGCTCCCTGGTAACTCTCAGGTAAGGGTGGGCTGCTAATTGCAAGGCCTTTGGTTCAAACCCACCAGCCGCTCCATGGGACAACAATGAGGCTGTCTGCTCCAGTTTGGGTGGTCAGACTCAGAAACCCTATCCCAGTCACTATGAGTTAGAGTGCAGTCAATGGCAGCGGAGGGGGTTGTTTTTAAGGCTCCAGGGGAGCCTGCAGAGAGCCTCACAGGCTGCTTGGGGGCCCCTGGTCTCTTGGTCCCTTGCAACCTGAGGCCTCACTGGTCCCCTAACCTGCCCCATGGCTGTGATGTCACCCCATCATCCCTCATCCCTCAGCAAAGACTGTTCCTCAGTACCGCATGAGAGAGAGGAGTAGAGGAACTCAACTTGCTGAGAGCCAAACTGTCCCAGCATCAAGGCTGGTCTCCTTTCTCTCCTCACTGTCCGCGCTTTGAGCACTCCTGGGTCCTGCCGGCCCCTCCCCAGCATTTCCTAGTTTCCTTTACCTGCCTCCTCTCATTCACTGCTTCCCCTCCCCACTTAAACACATGCCGTTCTCTCCACTTTCTCTCTACTCCTGGATTGCTGTGTGCTTGCACAAGCAGAGATGGGTGTGGAGGAAGGGCCTGGAGACCCACTCCCACAAATCAGCCAACAAAAACCCCTTGGCTCACAGCAGTCCAAATCCACAGTAGACCGTGGCTGTGAGTCAGGACCAGGCACGTGTTGTTCTGTTGTGCATGGGGTCACCGTGAGTCAGGGGGCCGACGTGATAACAGCTGACCAGGACATGCATGTGCGATAGCTATGACCCTTCTCCTAAGGCTCCTTGGGGCAGGTTGCAGGAACCCAGGTCTGACTGGCATGAGATGGCGCGGGTTTTGTAACTGGAAAGTCCGTGAGTAGGTGGGCTTCAGGGGATAGCTCAACTCAAGGGTGCCAGCCCTGTTTGTGGGGATGGCTCCGTTTCTTTCCATCTCCCGATTCTGCTTAGTTGCCATGCTTGAACACACCACCAGTCATGGGCCCCCAGCAACTCCCTGCTACCTTGCCTCTGCTCAGCCCCCAGGGGAGCCAGCATCCCTCTCAGTCACAGCAACCAAGATGCCAGCACACAGTCTCGTGGTCAGGCCAGGTCAGAGGCAAAGTCAGCCCTCCCTGAGCCACTGGGAGAAGTTGTCCCCAAGATGACCCAGGGAGGAGGCAAAAGGCAAGGCAGACAGAAACAGGGCCACCACCTCATTCTGGAAGGGGACAGGGACACAAAGGCTCAGAGAGCTTGCTCCTTATTCCTGAGTCTGCCCACCTGCCACCTAATGCCCACCCAGGAAGCTTCTCTTCCCCAGGTCCCGTGGGTCCCCAGCCTCCCCCAGGCCTCTCCTACTACCATCAGATCCCTAGGCCCCTGCCCACTCCTCCCCGCCCCCTCTTCCTGACACCTCCCTCCCCAGCCCTCTGTGATACCTGCCAGCTTCCCTCACCAGGTGGGACTCAGGAAGACAGACACCTTGTATACAGAGATGAGGTCCTGAGCAGGGAGAGTGGGCAGGCTGGACCGTCTGGTTACACATCTGTGTCCCCTGCCCACAGGGCCCTGAGAGAGGGGTGCTCGGGCCACTGTCCTGAAATAAATCGAGGATGGTGCAGATGAGTACTCGGGCCACTGACCCACACGAATCCCAGACTACAGCTTTCTTTTCCTCTGGGCCCTAGCCTTTATTTCAAACACCCCTTGCCCGCCCCGCAGCAGAAAGCGTGTCTCGGACAGTTCAGCTGATCTCAAGGCTTAAATCCAATTGAGTCAGGAGTCCCCGGCCCCCCGGGAACTCAGGGGATGTGGGTGGTGTCACGGCATCAGGGAAGGTGGGAGATGGGTCATGGGTCGGCGTTATGCCCGCCAGTGCACCCATGACATACATGGGGACACCTGGCTCCGGGCTGCTGGCATGCGCTGAGGTGTCTGTGCCCCCATCTGGTCCCTGCTTGTAAGGACCAAGACAGCTTTGGCTATGGCCTCCCCTGCCACAGCTGGAGGCCCCTCCAGGAGCTCTTTGGAAATGTGGCAGCTCTCCTGCAGGGCTCATTGCTGAGGAAGCTGGGGAGGAGGGGGGCATGTGGGACCCTCCATGCCGGGCCACGCTTCATCCCTGCCAACTGCCAGGTGTCAGGGCGGTGGGTACCTGGGGCCTCACCCCTCCCAGATGCCCTGTTCTCTCTAGGAGATTTGGCCCACTGTGAAGGAGGAAGGGGAGGGTGCCTCCCCCACCGCACCCCCCACAGGAACGCCCAGCAGGGTCCCACTCACTGCCTCACCCCTCACACCCCTGTCTCATCTCTGGCCTCTGGGGAATCCCTGGGCAGAACGCGCAGGTCAGCATTTGGCTGTTGACAGTTGCTCTGAGAAAAAGACCTGGAGATTTACTTGGAGAAAATCCACCATTAGAAGGCCGCTCTGACCCGAGGGGTGTCACCAGGCACTGGAATGTAGTCAACAGCCCTTGGTTTCCCCAGAGACCAACGGCTACTAGTGGTTCCTAGGGAGGAGCAGGTGGGCACGGAGTTTCCGTGGAGTCATTGGGAAACAGATGGGAGTGAGGGCTGACAACATGACTAATACGATGACTGTTCTGGATACGGACCTACTGCCGGGGAGTCTCAGGAGCCCTGGTTGTGGAGTGCTTACAGTTCAAAGCCACCAGCCCCCCCTCCTCAGGAGAACGACGAGGCTTCTGTGGGGAGTTCTGCCCTGTTGTGTGGGACCTCTGTAGCCTCTGTGAAATGGAGTCCGACTGAGTCCCGACTCACCGAGAGCCTACAGAGGGCTCCCAAGAAGGTGAGTATTCATGGGGACAGGCAGTCTCAACTTTCTCCCGCTGAGTGGCTGGTGGGTTTGAACCACCGACCTTGTCCACAGTGCCACGAGGGCTCCTTAACCCTGAATCATACACGTAAAAAAGGGTCTCCTCTCGGGATAAAGAGATAAGTGTCCCCACCACACACAGCCTGGCTGCTGCCTGTCCTGAGAGGCTGGCCCAAATGCTGCCCCACGTTGCGGTCCTAAACTCCATAAGCTGTGGCATTAAGTCACCTTATCCCAGGCTGGCCGCTGTGGGTCTCTGTGCCCATGGACAGCCCCTCTGTGCCCATCCCTCCTCCATTTATAGAGTTGGCTTTTATCTTCCCCCACCTCCTTGGCCTTGCTGGGTTGCTCCCCACCTGCCCCTGCACCCAGTGCCCCTCTGTGCCACCCTTCCCCAGCTCACTGCCCGGCTCTTAGCCCTGCTGGTGGCCACATCCCCATGGCCAGGCCCACACCCGTCAGTCTTCACACGGTGTGCTCTCTGCTTATGTCACAGGAATCCTGTCCCCGCCCTGTGGGGCCATGACTGGAGATCTGGGGCTTGTGAGAGTCAGCTGCCCTACTCCTGCCCTGACACCCTGTCATCCCTCTGCCACCCAAGAGACTCAACACTGCCCCTCACACACACCCGGGGGGCAGGGGCTATCAGAGGGGAGGCACTTTGAGGAGGGTCATGGTTGACAAAACAAAGCTGGAGCAGACTTGAACTGTTAACGTTGGGGTGATCAAGAACACTACTGAGAAAGGGACACATGTGTAGGATAAAGGCCTAGAGTGGGGGGCTCAGCTGAGACCGGCATGGGGAGTCCGGTGCAGGGGCCTGGATTCTGCCAGGAGAGCAGCACACACAGAGAGCAGGGCCTGCGTGCCACCTCCGACCCAGGCACCATTGTTTTCAACCCAGTGGGCAAGAGGGTTGGTTGCTATGCAATGCACACACTGCCCTTGTATCCTCAGAGGGAGATGGAGCTTCTCACGGGGCTTGGGCTGGTCGCACTTCCCGTTCTGGCTCACTGTCTGGGTTAGCCACATTTTAAAAACCTGGTCTCTCTGGCGTGGCTTTGTGGACCATGGTTCAAAGGCCTGCTTTGAATAGTACTTAGCTAGCTAACTTCAGCAAGTTCACTGCCTCTGGCCCTCCAGAGAGGCTTGCCCACGTGCCCAGGAAAGGGATGGGTGCTTCTTGCAGACCGGACAGGGAGAATCTGGAGGCTGCTCGAGAGTTCATGGAGGGACGCTGGACAGTCTTGCGAGGGCGCCTCCTTGGCACCCTCCCCGGACTGGTCAAAGCCCCCACACACGCGTTCCCATAGGGCTCAGAGACACACCAGCAAGGAGCTGGTGGGGAGTCCCGCCCCTCTGGGGGTCTGTTGGTATCGTTCTAAAACCAGGGGGCAACTTGTGAGTGTAGCTCAGGCCTCCAGGAGATGGATTGGCAGGAAGGCTCCCTCCCGCAAAGCAGCCATCGGTCGAGAAGAGGGTGCACACCCAGGCAACGCCCCATCATGTCCTTCACGGGGCAGGGGGAGTCCCCGGGAGCCCTAACCAACTAGACAACTGACACTCACAGCCCAGCATGTCTGGGGAGGCTGGAGGGGCTGCCATAGCAGTCGGTTGGTCTTGGTCGTAGAGGGCTTTACCTGGAGCGCTCTGAGTTTTCTCCAAAGGACAATGGATCTTTGCATGACAAGTGTAATTTATCATAACCAAAGACAGACAAAGGAGTCCAACATCTGGGCCACAAGCCCCTTGAGCCAGCCCTGCTGGGGCCTCCCACAAAACCCTCCCAGCTCTCTGGGTCCCCCTCCTCCACGCCCCCAGTCTGGCTCCCCGCCCCTTCCCCTCCCATGGACCTGTGCGGGAGGCTGTGAGCTCTTCCATGGAAACCCCTCATCCGCGCTGCACTGGGGCTTACTCACTCCCTTTGGGATGTAACTGTCTGTCACCAATAATCGCCTTTTTCCATATCATTTCCTTCAGCTCCTGCCAGCCCCTCAGAGTGCCTCCTTCCCATCCCGCTGCCCTACCCCCACCCCAAGCCCCTCCCTTGGGTGGGGGGGAGATACATTTTTGCCTTTACTATGATATATGTGATCCCATAAAAGAGTGAAGCAGATATGAAAGGTTGAGAGAAGGTAGATAAATGGCTCCTATTATTCTACCAATCAAATGAAATACCTGTCCACGTCCTCATTTGAATGATAATAAAACGTGGAGAGGCTGCTGGCTTGCTACAGTCATTGCTGGGAGCCTCCCTCTGCAGGAGCCACTGCAGGCCAAGGTAACCTTGGGGTGTCCTCTGCAGCCAGCAGGGGCCTGCAGCGCCCACCTCCTCACCCCTCCCCTCCCAGGGGGCTCTTCCTGCTCCCACCTCTCCCCTGCTGGTCCACCCTCCCCCCAGCTGACACTCCCACCCCCTACACACACACACACACACACACACACATCCCTAGCCCTGGCCCAGTCCTGGCTAACAGACCAGCCTCCACCCACAGGGCAGAAGGCAGGCTCCCCCACAACGCACTGATGTCTTCTCTGCGCTGAAGTCTCCCCTTCTCAGCCTTCAGGGCCACACCTCTGCTGAGAGCCCCTGACGTCCTGCCCAGCCCCTCCCTTCCCAGGCATTCCCACAGTGGCCTCCTCTGCTAGAGCCCCAGCCCCTCTCTGTCCCTTCTCCTTGCTCAAGGGCTGGGGCACAGGCTGGCCTTGCCCCCATGTGTGTCAAGGTCAATTCCGTTGACCTTCATGGATATGAGTGCACAGAGTCCCTCCCAGGTTTTGGCCCAAGGGTTAGGGCTGCTGGGCTGGGTGCTGGGAAGCCCCTGCCCTGAACCCCCAAATAACCAGCCCCCCCCTCTCCAAATCTCCCTCTGCCCTGCACCTGCAGACCTCCTGAGAGAGAGCAGGGCCTGTGCAGGCCTGCCCTTCTGCCTCACGCAGGGGCGGGGCCTCGAAGGTTCCCCTACCCCACTGTGGCTGTCTGATAGGCTACCCATCAGTCTCCAGGAACCCCCCACCATACAGACATCTCTCTGCAATTCTGAGTCTTAGCAGCGCTGGGGCGGCCCTCTGTTCTCATGCCCTAAGCTCTGCCCTGCCCTGATCGGCACCCTTTCCTCTCACCCTAAGGCAGCTCACCTGAGGGTCTGCCTCCCCGCCCCGAGGCCAGGGACCACTGAGTGTGTTTCCTCCTCTGGGTCCCCAACACCAGGGTCAGTGCCTGGCTGCGGGCGGGCATTCCATGACCAGCAGTGAAACAGAGCAAGCCAAGAAGAAAGCAGATGCGAGCTCAGTGGGCCTCGTTGGATCCCCACGGACGGATTTGTCAGAAATAAGTGGCCAGGCATTTCTTCCGAGGCAAGTCTGGGAGGACTTGAACTTTGAAACTTTCAGGTCAGCAGTGTTAGCTATTTGCACCAGTCAGAGACTCTGCAACAGGTAATGTTTCCTATTTCTGTGGGGAGTGACTTCCCAGGGGCCGATGACCAGGAGTGACCAGCCAGCCTGCTTTCCTTCCTCACTAGCAGTTTCCCGAGGCCAGCCTCCTGCAGCAGTGCGACAAACTGGGTGGCTTGACCCAACAGAAATGTATTCCCTGACTGCTTGGGGGCAGATGTGGGCACAGCCATGCTCTTCAGAAGCCTTGGGGAAGAGTCTCCCCTTGCCTCACTAGCTCCGGGGGCTCCTGGCCATCCTAGGTTTGTAGCCTCATCATTCCAATCTCTGCCTCCATCTTCACCTGGCCGTCTTCCCTCGGGGCGTTTCTGGTATCGCCTCTTCTTCTAAAACAGGGTTCTCAACCTGTGGGTCATGACCCCTTTGCCTTAGCCCCTCACCTAAGATCATCAGAAAACACATATTTCTGATGGTCTTAGGAACTGAGACACCACTTCTCTGTCCGTGGCCAGGCAGGTCCGCCCACATGCAGATTTGCCCACAGATGAGTACCCGGTGTGAAGACTGTTACCCATGCTACACGATGCTTCAAGACAAATTTTCATTTATTTATCATTAGTAATCATATTTCCCAATATATAATGACATATTGCTCTTGTGATTCATCACTATGCTTTAATGATGTTCAATTTGTAACAATGAAAATACATCTTGCATATCAGATATTTACATGACGATTCATAACAGTAGCTAAATTACAGTTATGAAATAGCAATGACAATAATGCTATGGTCGGGGATCACCACCATATGAGGAACTGTTGAGAACCACTGTTCTAAAGACACCCTAAATCCAGGACTTCATCTTCAGATCTGTAGCTAAATACACTTGCACTTTATTTCCAAATAAGGCCACAATCTGAGGTTCTGGGGAGACACAAAGGTGGGGGACACTATTCAACCTCCTGGGTTCCCTCCACCCCAGGCCAAGAAATTAGTAGGAGCAGAACTCAGAGGAAGAATCTCCAGAGAGACAAACCCTCAAACCCCATGAAGGCAGAGAACACCAAGTGAGGGATGGTGGGGATTTGGTCCCAAGCCACCAAGCGCTCCCCAGTTGTATTGGCAGGCTGTTGGGCAGCACACCGAATGGGCAGGAAGCTGGAGCTCCAGGCCTGGAGAGAGCAGGGCATGGGGCTGCTCTAGCTGCTTGTCCCACCAGGGTAGGTCCTCTGATTCGGGCTCAAAGATCTAGGACAGAAATGCGCCAACAGGGCAATCTTGGGGCATGTGACCACCCTGGGGATGGAGCAAGGCTTGGATGGACGTGCAGAGGAAGGTGATACCTGTGTGGGCTACCTAAGGCTGCAGGAAACCTGCAGCTAAACCCAAGAAGCCCATGAGTCACACCATCCAAGCAGTCATAACTAATTCTAACCCAGACTCCTTGGCCTTGAAATAGCTGCTTTGGGACCAGAGGGCTGCCTGGTCCCCAGTGCTCAGACTCGCATGGGGTGCGGTGCAGAATTACATGCCTGGGGAAAACAGAAGCTGCGCACATAGCCCATGGTCCTTCCCCCAACCCCACCCCATCCCAGAAAGGGGGGGGGGCAAGGCAGATACAGAGTGGGGGGCCTCCAGCCTCCAACCGGAGCTGTAGTATGTCCTGCAGACCACTGCAGCTCTCTGTTCCTCAGTCTCCTCATCTGTTAACTGGGACTGCCTCACAGGGCTGCTGTAAGGCACATCCAAGTACGAAATACAAAATCCGTGTCCTCCTACGGAAGAACTAAGAGTGGATATGGAAACACCTCCACACAAAGACTCGTACACAGACAGATGTCTACTTGTACACGAATGGCGCAAACAGTTGTATTCAGAATCACCCTGTATTAGAGCTTCCCCAAGGGGTCCCATCTACAGCTCCATCCGTGGAGTGCCTGCTGTTAGTCTGCACTGAGCCCGCTCCAGCCCCGGGGCTCCAGCGCGAAGGGGTGAAACCTGCGCAGCCCTGCGCCCTCTTCAGGATGGAGTCCGTGGCTGCAGCCACAGGAGGGCTCTGGCCAGCCCTTTTATTGGTTCATGTTCGGAAGTAGATCGCCAGGCCTTTCTTCTTACTCTGAGTCTTTTTTTCTTTATTTATTTATTTGAAATAGGTTTGAGGCTCTGCTAAACCCTGTCCACCTGGGAGTGCCCCGGATGGTAGGTGAAAAATACTGCCGGCCTCGTTCCCAGCATCGGGGCAACATGCAAACCACCACAGTAGGCCAAACTTGACAGGCGAGGGCTGGTGGCCACGGAGTAGCACTCGGCCCTAAAAAAGAACAAACTGCTGACGGGTGTGCGGCCGGGGAGGAGCTGCGCACGTGTTATGCTCAGTGGTGGACCCCGGACGGCGGGCCCCGCCCAGAGTCCTCCAGTCGCTTCTCCAACGGGAGGGAGAGAAGCGAGTCTGGAAGGCAGGACGCTGACCGCGGTGGCCTGGAGGACCGAGAGTGGACAGAAGTTGACTTGGGAGATTCCCCGGCGACCTTCGGGTCATGACAACGTTCTCTACCTGGTAGTGGTGATGTTGCAACTTCTCTGGCGTGTCCAGGGACGCTTGGTCTCGTGAACCGAAGGATGGACACACAGACCACAAAAGGCAAGGGAAGTTTATTTGGAAAGAACAGAAAAGCACCTGACGCAGCAGGTGGGGACGTGAGTGAGTTAAGTGAAGTATGTCTTGGGGGGTTTGTCAGGGATGGGGTTCTTGGCCTCTCTGCATCTCCACGTTATGAACGGACCAATCGTGCGACAGGTCCTGGTTCTGGGCTCCGTCATAAACCCAGTCATGCTCTCGCCTCCGCTGGGTCTTGCCGGAGCATGAACAAGGATGTGGATGTGCAAAGGTCAGCAAAAAGGGTCGGGTTCGATGACCATGGAGTTTAGAAGCAGCCTAAGGGTCTGATGCTTGCAGGCTTCAGATTAGATTGTCCTCTCCTGTGGAGCTCCCCCTGCCAGACGCCCTGCCACTCCCACAGCTCCTCCGCACCAGGCCTCTCTCCCTCCCTCACCCAGCCTGCTGGCGCTCTGTGTCCGTCTCTCAGTTACACGGGGGTGGGGGTGGGGGGGATGCATCATCACATCATCACTGAAATAGACACATCAAGTGGATACATGTACTGCCGGTCAAGTTTATGATGTTGGCTTTCAGGAGCCCTGGTGGTGCAGTGGTGAGGAATTGGATGACAGTCTGCAAGGTCAGCAGTTCCAACCCATCAGCATGTTTCTCAGGACAAGGACAGGGCTTCCTACTCCAGTAACAGTGACTGTTTCGGAAACTCACAGGGACAGCTCTACCCTGTCCTGTGGGGTTGCTCTGAGTCAGCATCTACTTGATGGTAGTGCGTTTTTGTTTTGTTTTTTGTTTGTTTGGGGTTTTTTTAATGTTTATTTTGCAAGGACTTAGCATGGTGCCTGACCATTCCCCCATGTGTCTAGAACTCTGGGCCGAGGCCCCATGGACAAGGTCAGCCCAGGACTGAGTTGAGCTCTAACTAACTGCAAAGTCAACAGTTCGAAATCACCAGTGGTTCCTCGGGAGAAAGATGAGGCTTTGTACTCCCATAAAGAGTGACAGTCTCGGAAACACACAAGGCAGTACTACTCTGTCCTCTCTCACTGCCATCGAGTCAAGGCCGACTCACAGTGACCCTATGGGACAGGGTCGAACTGCCCTAGGGGGGTGCTCTGAGTCGGGACTGGCTGGATGGCAGAGACTGATGAGCTGGAATCACCGTGGGAGGCTGTCTCTACCTGCGACCAGGACCGCTTTGGGGAATGGGGTTTCCTTGTGACATTTAATGAGACCATGCTAGCGTAAGGTACGTCCTGAGCCTGACCACCGCGGCGTTCTAAAGAGAGTAGGTGAGGCAGTGCAGGACAGGGAGACGGCCTCTATCTGCTGAAGAAAGAGCCAGGTGACTCTGTAAGCCCAAGAATGCCAAGGTAAGGTGTCAACAGCTAAAAGGTCACCTACTAGTAGCCCAAAGGTGAGCTGGAAGGTTGGAAGGTAACCCTCCCACAGGAGTCAGGAGTCAGGCCTGGTGGTCTGCCTTCGTGAGTTTGCTGCATTGGAAGCCCAGCGGAGCGGTTCTACTCTGCTCACCTGGGGTCCCCGGAGTTGGAGTCCCCTCAAAAGCCAGGAACAGCAACACCAGGAGCTGGTGTGGCCCAAAAGGACCTCCCTGAGAGAGCCCCAATGGAATCCAGATGTTCTGGTACTTACCTTACAGCAGTACTGGGTGACCTGCATTATCAGAACATGGCCATTGCAGAGCCAGCGGGGGGTGTCCCAATGCCCAGCCTCGAGCCAGGACTAATTTTCCTGCATAAGTCACAGATCCATCAGGGACCTCAAACCTGGCAGGGAGTAGATAACCCAAACTCTGCCATAAAGTTGATTCTGACTCACAGCGACCCTACAAGACAGAGTAGAACTGCTCCTCAGGATTTCCAAAGACTGTCAGTCTTTACAGAAACAGACAGCCTCATCTTTCTCCTTCAGAGCAGCTGGTGGTTTTGAACCTGTAACCCGTGTGGTTAATCCAACACATAACCCCTTACTCCAGCAGGGCTCCTCAGTGAATCGCTGGGATTAAGAATTAACTCAATATTCTAGAAACCGTGAGTGAGCGCAGGACTGCCAGTATCCCAGGAGAAAGGGGAAAGGGATTTCCTGGAGCTCGAGAGCTTTCCCGTCAGGTCAGCTCCAGCTGTTTAGAAGATAGCGCCTGGCTATTGTCCCCCAGCTCCGGAATGTAGCACCCGGGGACCATCCTTTACCACTTGCCACAGGGACTCCACAGACCGAAGCTTTTCGTTGCTATTTTTGAACGAATAGCAATTGTTTTGAAAACGAAGTCATTTCCTGGCATCCCAAGGGCTCTCTCACTCAGTTGTGGTCTTAGGGAAATAGAGTGCTCTCTTTTTCAATAGAACCATGATCTTGGAACTTCTTGGGCACCAGGAATTATCTGACTCTTGCTATGAGAGGATCTGTTCTGATAACTGCTTCTCATGAAGAGTCTTCTTGGAGAACACATGGAGGTTTTCTTCAATTTAACAAACCTTTCATGAGGGTCTGTAGCTGTTCTAGACCTCAGAAACGACATGCAAGAGACGGTCTCTGCCAGTGTCTCTTGCATTCCAGTCTATAAACTTGCTACTTATTTTCTTGTGCTATTGCATTGGCCTCTGATACAATACTGATATTATGTTTCATTGGACTCTGATACAATGCTTTATTGGCCTCTGATACAGTGTTTCACAGTAGCACTGATACACAGCAACCTTGTCTTCTTACCGCTACAAATGTTTCAAAGTGCGATATAAAATTGCTACAAATGTCTGATAGATAGATGCCCTTTATCAGGTTAAAGAATTTCTGTTTTACATTTGGTTGCTGAGAAATTGTGATTTTTAAGAAGTTACAAATTGATGTTGAAATGTATCAACCAAACATTTGCTGTTTCAACCTTTTTATGTGTGCAAGTCAGTGACATTAATTGCATGCATCATTGCGTGCTACCCATGTCTGCATTTTCCATCATCCTTAACCGAATTCAGTGTCCCCCTAAGCAACGAGTCCCCCTTTCGGTCTCTCTCCCACGTGCACCTTGTAGCCATGATAAACTTTAGTAGCTAAAGTGCTCCTATTCCAGGTACTTCATATAAGGGAGATCCCACAGTAGTTGTCTTTTGTGGTGGACTTATTTCACTCAGTATGTTTTCTTTTTTTAAAATCCTTTGGGGGGAGCTCTTACAAATCTTATAACAATCCATCATTTAACTGTATTAAGCACACTTGTTCATATATTGTCGTCAAAGCATTTTCTTTCTTACTTGAGACCTTGGTATCAGCTCCTCTTTTTTCCACTCCCTCCCTCACCCTCCCACCCTCATGAGTCCTTTATCAATTATATATGATTATTTCGTGTCTTACACTGTCCATTGTCTCCCTTCACTCACATTTCTGTTATTCGTCACCCTGGGGTGGGGTGGGGGTTATATGTCCAACCTTGTGATTGGTTCCCCCTCCACCATCCCAGTATAATGTTTTCAAGGTTCATCCAGATCGTAAGTAGCACGGATCAGCACCCTCATCTGCCTTTATGACTGAGTAATAGTCCACTGTGTTTGTGCCACATTGTGTTTATCCATGCGCCTGTTGATGGAGAGTAACCAGTGTCCACCTCTTAGTTCATATGAACTGGGATGCAATGAGCATTGGTCTATAGCTGTTTTCACTTCTTTCAATTATTGGGGGTATAACCCTAGGAGCAGAATTGCTAGGTCACGTGGTAAGTCTACATTTACCTTTCCTGAGGAATTCCCAAACTGTTTCTCAATGTGGCTGTACCACCTGATGTTCCTGCCAGCAATGGAGGGGAGTTCCCATTTCTCCACACCTTTACCAATGCCTGGTGTTTTCCATTTGGGGAGGGGGGCAGCGTCATATCCATTTTAGGGTAGGAAATGGTATCTTACTGTGATTGTGGTTTGCACCAACTGCGTGTTCTAGGTTGTAGAGTGCTGGGATTTTAAAAGTTACCATGCACTGAGCTGTCAGAGGAGGGTTGAGGAGCATCCGGGATGGCCAGGGAAGGGAGGGAACAGAGGAGTCGTTCTTTCAAGGGGGTGGGGGGGGGGCAGGTCACAATGGGGTGCTGGCACTGGGGGCTCAGGGTATAATCTGAGCAGGAATGTGAGCATGCCTACGGGCAGTGGGAATGAAGATGGCCTGGTCTTTTCATGGGACACATTGTCCCACACCCTCCCCTGCCCCGCCCTCCACCCGCCAGACCTGTCCAGGCCATGCCTCGGGCCCACCGGCCTGTAATAGCAACACTCAGCAAGAGGATTCAACGGTGGAGTTGGCACATATGGTAAAAATAAAGAGAACAGTCGAGATTACCCTTGAAAATTGCTTAAATTGCCCATAAAAAAACATACGTGGGCTTTATGTCTAAAACCCTGTAAGAATTCCACAGGGCTCCTGCTGGCGTGGCAGGCTGACTGGATCCCACCTTCATAGGAAGCATTGTCTATTTCATTCAGGCGTTCAGGCTCCATGAAGGGTGTCCTAGTCACCAGGAGGGCTCCTTGGATTGGGTGCTCGGGTCAGCCAGAAGCTGGACAAGGTGGCCTGCACCCAGCAGAGACTGGACACCTGCTCCCACCTGGGTCTGCCAGAGACTGGCCCAGGCAGCCCTGGGATCCTCCATCTCACTCTCAGGGACAGACACAGATCCCATGGCGGGTGGGTTGGTGGGTGGGGGGGTCGGGTGAGGGGAATACCACCGTCCTGGGGTCCTCGGTCCCAGCTGGCCCAGGTGGGATTACATTGTCTGTGTAAGGAAAGGAACCCCCCACCCACCCACCCACGCTGACCCACAGACCTGGTAACCAGACTCTAGGCTTGGCTATGACTGTCTCAGTGTCCCGGGACTGCCAGGACAGAGCTCCACAGCTGTTCTTAGGTGTGGTTTTGAGGCGCAGTGACCCTGTGCCCAGCAGAATGAAGTGCCACCCGGTCCTGTGCCATCCTCACAACCGAGCTTATGTGCAGCCACTGTGTCCCTCCATCTGGTCCGAGGGCTTCCTCTCTCCAGTGCTCCTCTAGCCAGCAGGGCGGCCTTTTCCAGGGACTGGTCTCTCCTGACAACACATCCGCGCATGTGCGACAATGTCTCACCATCCTTGCCTCCAAAGAGCATGCTGGCGGTCCTTCATCCACCGTACCTCCAGCGTCCGTCACGTCGTCAAATCCACAGGCAGCCATTCTCCTTCCTTCCTCTCTCTTCAGTGCCCAGCTTTTGTGTACCCGAGAGGGATGGAATCTACCACGGCCCCGGCTGATACCATCGCACCCGAGCCTTCCAGTCAACACGTTGGCTTGGTGACACGTCAAGGAGATGTCTGCAGCAGACTTGCCTAGTGTTACGTGGTTTCTCAACTGCAGCTCCCGTGGGCAGGACCGGAGGGCCGACCAAAATGGAGAGTTCATTGACAACTGCGACCTCCCCTTCACTGAGCAAGATGTTGCCTCCTGGTCTGGTTCACTTTACGCTGAGGTTTAATTCACACGGAAGGCTGCCATCCTTGGTCTTCCTCAGTGTGCCAAGTCCTCTTCGCTTTCAGCAAGCAAGGGTGGGTCAGCTGGCTTTTTTTAATTCCAGTATCTCAATAAAAATGTAATTTTATCAATAATTAAGTAATCAAACTTAAAAAAGTATATGATGTGGTTTGTGCTATATAGCAAACATGAAAATAAAGAACTGCTTCTGTTCCTAAAGCTAAGACAAATGTAAATTACTTATGTTATTGATGAAAATGAAATAGGCACCGATGGGTATTTATTTCATAATATTGCTCAGAAAGGAATTTACATCTCCGGATAAAATTGCAGAAAAGCTTTGTGGGATGCAAGTTAGTTCCACATGAGCCATGGTGGAGGGATAAAATTTCTACAGAAAGAGTGACTATTTCAGATAACAGTATATAGACCTGACCCATAAGATTTATTTGGGGAGAAGTAAGTCATGTGTCCACAACAGATAGAACATATGGAATCATCGAAGTTATAGCTGATTTACCTTGTAAGTTGGAATACTGTTTCTTTAATCATTTTCCTGGGGGCGTGTACAGCTCTTATGGCAATCCATCCATTCATCCATTGTGTCAAGCACATTCGTACATATGGGGCCATCAACTTTTTCAAAACATTTTCTTTCTACTTGAGCCCTCAATATCAGCTCTTCGTTTTCCCCCTCCCCACCCTCCCTCCCTCCCGAATGGCTTTAAGACCAGAAATGGATTGGCTCAAAGGCTGGAAGTAGAGTCCACAGTCAAGAGGCCAGCAGGGCCTTTCTCCCCGCAGGCTCCAGAGAAAGCAGCCCTCTCTTGTCAATCCTGCGTCTGGTCGCGGCAGATGTTCCTTGGCTTGTAGCTGCAGCCAACCCCACCATCTGCACATGACCTCCTTTCTTTGATGAAGACACGGCTCCGATTGGATCAGGACCCAGCCTTCTTCAGCGTGACCGCCTGTTAACGGATACCACCTTCAAAGACCCTATCTTCCAAGAGGGTCAGTTCACAGGAACCAGAGCCAGGACTTCAGCCTAGGTTCAAGTTCAAGCCACAGGAATGACTCCCCTTGCATCCATGCTCCTGCCTCTCTGAGCTCATCCCCGCCTTTCCAGGTGCTGCCCACCAGCCACACTGGCCACCTTCCTCTTCCTCAGACCACCCTTCCCCGCTGTCAGGTCTCGTCAGTCTCCCTGCTGATTTTCATCTGCGTGGTTTACCAGCCGCTGAGAACCGAACAGAGCGCGGCTCCACGCAGACGTACACAGGTCCCCGGAGGCAGAGTCTGCTTGACGGTCACTGATGGTTCTCATGTGTGACTCTCATGTATCGTCAGTCACCCCCCACACGGGGAAGGAGACCTTGATTGTCTTGGCCACTTCTTGTCTGCTCAGTGTCTAGCCTGGAGTCCATGTTGGCCGACTGGCTGAAGGGTGGGGCTAGACATCCCTGCTCCTGTGGGGGCTCCCGGGGCCGCTCTGACCCCTGACTTTGGAGGGCCTCCCTCCCCTTCCCACACATGATGAATAGAGGGTACAGCCCATCTTACCTTGGTGCCCCAGTGCTCTCTGTCACCACCCTGGAATGAATACCATCTGGATGTCTGATCCTTCCTGCTAGACGGGACCACCACCCCACCCCACCCC
>NW_022111372.1:50783491-50784709 GCF_000313985.2 Echinops telfairi
ACTTTGTGCTGTAGGGTCGCTATGACTTGGCATCACCTCAATGACAGGGGGTTTAGTTTTGGAGTTGACTGGCAGGTGCCGTGAAAGAAAGGCCTGGTGTGTCCTTCTGCACGTCGCTGCCAGAGCAGGCCCGTGGAGGGCAGTTCCGAGAGTCTGACTGTGTGGCAGTGGGTTTGGTGTGGTTGGGGAGTTCCTGGGCCAGTGCCACTCTGAACCATAAGGCATTGACTTGAGGGCGATGAATTTAGGGTTTGGTGGGGTGGGGTGGGTGTTAAGCATTCCAGAGGGAGCCCTGGTGGTCCCACGGTTAACTCCTTGACTGCTGAGAGGTGGGCAGCTTGAACGCCCCAGCTGACTCATCCTGGAGAAAGGCGGGGCAGTCTGCTTCCACCGGGATTGCAGCTTTGGAAGTCCGATGGGGCAACTCTACTGACAGGGCAGTTGGCACTGAGGGAGGTGTTCTATGGTACAAAAGAGGCCTTCATCTCTCATACAATCCAGGGAGAGTGCTTATCTTCAAGGGTTAAAGACCTCCTAAAGACACTGACCCGTCTGTCGAAGGGAGCCGTTAGCACAGGGTCGTGAGGGGGTCTGAGGAGTGACAGTGGGGAAACTAGTTTAAAAGGCAATGACGGAAAAGTCTTAAATACCTGACTGGTGGCAGATCAATACATCACAGTTAGGGGTGGCACGACAGAAGCAGGAACAGGAACCTGACAGGGACACGCACATTATGTTAGAAGAATTTACAAGATTGGTCCAGGGCATTGCAACCAAGGCAGTCGGGCACAAGTGATCAGGCATGACTCCTGATCATGTGATCTATTCCCTGGTACTGTCCATTAAAAACACACCCAGGCAAATCTCTAAGACTGCCCCTCCCTGGTAAACAATTGGCCATCTAGCTCAGACGCAACAAAACCCACATGGAAGAAGCACACCAGCCTGTGTGATCACAAGGTGTCAAAGGGATCAGGTATAAGACATCAAAGAACAAAAAATCAAATCATTGTGAATGAGGGGCAGTGCAGAATGGGGACCCAAGACCCATCTGTAGACAACTGGACATCCCCTTACATAAGGGTCATGGGGAGGAGAGCAGCCGGTCAGCCTTGGTGAATACATCAGAAGGAATTTGATGGAGGCTTAATCTATATGGGAATCTGCAAATGGATTTCAGGTTTTCACTGCCATCCATAGACTTCATCAGAGCAACGA
>NW_022111372.1:50786039-50816279 GCF_000313985.2 Echinops telfairi
TCGGCCAGGGTTGATTGGAACTGCTGACTCAGAGCGACTCTATGGGACAGGGTAGAATTGTCCCGGTGGGCTTCCAAGATGGTAACTCTTTACGGAAGTACAAAGTCTCCCCTTTCTGCTGGTTGGGGGTTGGTGGTTTCAAACTGCTGACTTCTCAGTTTGTAGAGAATGACCCTCTACGTGCCCCCGGGGTAGGGGGTGGGCAGCGGGGGCTCCTTCCTTCGGGAGAAGCTGGTGGGTGAGACGCGTGGACAGAAGTACGAGGGAGGGCGCTGGGCGGGGAGGACACGGAGATTCGTCCTGATTTGTCTTGCGTCTCCAGGATAACTGCTTTTCTCCCGGAGAGGAAGGGGGCTGCGGGGACAGATGGAACTGACTCCCGTGGCTGCTTCCTGGGAGAGGAAGGAGACTTCCAGGTGACAGGGAAATTCACACGCGTTGTTCTGTGCAGTTTGCCTTTTATAACCACATCTCTGTTCCGTCAGCTGCCACAGGCATCTTTTTCGAGACTGGTGACCTAGCCTCTGCTTCTCCAACCAGACTGGGGGTCCATCCCCCTCCCCCCAACAGAAAGTGTGCTGGGGTCACTGCGAGCCCCAGGCACAGGGCGATGGGGTGAAAGATGCTGGCTGGAGCTCCCCCTGACACTCCCCAGGTCTCCCCCAAGGTTTGCTCAAGTCCTAACCCCTGGTAGCCGTGAAGGTGAGTTCTTGAGGGGGGGGTGACCCCGAAGGCAGCAGCCATGTGAACACACAGGCACAGAGGGGCTATGCTGTCCTCAGCCGGAACACGCCAGCTCCAGACCCTGGGCGAGCTGCAGCTCTTCACCTGGAAGGTCTGGGAGAACGTGTCCACGCCAGGACCAGTGGCCATGGAGTGCCTGGGTTCCGGCCAGCACATGTCAGGGCAGCCCTATGCTCTGCAGGGTTCTCAGGATTGAGTTTTTGCAAGTAGATGGCCAGACCTTTTTTCCCAGGCACCTCCGAGTGGACCAGAGCTGCCAGCCTATGTGTCCCCGCCGCCTTCATTAACCGTTTGTACCACCCAGGATCCCCCTGGCCGGGCTGATACCCAGCCTCCTGTACCTAGGTGGAGGCGATGGTGAGTCAGCAGCAGCCTCCCCTCCCAGGAGGTCCCAGGGCCTTGGGGTGGGATGCTAGAGCAGCCTGGGAAGTCTGGCTGCCAGGAAGGCCGCTCTCTCAAGCAGAGGCAGAGCTCCAGAGGAATGTCCGCAGAGGACTGTCCTGGAGCCTAGGCGCAGGTGTCCAAGTGCATCCAGCTCTCGGAAGCAGCCTGGGGTTCTGGCTGGCCACACAGGCCATCCCACAGCCCCTCTCTGGGTAGGTCCCCATTTCTCTGGTCCACTGCCCCAGGGAACAGGGAAGCGCTACCATGGCAACAGCCTTGGCAGTGCCAAAGGGCTAATTGTGTGGCTTTCACACCTTTGATGGGCTGAGTGCCAGCTTCCAATGAGGTATTGCTACCCCTGGGGCTGATGCTAGGAGAGCCACAGAAATGCTGGGGCCGTTCTGCCACTGTGCCCCGTGCCACTTCCCCCACCCCGAAAGGGAGGCTTTACCTGTGGCTGGACTGTCCCCAATCATATGACCATGCCCTGTGTCCTCCATTGTGCGGGGTAGGGGTCAGAGGCAAGCAGGAGTATGCCTGCATCCTGTCATTTAACAACACTGCCCCCCTACACACACACACACACACACACACACCAACACCACTTTCCACAGGGACATTTGAAGGCAAAACTAAACCCCAAACGAAAGTTCCAGGAGGAGGTGGACTCTAGAGAAGGCAAAGGGAACAGGACAGATGCTAAAGAATCTTACTTTGATCCATCATGTTCTCTTTTTTCCTTTTAAGTAAAACGGGCTTTCTATTTGACCTGTGCCATTTCCCTGGGGGCATCGTGGATCACAAGTCGGCTGCAAACCAGAAGGTCAACAGGTCAAACCCACCAGCGGCTCCTCAGGAGAAAGCTGAGGCTCTCTGCTCCTGCAGACGGGCAGCCTTGAAAACCCACAGGGGCAGCTCTGTCCTGCCCTGGAGGGTCTCTGAGTCAGAACTGACTCGATGGCAATAAGTTTGAGTTTTGTTTTCTCACTAAGCATTGGACGGCCAATCACAATATCGGCAGTTCAAACCCAGCAGCCACTCCTCAGGAGAAAGCCGAGGCTCTGTGCTCCTCGTTTAGTCTCAGAGACCCTAAAAAGCAGCTCTACTCTGTCTGATCGGGTTGCTATAATTTGGTATCCACTTAATGGCAGTGGGGTGTGTTTGGGGGTTTTGTATCCAAATTTAAAATTGCAATCCGTTTGAAGTTAATTTTAAAAGAAATACTCATTGGAATGAAAGCAAAAAGTCTTTGCCTCATCTGGCTTTCTCCATGAGGACAATGCTGACCACTGTCCTGAGTAACCTAGCCTAGGGAGGGCGCGCTAGCGCTGGCTGTGATGAGGCATACACAACTCTTTTTAAAAGCGAGTTAACCATGGAAGTACTAAAAAATAATAAAGGGCCCTGCGCCCTTATAGGAGGGGCCTTCAAAAAGTTCATGGAAAAATTCCATTACCTTTGAATTCTGAATTTCTATGAACTTTCCGAAGCCCCCGGTACACCTGACCCTTCCTCCATAGCCCTCCTCATGCTGTACCATATGCTCACTGTGCGCTGCTACTTCCTCCTCTTCGACCTGCATGGGAAACTGCACCCACCTCTTTCTGTATGGTTCAAGAGCTTCAATGGTTGCATATTGTTTTTAAAGACTGGGGGAGGGGGGAAATGGAAGGGGGAAAAAGAGAATATTTTGTGTCCCTTAATAAAGCTTTATTGCAACACAGCCACGCCCATCCATTCAGCGGCTCGCAAACAAACTCACTGCTTCCAAGTCAATCGGGACTCATAGCCACCCTATAGGACTGGGTAGAACTGCCCCATGACTTTCTGAGACTACAACCCTAGGGGAGTAGAAAGCCTCATCTTTCTCCCTCAAGAAGCTGGTGGTTTCAAACTTGGCCTTGCAGACCGTAGCCCAAATGCATAACCACCATGCCACCAGGGCCCCTCCGTGCCTGCGACTGTACTCAGTAAATGCTGCATTGGTGGAGGGGTATGTGGTGGGCAGTGTCCACCCGCCTCCCTCCTCAACACCCAGCTTTGTCTGGCAGCCACCACCTGTTGGGGCTGGGCAGGCTGGGGACTCTTTGAGCCCTGGGGGAGGCCTCCTGGCGCAGGCAGCTTGCTCCAAGTCTCTGAAGAAGATGGGTCCCAGGATGGCAAGGTGCAAGGGACACTGGAAGGATGCATCCCAGACTCACAGGCTGAGGCTGTGGCAGGGCAGGGGCGGTGCTTTGGTGCCCTCTGGTGGCCATTGGGAACCCCTTCCCCCAAGGTGTGGGCTGCCTGGTCTCCCCAGCCATCTTCCCAGAGGGAGCCTAACCAGGCCCCCACGCCCAATCTGACCCCCTCACCTACAGATCCGGTGTTCATCAGCTGGGAGTGTCTGCCCCTCCGGCTCACCTCCTCTCTGCCTGTTCCTTCTGGGACTTGGAGATTGAGTCCCAGAGGCAGTCCCAAGGAGGCCCCTTGAATACTACAGGTTTGTTCCAGCCCCAGAGCCTGTGGATTTGCGCGGGGGCGGGGGCGGGGTGTGTGTGCAGGTTTTCCTCCAAGACCAGACGGCTCACACCAGCTTCCTTGGCCCTAAGGCCACCTTCCCTGGGATGTCTTTCTTGATGCAAAATGCAAGCCACCTCCCCGCAACCCCCAGCCCCATTTCCTTCATAAGGTGGTCTTTCAACACAGCGCACAGCACCACTGATTTATAATGACTGGTCTCCCCACTGTGCAGCCAGCTCTGAGAGCGGACTGTGCTCTGCTGGCTTGCCATGCAGCCGGTGCTCCAGCAGTGTAGGTGTGACCCTCACTGGAGGAGCCTGATGCCACAGGAGGGTGGTGTGGTGGCCCCGCTCCGACTAGCTGAGGCAGGCTTGGGTCCTGCATACTGACCCCGGGACCCACCTCGACGGGCTGAAAGGAGGCAGCTTCACACACTTGCTTGTTCTCATCTTGAGAGGTGGCACCCTGGGAAAGGGTCCTCTGGGTAAGGAAAGGGACTTCTCTGAGCTGTACTTTAGGGACAGCAAATTTGTCTCTCATCAGCCTGAAATCCCACCCAGCAGCCACCATCACGTCTCTCTCTCTCTCACACACACACAGGCAGCCTTCCCCATCTGCCTCCAACAGGTGGGGCATGTCTGAGTTGCCTCTGCCCCTGACTTCCACCCATGGCCTACCTGGTTGGGTGACAGAGGGTGGTGGGCAAGTGGGCTGTCCCATAGCAGAGCTGAGAACTGCCTGGGTCTCTGGCCAGTTGACTGGTGCTAGACATTCTCCTTCTTCTCATTAAGCCTATTTCCATCATTGCTCCCACCACTTTCCTCTGGGTCCATGCCGCTGCTGTCTCCCTCCCACCTCACGCTGAGCTCACCCAGCCTCTGGGCCTCTAGGTAGGCTGTTACCCAAACCTAGACGTTTCCTAAGAGCTCTCCAGAGGCACCCAGGCCCCTTCTACCTCCATCAAGAGGCCCTTCACTCATACCTGCAGACACTTCTAACCCTTAGTCCTGCATTTCCCCATTCTTCTTTGTGCACCCTACTAACGGACGTTAGGGTCCCTGGCCGCCTCTCCCCACTGTGCACCTTGAGCAGCTATGGGCAGCATCTTGCCTAGGAAAACTGTTCCACTACTGCCCCATACTGGTTGATCAGGGACGTGCAGGTTTGACCCTGGTGCTGAAGCTAGAAGTCAGCCCAGTGCTGGGTCCATGCGCCCTTCCCAGCCTCGTGCTCCACTCCCTTCCCCTGAGGGAGACCCTCCACCTCACTGGGGGAGGCAATGAAAGTGGAAGCATTTGACGTGACAAAGCGCCAGAGACACACCTGGGAGTTTGAGCTGCGTTTATTATAGTGCGGCATCACCGTGGGCAGCACCAGCCAGAGCTCCCCGACACCCCACACCTGGTCCCCCTACCCCCCAATGACAAGTCATGCTCCCCCCCACCCCAGGCCACCCTGCTGTAGCCTCCAGCACCCTTCATCAGCAGAACAGAGGGGTCCTGGCTCCACAGGGGTCTCCAGTGGCATGGGGTTGAAAGAGGCGCAAAGACAACCCCACAATCTTGTTGGGCTAGCAGTTTGCTTTTAACCAGTTGCCAACATTTTCGAATCAGATTTCAGTTAGAAAGTCAGGATTTCGGGCTTCTCACATCCCTCTTGAACAATCAGCTTTAACAGGTCACCTCTCCTAGGGTTTCCCCGGCCAGGTGCCACTATCAGTCCCAACAAGCAGCCGCTTAGCCTCTCACAGGGCAGTCTTTGCTGTGCAAAGACTTGGATCATGCATCCAAGATGCACTGGAAAGATCAGACCACTCAAAGGCCTCCTTCAGGCCTTCCCACAACCCACCTGACCCCAGGGGCCTGAGTTTGGGACTTTAGAAGCAGGTGAACCTCCCCCTTCACCCACAGCCCCTGGGGTGCAGAAGTCCGAAGATGTCATCTATAACCCACTTCCCAGGCCCCAGCGTGCCCGCCTTCACAGAGTCGGAAGCAGGGTGGAGGTACAATACAGGTGCACAGCTCCGCGGGGCAGAGCTTTCAGGGAGCAAAGCAGCCAGGCCCGGAGTACAGTGCAGGAGCACCCTCTGCTGGGGGCCAGGCAGCACTCGGTTCTTCCGGGATCCAAGTCTGCCTGGAGCCCATCCTGTGGCTCTGGTGCCCAGCCCCCAGCACTTCCTTTGAAACCCCCTGACCCCACCTCACCCTCAGCTGCTCTGGCATCTGTCTCAGCATCCCAGGCAAGGGGCAGGTGGGCCACTTAGGAGCTGAGGGGACAGGGTGGGGTCGCCAGGGGATGGAGAGACTGCCCCTGCAGAATCTATGTGGCCAGGGGTCCTTGTCCCCGAGAAGCTAGGCTTGAGTGAAATACACCCATCTTTAAAAGTTGGCCCAAAGGTCGGTCTAAGTTATCCAGACTGAGGAAGACTCGTGGGCAGCGGGGTCCAGTCGGGGGGACCCCTGGGGCTGGAGTACTTGCAGAAGCCACGCTGCTGCCGGAACCTCCCAGAGGGTGGGCCCAAGCCAGTGGTTTTCAAAGTTTTATTTGAGCAGTTTGTAGCCATCATCACGTTTGATCCTGAGAGGCAAGCAAGGGAGAGAAATCTCTTGGACCGATTTTAGAGTCTGGGACAGTGAAGCCCCAGCGGGCATTGGCTGGCCCCAGGTCACAGCCAGGAGAGAAGAGCATGAGGCTGGGTCCCAGGCAACAGCACCCACCCACCCCTCAAGCCGACCCCCCCATAGCCATGCACAAGAGGTAGTCCTGCCCAGGTTGGGGGACACAGGTAAGCCCCCACTCACCAGCCTGAGCCCTCGTAGTTGTGCCCTTCCTAGACCCGGAGAGCCCATCACATGGGGGCTCCCTGTGCATACCCGCCCCCCTACCTCTCATGCACACACAGCTGCAGGCCACCCATCAGGTGCAGCCAAGGCAGCGTCCTCTGAGGGCCATCAGTGCCCTGCACCCATGGGCCCCACGGGGAGTCTGAGTGGCAGCAGAAACATCTCCTGCAGCCTTGCCCATCCAGGCACAGTATTGGGGACCTGCAGAGTCCCCACCATAGGCCTGGGCCAGGCGGAGTGGTTATGGCCAGTGTGGCGGCCTCACCAGTTGGCCTTCACTGCCTTGATGTCGCTCACGAGGTTCTGGGCCAGGCAGATACCAAAGATCTGAAAGACAGGGGGGCTGGTGAGGGCCAGGGTTGCAACAGGACCCCAGGGCCAGGGGAGGCAGGCACCTCGGGGGCGGAGGATGTACCTGGAGGAGGGCGATGCCCACAAAGACGCTGGCCACGACGATCAGGTTGTCCTGCAGCCACTTCTCAAACTGGCCTACGCAACCTTTGGTGTGGATGGAGCCCTGCTGCTCCAGCTCCTGGCGGGGGTGGGGGGGGTGGGGTGTCACAGGGTCACCTCAGACCTCACTCCCTGTCTCTCCCTCCACTGGGATATAGCTCCCTGTGGGCAGAGGCTGTCTGCGCCACACCGTCCCCCTGAAACCTGGCAGTGCAAAGCCCTGGGCACCTGGGTGGGCAGGTCCCTAGGCTTTGCCCCCCTTCATATATTAGCCCTCCAGCCTTTTGGAGGGAAAGGAACCCCACCCTTATGGGGTGCTAGCCTGCCCTCTGTGTGTGCCCCTCACCAGTTTGAGTCGGACGTCGTATCCACACTGGGTGTTGAGAACATCCTCCTGAGGAGAAACAAGCCAGGGAGAAGCCCTTAAGCTAGAGCCCAACCAGGCTACCCAAATTCTTCCTTCTCAAGAGAACAGAGTCACACGGCTTCCAAGGCCAACTGAGAACCCCCCTGTGGGCCAATGTCTGCCAGGAAATGAGGGGACACTTGCCCTCAGTGTCCCCGACACAGCGATTTATAGGCTATCACTGAGAAGTGTGGGTCATGAAGACAGCCACCTCTCAGCTTGGGGCTGGCAATCTAGAGGAGCCTGGCCCCCGTGCTATGCACCCCCACAGCTCAGGGAGCAGGGAGCCCTTGGGGCCAGTCCTGCCGAGACAAGTTCACCAGCTCAGGACTCGGGTGTGCTCAGGAGGGGCCCAAGACCCCTGACTGAGCCCTCTCCCAGCCCACTCACTGCAGGGTCTCTGACGCAGCAGGAGAAGGGCACCCCACAGCGCTCCCGGCTCGGGTTCAAGTCAGTGCAGTTGTAGTAGATGTTGAGGTTCCAGTCGTTGGGCCCTCGGGCTCCGCAGCAAGACCACTGGGTATGTGGGGGGGAGGGGGGGGAGGAAAGTCCAGGTAAGCCAGGTCCATGGCCAGCAGCCCCTCTCCCAAGCCTTGTCCGACTCATCAAGGAATGGCCTAGGCTACAGGAGGCAGGGCTGGGCTGGGAAAGGCCCTAGAGGCAGTCAGCAGGTGGGCACCTCACCACCCATCCACACAGCAGACTGGCCAGGCCCAAGCCCAAGCCCAGAGTCAGAGAAAGGGGATGAGAGCTCCCGGCTCCTGCCAGTGAGTGGGTGCTGGGAGGGGTGGTTGTGAGTCCGGCAGAGACGTGGAAGAGGAAGGACCGTCTCGAGAGTGCTGGCCCAGGGAGAGGAGGGTTGCAGGATGACGGCTCAAGGACACTCATCAGTCCTGGGCTACGTGTGGGGACAAGTGGCAAGTGGGTATGGCAGGGGGATGGCTGATGGGGTGGCTGGAGGACGGGGTGGGTGGGTATGGCCGTGGGATGCCTGATGGGGTGGCTGGAGGATGGGGTGGGCAGCAGAGGGAACTGACCCAGGCAAGGGACTGAGTGGTACCCTGTCCCCACAAGGCTTGGCTGACACCTGCCCACCCCCACAGGGAGGCCCAGAGCAATTCACGGCTCTCTAACTAGCATCCTGTGTGTGAGTGGGTATGACTGTGTGAGGTATGACTATATGAGTGTGATTGAGAACTGGTGTGACTGTGTGAGTGAGACTGTGAGGTGGGACTGAGAGCAAGTGTGATTGGGTGTGGCTGCGTACATGTTGCTGTGAGTGGGTGTTACTTGGTGAATGTGAGTGAATGGGTGTAGTATGTTACTATGAGTGGGTGTGACTGAGCAGGTGTGACTTGGTAAATGTGAGTGAATAAGTGTGGTTATATGTTACTGTGAGTGTGACTTAGGTGTGACTTTGTGAGTAGGTGTGGCTGTATGTGTATGATTGAGTGGGTGCAACTGTATGTGAGACTATGAGGTATGACTGTGGCTTTTGAATGAGTGTAGCTAAGGCTTGAGTATAGCTGTCAAAGGGTTACTGTGAGCAGGTGTGACTGAGCAAGTGTGGCTGGCTAAGAGTTACTGTGAGTAGGTGTGACTGAGGGGGGTGTAGCTGTCTAAGGCTTGAGGGCAGCTGGCCAAAAGTTTCCTTCCTGTGAGCAGGTGTGACTGAGCAGGTATGGCTGTGAGGGATCTGTGTGCATCCAGGAGGTGTCTATGGTCTAAGTAACTGTGTTACTAACTGCCGTTGTCCGTCTGTCTAAGGGTAAATTTACATGCTTGAAGGAGTGTTTCTATGTCCCACCAGCGTTTATGAGAGGAAGTTCCTGTTTACTTATAGGGGCTGGAAACTCTGGCCTAGAGCTGCCGGTCCAGAGCCTCTGCCTTCTGCTTCCCACTCATGTCCCCTGAGACCCAAACAGCCCAGGGACCACCCGGCTGGCTCTCTTCCCAGGAGCTTGCTGGCCCTGGACTCACGTATTCCTGAGCAAAGTCAATGAGGTTCTGGAGGTCGATGTCATCCCGGTAGGCCTTGACGTTGTTGTTGATGAAGAGGTTGAGCTGGTCTCGAATCCAGTCCTTGAAGACGAAGGCTAAGATGCCCGTGGCCAGCTCCAGGAAGAATATGAGGCCGAGGAACACGGAGAACTGCGGGCACACAGAGGGGCGCTGATTACCTCCCGGGGGCCCAGCGTAGGGCGCCGGCCCACCCAGGGGAGACCTGGAGACCCACCGATTCTTACTTTAGTGCTGCTCTGTCACAGCGCACGGGAGGCAGCATTGTCCTTACCTACAGAGCGGCACCTGGTTCCCTAACCCACACCTGTTCCAGAGGTAACCCCCACCACCACCCCTCACCTCAGCCATGTGGCTCCACAGCCAGCCCCGCCCCTCCCACCAATCCCAGGTACGTGGCTGAGCACTGCCCTCCCCAGGCCACAGGGATTGGCCCGGAGGCAGCCAATCCGAGACAAGGAGAATGCAGGGGCGGGCTTTGGCCAGCGTTGAGGAGGGAGGCCAGACTTGCAGGCAGTGATGCCAGCATGTGCTGGCAACCCAGAGCTGAGAGTGCCTAGTTCTCCTGACATCGGGACAGGATGGCTCCCAAACCAACCGGTGCGACCAGCGGACCCCAACTCATGGCGACCGCTCCTGCGTCCGGGAGAACGCTGGCTGGTGTGTCAGCAGCACGCCAGCAGGCGTTTCTGTCTGAGGCATCTATGAGGGGCCTGGGACTCCCGCCTCACTGTTTGCGCTGCCCAGGGACTCTTCAGCCGAGTGTCCCTGGGCTTTTCATGCCCGGAACGAGCCCTGGTGGCGTTGTGGTTCAGTCTTGCGCTGCAAACCACGAGGTCAGCAGTTCGACACCAAGCTCTCCGCTGGAGAAAGGTGAGGCACTACGGTCCCCTCCACCGTATGAGGTGGCTATGAGCTGGAATCAGCTTGATGGCAGGGAGTTTGCTTTGATTTCTTGGGGGTTTGGTCTCATCCCAGGGGCCAATGCAAACCCAGGTTCCAGTCATCCACAACAGAGCGTTCTAGTAAGTATAGGTAATACGGATACCATAAAGAAGACGCGAATAACGTAATGATGGGTGACTCGACACCAAGCAGGAAGTGTGGGGGGAGGCGGGTCCCCGCGGCCACACTCACAAACTTCAGCAGGAAGGTGTTCTCCCGCAGGGCCCCGATGCACCCAGCAAAGCCCAGCACCGACATGACGCCTCCGACCACCACGAACAGCCACACGGGGTCCAAGCCCCCGAGATCAGTCAGCGCCGAGATGTTGGAGAGCACGCCCTGGCCCAGGGGGTGCAGAGGCTGATGTGGAGAAGCTGGCCCTCCCACTCTCCCACCTCCCCAGACCACAACCCGCCACCTTACCTTCTCCCCCCAGGCCCAGAGGCCAATGGCCAGGAACAGGGCTCCCAGCACCTGTGAGAGCAATAGGGAAGATCTTAAAGCCAAGACTGAGCCCCGGGTCTCTGGGTTCCTCACCCCCTGACCCCTTCTGTGCCCCAGGGCTCTCCAAAAGTGATGGGGAGGATACTAAAGGGATGGAGGCTGCAACCCACCTTCCAAGGACACATCTCACCGCTGCCGCCCGTAGGAGGGCCACTTTCCCTGCCTCCACCCACAAGCTACCAGAGCTGTCACCCATGTGATGTGTCCTTGGGTGTCCATGGTGCTCAGCTTATCAGGGTGTGGGCAGTGTGTATCCCAGGAGTCTGGGGAGCCCCTGGAGGGTTCTGGGCAGAGTGGCAACTGTCTGCTTCACACTGAAAACAAAAACTTCCAGGCCTGTGACCCTGCTCATAGGGACCTCCTGCAGGTCACCTGGACCTCTTGTTGCCTCATTTCTCCTGGAGCCTTCTTCCCTTTTGTCACCACACCATCTCTGCTCCAGCCTCCCCTTCTGGGTTCCCCACCTTCTAGCCCTGACCTTCTAGGAGGGGCAGGAGGGCAGACCAGCCCTCAGGACAAAAGCTAACTCAGACCCACTGCTCCTTCAATGCTCAGCCCATCCCTTAGCCCCAGCACCCAACCTCTCGCTCCCCTGACTCTTGCTGGGGTCTCTCCTGCCTGGGCACTCAGGGCTCCTTCTGCTCAATGCCCTGCCCACCCCCACCTCCATTGATCACCACCACCCCCTCCATTGGGTTCTGAACTTGCTGACGTGTGACCTTAAGTAGATGACTGAAGCTCTGAGCCTGTATCTTCATCTTTGGTCATTTTTGTTAGGTGTCCTCGCATAGTGACCCTGTGCACAACAGAACGACCCACTGCGGGTCCTGTGCAGTCCTCTCAATGAGCCCAAAGTTGCAGCCGCTGTGCAAACCAGCTGTTTGAGGGCCTTCTTTCCACCCCTTCCCGTGGTTAATCTGTGGTTATCAGCATACAATGTATTGGAATTCATTGCTTAATCTGCCTAACCACCCTAAGGAACTGGCTGCAGCAGGAATCTCCCGGATATAAAAGCTGACCACCCACTCGGCCCACCCAGACCTCCCTACCAGCTCTCTGCACACTGCCCACGCCCTGGTAAGCTGAGACCATGGAGGCCCAAGGACACACCACATGGGTGACAGCCCCCGGCAGCACGTGGGTGGAGGGCAGGGCCACCAAGTGAGCTTAAGAGAATTGGAAGGGCCTGGTGCCTTGACCCAAGGCTGGGGGAGCAGGGACTGCAGGAGATGGGACAGTGGTTAGAGGACTTGGCAGGACCCTGGGCACCCCTGCTATCTGGGAGGGGCACCAACCGCTCCTGTCTCTCCCGAGAGACACCACGCCCTGGAACGCTGAATTCAGTTGCCCAGAGCCAGACTCTGAACTCTAACAAGGGAGATTCCCCCCACCCAGGCGGGAGGGAGCATCAGGCTCGTTCCCCTCCCTGCGCACAGCGTCCAGAATGTGGGTAGAGGGTGGGGAGGGAGGGAGCTTTCGCCCAATCCCAGGGCTGTAGGCAGAGCCTGGACCAGGTCCAGGTGTCAGGAGCAAGGGGACGGGAAGGGGCCCGGCCCAACCTTTCTCGTCACACTTTCCTCCCCACTGGACAACACAGAGGTGGGGCTCGACACGCACCCCGCATCCTGGGAAGCTAGAGAAGCGGGGACCGTTTTGCAGTAAATGTGCCCCAGGTGCTTTCAAAGCAGCAGTAGCCCCTTCCCCGCCGGGCCTGGGGAAGACTCAGCTCGACTTCCCTCAAGTGGCTGGGAGCCGACCCCCGGCAATCCAGGCCTCTCCGCAGCCCCCTCGGGCTGTTCCATGGGCGAGAGGGTGCGGACGGAGCCCTAAGCGCTTGCGGCAGGAAGTGGTCTCTTCCCGATGGGAAACTGCACCTCCTTCTCCTCCCGCCACCCCCAGCGCAGGCCCGGAGCCAACCCGAAGCTCACCCAGAAGACAATGTTGAAGCCAAACAGGAAGTATTTCCCGCAGCAGCCGACCTCGGGTTCCTGGAAGTGCTGGTGCTTGCCGGGCATGGTGAGCGGCCGCCCTCCGGCCCGAGAACCGGAGCCAAGAGCCGGGCCCAGCCCTCCGCGGGCTGCCCTGGGCTACAGCCACCCCGGGCCTAGCCGGGCGGCTGCGGCTTAGTGGCCGCGGCCACACAGAGCGCCGGCCGGGCCCCGCCCGCCCCGCAGGGACCGCCCCCGGCGGCGCCCCGGGCGCCCCGCCCTGAAGCCTTCCCGAGAGCCCCGCCTCTGAACCCGACTCCGCCCCCTAGACCGAACCCTTCGCTTAGCTCCGCCTCCGGCACACAGGCTCCGCCCCAGAGCTTCACTTGGTCCCCTCAATGCCCGGCCCCAGGACTTGGGGTCCGCCCAAGTCCTCAGAACCTGGCTTCGATCCCGAGGCTCAGGCCCCGCCCCTGAACCTTACTTCATCCCCAGAGCCCCGCCCCGCAGCTTGGATCCGCCCCCAACCCAAATGCCTTCCTTCTAAGCCCCGCCTCCGAGCACGGCTGGGTCCCCATCTCCCATCCGGGCTCTTCCCCTCCGAGCCTGGCTCCACCCCTACGCTTTACTTCCCCCGACTCTGGGAGAACGTATCTTCTCGGAGCGGCTCCGGATCCTGGACCGGTCCCTAATCCCCGGCTCCGACCCCGGGTTTGGCTCAGTCTCCCACACAGGCTGCCACAGCAGGCGCCCCGAGCGTCCTCCAGACATGCTCTGGCATCCCCGTGTCCTCCGAAGCCCACATATGCCGGACACCCCCGCGCCCCCGCACACGCAATCTGCAACGTCCAGCCCTAGCGCCATCCCACTCCCCAGCCTGGCTCTCCCAGCTCTCCCAGACGACTAACTCCATGAGAGGATGGTAATCGGTTGTTTTTTGTTTTAATCATTGTACTGGGGGCTCATACAACTCTTAACACAATCCATACCTACAGCAATTGTGTAAAGCACATTTGTACGTTCGTTGCCCTCATCATTCTCAAAATATTTGCTCTCCTCTAAAGCCCTTGGCATCAGCTCATTTTACCCCCTCCCTCCCTGTTCCCCCTCCCTCATGAACCTTGATAATTTATAAATTATTTTGTCATATCTTACATTGTCCGACGTCTCCTTTCAGCCACTTTTTTGTTGTCCATCCCCCAGGAGGTGGTTATATGTAGATCCTTGTAATTGGTTCGCCCTTTCCACCCCATGCTCCCTCCACCCTCCCAGTATTGCCACTCTCAGCACTGGTCCTAAAGGGATCATCTGTTCTGGATTCCCTGTTTCCAGTTCCTATCTGTACCAGTGTACATCCTCTGGTCTAGCCAGATTTGTAAGGTAGAATTGGAATCATGATAGTGGGGGTGGGGGGGAAACATTTAGGAACTAGAGGAAAGTTGTTTCATTGTTGCACTCTGATTGACTGTCTCCTCCCCCTCTCCCCACCCTGCTGGAAGGGGATGTCCAGTTGCCTACAGCTGGGTCTTGGGTCCCCAATCTGCACTCCCCCTCATTCACAATGATTTGATTTTTAGTTCTTTGGTGCCTGATACCTGATCCCTTCGGCACCTCGTGATCACATAGGCTGGTATGCTTCTTCCATGTGGGCTTTGTTGCTTCTGAGCTAGATGGCCACTTGTTTACCTTCAAGACTTTAAGACCCCAGATGCTATATCTTTTGATAGCCAGGCACCATCAGCTTTCTTCACATTTGCTTATGCACCCATTTGTCTTCAACGATTGTGTCAGGAAGGTGAGCATCATGGAATGCCAGTTTAATAGAACAAAGTGTTCTTGCATTGAGGGAGTACTTGAGTGGAGGCCCAATGTCCATCTGCTACCTTAATACTAAAACTATAAATATATGCACATAGATCTATTTCCTGGTCATATATATATTTACATATGTACAAGCCTTTATTTAGACCTCTATAAATGCCCTTTGCCTCCTAGCTCTTTCCTCTGTTTCCTTTGACTTTCCTCTTGTCCCACTCATGCTCAGACTTCATTTGGGTTTCAGTAATTCCTCTCGGTTACATTGCCCTTGATCGAGCCCTACACCAGGCCTCCTACACTGTCCTCACTGATTTGGATCACTTTTTCCCTTGTCCCTGGGTTTGTTAGCACCACTTCCTTCCCCCCACCTCCCCCTTGCCCATGGCCCCCCTGGAACCGTCAGTCATGTTTTCTTCTCCAGATTGTTTATCCAGCCTATCTTATTTAGACAGAACTACAGAAATAACATGCACAAAAACAAGACAGAGCAAAACAAAGCAACAAAAGAAAACACAGCAAAAAAAAGTAACAAAAAAAGAGAAAAGCTTATAGTTATAGTTCAAGGACTGTTTGTTGGCCTTTAGGAGGGTTTTCCAATCGAGTCTGATGGGGTGCCAAGCGTTGGCCCCAAAGTCTTATTTTGGTATTCCCTGGGGACTTTGTTCCCTGCTGTTCTGTTGCACGCCCTTAGTGTTTTGCTTCGGTGTGGTGGAGTCAGATCGGGCGTAATTTCCACACTGTCTCCAGTGTTGTCCCCTGTAGGGCTATGGGTCAGTGAGGGATGTCATGTCTCATAGTGGGGCCGGACATATGTTCTCTGTGGATTGGCTACCCTGAGCAGAAATATCGTCCTCAAGGCTTGGTGGGCCAGGATGTACTCCACTCTCTTCTTCCCACTTCATTTGCTCCCAGACATGTCTCTCTCCCTGAGCTGTAGCTCAGTGCTTTCCTCTGAAGTCAATTCTTCTTGGGGGAGGGGCAGCTGTTCCAGTAGTTGGGATTGTTTTTAACTTGTGCAGGACGGTTTATGACAGTGCAGTGGAGTCCGATGTGCCTTTTCACTTAGCAGAAGCTCAACGCTACCTGTACTGGCTCAACCTCAGGCCAGGTGAGGACCTGGGTCTTGGGAGTGCAACACCTGCTTCACCCCACCCATCGGTGGCTGGGGCCTCTCAACCTCACTCCTCTTCCCCAAACCAGCTTGGTCCTGGGTAGCTTGGAGGCTGACACAAGCCCTCCTCTCAAGAAAGGACAGAGAAAGAGGTCCAAGTTCTGAATCTTAATGTAGACCCTTTCAAAATAATTCTAGGGGACCAATAACAGAAATGTGGGTGAAGGGAGATGACGGACAGTGTAAGACATGAAAACATAATTTATAAATGATCAAGGGTTCGTGAGGAAGGGTGGGAGGGAGGGGAAAATCGAGGAGCTTATACCAAGGGCTCAAGTAGAAAGAAAATGTTTTGGAAATGATGGCAATCTACATACAAATATGCTGGATACAATTAATGTATGGAATGTAATATGAGCTATAAGAGCCCCCAATAAAATGATTTTTAAAAATAATTCTAATATTGTTCAGAAGTGAGCATTTATTTAGAATCACAGAAAAGCTGACACCACCACCCTCCCTCCTGGCGCACAGGGACACTCACACACCTGCACTTCACTCAGGACCTGAAGCTGGAGCACCCTGGTGGCCCCAGGCCAGGGACCAAGAGAAGGCTTTCTCCCTATCATCTCCTCTGGACAGGTGTCTGCTCTGCCTCGGAGTCATTGGGCCATGGGTCACCAAGCTAGCCCCACTCCAGGGACCCACCCACCACTGGTGGCAAAAGAAGGAGAGCCATGGGTGGACATTGAGGTTATAAGTCTGAGACCACTTCTGAAGGTTTTCAAGCATCATGATCATAAAGAGTCCCTCTACACCTGTCCTCTGAGTGGCAATGGCCTTGAGCCCCCTCCCTGAAATGGAAGTCTGGGCTTTAAAGTACTGACTCTGTCATCCCCCAACAAGCAATCCTTCCCCCAGGTGATAGAAGGCAAGCCAGAGACCCTGGGTCCTTCTCCCCTGCTCTGCAGTTCCAGTCAGCACTAGGTCCCCGCTACAGAGCTGCCCCATGCCTAGCCCCCACTCATGTTAAGGGGGCTTTGTATTTCCTGCAGGCCATGGGAAGAACCCGCTGTCTGTCCAGTAGTCCTGCCCAGGAGCAACTGTGTAGACCACCCTCCCCCCACCGTGTACACATTTACACACACACACACACACACACAAGGCTCAGGTGGTGACATTGAAATGGGAGCAAGGCCAAGGTCTTTCACACCACAAACTTATTCCTGGTGCTCTTGGTGGCCGTGTCTGCATGGGCCTGGTAACCGATGATGGCTTTGGTTGAGAGGCCCAGGTGTTGTTTATAGACATGCCTGGAGGAGGACAGGAGACGCACATGATTGCCACCTGACCACCAGGGCCTGTTCCTTTGCCCTCTAAGTCCCTCCCAGCATCCAGCCACAGGTGTGGGGGGCGGGTGTCTGATAGATACCTCCATATGGAAACCCAAAATATAATTCCTTAATCCTAGAAAGAGTTCTGCTAGGAATATAATTTGAAATCCACAGATTGCAAATCCTCAGATTCAGGCAGGTACGGAAGGAGGAGAAGGGGACAGGGAGAGTTCCAGAAGCCTCTCTAAGGAGCCCTGATGCATACTGGGTTACAGATTGGGCTGCTGCCCGAGTTGTCAGCAGTTGCAAAGGACCAGGAGCTGTGGGAGAGCATGAGGCTTTCAGCTCCCCAGAGTTGCGGCCCCAGAGGTGGTTCTGCCCTGTTCTGTAGTCTCCCCCTTGCATCCAGGCCACCCTCCTCCCACCACCCCCAACTCCATGTCAGCATGCCCCTCACCCGATGTGCAGCACGCTGGCCTGGTTCTCCGCCTCCCGAGTCCACACGGAGATCTTGTCTCCCTTGGTGCGGATATTGACCACAGCCCCACACACTTCCTGGCTGTGTTCCTCAAAGCTCTCCCCGATCAGACACAGCAGCTGGGCCCCCAGGAGGAATACAGTGAATGCTTTGGCTCGGGCACAGGGGTGCCTCCCCACACATACCCACTGGCCTCCATCCTCAAGCCAGCACCAGCCCCTTCCATGCCCATCCCAGTGCCCACTCACTGTTTCCAACCAGAGGCGGTCCAGCTTGCTGTGGCGCTGGTGCTTGGCCAGGCTGACCAGCCAGCGGCCCCCGCGCTTGTTCCTGCTATCTTCCCACATGGGCCGGATGCCATCCTGGGAGGCAGGGAGGGCACATCTGATCAACGGTGAAGGTGAGGACCCAGCGGATCTTCATCTGCCCTTGGCCCAGCCCTTTCTATACCTCGTTTGCCTCCATCCTCTCCAATGGAGACAGGGGCGGATTAAGCAAGCCCTCCAAGTCTTTGCCCATGGTCTCCAAACCTGAGTGGGCACATCCCCATGGCCAGGCCTCAGGGCACTCACTCATCGATGGGGACAGATGGCCTGGGTGGTTGGGAGGGGGCTCCTGGAACACTTCCGAGGCAAAATCTTTGACCGGAAACCAGGCACCTTCCAAATGCCCCTTTGCTCCTCCCTTTGCAGACTGAAAGGCCCTTCTGACACAGCACCAGGGAGGGGTCAAGGTCCCTACCCCGGTGAGGGAGGGATGAAGGAACCGGCCCCACCCTGCAGGAGGTGGTGGTGGGGGGAACAGGGTCGGAGCTTACCTTGAAAAGGGCATAATCACAGCCTGAAGAGAGCTTGCTGGCCAACTGAATGTGACCGTACACCCTGGAGAGAGACCCCTTGCTGACGATCAAGTCCCAGAGGGGCTGGTTCCAGCTGGCCGTGTCCCCTCAGTTCCTGACTGCGTCTGGCACTGCTGTGCAATGCGTGCCCCGCCACCCGCCACCCTTCCAGACTCACACTGACTCTCCTGCCTGGAATTTCACCCTCTCGCATCCAAACCCTCAACCATACCCCCACATGTCTGGAACATTTCCCGATCCTTCACACCCAAGGAAGCCACAGCCCCCAGAGAGGTTTGAAGATGCCAAAGCAGGGTATTGAGGGTTTGGGGATCCAGGTGCAAACAGGGAACCTGCTCTATGACTAACAGAAATGTTGGCAGTTCGAGTCCACCCAGAGGCACCTCAGCAGAAAGTCCTTCCTAACACCAGACCGTAGGAAACCCTCTGGAGCACAGTTCTGCACCGATGCACTTGGGCTGCCCCGAGTCAGGGTCAGCTCCAGAGCAGCTGCCTGGGTTGAAGTGGGGGATTGATGTCTAGCCCCCTCCCACTGTTCTTCAAAGCCTTCCTGGAGCCCCACTCCCCACCACCATACCCCACACCCCGCCCCTAGGGTCTGTGCATCTTTCAGGGAGGGGTGTGTCCTCTGTTGACAGAGGCAGCAGAGTCCAGACTTGGCTGCTGAGACAGGCTCAGGGAAGGTAAGGAATCTACAGGAGGTCACAAAGCGAGGGAGTGCCCAGCCAAGGCCAATTCAGGAGGGCTGTTCCCCCACAGACTTAGTCCCCACCTCCACTCCCACCCAGGAAAACTCATCCAGCCCCAAACCAACATCCAAACCCATTGGCACTGAGTCAATTCTGACTCCGTGCGTGCCCAAGCAGGACAGAGCAGCACTGTCCCCGGGGGTTTTCAAGGCTGTAACCTTTACAGGGCCGGCTGCTAGTCTTTCTCCCCTGGTGCTTTCTGTTCGTGCCTCAAATCAGAGGCACGCAGAGTGAGTGGGCATGTCGAGCAGGCTGAGAGTGGAGCCTCCGTTTCTTCAGAAAGTCTGGACAGGAGTCTAGGAAACCAGGGTGGTTCTTTTTAAAGCTACCCTTTTAAGAGCAGCAGCTCCTCTAACCTTGACACTGACCTAACCATATACTGTTAGGGCAGAAAAAACCCCAAATCTCATTGCCATCCAGTGGATTGGTTCATAGAGACTCCGTAGAACAGCGGAGAACTGCCCTGTGGGTGTCCGAGGCTGTGAATCTGTACAGAGCAGACAGCCTCATCTTTCTCCAGGGGAGTTTGAACCCCTGGCTTTTCAGTTGGCAGCCCACTCCATACCCCACACCACAGGACCAGAGAAGAGGCTCCTGTTGTCTGAGGGCTGACAGGTGCAGCCCACCCCAGCATGTTCCAGAGGGTCTTTCCTCTGCGGGCGACCGGAGGCAAGATATGATGGCTTCTGCCCTGAGCACCCTGGGGATGGGTAACGTGTTCAGATCACAGGATGCTCCCCAGGAACAGTCGTGGCCGAGGAAGCAATGCCACTAACGGGTGATCAGGAGAACCTGTCCTGTGCTGTCTGGCGACCACCTGGAATAAACTCTAGGACCCTCACCTGTTACCAATCATGTTATCCACGGGTTCCCCACCTAGCCCTGTTAGACCCTGTCAAGTCTAGTGCTCTGCCTTGATCTCCTGATTGTTTTTGTCATGTTCAGTTCATTCTCTGACTATACAGAAATATTTGCCCCCTCATTGTCTGGCAGAGCAACTATTTTCACACCGGGAATTGGGGCATCTTTCCGCTCTCAACCACCATTAGGGCGACCGGTGTTAACCTCAAACAACCTGTGCCTTTCTCACTATGCAGACTCCCCAGGTGTGACGTTGCTCTCTGATCGATTGTTTCACCCATTGACCTTTGGGTTGGAGTGCCACCAAGCACCTTACCATGGCCCAGCACCAGACCTCCACAAATGCTGAGGGGCTGCGAGAGGCCTGGGGAGCTGGCTGATGCCAGAAACAGCCCCTGGGGGGAAGCGGGGGGAGGCCAAGTGGGAGGCGCTGGCTAGGGGCTAAGAGAGCAGACACTCACGCCCAGAAGTCCTCCACGGTGTCAAACTTGATGATCAGGTGCAGGTTGTCCTGCCAGGCCTGGCTGGAGTCATTCTTGAAGAACCACAGAGCCCACCTGGGGGGAAGCCGGGAGGAAGCAGAGAGGACTCCCTATCAGTGCCAGCCCCGGGACAACAGGGGGTGGCCCGCCTTCAGGGCACAGGGGGAGGTGAGCGAGGCCAGTTTATCTGGAGGGTCAGCAGGACCAGCAGAATCTCAGCCGAGCTAAGGCTGGAGGGGCCCACAGGGCCGGCGGCTGAGGAGTGGGAGTGGAGCTCCCCTGGCAGGGGGCACTCAAGGGCACACAGCCACTTAGTCGAGGGTGGCACCTGCCCTACCTGTTCTCCAGGGAATGCAATTCTGGCTGCACCGCCACTGCCTCCATGGGCTCCTCTCCTGCGGGGCCCTTCCTCCTCTGAGGCTGCAGCGTCTCCTCGTCCTGGTCCGCCGCCATTGCTGCTGCCTTCTCCTCCTGCTCCCTCTCCTCCTCCACTGTCTTCTCCTCCAATTTTGGGCTTCCTCCCTGTATCTCTCTGGCCTGACCAGAGAAAGGAGTCAGGGTGGGCTCCCAACTGCCCACCCAGGCCACCCCACTGCAGCCCCTGGTTTCAGAAGGGCCCCGGCCAGGTGGACTCACGGGACTGGTGGCAGCCATGCCCACAATGCCTCTGGCTCCAAGGCTCTCAGAACTTCTAAGGACCCCCCAGCTGCAGGCTTTTAATGCCCCAGGACCCACGCAGGGCTGTAGAATGGGGAGGAGCCAGCATGGGCAAGGAGGGGCTTACACTCATTTGTTCACCCAAAACCAAGCACACTCACTGCCATTGAGTCAATGCAGACTCACAGCGACCCTTAGAAGGCAGGGTAGAACTGCTGGGTTTCTGAGACTGTAACTCTTCACAGGAGTAGAAAGCCCTATCTTTTTTCCTCCGAGAAGCTGGTGGTTTTGAACTGCTGACCTTATAGTTGGCAGCCCATTTCACACATCCTGTAATTTAATCGCTCACTCATAGGAGATTGTACAATCGCCACCACAATCAATTTCAGAGCATTTTCTTCTCATACTTGTTGTGAACTCTCCATGTCTCCCCTTCCTTCCCTGCCATGCCCCGATCCTGTCACTGTCTCTGTAGATCTACTAGCCTGGATTTCTGAAACTGTACATCTTTACCGGAGTAATGTGCCTAGTCTTTCTCTCTCAGAGCATGAGGTCGTTAGTCTATTGTGCCAACCTGGCCGATAAACACATGTGGGGTTAATTGAAGGGCGGAGGGATAAATGGCTCAGTGAGTCTCGCCTCTCGAGTTCTCGGGTCTCTTGCTCTCTGATGGTCAGACCAGGATGCAGCTGCCTTAGCCAGTTCCCTGCTTCAGCTGCCAAGGCTGACTTCCTGCAAGACATCCCCAAGGAGAAGTCACATGGACCTACCCCGATGCAGCCCTGGGTGCTGGAGCAGCCGTGTGGAGACTCCTGCCAGTGCTGAGATGCTTACACGTTCACTGACTCGGCTTTCCTCCTGCAGTCGGAGTCATTGCATGTGTTTTGTGAGATGGAGGAGGACTTTGTGGATTGGTGTTGGACATATGGGTTAATATTGGACTTGTGGGCTTGGGCAGCACTGGGTTGGGATGTTTTCTTGATGTGCACTTACCCTTTATATAAGACTCTCTCATACACGAGTTCTCACCTACACAGCCCTGGCCGGTTGGAACTCTTAAGCTGAGGGTTCGTGTTAGCAGTCTATGTCAGGAGCCCTGGTAGTGCTGTGAGATAAACATTACACTGCTAACTCAAGGTCAGTGGTTCAAACCCACCAGCCGCTCTGTAGGAGAACCATAAGGTATCTGCTCCTACACAGATGCGCAGTCTCAGAAACCCTATATAGGGTCTGAGTCAGAATTGACTCAATGGCAGTGGGTTTGGCCGTTGCCCAGTGGTGGGATTCAGATAATTTGACAACCAGTTCACTGCCCAACTAACCACTTTAAGTATAACAAAATGGTATACTGAGAGGTAGTTTATTATTTCATACAGTTAATACTTAAATAAGAATAAAAGAAGTACACAAACTAGATAAGAGTTTAGCATATTAATGAAAAATATTAAACAATACATGACCAAAAAATACCCAGTAAAACTCCTATTTAAGATATTTCCATGTTGCTTCTTTTTTTTTTTAATCGTTTTATTAGGGGCTCATACGACTCTTATCACAATCCATACATACATCAATTGTACTGTAAAGCACATTTGTACATTCATTGTCCTTGTCATTCTCAAAGCATTTGCTCTCCACCTAAGCCCCGGCATCAGGGCCTCTCCGTGCTGCTTCTTGACTGCGTCCTCCCTCGCAATAGTCTTCCCTTCATCGGCTGTGGGATTTACCCCTGACCATCGTTCCCAGTAGGAGTAGGATCCCATTCCTTGGATGGAGGCCAGACAATAATCATTGTGTAGGACGTTAGAAACAGGTAGCCTCTCTTCTCTGAACATATTCTATTCATCTTTGAAACAAACAAACAAACAAACACTTTCCACTTCTGAATGACAGCAATTGATCTGGCAATATTCTTAGCTCTTTGGATACTTCCAGGAATTGCACAAGTCCCTCATCATATCTCGTGGGAAGCAAATGTCAGCCTGTCACCCTCTGGTTCTGTGACACGTTTTCTCTTGGTCTCCCGGTCATCTGCCTTGGACATTTGTCTCATCTCTGGGAGCATCTTAGTTAAAAACAAAACCAGAGAAAGAGTTACTTGTGATAACATTGAGAAACAGGGAGATTTTATATCCCTGTTACTCAATGTTCAATCCACACAAAAATCTCAATATTTAAATCCATAATTTTGGTTTCTCTAGAGAATGTGGGAGGATCCAGCAGCAGCAAGCCTCTGACTCACAGGTGTACACACATACACACACACACACACCATGTTTCTCCTGGGCCACCCTGGCCTCAGGGTCTCTGCATCAGTCGCACAGTGTGGCAGTTATATAATCTGCCAACTTGCGAAGGGGTGGAGTCTAGCCTGTCAATCAGGTCACAGCCAAATGAAGCTTTTGTGTGGGCATGGCCTTTTCCTGAGGATTCTGGGAACTCCTGTCTTCTTCCCTGGAGACGGGACACACTATCACTCTGCTACACATTCCTGATGACAAGCCAGAGCCCTAGAGCTGGAGGAGCCATGTGGAGACCCACACCAGCACTGAGATGCTTCCACTCCCGCTGGATCCACAAGACTTTCCACCCATGGGCCTGTGATCTTCCTGCATTAGGCGTCATTGCATGTGTTGCATGAGTCTAAAGAGGAATTTATAAACTGGTATTGGACATATGGGCTAATATTGGACTTATGAACTTGATCTGGACTGGGCTGGGATTTTTTTTTAATCATATTATTGGGAGCTCATACAACTCTTATCACAATCCATACATACATTCACCGTGTCAAGCACATTTGTACATTTGTTGCCATCATTCTCAAAACATTTTCTTTCTGCTTGAGCCCTAGGTATCAGCTCCTCATTTTCCCCTCCCACCCCCCATGAACCCTTGATAATTTATAAATTATTATCTTTGAATGTCTTACAGTGTCCGATGTCTCCCTTCACCCAATTTTCTGTTGTCTGTCCCCCAGGGAGGGGATTATATGTAGATCATTGTGGTCAGTTCCCCCACCTTCCCCTTACCCTCTTGGTATTGCTACTCTCAAGGGTTTATCTGTCCTGGATTCCCAGCTCTGATCTGTACCAGTGTATATACTCTGGTCTAGCCAGATTTGTAAGGTAGAATTGGGGTCATGATAGTGGGGTGGGGGTGGGGGGGAGGAAACATTAAAGAAGTAGAGGAAAGTTGTATGTTTATTGTTGCTATACGGCACCCTGACTGGCTCATCTCCTCCCCGCGACCCTCTGTAAGGGGATATCCCGTTGCCTACAGATGGGCTTTGGGTCTCCACTCTGCACTCCCCCTCATTCACAATGATATGATATTTTATTCTTTGATGCCTGATGCCTGATCCTATCGACACCTCCTGATCACACAGGCTGGTGTGCTTCTTCCACCATGTGGGCTTTGTTGCTTCTCAGCTAGATGGCCACTTGTTTATCAGTCAGACACCATCAGCTTTCTTCACAACATTTGTTTATGCACCTGCTTTGTCTTCAGTGATCATGTAGGGAAGGTGAGCATCATGTAATGCCAGGTTAACAGAACAAAGTGTTCTTGTGTTGAGGGAGTACTTGAGTGGAGGCCCAATGACCATATGCTACCGGGATGTTTTCTTAATATACAATTGCTCTTTTATATAAAGCTCTCTCTTGTACACATATGAGTGTGTATGAATTTGCTTCTCTAGTCTACCCAGACTAACACACACAGCCTGGCTTCAAGTCCTGCCCTACCCTGAGCAACTATGGGTCCTTGGTGAAGGGACTGAACCCCACCGAGTCTCCCTTTCCCATCTGTAGAGCGAGAAGGTTAAGAACACCCTCCCAGGAGCCTGTTGTGAGGACTGAAAGATAGCAATCACCCGAAGCAGGGCTTGGTGATCAATAAACCTCCCTCCCAGGCGCCCCATGGCGGGGCAAGGGGCAAGGGAAGCCCGGGCTCTGCCCCTTTTCTGCAGGGACTGAAATCCTCCCCAGGTGTTTTACCCTGTCCTCAGCCCCTTTGAGGGTCCCACATCTGTGGTAGGTGCTTATACTACCAGCGCCTCTGACTCCTGCACACCAAGTGGGTCCATGACTGGGTCCACCTGGAGGCTGGCCACTCAACAGTTGTTTAACCCTCAACCTTTAAACCCCTGATTTGAGAGCCAGGCCCAGGGCACTAGGTGCCGGGACACAATGATGAGCAAAGACCGAATGGCCCCTGCGCTTGGGGTACCACTGGGGAGCCAAATGTTCACCAGATAATCTCCCAAAGACCTGTGTAACCACAGAGACACACCTGGGAAGGCTGGAAGGAAAGGGATTCTGGGATGAGAAAGGATACAAGCTGGTGGGCCTGAGCTGGGGCTTAGAGCCGTGGTTCTCAGGTGCAGGCATCAGAATCACCTGCAGGGCCAAGACCCGGGAGGACCTTCTTCCATATTGCCTCTTAAGCACAGCTGGGCCACTCCAGAGTTTCTAAGCCAATGGGCCTGGGCATTTCTAGCTTTCATTTCTAACAAGTTCCCAGGTGCTGCTGTTGGGACTGGTCCAGGAGCCTCTTTTTGAGAACCCCTGGTTTACAGGCACCTCTCTGAAGTGGGAGTTAGCCAGGTAGGTGAGCATGGATGTCCCAGCAGGAGGAGGCAGCATGTGCAAAGGTCCTGGGGCCAAGAGCAGGGAGATCCTGAAGGATGAGAAGAAAGCTCATGTGGGTGAAGCCCCGTGGGCGGAGGGGTGGTAGGTGCTTAGACTACAAGCATCAGGGAGTCATTGAGTGCTCCAAGGGAGGCAGGCAGTTGGGGAGACTGTCAGATGGGCCTTCATCAAGTCCTCTGGGTGCTGTGTGGGAAACAGACCCTGCAGTTGAGAGTGAGTAGGGGAGACCAGTGAGGCTGCAGGTGTCATCGTACAGGTGACATGCCATGGCGGCAGGGAAAATGGAGATGGAAGGAATTTAGGAGGCTGTTAGAAGTCAGGTTTGACATTTGGTGATGGACAGGCTCTGGAGAGGTGCTCAGTAGGCTGACGCCTATGTTTGTGGGTGACGAAGCTGTCCTTTCTGCCATCTATTGGTCCGGTCATCTACTGCTGCAAAACAAGGTGACCCAAAATGATTCGCTTAGGATGACAGTACCCTGCTCCCGTGCCTGAATCTAGCCAGGGCTCCGCCAGCCAGCTCTGCTGTGCTCCAGAGCAGGGTCAAAGCCTGGGCTCAGAGGGAGGGCAGACGACGTTGGTTGTCAGCTGGGACCTCAGCCAGGGGTGTTGGCAGGACAGTTATCTGTGGCCTCTCTGTGTGGCAGCTTGGCCTCCTCACAGCATGGTGGCACGGCTCCAAGAAGGAGCATCCCAGGAGACTGGAAGCCGAGCTGCCAACGCCTTCAGGTCTGGACCGGCACACGGGCACAATATCGTGTCCTTGTGTTCTATGCAAGTCACAGGACCACGTTTCAATGGGAGGACTGCCCACGGAGGCCATGTTCTGAAATCACCGCCCTTGGGCAGAGGACCAGGTTTGGGGAGTGAGCATGCCCTTGAACTTGATGGAGGAAAAGGGAAGTAGGTCCTCCCGGGTCTTGGCCCAGAGCCTGGCATGAAATGACACTTCCAGCCAAGCACTTCTTTCCTTCATCTTCCCAGTCGTCCAGCCCAGGGCAGCCTCTCGAGTCTAAGCAGGGACCCTCAGAGTAAACACCTAGTCCTACCAAGGCTCCAGGCCTTGTACAAGTTCCCCACCCACCAAGTCTCTCTGCGGGAGACAGCTTCACGGTGTACTTGAACTAGCAGGCTATGACTCTTGAATCCTAATTCTGTTCTTAAAATAGCTTGCCTCGGCCGGTCTCTCTCCCTCCCCACTGCCTTCTCCCCAGGCAAACCATCTCTAGCCAGGCCCGCTGCACAAGTGTCTGTCTGCTAACACTGCCTGCTTCCACTCTTGCCTCCCTACTGACCACTCTCCACAAACCACAGAGGGAACATTTACAGCATCAATCAGATCACTTACCTCCTCTGGTTAAACTCTCCAGGCAAGGAGGAGAGGCTTCAGCCACAGACTTTGGACATGTTATCAGGGGAGCGCTGGAGAAAGACAGTATACTTGTTCAAGTCGGGGGCCCAGCGGGAAACGAGGAAGCCCCTCCCTCCGTGAGATGAATTGACACATGACCGCAAGGCTGGGCTCAGCGTAACAACAGCTGTAAGGATGGCGCAGCCCCCCACCCCACCCCACCCCCACCCCGGCGTTCCGTCTGGTGTATCCGGGGCTGCCGTGAATGGGAACTAAATGGGTATCAGCTGACAAGACACTGGGGATCTGAAGCCCAGATTCTGGGCCTACAAGTTCCTGCAGGACCCATCCTTTCCATGCCCCCGAGGTACACTGATTTCCACCAGGAGTGAGACGCACGCATAAGACGTTCACTCCAGAAATGAAGTTCAGATGCATACATAAAGCCTAGGAATACGCAAAGAAAAGAAACACGTCAGGTCCCCTGCTCACAGGGCAGGGCTCTGCCAGCCCCTCCCTGAGCTGCCTTCTCCGTTCTTTTCCAACCTCCTGTCCACTGGGAACTTCCTGCTCGGCCCCAGCCACCCCGGCCTCCTCCTAGCACGCTGGCCCCTTTTCAGCCTCCTGCCCTAGGGTTCTACCCACTGCCTCCACCTACCTGTTCCTCCTTCAGGCGACAGGTTGTCTCCTTCTTGATATCACTTCACTGCATGTCCCAGCTTGCAGCCCCCCTGCAGCCCCTCCCTGGCTGTCTTGCTCTCTGTTCTTCCCCATTCTCCTCCTGCCACACCAGCCGCTGCTTCCCCTACGAGAGCCGGCCTCCAGCACAGTGGTTACACGGAGGGCTGTGATCTGAGGGGTCGGCAGTTTGAAACTACCAGTCCGCTCTGCAGGAGAAAGACTGGGCTTTCCACTCTGGAAGACAGCTACAGTCTCAGAACCTCACAGCGGCGGTTCTGCTCTGTCCCATAGAGTCGCTGTGACATCGACCTGATGGCAGTACTAACATACAGGGGGTGCCTCGGTCTCCTTGGCTCATGGCTCTGACCCTTGTGCCTTTAATAAGCCCGGCCCATAGCAGGTACTCAGGGGCCGGTGGACCACGAGAGTTGATCATGAACTTAGCCCAGTGAGTCATGGGGACTCCCAACAAGAGCAACACCGTTGGAAACACCAGATTTGGTATTGAGTTCACTTGCCACCTGCCGCTCACATCCTATCAGAACATCACATTCTCCAGAAATTCAAAGGCTTCGTTGCTCTTATTTTCTAGGGAACCTCCTGTACCCAGCACATAGTAGGGCATTCAGGAGATGTGGATGAGAAAGGATCCAAGCCAATGGCCAGTTAGCTGTAGGACTTCCCCTCCCTGGACGCCCGTCTTCTCATCTGCAAAATGGGAATAAGAATGCCTGCTGTTTAGGCTGGTTTTTCCGTTACAGGACATGCTGGTCTAGTAGTACCTGAGCACAGTAGGCGTTCACCAACTCTCACCCACCCCCTGCTCACCTTCCTGGAAGGCCACCTGCCTGCCCCTCTGGGCAACAAGGGTATTGATCAATATTTCCTCACCCTGGCAGGCACCATGCAAGGTGACAAAGGCATGTCTGGGTTCTCGCCAAACTCAGACAGGTGGGGTGGGGGTAGGAGTCCCCATTGCTCCAGTTGTGCCAGCTGGGACCTTCTCCAACACCCTGACCCACTTCCTCCCACCCTCCCCTCCCCTAAAGCGCCAGTATGCATTCTCCTGAGCACTGTGAGAGTACCAGAACCTGCCAACTCCAGGGGCAGGAGGAGCATCAAGATCAGCACAAGGCTGATTCCCAGGAGGTGGAAGCAGCACAGAGCTCCACGCGCCAACCTCCTCACCAATGCCAACGCCAGCCCTGCTTCCCACTCACGCTCCCTCCCTCCCCGTTCTTCCTAGGGGACCCTCTACTTCTCTTCTAAGTGTGATCAGCCATGGCAGGGGCCACATAGAACTCATAGACCATACTTACAGTTGAGTGATGTGTGTGTGTTGTGTTGTGTTGCAGGAAAGAGATTTCTACCAAGAACTGGCTTGTGCAATTGTAGACACAGGTGAGAAGTGGTTTTCAAAAGAAGCAACAAGTTACAACTCGGGACAGAGATGAAGACCCAGGTAGACAGGGTGTGGAAAGCTCCCCTGGAGGGCAGCTCTGTGGGCTCCTCCTCCCCCAGGAATCAGGCCCTTCTCTCTGCGGTGCAGGCCGTCAGTGACTATGGCTCTTCCACTCATGCTCCTCCCGTGAAGTATTTCAACGCGGACTCTGCCTGTGGCTACAATCCCATTTGGCAGGTCGCTCTGGATTCAACTGTGCTTTCTCTTTAGACTGTACTCGACGACGGTGTCACTAAGGTCAACGCTCCTTTGTTTCCTTGGGGTTATGGTCTGCTACCGGGCCACAGGCACACCTCCATCCGAGCCATTCCTGTGTGTGAGAGCCAGCTGGACAGAGAGCGAGCCCAGGACCATCAGAAGAGATTGTTCCCTTGGCTATATAACACCCCCACCACCACCCCCTGAGGGGGACGGAGAACAGAAATGTGGGTGGAGAGAGACAACAAACAGACAGTGCAAGATATGAAATAACACTAATAATAATATATAATTGATCGAAGATTCACAAGGGGGGGAGGGGGGGAGGGAGGGGGAAAAAGAGCTGATACCAAGAGCTCAAGTAGAAAGAGAATGTTTGGGTAATATTGATGGCAGCATATGTACAAGTGTGCTTGATACAATTGAATGATTGATTGTTATAAGATCTACACGAGCCCTGCCAATAAAATGATTGATCATCAAGAAGAAGAAGAGAATGGTCCATATATGTCTGAGGTGCAGAGGCACCAGGCAGAGACTGGGCAGCACTGAGACCATGGCACTGTGAGGCAGAGAGACAGGAGGGTTTCCTGGTGCCCAGAGGCAGAGGCCAAGGGGCCATGTGGCTGAGAGGCTTGGTGGCTGGCTGAGGAGAGGTGTTGCTGTGGACCACGGACTGTATCTTTACTGTTGACCAGTCCTGACGGTTGGTAGCCTGATCATTCCTCTAATACAGCCCTGGAGTCGCGAGTCTTCTCTGGGAGCTCTGTGTGACCATTGCCACAGATGAGTGAGGCGGCATCGATGAAGAGGGGGGGG
>NW_022111372.1:50819694-50829251 GCF_000313985.2 Echinops telfairi
GGCTTCACCACCCATTTATCCCTCCGCCTTTCAACCAGCCCCACATGTGATTATCGGCCAGGCTGGCACAATTAACTAACTCAGGGGGCCAACCCCAATCCCAGCCAAATGGACCCTTTTCCCAGAAGAATGCACTACAGAGGACAGCCAAGGGAGAGGGTGGGTCTGCTCAGACCACCCTGGAGCAAACTAAGAGTGAAGGAGAAAGAGAGAGAGAGATCTGCATATCTTGGCCCACCAAGTCCCAAGGATGACATTCCTGCTCGGAGCACCCAATTACATAGAGGGCCATAGGGCAGGCCCCACCATAAGACACAGCACCCCCCTCGCTGACCCGCAGTGCTGTAGAGGACAACACTGGAGACACCATGAGGGAATTGGGCCCAGTCTGACCCACACACACACACACCAGAGTGAAAAACGAAGGGCGTGCAACAGAGCAGCAGGGAGAGCAGAGCAATGAAGTCCCCAGTGAACCCCAAAGTAGATTCCGGGGCCAGTGCTTGGTACCTCATCAGAGTCGATCAGAAAACACTCCTAAGGGTCAACAGACAGACCTGGAACTATTTATAGGATTTTTTTTTTCATGTCTATCTATAGAAGATAGGCAAGATAAACAATCCTGAGGAGTGGGACTGAGGGTTTGGGAGGGGCAGGGCAGACATGGAAAATTGTTACTTTTTATGGGGGTTTTGAACAGCTGACCTTTTGGGTCACAGCCAAACCCCTCCCACCCCCAGGGAATCCGGAGGAGATCAGATAGGACCCCTACATCATTTACTGCACAGGCCTCTTCCTCTTGGGCCACTCCCTGCCCCTGGGCTCTCCATGGCTAATGACCCAGCTCAGGTCAGTATAACAGTTTGGGTCAGCTCCCTCAACTACCGGCCCCTCTTCAGTGAACCACTTGACAGCTCTTTTAGAAGCTTTCTCTCTCTCTCCCATCTCTTCTTTCCGCCTGCCACCCTCGATGGCTGGGCTGCAGAGATATGCAAACTCCTAGACAATTTCAAGGTTTGGCTCACCCAGCAGGGTCAGGAACTGACCGATCTCCTCTCAGTAGGCCATAGACCCTTCATTTGCAAAGCACACTGTGAGTCACTGAATTTGCACGGTATACTGTCCAATTCCTGCAAAGAGCATACCAATTACAGGGCAGCTGCAGCCCAGGGCTAGACAAAAGGTCAAGTTGTCTACAACGTGTTCAGGGAATGTCAATCAACCTGCACAGAAGCAGCAACCCCCCTAGAGCAAAGGTGACTTTAGGGCTTGGGGGTGGGGGGGACCTCTACACAAGGCCACAGAGAAGAACTCATTCCACCACACGTGCTCTCCTGGGGCCAGCTCAGGTGGAGAGAGAGAAAGACAAACGTAGCAAACATTAATCATTAAGGAATCTAGACGGCGGTAGGCCTGCCTTCACTGTCCTACTATAGCAGTTGCTCTGTAGGTTTGAAATTCTTCTAAATAAAAGAAAGTTGTGAAAAGAAAAGAAAAAAGAATGGCAGAGATACAAGTGGCCCACTTACTAATCATTTCCCCAGGGCAGTTACATAATCTGTCAACTTGAGGAAAGGGCGGAATCCGGCCTGTCAATCAGGTCACAGATTGATGACCTCATTTGGAGGCAAGACAGAGATCAATAGCTCACTGGAGGCAGGACACACTCACTCCCTGTAAGACATCCCTGTTGACAACCCACATGGAGTTATGCTGACGACACCAGAGCCTTGGAGCTGCAGGAGCCACATGGAGACCCACGCCAGCGCTAAGATGCTTCTACCACCACTGGATCCACAAGACTTTCTACCAAATGGCTTGTGATCTTCCTGCACTCGGCACCATTGCATATGTTGCATGAGTCTGAAGAGAAATTTACAGACGGGTACTGGACCTAAGGGCTAATTTTGGACTATGGACTTATCTGGACTGGGTTGGGATGTTTTCTTAATGTACAATTGCTCTTTTATATAAAGTTATTTCTTTTTCTTTAAAAAAAAATCATTTTAATGGGGTCTATATAACTCTTATCACAATCTATCCATCCATCCATTGTGTCAAGCACATTTGTATATTTGTTGCCATCATCATTCTCAAAACATTTTCTTTCTGCTTGAGTCCTTGGTATCATCAGCTCCTCATTTTGCCCTCCCTTCCCCGCCCTCCCTCCATCACGAACCCTTGATAATTTATAAATTATTATTATTATTTCATGTCTCACTGTCTGACGTCACCCTTCACCCACTTTTCTGTTGTCCATCCCCCAGGGAGTGGATTATATGTAGATCATTGTGATTGGTTCCCCTTTTCTCCCCCTTATACACACACATATGAGTGTCTGTGCATTTGTTTCTCTAGTCAAACCCAGTCTAACACAAATCCCTTCTCATCATTGGCTTCAGAGAAGCCAAAAGATTCCGCTCTCCCAGCCTTCCTGCAACTCGGAGTCCCCAGTGCAGAATAAGCACAAGCAGTTAGGTGGGATTTCTGGGATAACTCCTTAAGAGAGAGGCAGGTGACCAGCAAGTGTTCTTATTACCTTTTGCCTTCTGCCTGACGTGATGGCTGGAGCTCTGGCAGCCACCCTGGGCCATGAGGTGACTCTGAGGATAGAATCCGTCCATGAAGGAAGGCAGGCGGCGTACAGGTCCTGGCGGATTGTGAAGTCATTGCACCAACACTGGGCTGCCTACTGTTGTACTCCTTTAAGGGAAATAATAAATGTTTGTTTTGCTTAACCTTTTTTTTTTTAACAAAAAATTATTTATTTCTAGAAAATTGATCCATTACTGTTTTTAGATCATTTTATTGGGGTCTCTTACAACTCTTGTTACAATCCATATATCAATTGTATCTGACATAGTCGTACATATATTGCCATCGTTCTTTTCTAGCTATTTATTTTCCACTGAGCCCTTGGGGTCAGCTCCTCTCCCACCCCCAACCCCCTTACTTAGCTCTTGTTGTTCGCTGCTGTCAAATCAGACCTTACCGCATGTAGTCAACCCCATGCACATCGGAACCACGTGGTGCCCAGCCTTGCCTCGGCCCCATGGTCAGTTGCTGATTGGGCCCTGTGATCCACAGAGTTTCTGTTGGCTGATGTCAGGGAAGTAGATCTCTCGGCTGGCCCTTCTTCCTAATCATCTCACTCCAGAAGCTCAACTGAAATCTGCTCAACATCACCCCAACCTGGAGTCTCCTGGACAGGTGGGCAGCAGCTGCGCATGCAGTGTCCTGGCTGGGATGCAAAGCCAGGTTGCCCCCATGGAAGGAGAGGGTTCTAACACTGAACTACGAAAGCCCCTATGCCTGCACCCCAAATGCGCATCCCACCTGATTTAGAATTTTAACTATTTTCTATACCCTCACAAGTCTGGAATTCTCCACCTGCAGCATCCTCTCTTGGAAATGTTTGCCATCCCTTGTAAGATCCTACTCGCTGTTCAAATCCCAAGTCCAATGTCACTTTGCCCTGGAGGCATTCTCTGGAAGCCCTGTCCCTCTACAGCAGTGGTTCTCCACCTTCCGAATGCCTCAACCCTTTCATACACCCCCCAACCATAAAATTATTTTCATTGCTACTTCATCACTGTAATTTTGCTACTGTTATGAATCAGGGGACCCCTGTGAAAGGGTCATTTGACCCCCAAAGGGTCGCGACCCACAGGTTGAGAACCACTGCTCTACAGGCTCCCATAGCCCTTTGTGCTGCTGTTAAACCCAACAGCCAACGTGCTGCTGCTCTTGATCCATCTGCTACAACAGGCAAGGGAGTCCTAGTTGCAAGCCACAGAGCCCACTTCTGGCTAGCATAAGCAAAGAAGGGCGTTAGCCGACTTGAAGCCTCCCCAGAGGACTAGAGAAGCCACCTTGGAGATCAGGTGGCCCAAATGATGCCCCAAATCAGATCACCAAGCAGGCCCATGAAGCGTGTCCTGACCTGTGTGACCAGCGAAGCTGGACACAGCTAGAACCAGTGTCACTGCTGCCCATGGTTCCCTGGAACCCCTCCCGTAACCACGTCGTTCCTCCCCAGGACAGACGCCCCTTCTTCCCTTCTCTCTAAGGAAGCTGAGGCTGTGGGGAAGGGAGTCTCCTTTCAGAGGACTGGCCACACATCTTCGCTCTGGCCACAGGGCAGGCTGGGAAAGCAAGGACTTGGGGGGAGGAGTGGACCTTGCCCCATCATGTGGAGGATTCCCAGGTGTAAGAAAGGGGTAGTTCCCATGCTGAGAGACTGAAAGTAAAGACAGGGGTGCCACGTGCCAGCTTTCAAAATCATTCAAGTAAATACTCCTCCAGGCAAAGCCAGGGCAAGGAAGAGGGAGGTGAGATGAGAGTGCCGTCCTCCCTGAGCCTCTGAGTCCCCATTTCCCAGAAGCAGCTAGTTAATTAACAGGTTTTTAAAAACCTTGGCAGATGTGTTTTGTAAGATGTACGAATGGCTGCTGAACACCAGTGAGTCCATGCTGACCCATGGTGACCTTATGCACAACGAAATGGAAACATTACCTGATGCTGCGCAATTCCCTTTTTGTTTTTCTTTTACTTTTAATTGTGAATTAAGTGAAGGTTTACAGAGTAGAGATCCATTGTACATCCAACAGCTCGTACACATTTTGTTCCATCTCATCCAGGGGAACTCTGGATGTACCATCACTTATCCCACTTCCTCCGGGTGTCTCTAATCTGAAATGGTTGGTTCTTTTAACATGGGGGGCGGGGGAGCGGGGAGATCTGTTTCAGATCAGAAGGGTGACTAAAGTCTTGGGGTCCCACCAGTCTCTGTGCAATCAGTCTGGTCTCCTGTGTAATTTGGGCTTTGTTTCCTGCATACATTCTAAAGGTTGCCAGCACGTTGAGACCAGCATGCTGAGGCTGTTGTTCCAATCCATTTCACGGACAATGCTCTCTGGCGATCATAGGGTTTCATGGGCTAATTGTCACAAGGAGACCTTCACTCAGCCTTTTCTTCGTAGTTTGTCTTGGTCTGGAAGTGCCACTAACCCTGTCCACCAGAAGTGACTCTGCTGGTGTTTGAAATACTAGTAGCACAGCTTCCAGCATCATAGCAACACACAAGCCACCACAGTATGATGTCATAATTGACAGTCCTTGTAACCAGCTATAAATAAGGTGGTCTATCGGTATAAGAGCCCTGGTGGTGAGTGGTTGCACCTGGGGCTGCAATCTCAAGGGTCAGCAGTTTGAAACCACCAGCTGCTCCTCAGGAGAAAGATGGAGCTTCCACTCCCATGAACAGTGACAGTCTCAGAAACTCACAGGAGAGTTCTACCCTTCCTATAGGGTCTCTGTGAGTCGGCATCGACTCGATGGCAGCGAAAGATATGCATCTAAGTCAGAAAGTATTGTACAAAATCATGAAACCGTTATTGAATAAAAATATCAACATATAAAGTGATTGTTTTTCAAGTCAGCCTTCATCTTGATCTAGACACTTTTAAAGGATGTATATCCTTATCTCTAGCCCTTCACCAAGGGAGCCCTGGTAGTGTGGTGGCTTATGCCTTGGGCTTCTCATCCCAAGGTCAGCAGTTCAAAACCACCAGCCACTCCACAGGAGAAAGATGAGGCTTTACGCTCCCATACAAATTTGTAGCCTTGGAAACCCAAAGGAGAATTTCTATTTCGTCCTATAGAGAGTGAATTTAGCTTTGGGGTTAACCTTTCTAGAGTTGCAATCTATAGTGAAGTTGTAATCCACACCAACAGATAAACCAGAAAATCCAGCTCACTACCATGGAGTTGATGCTGATGCTGCGTGACTAAAAGGCAGGTAGAACTTGCCGAGACTGCGACACTTGATGGGCGTAAAACGTCTTGTATTTCTCCCAATCGCATTATGATCGAGAAAAGACTAAAATTGTCAAAGTTGCATTTTGCTTGGATTCACAATCAATACCCATGGAAGCATCAGTCAAGAAATTAAGCACTACATTGCATTGGTTAAATCTGCTGCATACGATCTCTTTAACGTGCTCGAAGAGTAAGGATGCCACTTGGAGGATTAAAGTGCCCCTGCCCCAAGCAATGGCATCTTCAACCTCCTTGCATTCAGAGTGGGCCAGTACATAACGAAGACTGCAGAAGAGCTCACGGTGTTGAAGTACGTATTGGGGAAAGAATATCGAAAACACCAGAGACCGCCCAGAAGAACAAACAACCTGTCCTGGAAGGACAGAGTGCTCCTGACTTTGGATGCTATCAGGAAAGACTGGAATCTGTAGAAGGACATGGTGGTCAGTAAAGGACTGGGTCCGGGATAAAAGAGAAAGACCGTCGACGAGATGGTTGGAGACAGTGGCTGCCAAGAGCGAGAGAGAGAAAAGAAACAGTGGCCGCAGCAATCATTGCGAGGATGATGCAGTGTTCCGTCCTTTGGCGCGTAGGATCGCTAGGAGTTAGACTTGCCTGGGCAGCACCACTCCCAACACCTCCTTCCCCTAGAGAACACTGCACCCTCCCAGCTACATCATGCCAAGGAGGCAGTTAGGCATCTTTGAGGGACTCCAATCGTGCTTCTTTTCAATGCCTCTGAACAAAAAGAAGCCTGAATGGGGCAAGATCAGGCCTGTAGGGTGATGGGGTGAGGTTTTCCAAGGAGAAGCTTACACGACAGCCCTTGCTGCCCTCAAAGGATGAATAGGTGCCGATTGGTATGATGGTTAAAAAAACAAAAACCCCTCAGTGCATCTTTCCTGGCCTTTTGCTCCACTAATGCAGTTTTCCGTTTTCTTAAAAGTTCTTTTTCATAACCTCCCGTGATCATCCTGAGCTCTTAGAGGAAATGTACCAAGATGACCCCTTGGAAATCCCCCCAAATACTCACCATAACTTTCTGAATTGACCTCTCGACCTTGAATTTAACTGGCCCAGCGGATCTCCTTGGAAGCCCCTGTTGGGAATAGACCTTGCTATCATTTTTTTTGAAGGCACGCTCAGGAGACCAAGACAAGCCTATTACTGGGAGACCTTATCTGCAGCCATGTGCTGATCACAGAGACGGATGTAAACACAGTTTGCTTGCAATTAGTGTATGCGTGCGCGAACTGGAGCTCTCCCAGCCATCCTTGTTTCACTCGCCCTCTTCTTTGTGGTCAGAAAACTTCCGTTCGGAGCACCGTGGTTTGCAGAGACCATGGATGACAGTGACAGCTCAAAATGCACGTGCAGAATCCCCACATAGATCAGCCTCCATTGTATTCCTTCTATCACTCACCAAGGGTGTACATGCTCTGAGCCTCAGGCCCAGTGCTTTGGAAAGCAGATTACCTCCACCCCTCCCCAGCCGGCCCAGGGAGGAGCAGTCTCTCTGAGGGGCTTTGCTTGGGTGTGTCCTTGATGGATACTACTGGGGGGTCCCACACTCATGAGTCATACCTTATCAGTCATGCCCCAACTGCCTTAATGAGAAGGCCCTGGACCAATCTTTTAGCTCTTCTATATAACATAATGTGTGTGTCCCAATCATGGTTGCGTTCTCGATTCTGCAGCCTCCCTTGTAACTGTGATGTACTGATCTGCCACCCATGGGGACTTTGTCACCGTTTCCTTTGTCCCGTGCCTTATTTGACTAGCACTCTGACTTTGAATCCTTGGACACCATTTTGACCTGGACCTAATGGCCTCCCTCAATCAGACAATGAGTCTGTAGCTTTGTGTTGTCTCGGTCTCTTTGAAAACCTAATACACGTTCTCCTTAAATTATATTAAGCTTGGGGTCTCTGTTGTACCCTAAAACAACAGCACTGTCTTTCGAAAGTAGATGGTATGCGAGTATCCTTTCCTAGGTACCAAACTGAGCTCTGTTCCAGGCATGCAGTCTTGCACCTTGCTTCCCTCGCTGAGCAGAGGATCTTGACATGCGCCAATGTCCGTGTCTAGGTGTAACTCACTCTCTCCAAGTGCAGCAAACCATTTCACTGGGTGGGCCCACCACGGTGAACTAACCGGCCCTCTGTGTAGGAATGGGCATGTAGATGATTTTCTGATGTTGTTTGCTTGATGCTGCACATTTGCTTGATAAACCACATTGCGTGGAGCCTCCATCCTCATGCCAATGTCTTTGTGTGTTTGTGAGTCATGGGATAAATTCCTGGAAAGGGAACTGCTGGCTCAAAAGGAGCCTGCATTTATGCTTTTGATAAACATTGCCAAATTGCCTTCCAAAAAGCCGGTGCCGATTTGCAGCCCTATCAACACATTATAGATCTGTATTTTTTCTAGGCCATTGGCTGGCCCCTTACCTCATCACTTCTCACTCACACACCTGCATTTCTGGCCTCAGGGTCTTTGCCTACCTTGTTCTCACAGCCTGAAAGTTCTTCCCACCTGGTTGGCCAAAGGAAATAGAAACAATCTTGTCAGGCTCAGCTTAGTCTGGATTCAGCCTTCCCTGGCTTCCCTTCCTCTGGGATCTTCCAGCACTTTGGACCTAATTCTATCCCAACACTGGCTGTGGGCCTACTGTGCTTCTGGCATGCAATGCCCATGTTGACAATCCCCACACAACCACACCAAAAAGTGGTCTTGTGTTCCTCGTGCCCTTCCTCTGGCTCTTGGTATACCTTCTGTCTGTTGCTCAGCCCAGTGCTGGGAGCCCCGGTGGTGCAGTGAGTTCCAAGTTGGGCTGCTAACTGCAGGTTCAGCAGTCAAAACTATCAGCCAGCTCCACAGGAGAAAAATGAGGCTCTCTTCTCCCATAAAAATTACAGTCTCAGTCTCAGAAATCCACAGGCCAGTTCTACTCTGTCCTATAGGCTTGCTATGAGTCAGAATCAACTCAATGGCAGTAGAGTTTGGTTTGGAAAGGTCCCCAGTCTGGGAAAGTGGGTGGAGTCGTTCTATGCTGTCCCGAGGGTCGCTCTGAATCAGGATCCACCCCATGGCAGTGCGCTTAGGTTAGGTCCAGGGCAGTGCTGCCTCAGGACCTTGGCAGTTCCCTCTCTGCCATCTGACCTCTCAAACCCACCTTTCAAAGAGGCCTGCCCAGGCCCCTCTATGTCAGCACCCCTTTTCTCTCCATTATAGCTTAACAACCCTTCTCCCACGCAGCTGAAGCGCCCTGGTTGTACATCGTAATGTTGACATGTTCATTTTTCTATCCTCCCTCCTAAATCAGTAGCGGCCTTGTTTGTCACTTCAAGTGTCGCCTGTCTTGAACCTACCTGGCTCCTGTGTCCGCGCTCAATAAACCTTTGTAGGGTGGTCACCTGTATTTTACAGACCATGAAATGGGTCCCGTGTTACCACCGTTCGTAAAAAAAGCACAGCTGGGATTCGAACCACAGATTCCAGAGGCAATTGCATCATTTCTTCCCGATTTCTCTCCAAAGGAGGCTCTTGGTGGGGCAGGGCACAAGACTGACGCCCCGGGGTCCCCAGCGACGCGTCGGGAGGCGGGCCCCAGGAGGCTCTCGGCATCCGCGGAGTTGTCGCCCTCCCCGCCCCCTGTCAGTCAGGCCGAGGGGGCGGCGCGGCCGCCAGTGGGGACGCTGAGCTCAGAGCTGCCGCAGCGCGCGAGCCCGAGCCGG
>NW_022111372.1:50829905-50832214 GCF_000313985.2 Echinops telfairi
CAACTGCCCCTCCCGCGTCCCCGGTTTCAAGGACGCTGGGACTCGCCAAGGCCCTGAGGCCTTTCGAGGTGGGAGTGAGGGGGGCAAGGGAGAGACTGCGGGGATCCGGGCCCCAGAGCGTGCTGGGGTCTCTGGGGAGAGGAGAGGGGAACCCAGGCCCCTGGGGATGGCGGGACTGGTGCGTGTGCTCGCCCCCCTCAGGCCGCCAGTATGGACATGTTCATGAAGGGCCTATCCATGGCCAAGGAGGGCGTCGTGGCCGCCGCGGAGAAGACCAAGCAGGGGGTCACGGAGGCCGCAGAGAAGACCAAGGAGGGCGTCCTCTACGTCGGTGGGTGAGGGGGGTGCTTCCATGGCTTCGGGGTTGAGGGGTCTCCTGAGGCAGGGGAGGTGGCTTCTGGCGAGGGGATGTGAGTCAGCAGGTAGGGCGGGGACAGCAGGGGCCAATGGGGTGGACGCCCAGGTCAGTGGGGGGGGGGGGGTGGGGGTGGCCAGGTGATGAAAATAGAGTTTAGCTGAGAGGCTAGGAGAACGATGCTGTGGGAATACCAGTGACCCTTTATCTTAATCTCACTACCCTTACTCCAGGTCCCCCACTGAATGCCCCGGGGTGTCTGACATGCTGCCCGGGCCATTCAGTTAACGCTCTCAGGCCATTTGACAGATCAGGGAACTGGCCTGCCCATGGGTCTGTCTCTCTTGCCCAAGGTCACACAGCTGGTAACATGGCAGGCTGGGGTCTGAGCCTAGCTTTAGGGACACCCCCACCCCTGATCAAGGCCCCACCATTCCCCCTGGCAGACCTACCCTCCCAGTCCTTGCCTCCCCCACCCCCATGAGCTACCTCACATCTCAGCTGTCTGTTGTGTCACTACCATGTCCCCTCCCAGCCATCCTTCCTGCAGTGCCAGCTGGGGTCAAGAGAAAGGCCAGGTGGTTAAAATCTCTCACCCCAAATGGGAGGACACTGTGCCTGCAGGTCATTTGCATAATAAAAGGGAGGGCTTGCTGAGGAGTCCAGAAGCAGGGCTTCCCCAGCTGGAGCAGAAGTAATGGTGCTTGTGCCAGCTCAGAAAGGCCACTAAGCCATGTCCTGGGCTGTGGCAGACCTGGGGCGACAGCCACTTAACAACCCTTTATTGGCCGCTGACGTGTGCAAGGGCCCTGTGTGGATCCCAGCAATGTGGCAGCCACCTGTTCTGCTGAAGATGAGCCTGAAATGTAAGAGCGATTCAGCTGTGGGATTGGATGCCAAGTGGCTGAGGTGGGGACCCCGTTAGTGGGAGAGGCAGAGAAGGGCTGCTAGAGGAGGGGACATTTGAGCTGATCCCTGAATAATGAGGAGCCAGGCAGCGCCCCCACCTCAAATCAGGGTGGGAATGGAAGGTGCAAAGGCCCTGAGGTGCAGTGGGTGTGGCTGCAGGGAACAAGCAGTGATGGGAGATGAGGGCAGAGTCAGAGGGAACAAGCAGTGATGGGAGATGAGGGCAGAGTCAGGCAGGGCCAGTTCACCACCGGGAGGCCTAAGAGGCCAGGGAAAACCATTCCTATAGTTGCCACAAGAGAGTGTAAGCAGGGGACTAGCAAGGTCTGCTTTCCATTTTAAAAGACCCTTGGTGTAGAGCACATTGCAGGGAGGCTGCCTAGGAGGTAGTGCAGCCACCAGGCGAGGGTGGCTGAGCAGGGGTAGTAGTACTGGGCACAGGAGAAGGCTTGGGCCCACTTCTGACAGCCTTCGGCGCTGGCTTCCCTCTGGCTCCCCCTCAGCCTTCCCTCCTGTAGAGCCCTGTCTGGTGGCCCTCTACCCACACAGTAAAGCCCTAGCCCTGGGGAGCCTGCCATTTAATGCCCTCCGAATGCCCCTCTGCCACTAGTTGCCCACCGCAGCCTTGTTCCTGGAGCACAGACCAGCCTGGGTGCACCTCCAGCAGGGCCTGCTCCGCCTTCTGTGCGTCCCTGGCATCCAGTCTCTTGTCTTCACCTTTGCTGCTCCCCATCTGTCAAGGCTCCACCCACATGGGTCCTCCTGTCCTGTTCCCCAGTCAGCTCCCTGAGGCTGGCGGTTCACTGCCTAGTACTTGAGCCCCAGGGCGCCTAATCTTCTCTCTTCCCCAAATGCCTCTTCCTCACCCCCACCCCCACCCCGCCAGCCAGGCAGGAGGAGTTAGCACAGGGCTGGGCACCTGGCATTGAGCAGGTGCGAACAAATGGCTGTGGGCGCACGCGCATGGCAGGGTGAGGTGGAGAGCAGCCTGCCCCCTCCAGTCTCCGGCTTCTGGCTGGCCTTAGACTTAAGAAGATAGGCTTCC
>NW_022111372.1:50832415-50848887 GCF_000313985.2 Echinops telfairi
GGTCAGGCTGCTTGGCCTTCCCAGTAGCTGCGTAGCACTACATTTGGCAAGTGACAGCCATACCCTCTCAGGGAGGTCCAGCTGATGCGTGGGTGCTGGCCACAATCTGCGTTCGCCAGTGCAGCCTGGAGGAAGGCTTTGCCCTCTGCACTGGGGCCTGGCAGTAGGGGGACAGAGGTGCTCATGGATAGGATGGGTCCCTCACCCTCCACCCTGGTCCCCCGCTGGGACCCATACTGGGCAGAGTTCTAGAGTGACACCTGGACTTGCAGGCCAGCTCAGGCCCCTCCCAGGGGCGGGAACACACCCCACCCCCACCCCCAGCAGCTCTTTCACCTGCTGAGCATTTTCTCTCTTTGCAAAGAGCCTGGGGTAGCACCCCCCTCTCGGGGCTGGGAGAGGAGTGGAGGGGTGCCAGTGAGGAGCTCACATGAAGCTGGCATGCAGCCGTCAGGACAGGATGGGGTGAGGGTGGGGGGTGAGGGGACAGACAGTGGGGAGGAGTGGAAGCCCAGAAGATAAGAGTGATGAGGAGAGGTGGGGGACGGGTAGCGTTGGGGAGGGCTTGCTTGTGGGATGTGGAGACCAGGTTGAGGCTGTCCAAGGAAGCTGTGGGCCTGGGTGCCTGCGCTCCCTGGGCCGCTCTGACCACCCCCTGGCCACTGGAGGAGGGGGGGAACCTGGAGTGCTGTTCCCTGGCTCCACACCCTTCTTTTCTCTTCTTTTTCTCCTTGCAGGCAGCAAGACCCGTGAGGGGGTGGTACAAGGTGTTGCCTCAGGTGCCAACTTACCCTGTCTGGTCCAATCCCTTTCCCCCACCCTTGGGATCTGCAGCCCCCAAGACCTTTGTGTGTGTGTATGATGGTGGGGGGACGCTGCTCCCTGAGGAGGACAGGCCTGGGGGCACTGTGGTGGGAGGGAAATCTGTGCCCACCCTTCACCCTGGCCCCTGCCCCCATTCCCCCTTCCCACCCCCGATGCAGTGGCTGAGAAAACCAAGGAGCAGGCTTCACACCTGGGAGGGGCAGTGTTCTCTGGGGCTGGGAACATTGCAGCAGCCACAGGCCTGGTGAAGAAGGAGGAATTCCCCACAGATCTGAAGGTGAGCAGAGCCCCTCACCACCCCCCACCCTTCCCCACATACACACACACACACACACTCCACACCACACCTCCGCCACCATCCCCCCCTCTCTCCCAGCGAGCTGGGGGCTCAGGGCACCTTGCCCCACGTCCTGCAGGGCCCTTCCAGACCCCACTGTGTGGAGGTGTGCGCGGGCCCAGCTCTCCTGTGACAGTGACCCAGATCTGGCTGTATAGGAGTGTCCTGCCTGGGAGTGTGGCCTGGATCCCTTCCAGTCACATCTGCATATGCCACTGGTTGTTCATTAACTTCGTTTTCATTCAACAAATATTCATGCCAGGTGTGAATGGTTCTAGAGGCTACCACAGGGAGTGAGGTTCCTGGGTCCTTGGACCCACCGTGAGGGGAGAAGAGCAGCAGTGGTGTGCCAACCAGTAAAGACAGAGATGAGCAGAGCAAACAGACCACAGGGAGGTGGGAAAGCATCAAGGGATGAGGGCTGCTTCTCTGAGGAGTGCTATGTGAGTGGACAGTGGGGGGGGCAGGGGGAGGCAGGGGCGGGGGAGAGAAAGACAGAATGATGTACAGGATGAGCACCTCAGGCAGTGGGAACAGCAGGCGCAAAGGCCCTGAGGCAGAGGTGAGCTTCTTGTGATACTGAAAGGGGCTGGTGGTCTGTCACCCCTCTGCACAGATGTGCTCCCCCAAGGGAGGGGCAGTGGGTTATTGTTAGGCACTATCCTTACAGTTTCTATAAGATTTTTTTTTTTAATTTATGGTTTCCGTTTGCAACTTTTTAAAAACAGGTTTGCCGGCACATAATCCACATATACAATGCAATAGTTCATTCGCATCCAGACGATGCTGTACAATCATCACCACAATCCGTTTTAGAACATTTTCTTCTTTCTTGCATGCACTGTTATTAGCTCCCCCATTTCCCCCCAACCTCTCCTTCCATGCACCGAAGAAATCATTGATCCAGTTACTGCCTCTATAGATTTTCCTATCTGAATTTCACATGCAGAAAAGCATATAAGAAAGCAAACCATACCCCCACAAAACTGATAGCAATATCAAAGTGATATTGCTCCATCGAAAAGAATGCAGAAAGCATTAAAAAGTAAGGCAACTTTAAAATGGGCCCAAAGGGAGCTCAAGTGACAAGGGGTTAGAGACTGTTTGATTTTAGGGGAGCAGACAGCCTCGTCTCGCTCCTGTGGAGTGGCTAGTGGGTCTGTACTGCTGACATTTCAGTTAGCAGCCCAACACCTATGCCACCGTGTTCCCTGGGCTCCTCATGGTGAGAGACGGAGGTCTCTATTAGCACACTCTGGAGGACCAGAGCCAAGGGCTCTGGAGCCCCTCACCCCCCCGGGGTTGGTTTGGATTCTTGGCATTTTGCCCTTTGGGCGGTTCCACCATTTCTCAGTCAGATTCTTTGCCTGTAAGGCCAGACGTGAATGCAAAGAATGCTCAAAGCAAAGAGCTGTCCCTTACCCCGTTTTCCACAAGACACAGCTGAGCTCTGCGGTGGAGTCACTTGCCTGATATCAAGCAGGTCACCAAATGGGTTTGTTTGTTTGCTTGGTTTGGGTACTGTGATCACTACCATCGGGTCAACCCTGACTTGTCGTGACCCTCCGTGAGTTTCTGAGACTGTAACTATTTACAGGAGTAGAAAGCCCAGGTTTTTTTCCTGCGGGGCTCCTGGTGGTTTCGGACTGCGGACCATGCAGATCACAGCCCCACCCGTACCCACTACCCTGCTGGGGCTCCACGATATGGTGCAGCTATAACGTACAAGGTGCTGTTTCAACCACTCTGAAATGTACAGTTCAGAGGCCTTAATTATATGCATGATTTTGTGTAACCATCACCAGGATCACTTGCCAGAACTTTTTCACACAAATACATCTTTTTTTTTTCCACCACCAATCTGGGAACTTCGTAAGTGAACTTTTTCCTGAAGATAGCATGCATGCCCCAAACGAGCAGCTCTGTGAGAGGTTCACCAGGAGACTCCCCTGAGTAACCGGCACCCAGACCAGAAACACAGCAGCCCAGGCTCTTCTCCAGGCCCTACCCTAGGCCAGGACTGAGGAAACCACTCTGGCACCAAGGGGAAACATTTAAAGGAGCCCTGCCTTGTTGGGTTATGAGTCAGAATTGCCTCGATGGCAGTGAGGGTTTTTTTTTGTTTGTTTGTTTAGACACTAGGGCTTTGGGCTCATTTTCAGCCTCTTGGGACTGAGTGTCTCCTTAAAATTTGTCCCCTGGGCACTTGGCTCCTCAACCTGGTCCTGGCTCTGCCCACAACCCCTTCAAGGATAATTGAAGCCCTGGCTTCTGTCACCACAGAGTAGCTGGGGGTTTTGTTTTTTAAACTTCACATAAATGCTAACACCAAACACATGCTCTTTGTAGCTGGTGGCTTGCAGAAAACAGCAAGTGCGAGTGTAGGTGCTGCTTTGTGTGTTACATTGGGTTCCTTTATGTGTCACACCAGGGTGCTCTCAGCCCTTCTGTTGCTTTGCACACCAGCCTTCTCTGGTGACAGGTGACTTTGGGCAAATGAGCATCTGCCCGCGCCTCCTGGGCCTTGACATCCCCATCTGTAAAATGGTGGGGGGGAGCAGCAAAGTCAGGAGCTGCAAACTATATGCCCACAGGGTCCACCCAGACCGGGCATATTCAGGAGCTGACACTGCCTGGATGGGGCCAGAGCCAGGAGGGCACCCATGTGCTTCAGTGCCAACTCCCCAGAGCCCCCGCATTCTTTGTTCCACCCACTAACAGTGGACAGCGGGCACACATGAGCGGTCTAGGTACATGCCAGCTCACCTGTGGCCCTGGAAGCTGTACAGTATGCCATACCATAGCGTGGGCCCTTGAGTCCATTCTAACCCGGGGCGTCCCAGTGTGTCTGAAAGTCACAGCACTCCAGTGTGGGGCTGGCTGGTTGTTTGGGTTTGTTGTTGCTTTTGAACGTCTTGTTGTGACATGCGTTTCCCACTCAACACTCACACCCATTTTGTTTCACAACATGGACTGCAGTCTCAGTGTCACAGCACTCGCCCCACGTCCTCCCTGTCTGTTTCCTGTGTCCTTCTTTTCCATCCCTGACTGCCTTCTGAGCTTTCGTCCTGGGCAATATGCTGCCTCGTCGATCTCTTCTGGCTGGCTGGTCCAAGGCGTTTGTACCTCTGTGGTCTTATGGTTCACTTATGCCTCTCATTTGGAGAGAGCTGAGCCATGGTGAGTTCAGATCTAGGCCCCCCGTAGAGTTCTCAGTGGCTGAGTTGTCAGAAGTAGATTGCCAGGCCTTTCTTCCAAGGTGCGTCTGGGTGAACTCAAGCTGTCAACCCATCCGTTAGCAGCCAAGTGCAAGAAGCATTTGCATCATCCAGGGACACCGTGTACAGAGACCCCGGGTTATGCTGTGTGCACATCTTTGTACCACAGCTTTGTGCACATCTGTGTATCCAGCAGCCCCTGCCCATCCCCACCCCCACCCCCACTGCCCACTGGTCTGTGCCTATTTGGGCAGCAGATGCAGGGAGGAGGGGAGAGTCTTAGCTCACACATCCAAGCAACACCATGAGCTGTTGCTTCCAGCTTATCTTAAAATAGCAACAGCTGAAGAAATCAGGCCATGCAGGGCCCTGTGGGAGGGAGGAGTGGAGGGTGGAAGGGGAGGGGCTCTGAGCCCCTGCCCAGCTCAGTTCCTGAACCCCCATCTCCCCTAGGCCCAGGGCAGCCTCCAGACTTATCTCAATGCCTGGGACAGAGATGGAAACAAAGGGGTTAGGGGTACGGTGGTGACTGAGGGTGGTGTCTGTCCCCCCCCCACCCCATGCCCTCCAAATGGTGGAAGCAGGAGGCTACCTGGTACTGGTGGAGAAGTGAGGAAAGCCCAGTCCCCCCCTCCCGACCCCCTTACAGCTTTAAGTGGTGATTAGGGGGGATTTAACGCCTCACGTTTTCTACATCCCACTTCAAGGCACTCCAAATAAACAATTTAATTAGGAACTCTACTTGCATTGCCAACACAGTTTAGCCTCCGCATGCTACCAATCAGCCAACAAGCCTCCCTGGTAGACTCCCTGGCCGCCCTCAGCCCTGTCGCCTCTTTGCCTGCAGCCCGAGGAAGTGGCCCAGGAAGCCGGTGAGGAGCAACTGATCGAGCCCCTGATGGAGCCAGAAGGGGAAGGTTACGAAGAGCAGCCCCAGGTGAGGGGGCAGTAGGGCTGGCTGGTACTCTAATCGCCAGATGGGGGAGGGATCCCCTGGCCGGTCGAGTCGGGGCTACTTTTTCCAGAACTTAGGAGGGCTGACGGGGTGTAGCACTAGACCCCAGGCACGCCAGCCCAGGAACAGTTCAGCTGTCACCGAGGGTGAGGGGCGTTCCTCTACCTCCTCCTTTGTTGAGAGCGAGGGGTGGGGCAAGGGCATGGCTGCCAGGTCTCCCGACACCCCCCCACCCCAACCCCCCCCCCGCTTTGCTCTTCTTCACTTCACCCCTCTCTTCCGATGCAGGAGGAGTATCAGGAGTACGAGCCAGAGGCGTAAGGGCCCAGGACGGCCCCCCACCAGCAGCACAATCCCTATCCGGTCCCCTGCCCCGCCCCCCAAAGCCAGGGCTGTCCTTCTGCCCCTTTCCCGCGACACACAACAAAACAAAAACACACGAGATCTTCCTTCCGCTTCGAGGCGCCCCCTCGGAGCCTGTGTTCGTGTCTGTCAGTCCGTACGTCCTACCTGCCCGCGTCCAGCCCTGGGATGAGGACAGGCCGGGGCTGCGGTCGCGGCCTCGTCCCCGCCCCCCTACCCCAGTGTTGCCCCTCCCTGCCCCCTCCCGTCCAGTGTCTGCGCGGATGTAGCATGTTCTTTGTTTTTAAACGACGATCTTGGAAAGCGACGGCTCCCCCGGCCGCGACAGAGGCGCTCCCAGGGGCCTCCTGGCAGCCCCCGTGCCCGCCAGTCCACACCCACATTGATCCAAGTACCTTTTTTTTTTTAACCAAAACCAGGAGCCAGGCTGTGCCATGACCCCTTCCCCCCAGCCGGCCCGGTCCGAGCGCGGGCGTCGTGTGTTGTGATTGTGGCATGGAGAGTTCCCCACCCCCCGTGTGAGCGTGTCCCGGGCGGGCGGGCCCGGCTGCCCCCCGCGTGTCCATGAATAAAGCCAATCTGTCAGTAGCCAGCGCCGCGCGGGCAGAGATGGGTTGGCTGGGCGCCGTGGGAGGGGAGGTGGCTGAGGGACTTGCAGGTCTGAGTGGCCCCACTCCAATCTTTGAGGCCTGCCTCACCCGGCCCCGAGACGAGACCGGTCCTCTCTGCTTCTCCATCAGCTACCCGCGGATGACCTGTTGGGGCGAGGGGGCGCCACGGCCGGAGGGCTGGGTGGGCTCGGAGGTATCCCGGAGCAGCAAGGTGGCCTCCAGCGCCACCTGCTGGGTCGCAGGGAGCCTGCTGGGGATGCGGGGCCGACAGCACACACCTCGGCGCGCAGGCACGCGGTACCGCGGACGTGGGTGCAAGTACGCTGGCGTGTACGTGCAAATCGGTGTACGCACCCTGACGGGCGTGCACGTGCACACACCCGTGCCCTCAAGAGTTGCCCGCTCGCGACGGAGATACCTTCAGACATCAGCCGGGCGAACCCTGGGAGACAATGTCGTACACGCAGCGACCTCTCGCTCCAAACGGCACGCACCTCGGTGCACACCTGCAGGACGCCGAAAACCCTGCCTAACGGGAGGGGAACTGGGCAGGAGCTTTTAGAGGGCAGGGCTCCGGAAAAGCGCCCAACGTTTGGCTGAGATGGGCGAGAGTCCGCAGAAAGGTGGGAAGCTACCAGGAACAGGCGGAGCAGGGTTGGCACCAGGGCCCCCGACAGCCAGTGGGGAAGACCGGGGCCCAGTATTGCTGGAGGCGTTCTCTTCAGAGCCCCACACAGTCCAGGCAAAGGGGCCACCTGATTTGCACAGAAACGCTCCGCGCAGAGGCCCCGCCCCCACCGATGCACAGGCCCCGCCCCAGCCCCTGCAGCGTTCCTCCCCTCCTCGGCCTCAGCGGTCCACTACCACAGCTCACAAAGAGGCCCCGCCCCCGTCCCTGCAGAGGCCCCGCTTTTCTTTGCCGCAGAGGCCGCCCCACCGGCCGGAGGCCCCGCCCCCTACTATGCAGCGGTCGGGCCCCAGCTTCGTGGCTGTGAGAAGCTTGCGCTACTCTATCAACACCCAAGTGTTAGCACCCCTCTTTCTCTGATTCGTTGGGATTGGAGGTGGTGCACGGCCAGGGGAGGCCTTGAACGCTGGCGGAGACTGGCCGGCTCGGGTCACCTTGCCCTTCTGTGTCAATTATTTCCGGAGGCTGGAAGCAGCTGGCAGGCGCGGGTGGAGGAAGAGCAATCCAGTGGGCTTTGCTTCTCTGACTCACTTAGGGGCCCGGGGCCCTTTTAGCTGAATTAAAAGCGTAGACTCGTAGCCCTCTAGCTAAATTTGACCTGTGGATGTTTTAAATTTTTTTTACTTTGAATACTTTCAGGTTGGCCACACCCTTTCCTTCCTATTGGATTAAACCCATCCTCGGCATTCCTTTTCAAGAACTGCCCAGACTCTAAAGAATTTGAGTTTGTGAACGCTGCTCTAGTCATTGGCATCTGATCCTCATTTCTAGGGGCAACACCAGGCCTACCATCCAGCCCAGGGCAGCTTATTTCTCCTTCCTAGGTTCGAGCCCTGCATTCATCCCCACTGAGCCTGCGGGCATCACTAATCGCCATTCCAGGCCCAGGCCCAGAAAGCTTCTGTGGAAGATACCCGATCAGACAGCAGGCCTGACTGTGCGTGCAAGACCCAGAGCACATCACTCGCTGGGCTCCTCCCTCGTGACAGGACTGAGCCATTTCCTGAGCGCCCAGGATGTCCCAGGCATCAGACACTGTTGCCACCACTCATTTCACTTCAACCACCCTCGAGTAGGCTCATCTTACATTCTGTTGTGGGGGCCAGAAAGGCAGTTGCACCCCTATGTCACGTGGCTGGCCAGTGGCAAAGGTCACCCTGGAGGGCTGTTTCTTTGGGACTTGCTCAGACTTGAGGGAGAGGGTGACACAAACACAACAGGAAATGCAGAGGCAACAGGGCAGGAGTTACAGACCCCATTCAAGCTCACAGAGGGAGATGATGAGCAAGACAGGGTGGTTTAAGCTCAGGTATGTGAGGTAGCACGCCATGTGCTGTATCAGGATCTGCAGGATGTGTACAGGAATGCGCCTGCCTGACCTCGGACCACAGTTCACATTCCAGCTCTCACCAGACCTGCAGCCAACACCCTCAGGAGTGTCAAGCAGGGAGTGAGCCAGAGCAGGACAGGGGAGGGGAGCGCCCAGCAGTCAAGTAGAGCGGTCCGTTCCGATTCCAGAGCGGGAGGTTGGAAGGCTGTTGGTGGCAGAGTCCACAGCACACAGCGAAGCAGAGCCTGCCGACCCAGGGCGCCTTCCCTTTGTTGCTGGGGCAATCGCTCTCACCGCTGCCTGTGAATCCTTCTGCCCAGCCGTGATTTCTATCAGAAGTGATTTCCCCTCATCACCCTCATTCTACTCATTTGTGCACACAGAGATCCCTGCTCCCCTCTCCCACGTGTCCGCTCTCTAAGGACCTCCACAGTCTTCCCTCTCCTACGGATGAGGAGTAGGGCTAGGGGGGCGTCCCAATGTCCACACCATTCACCCGCCTCCCTCCCAGCCTGTCTACCTCCAGTAACTCCGCTCGACTGCTTTCTCCGGAACTTTATTTTTGTTTTCTCCCTTCCCTATTTATAGCTCTCTCCCCTCCGAACCATCCCTGCATCCACCCTGTTGCCTAGAAACGGGATCTGGGCTGAGGGTGGGGGGAGGCCAGGCCGATCCCAGGCAAAGGGAAAGGAAGAGCTGTCACCCACGCCCCCTCCCAGAAACGCCTCTAGGCTTCCAGAAGCCCACCCCATCCTCTGCACAGTACCCACTAATGACTTTTAGAAAAATAAAACAAAATGTGCAAAACAGCCTTGTGAAGGCCTTGGTGGCTTCTAAAGGGCAGGGTGCTGGCGTTTCTGCTGGCTCTGCTCAGTAGCCTACTTTGTTGAAGGTCTGGACCTATCTTTCCAGACAAAGAAACGGAGGCAAAGGTCCCAAAGCCTTATGGGAAACTTCTGGGTTTGCTAGCCTTGGGATATTGGCCTGAACACTGGAAAGATGGCTTGAAAACATAAATAATTCTGTAATTCCATTAGTGGTAGTCAGGATAAGAGGAAAATTTAGTCACAAACCTACCACACCCCAAACCATCATCATGCCCCTGCCATGCCATCTCCCCATGGATCCACTGTGCCACTTTACCAAGCTTCCACCGTGTCCTTACCACGTCCCTATCATAGTCACACCATGCCCCCACCCTTCTTCACTATGCTCCCATCAGGCCCACCATTCCCTCACCACGCCTCCTGCCATGTTACCCCACCCTGTCCCAACCAGGTCCTTATTCATCTCCCCACTATGTGCTCATCTGCCACTCATAGTGGCTCCATTATGCCCCCCCATGCCACCAACCACACCAACCATCATGCCCCACCATTCTCCCTACCATGTCACCCCCACCTCATCATGCCAACCACCATGTCCCCACCATGCCACTCCATCATCCCCCACCATCCCCATCATGCCCCCATAATACTGCCACATGCCCCACCATCTCCCTACCATGTCTCCATCGTTCCAACCACCATGCTTTTGCCATACCCCACTACATCCCTACCATGCCCCATCATTCCCAACCATGCCTCCACCATGTCACCCCATGCCCCACCATGCTACCCCCATTTCCCCATCATAACACCCCACCATGCTCCCACCATTTCCCCACTTTATCACCCCACCACACCCCACATCATGTCCCCACCATACTCACATCATGATACCTACCATGCCCCATCATGCTCACTATTCCCCTCCTGTACCCTCATAATACCATCACCATGCCCCACCATAGCCCACAATGCCCCGCCATGCCCTCACCATACCCCACCATGCTTCCTCATGTTCCTGCAATACCCCATATGGCCCCCTCCTACTGTGCCCGCCACTGTGTCTTCTGCCAGCAGTGCCACCAGCCCACCATGCAATACCTCCATGATGCTAGGCTGCAGCCGGATACTGGCCCTCCTGGGCTTTGCACTAGGAAGCTTGAGCTTGCTTCCTGACTCCCATCTCACCAGCTTGGACAGTTTACTTCACCTCTCTGAGCCTCAGTTCCCTCAGCTCAAAAATGGCAGTGCTAATCTCTATCCCCTTGAACTAGCAGGAGACTGAAATTCAATGCTGAGGAGAAAGTGCTTTGTAACCTGTAGTGTGCTGAGGAAATGCAAATGATCCATTTAAACAGCTACAGCCATATTGTGACTACTGGGGCCAGAGGTGGGGCAGGGGCATCAAAACGAGCTGTCAGACTAGAGAGGGATGGCCCATCTGATCTGGACTGAAGGTCTCTTTCCCTGGCCTGGTGGAGAGGAGCATGGGGTGGGGCTTTGGGGAGCACTGTTGTGGCCTGGTGCAGGACCCAGAGGTCTGAGCCACCTTCTTCAGGAGCCGGATCCCAAGTGCCTCATTCCTAGTGCCCTGCTCCTTGTCCCCCAGTCCCAAACCGGCCTCTGCCTTCAGAGTAGGCTCTCTGGGCAGAATGGGGGAGGGGGCTGCCAAGGAGCAGCTGGGCCGTGATTCAGTTTGAGTCACCCATCCAAATCCTGGGGCCGCCCCCAACCGGGCCAGGCTGCAGCTGCTGGGGGTAGGAGATGCAGACAGGGAAAGAGGGAGCAGGGCTGTGGGGGCGATGAGCTGGGCTCCTGAGTTCTGGGGCAGCGCTGTGGGTCCTGGGGCATATGGGGGTGGTGGATAGAGAAGTGGGGAAGGTGACCCCATGGTCATCTGTGAGCTGAGCTGACTGCGGAGGCTGGCTTGCTCGCACATGTCTTGCCAATATATCTGAGCGCATAAGGAAGAGCTATGAGTGTGGGCGGAGGTTGGACTCCCAGCTTGGTCATTTTTAAGCTGGGTGGTCCTGGCAAGTGACTGAAACCTCCCCAGGCTTCAGTTCCTCATTTTCAGAAAGGGAAATGAGAATCATATTTCCCTCAGATGGTGTTGCTGTGAGGACGGGGGGACTGAGATGACCACCATAAAACACTGAGTAGCTGGGACACTGCCATCAGGAGCCTCACCCAAGGTGTATGGGGCCACCTATCACACGTGAAGGCGGCTGTGTATCGGAGTGTCTATGTCCAAGGGAGTGTCTTACAAGCCCCAAGGACGTCAAGGATGGGTGATTTATTCCTTGAGGGAATGTGGGAATGTGTGTAGTACATTCATCCCTGAAGCAAAGAGCCTTGTACAAAGTTGGTTTCATATAGCAGTGCCTGTTATATAGTCCACTCCGCCTCTCCCAGCACTGGAAGACTTCTCTCAAGTCTTCGATCTGCTGACATTTCACTAGACCAGAACTAGGGTCCCAGAAAAGGATTGGTGGGTGCTGTACTGGGAATCTCAGACCTTCCAAAATGCTTCTAGCCTCAAGCAAAGGAGGAGTGGGGGCAACTGGCAGGCTCCCAAAGATGCATGTTCTGGGGAGCGAGAGGAGGGCAGCTGGTACATTTGTTGAAGTGAATGGGTATGAACGCGAGAGAGGAGCCCTCGTGCACGAGCATGTGCATACACATGGTGTGTGTGTGTGTGTGTGTGTGTGTGTGTGTGTGTGTGCGCGTGTGCAGAGGTACATGCCTGAGTGTATACATGAACAGTTGTGCGGATGTGTGCCAGAGCGTGTGTGCGTGGTGAGGGGTGGCGGCTGCCTCTGCTCTGGTACAGTCTGCTTGTCTCCATGGAGCCTGTTGCCACACACACTTCCTTTTCAGAAAGTCGCTGGGATTGTTTATTTATTCCGCCCCCGGCCTGGGCACCAGCCAAAGAGCTGCAGGCACTTGTTTATCTTGGGGTACGTACAAGTGTGGATGATTCCCCAGGAGCAGACCAGCCAAGAAATGCACACACACACACACACACTCATACACACACCCTCATGCACAAACTCATACACACACTCATACACTCACACACAAATGTGGGTGACTATGTTGGTTGTAAGAGGCTGAGCCTGAACCCCAGAATGCACCACAAGCCTGAAAGTGCCAAGAAAGTATGAGAACCAGTGTCCTGGCATTTGTCTTGCACCCCAGCACCATCTCCAGAATCTGTCCCTGGCCAGCCTGGGGCCTGGTGTCCACCAAGAGGGCCCACACTCTGCCAGGCACTTGGTGCATTTTCTCTCCTCCCTTTTGCAGAGCCCTGAAACTTAAGAGGGGCATTTGAGGAGCTGAGTCTCATAAGGGAAGTGGCAAAGCTAGGCGCTAACCCCACCACTGACCGTCTCCATGCCTCCCTGCAAATGTTTTATCTTGACGGAATACATCTGACCAAACCCTTGCCGTTTCGACCCTTTGACACAGGCAACTCAGTAACCACCATTGCAGGGGCGGTGTTGTACACCCATCACTACTGTGTTCTCAGTCTCCATTACCTCGAGCAGAAACTCAGTGCCCCTTGCCCTCCGTGCTTCTTCTGCCGCTTCCCCTATGGCCAAGCATGTTTTTTTCTGGAAATTTTAATTCTGAAAAATGTTTTCATCATCAAATCCCTATGGAACAGGAGTGGTTGGGAAGCAGGGCAAAGGAAGTGGATGGAAAATGACCCTAGCTGTAGCCACGTCAGGTGCTCTAGACACGCCTGTGCCTGCCCCTGTGCACTGCACAGCCAGTACTTGCATTTTTGTCTGAGAGCTGCCCGCTGGCTACAAAGGGCCCACTTTGTCTATGTGCACTGGCGGCCAGAAGTTCCTGGGAACTAGCACACAGTCCCGGTCAACACACCAAGGGACACCCTTCACCAACGTCTGCCAGGTGTTGGGATATAAATATCCCCGCCCCCCAGCTCTTGGCTTGCGGGGGACTCTGAGCTTATACTCCATGCCTGAAAACTTTTCTTCAGAATAAAGCTTCACATGGCCCCTGTGGTCGCTGGCTTAGTAACTGCCTCTATTGATTTCCTTGCTTCCTAGGCTACCTCTCCCCTCCCCTACTGGTGTTCTTGTTGGCGTTAGGAGCCATTGAGTCAATTTTCAATGCATAGTGACCCAAATGTGAGGGGCAGACTTCCATAAAGGGTTTCCTAGGCTGTAATTCTATCCAGTTGTCTTAGCCGGAACTAACTCAGGTTTAATCTTTACAGGATCAGTGGGTTTGATCTTTACGGGATCAACTCACTAGATCTCTCTCTTGTGGTTTGAACCACTAACTTTTCAGTGAAGAGCCAAAGTGCTTCACCACTGTGCCACAGACCTGCCGACTGGGGTTCTTGCACCTCCTGAATAAGTCACATGCCCGCAGGCTTCATCCCAGGGTCCAGGAGCTGCCCTGGGCTCTGGGTCCCATGCTCTCTCCCCACCAGAGGCTTCGGAGCCCAGCGTCATCCTCACCCTTTCTGGCATCTTCCTCTCTGCTGACCCCTCCCACCTGGATCTAAATGTCTTCTGGTCCCCACCATCTTAACTTCCCATCCCCGCAGGGGCGCCGACAGGGACTCACGGTGACCCCAAGTGTGTCAGAGCAGAAGTGTACTCCACAGGGTCTTCAACAGCTGCTTTTATGGAAGGAGAATGCCAAGTGTTTCTTCTGAAGGGCATCATGGGCAACTTACACTCCCAACCTTCAGGGTAGTAGTCAAGAATGTGAACCCAGGTACAATCCAATGTGACAGAGTAGAATTATAGGCATGATCAAAGCTCTTTTCTCCCTCAACATCCAGTCTTCTTGAGAGAGTTGTCTACACTTGCTCTGTCTACTTCTTTACTTTCATCGACTCACCAATACTCCTGCCCTCAATTCACCAACTCTGGTTTCCACTCCTCCTTGTCCTTGCTGGCCCCTTATGTTGGTGATCTTTGGGGTGGAATTGGGGTTCTCTCATCTCTACCTAGTTGGCCTATACTTTCCTTCCATGTAATTGCCCTGCCCATGAGCTCCATTCACCTCTTGGTTCATGGCCACCTAGTTTGCCTCTAACTTTTGCCAAGCTCAGCCCTGGATCTGGGTCTCTCAGCATAACAGTCCAACACATCCCTCCTGACTCCAGCTCTCAAGGCTTGGCAGGTATTTATCTTCCATCCACCCAGACCCCCAAAGTAGAACCTCAGAGAGGAATCAGAGTTCTCCCCCCGTCCACAAACACACTCACCCACCTTGCACACTCCACGACTAAGACTTGTGTGACAGTTACATAATCTTTTGTCAACTTGCCAAGGGGTGGATTCTAGCCTGTCAATCAGGTCGCAGCTTGATGATCTCATTTGGAGGTGCCATGGAGATAAATAGCTCACTGGAGGCCAGACACAGACAGACTCTCTGCTTCATCTTCCTGCTGAGAAGACACACGGAGCTGCACTATAGTCCTGGAGCTGGAGGAGCCATGTGGAGACCCCTGACAGCGCTGAGATCCTTCCACTACCACTGGATCTACAAGCCTTTCCACCCACTGGCCTGTGACCTTCCTGCATTCAGCACCATTGCGTGTGTTGTGTGTCTGAAGAGGAAATTATAGACTGGTATGGTACATATGGGCTAATATCGGACTCATGGTCGTGATCTGAACTGGACTGGTTTGTTTTCTTAGTAGACAATTGCTCTTTGATATAAAGTTCTCTCACACATATATGAGTCTCCCTGGTTTTGTTTCTCTAGTCAACTCGGACTAACGCAACCTGTTAACTTGATCCCTCAGTAGGCATTGACTCTCCATCCTGACAAGTGTTGCGTGGTCGTGGCATCGTGATCTCTCACCGGGATGACCACTGCAGCTTCGTCACTCACGTTCTGCCTCCCATATTCGGGATCCCGCTCCTGCCCAACTTCTCTGCTCCAGGAGCTTTACAGATCACAGTTCTTGCCACTTTTCACATCTTGTGGGCTGCCCCAAACCTAATTTCGCCACCCCATATCATGGGGCAGCAGTACTTGCCTTCAAGAGCTGTAGGGGGAATAAAATAAGATGATGGATGTAGAGTAGGGTTTGTAAACTGAAGCAGAGTTTTCTTGTAAGGAATGTGGTTTTCAGCCCTGGTCTCGGGAGCTGTCCGTGGTGCTGAAAATGTGTGCTCCCTGCCTGAATTTCTCCTCCCTGGGATGACGGCTAAAGGCCTGGTGTGTTTTCGTTTGCCATTTAGAATGAAAAATTTGTTTGGTTTTAAAATTAAGATCATGCTAACTCGTGGTTCATCAGATGAGAGAAATAAATCACAAAGGCTAAGCAAGCATAAGGTTTCAGGAGTTAGACTGCATAGGGTTGGAATTCCAGCCCCACTCGAAATTGGCTGAGATCACACACACACGTTTCCTATATGTATATCAACTTTTTCATCTGGAAAGTGGGAATCATGAACTATCAATACTAAATTTCTCCATGGTGATCGGAAATCGATATTAGATAAAAATCTGACTTTAAAAGATCTTGGCACGGTGTCTGCCTCTAAACAAGCCTTCCATTAACGTCAGGTGTAACCATAGTCAGTGTTTTTATCATCATAGTCAGGGTTTTTATCATCTCTCAAGCAGTCCGAGAATTATCTCTTTCTCTGCATGAAGAAGGTAGGCCCTGAGTCCTTAAGTTCTGGACAATTCAGATTCAGGTCACAGCCTCCAAGCACCTACTTCAGGCTACTTCCCAAACCAGTGGCGGGGTGATGCTAGTCCGCGTTTTACAGATCCGGAAACCGTGGCTCAGAAAAGCTAAATGACTTGCCCGATGGCCCCCAGAGGGAAGAAAGCCAGGCTTGTGCAGACCAGCAAGTGAGCGGGCGCCCTAGCAGGGTGGCAACTGGGGAATCCAAGGCGCCTCTTCCCTCCTCCTTCCCCCTCCCCTGCACCACGCGCGTCCCCGCCGCTCGCGGGAGTGTGGGCAGCGGGAGACAAAGGGCTGGGGGCGGGGCGGTAGTGCAGGCCGGAAGTGCGCCCGGGGTGTGGGGGGCGGGAAGGGGGAGAAGCGGGAAATTTCCGCGCCGGGGGAGATCGGAGACCACGCCGATCTGGGTTTCCATCCAGGCTGCGTGTGTCCTCGGACAAGTGGCTTCCTCTCTCTGAGTCCTAATTCCCCCCTCGGTAAACCAGGCGTCCGCGAGACTGGACTGAGTGAGCTCTGGACACCGCGCGTCCCGCCTTCAGCAGGAGCGCAGCAAATGGGCAGCCTCTCCGCTCCTCAGTCCCCTATTCTGTGAAATGGGAAGCGGCCGAGGGGGCGGGGCCCCCG
>NW_022111372.1:50849972-50852990 GCF_000313985.2 Echinops telfairi
CACGCCGCATTCCGTTCACCAGTATACTCACTGATCACAACGCACCCGCAGCCACCCTGCTCTAGCCTGTTTGTGCCTGGTCACACACGCTCACAGCTTCCCTCATATACCTCATATACACACATGTGCACACTCTCCCTCTCACACATGCTGTCTCCTAGCTTACCTCCCTTCACTGCTATCCAGCATAATGTGCACACCCCTGCCTGTCCACTCCTGCTTTCCTATGGGTGGTTGGGTGGTCTGGGGTGAATTCTGGATGGTCTCACTCCATCCCTCACTAAATCCCACCTTCTCCTTCAGCCCCAGACAAGAGGAATTGCTGCTCTGAGGACCTGAGGGGCAGGCAGGTTGTTAGAGACACACAGGCACCCACATTGCTGAAGTCTCGGCAGCCTTTGTCAGTCTTGTCACCATGGAAAGAGATGTTTGCAGACGCTGGCAGCCTGGCCCTGGTTGGGGTGGCGATGGGTCCACGGTGGGAAGAAATCCCCGAGGGAAAGGAAGAGGTTGGTTGGGTCTCCGTGGCCTGAGTGGATGCTCATCAGGGCTGTTCAACCTGGTTACAGAGCACACCCAGCTGTGTCCAGTTCCTGGACATCTCTGTCATGAGTGAAACTGTGAGGCTGTATGCACATGCGCATACCCACCAGGGATACACACACAGATCATTGTGAATCTACAGCTTTTACATGTGGACACAAAGCCATTCTTGAGCAGGACACGAACAGGTCCTGGCCTCCCTGACTGGCCTACACTGTACAGACATCCAGAAGTTTCTCACACACCCTTGAGTGCCCAGGTGGGCTTGCCCACACACCTAGGTGGTCATTGTAGCTATCTATGTCAGCCGGGCTGTACTTACCTGTTTGTGCTCACCTATGTAGAACATCTGTTCCCGGGGTGTCATGTACCTGCAGGTGGTTAGGTATGTGCAGTGACATTCTCGAATCCTCTCCTTGTGCTATTGCCTATGGTGGTTTGGAAAGGACCCTAGGCCTGACCCCAAAGAGCAGAAAGGGATTCTATGAGTGTCCAAGATCTTAGCTGGTACAGGTGGGAAGAACCCATGCTTGGGGGTCCAACAGAATGGACTGGGAATGTCAGTCCCTCCTTCCCCGCTGCGTCCTCAACTTTCTCCCCCTCTGATCCTCGTGTCCTCATGAAATGGGATGACAGTGTCTCCCTCATGAGTTGTTGTAGGGCCCGAGAGTGTTGGGCCCAGTCCTGAGCACCCAGTGGTGGGGGTGGGGTTGAGTTGGATTCGGGAGTGAGGTCGGGGTGAGAAGGTGAGGCTCCAGGCCTGGGCTGCCTCCTTGAGAAGAGATTAGAGGGCACCTAGCCTTCCCCCAGAGCTGGGAGGTTTGCCAACAAAGAACTTAGTGCCTCAGGGAATAGTCTCCAAACAGATTTTAAATCCAGGGCCAGGCCACCTCCTCCAGATATAATTACACACTGCCCATTTCACAGACTGGGAAAGTGAGGCCCAGCGTGTGGGAAAACTCACCCAAAGTCGCAGAGCAGGTCCACGACCAAACAAGTCTGTCGAACTCCTGACCGGCTCTGCCCTTACTCTGGGCCTTATCCTACATCATAGGGGGAGAACTGCAAGCCTCGGGAAGCTGGCTGTTTCAGGGAAGCTTCCAGAAGCAGCATGTTACTAACTGAGACATGCTTGCCTCTCAGGACCTCTCATTTTCCAACTCTGGAAAATAGGAATGCAGTGCCAATCTGGCAGGTGGAGGTGTCATGTGGTGGTGCGAATGGTTAAGCACGTGCCTACTAAGTGAAAGGTGGACAAATCAAACCTACCTTGGAAGAAAGGCCTGGTGATCCCCTCCATAAGGCCATAACCTCAGGAACCCGTTAGAATGCAGTCTACTGTGTATGCACGGCCCCCTCGCGGGTAGGAGTTGCTCTACGGCAATTGGTTTTATTTTCCGGCAGGTGTGTGGGGTCGGCACAGAATAAGGGCTGGGCATGCATGTGGTTACCTCCTACCTTTCCCAGTACCTGGGCCCAAGAGTCAACCCTCAGGTGACTGCATGCAAGCAACAGGGCAGATCCAGTGACAGATGGCAAAGGACCACCTCTGGGCCCCACAGTGTCCGGCACACTATAGGGAGGGATGTCGGTTGTGGCTACTTGGAAAGCGCATACCCCTGTCAGGAGGGTGCTACCTTTCAGCTCCAGCAGGCTGCTGCCAGGCAGGATACATACTCAGGGTGCCCATCCCTAAGTTTGCCGACTGAAACTGGGAATCCAATTCTCACATGACATCTTCTCAGTTTTAAATGCTCAAAAATCAAATCCCCCCCCCATTATTTTTATTCATTTATTGTATCCCTTTAAGTCAAACAAGCCTGTGTGAGGGCCAGGTCTCACTGGTTGCTGCCTCAGCTTCAGGCCCCCCTCCCCTGCCCCCCTCCTGGGAGCCCAGCTGGGCTCTGACAGGCTGAGTAGATAAAAACAGGCCTTCTCTGTACACAGCCCAGCCCTACCGAGAGCAGTGCACGCCTGAGCCCGCTCCTCTTTCTGATTTCCCACCGCAGCACTGTGGGGGCAGGGCTGGGCTTGTCAGGGCTCCCAGGAGGGGTCCCCTAGCCAGTGTGGCCAGGTCCTGACTTCCTGCTCCAGTTCCTGGTCTCACTCATGGGGAAGGAAAGCTTAGTGGGAGGATCTGGTGTGTGGGGACCCTAGGGTGTGCCCTCATCTAAGCCAGGCCTTGTTCGCTTGCTCCTCTGACCTAGGGTGCCCTCTCACCCAGCAAGCAACCCCGGAGACTCACAGTTGGTCCACCCAAGTGGTTTGTTGGGGCTACATGACGTTTAAAAATGAGCCAATATTTAAAACATAGAAAAAAAAAATCCAGATTTATGACTTTGCTTTGAGAATTAGGAGACCTGGCCACAGGGGAGTCATGTTCACTTCCCTCCTTAAAACACTCTGGGGGTTCCCAGTACCCTCAGGACAAACCTTGACAAACTCCTCCCCTGTGGGCGGCTCTCCTCTCCCACC
>NW_022111372.1:50854387-50856334 GCF_000313985.2 Echinops telfairi
ATGGATGGATGGATGGATGGATGGATTGTGATAAGAGTTGTACGAGCCCCAAATAAAATGATTAAAAAAAGAGTTGGACTTGATCCAAAGATAATGTCCCCCAAACTGCAAACTCACTGCCATCAAATAAATTCTGATTCATAGAGAATTTATATGACAGGGTTAAACTGCCCCTGTGGGTTTCTGGGACTGAAAGCCTCATCTTTCTCCCATAGAGTGGCTGGTGGTTTCCAACTACTAACTTTGGGGTTAGCAGCCCAGTGTGTAACCACTATGCCACCAGGGCTCCTGTCTACTTCCATAGGAACTGGTAAATGTCCTTCCAAGAAGATGACAACCAATTTACTTTGCCAGTAAGGGTGGGAGGGTTTTGAGCTGGGAGGGACATGATTGGCTCTATGCCTTTGGTCAATCAGTTACACATTGAGCCGGCATCGATGAAGAGCTTACCTACCTACTGCCCACCAGTTATTACTCTATGCTGGGTCTAGGTACAATAAAGTCCCCACCCCCTGGAGCTGACAGTCCAACAAACTATAGCTAATAAAAAAATATATAAGGGCGCTCCAAATGTTTTTGGGAAAGAACAATCAAATAAAAAAAATATATATATAAAGTTCGATGGAGCCCTGGGACTGCGATCCACATGGTTTGCAGTTCAAAACCACCAGCAGCTCCCCGGGACAGAGACTGGGCTTTCTACTCCGTCAACAGTTACAGTCTCGGAAACCCATAGGGGTCCCTATGGGTCAGCATTGACTCCACGGCAGTGAGCTATATAAAGTTTGTGGCAACAATTGGAGTGAAAAGATTGTGGGAGTTTCCCATGAACTTTTTGAAGCCCCCTTGTACATAATGGCAACAGGTTCTTTGAAAACAATGGCGTTGGGCAAGGGGGCTGAGTAGTGCCAGCCTGGGTGGGAGAGGAGGCTGTTTTATACAAGCTGAGTCCCTTCGGGAGCAAGCCCTGAAGGTAGCCTGCAGGAAACCATTCCAGCAGAGGAACTGGCTGACGCAGAGGCTCTGAGGAGGGGCTGTTCAGGGATTGGCAAGGTGAGGTGCCTGGTGTAGCTGACGCAGCTTAACGGAGTGGGAGCAGCCCAGGGGACAAGGCCAAGGGAGGAAAAGGGCCCAGAAATGCAGGGTCTTGGGGCCACTAGGAAGATTGCTTTGATATTGAGTTGGGGAGACATCGAATGGTTCTGATAGAGGAAGGTCACAATCTGACGCGGGCTTTACTAAGATCATTCTGGATGTTCCACTGGAAGTGCACTGGAGGGGTGGGGGGAGAGGCAAGCGCGATGGTCTAGGTGAGCGGCTGTGGGTAGAGCCATCACTCGTTGCCCATGGGCAATGGGGGCTGGGGTTGGGGAGAAAGTCGAGGGTGATGCTAGGGATGTTGAACTGATGGGAAGAACAGGTATAGGGGCATCGCAAGCTCTGCTCACTTTGGCTGCTGAGTGAGAAATGGAACAGTGCCTGGAGGCTCCTGGACGTGCCCACGCACCGCCAACTCAGCTTGTCCACAGAGGGACTCCCCTGCCCTCCAGATCTGCCCAGCCTCATCACCCAGCAGCCACCACCCTCACCAGAGCCTTGCCTCCCCTCCCCAGCCAGTGGGTTTCTCCTCAGTTTCCCTCCCACCCTGCACTTGGGCCCCCAGCTTTCCTTCTCCAGGACCTCTCCTGCCCTAGCTCTCATCAAGGCTCGTGTGCAACTGCTCAGAGCCTGTGGCAGCGAAGGTGCTAGGTGAATGATGGGGGATGGAGGCCCTGGGCAGCCCCTCTCTTCCTTCATCACAGCCTCCACGCCATAACGGAGCAATCTTTGAAATCGCACATCTGATTATGTCCCTGCCTTGACTACCCTGTTCATGGCTCCCCAGAAGCTACACAAACATAATAGGATGGCCTACTGACATACTTTGTTAGCCCCAAATAGTCTAGG
>NW_022111372.1:50856952-50858811 GCF_000313985.2 Echinops telfairi
GGGGGATGGGGAGTTGGAGGTGGGGGGAGTAACTGGGCAGAGAGCCCAGTGAGCACTATTGGCCGGAGGACCTGAGGAAGGAGAATCCCAGGAGGTGAGGGCTTCTTTCCTGCTGAGCCTCCCGGAGTCTGAGTCTGCTCCCTCTGTGTTTCAGAACCAGGCAGCAGCCACGAGCCCCAGCATGGTCGTGAACACAGATGGGCAGTGCTGAAGACCCAGTTTGGCTCCAGCTGCTTCCAAAAAACCCCCAGTCCCCTAGGACCGCAGCCCACAGCCTTCTCTTGCCCACAGGATGGGAGCCCAGCCATGAGGGACTGCTGCCCCTCCCAGCAAAAGGCCAGCCCTGCAACCCCCAAGAACACCCCTGACCAAGGCCCAGGCATGGAGTCCAGACACGGCAGCCTCAGCGGGGCTGGGGAAGGAACCTCTTGCTCCGAGGGCCCTGCTGGAATCTTGGCCTGCCCCTCCTCAACCTGCATCCCTCCCCAAGAGGCAGCCACCAAGGGGACTCTCGGGGCACATGAAGCCTCGAGCTCAGGGACACCAGAGACCCCCTCCTCTGAGAAGCCAGGGGGTCCGAAGGCAGAGCCTGTGTCCTTTGTGAAAACCAAGCCCGCATCCTCAGCTCACAGAAACCCTGTGCTTTCGGAAGAGCTGGAACCCAAGACTTCAACGAAGGCAGATTGCACATCCACAGCCAAGGGAGAGGCTGCCTTGTCACGAAAGCCCAATCCTGAGGTGTCAGGACAGACAGAGCCTGCCATCCTGGGAAAGGGAGATCCTGGGCCCTTGGGAAAGGAGGCCTGGACATCCTGTAGTAGAGTGGATACAGGGTTCCTAAGGAAGGAGGCTCCAGAGCCTTTGAGAAAGGTAGGCCCTGTGTCTTCGGGCCAAGAGGAGCCTGCGTTCCCAGGAAAGGAGGCATCCAGGTGCTCTGGAGAAGGGCATCCTGCGACCTCAGAAAAGGTGGGCTCTGCACCCTCAGGAGAGGCAGGGCCTAAGCTCCGGGGAAACACAGGCTCTATATCCATGGAAAAGACAGAGCCTGGGTCTTTGGGAATGCTGACTCCCGGAACCTCAGGTAAGACCGAGCCCGTGGACCGGGGGACCTTGGGAAGAGGTGTTCCCACAGCTGTGGGGATGGTGGGCCCTGTGTCTGGGGGGAATGCAGAAACCGTGTCCCCGGCTAAAGAGGCCCCCCTGGGAAAGACAGGGCCTGCCTTCTCAGGAGAGGGGGCCCCTGAGGCTGCAGGAATGGGGAAAACAGCATCTGCTGGACAACTGGATTCTGTGTGTGCAGGGAAAACAGACCCTGAAAACTCTGAAACATCTTTGAAAACTGGGGGGACCCCGCCACCATCTGCAGACCAGGCGGGCCCTGTGTCCTTGGGAAAGGACCCCCTGTCCTCAAGAAAGCCCAAAGCCCCGTCTTCAGGGCAGGCTGTGTCTGTGGGGCAGACAGAAACTGCCTCCTCAGGGAAAGCGGCTCCCACCTCCTCGGGGAGGGTGGACCCCAGTTCTGTGGGAAATAGATTAAAAGCCTCATCTTCCGGAAAAGAGAATCCTGAATCTTCTGGGAGGCTAGACCCCTTGTCCTCGGGGCCGGGGGATGGAAAGTCCTTGGGGACTGTAGCACCCCCACCCTCAGTAATAGCTGAGGCAGTGACTTCTCAGGGAGGAGGCCCCCTGTCCTCTGAGAAGGAAGCCCCGGGTGCCTCTGGGAAGGCTGAGTCCCTAGCCTTGGTCAAGGCAGGTCCTGAGAAGACCAGAGAGCAGGCAGAAGCTGTCCCCTCTGAAGAAATGGATGCTGGGTCTTTGGGGAATGTGAACCCCATGACCCCAGGAAAAACAGCCCCTGT
>NW_022111372.1:50860096-50891366 GCF_000313985.2 Echinops telfairi
CGGCCGGGTTTCCAACCTTCTGAAGCTCCCTTGACCCAGGCCCCTTGAAAGGATCCCCTTGGTGGGCGCCAGAGGGGTGGGCACCCTCTAGGTTCCTTCTCATCCCCTTCTTCCCAACCCCCCCATTCCCCGCCCCCCACCACACACACCAGCTCCCTCGGCCATGAGCCCACAAACCCAGTCCTGATGCCCTCTCTCCGTCCTCAGCTCCCCTCCCTTGCGGTCACACAGGGCCACTACGGAGACCTGCTCAGCACCCCACCCTCACCACTCAAAGTCGGGCAGGCTCCTGAGACCTCCAGACAGGTGTGTTGAGGTCTCTGGGTGGGCGAGACCATGTGCACCAATCTGAGTGGTAAAACTCCAAGTGTGGCAGGATGTGTGTCTGGGACTCCTGAGTGTGCAGCCGTGGGCGTGTGAGGCTCTGGAAGAATGTGTGCGTGTGTCTGTGTGGCGGGCTGGTCCCCAGGGCCTGGGCCTCTCTCCTGCATGCTGTTGGTCGTCCTTCCGTCGTCCACCTGAACCCACTGGTCCAGCCCCCACTCCCATCACCCCTTGCATCTGGTCACAGTTCATTATCCCCACATAGGGCAACGGACATGCCCTGAGGGCCCAGCTGAGAGGGAGAGCCCAAGGCAGGTCTGAGGGTCACAAACAGGCTGGGAGGTCACAGCTGCTGGTCTTGGGGGTGGAATGGGGAACTCATTCTACAACCCAGCTGTCCTATATAGTCCAACCTTGTGCCATCCCCCCACCTCCGTGCTGTGAGCCCCCACAAGTCCCTTGTGACCACTCAGTGCCCCTGTACCTGTCCTTCCAGCCGTGTTTTTGGCTACAAACTGTCACAGTATACAAGTATACATTGGTAATAAAATCTTTCCCCAACCCTTGTCTGTTGTGATTGGCTAAAAGCAGAAGTGGGCAGGGCGACATGGCATATTATTGCAGCTGGAGAAGGGTACATAGTTTAGGGGTAGACCTGGAAGAGCAGGAAGTAGTGTGGGACTCTGTGGTGCCCCACCTGTGGTGTCACAGGTCTGTAGTGTCCAGGGCAGGGTTGGTTAAAGACAGTGCCTCCCCCTTGCCGCCGGTGTCCTCCTGCCTCCCTGACAGCACCAGGCTCAGTGGTTCAACATCTGACTCCATCAGACTGGGCAGCGACTCCTGAGGGGATAGGGAAAGCAGGTGTGAAGGCAGGGCAAGCCGGAGGAGTGCTCTCTGAGGCCCTGGGGGAGCAGGCAGGCATCCCAGCCAGGTGGCTTAATCTTTGGGGATTGCCTGCCCCTCCTGGACCTCAGTTTGCCTACTGTGTCTCATGCTGATGCCGATGGGCCTGGAGGGTCGGCATGGCCTCTCCCCTTCCATGGGCACAGCAGCACTGGGAGGCCAGAGTCATGCCAGGTCTGTGCCGAGGAGCCATTCTGAGGAGATTGCAACCCCCAGTGCTGTGGCAGGCATGGTGCTGGCTGTATTCCTGGGATGCTCACAAAGGGAGGGAACGGGTCCCCATTTTATGGATGCACACACTGAGGCCTGGGGCACATTCATGGCCAGAAAGGGGCAAGGCGGGGTTTGAAAGGCTAGTCTCACTGGCACCAAGCCCTTGTCCCAACCACGGTGTGATGATGCCTGAGGTTGAGTTCAGCATCTGTCTCCTCCACCCTGTGAGGGACAGCATGGCCGGTGTCCCACCTGCAGTTCCTCTTGTTGCCCACTCATCTGTCCTGCCCTCCTACCCATTCCCGGCATGAGGTGCCGAACATGGCCACCTGCCTGTGAGCTGCTGCCTTCTTGCTCCACTGCAGAGACCCCACAAGGCCAGACCCCGCCTGCACTGCCACCCCAAGGGACCGCTCAGGGCTATTTCCAGACGGGGCTGTTCCAGTCCCTGGTGAACAGTGGCGTATCAGAGAGGGCCAGGGGCAGGTTAGACCATTCAGCCTGTGCTCCCCAAAGCCCTGGCCAATGACCCTGAACTTAGGTCTGTTGTGCATGTGGTCTGGGATAATGCCACCAGGTCTGGGAGGCTGGAGACCCCTGTTGAGGCCTGTCCCTGCATTGCAATTCCATTTCCTTACTGGTGACTTGAACAGGGGAAGGAAGGTGAAACTCCGAGGTCATTCCCCCCCATGCTCCACACCACGGTTTTGAACTCTGGGTCGCAGCGCTCCCTGCTGGCACTGTGGTGATCTGCTGAAAACCAGCATGGAAAGCCCTCAGGTCGCCCTGCGTGGGGTTTCCGGTTTCAGGTGAGTCAGCAGCACCTAGCATTTCCCTGAAACAAGCACCACCTGTGTTTTCCACCCAGGGACAGGAAGGGGCGGGAGACTCCAAAGGAGGCCAACCCCCTCAACTGTGGGGGAAGTGGGTGGAGTCTCAGCAGCTTCTGGGGGAGAATCTCAGAAGCTTCCGGAGGCATCCCACTGGTTTCCCTCAGTACTCCCCACCCCAGCCCACAGGCCCAACCTCCCATGGAGCCAGTCTCCCCTCCTCCCAGTCTCCCCTAGATGCAGCCCCTGCCTGGGCCCCCAGCCTGCTCTCTCCCAGCCACCAGTTCTGGCAGGCAAGAGGCTCTCTTCCCTATCAGTCCCCCCAGACCAGTCCCTGGAGTTTTTGTCCTAAATCACCTTCCTGCGGGGATCAGCAGTCATCTCCCTCTCCCTGGGGTCCCTCACGGCAGTCACGGGATGCCCGAGAGTGGCTTGCTGACCAAATTTTCCCAAGTCAGGGTCCTCAGGGAAATACTGACACATGAGGGGAAGGCGGGGAAGCTGGGGGGCCAGGGCTGGCAGACTGGCAGGGCTGGCATGGGCAGTGCTGAGTGGAGGGTGGGGGGGAGTGGAGGGTGGGGTGGGAGTGGATATGTAACCCTCCCTACAGAACCACAGACTCAGAATGGAGATGGGGTTTCTCCAGCTGCTCATGTCTTGCCTCTCCAGATAGAGGAGACCCTCCACTCACCCACCCACCCACCATCAGCACTAGGCACTGGAAGCAGAGGGTCTCTGCCCTGGGTCTGTGGAAGTGGGGGTCTCTAGGCTGTAATCTCTGTGGAAGCAGATCACCAGGCCTTTCTCCCTTGGAGCCCCTGGGTGAGTTCAAAGTGCCAATGTTCAGGTTAGCAGGTAAGCGCTTGCCATTGGCAAAGTGGGTTTCTACCTGCCAGGTTGCCTATATAAAGCCCTCTGACGCAAGGCCAGGGGGGTGGAAGCAGTGGGGGAAGATGCCCCATACTGAATAAGCAGCATGAGCCACTCCACCTGAGGCGACACTCTCAGAAAAGAGTCCTGTCTAGTGGATGTTGGCTCACGGTGGGTCTGTAAGTACCAGAACAGATCTGCTCCATACATAGTCCTGCCCCTAAAGTAGATCACCAGGCCATTCTGCTGAGGCACCTCTGCTCGACTCAACCCTTCAGCTTACTGGACTACAGGTGAGCACCCTGCACCATTTACTCCACCCAGGGCTCCTAGACCTGGGGCAGGGCTCAGCCAGCTGTGAAGCAGAGCCCTGCACAGGTGGCTCTGAGGTCCCTCGTGTGTGAGAACACGAGGTTCTCAAGCCAGGCTGCATGTGGGAACCCCCGGGGTGCTCTTACTTCATCCGTGTGCCCAGGCCCCACCCCAGGTCAACAGAATCAGTCTCACAGGCATGTTGCCCAGGGACTAGTTTAAGGAGCTCCCAGGTAAGTCCAGGTGGGCAGCCAGGTGGGGCCTATGGAGGTACTATAGCCGCTAACATGCTCTCTAGTTGGGCCAACTTCACCTCCTTTGCCCACTGTGTTTCTTGTCTTCCCAGTTCTCCCCCACCCTTGCTAGTGTTTATGGGGTGTTTATAAAGGGAGCCCTGGTAGTGTAGGGGCTGCAACCCACACAGTCAGCAGTTCAAAGCCACCAGCAGCTCCTCAGGAGAAATGCTGGGCTTTCTACTCCTGTAAATAGTTATAGTCTCCACAGGGGTCCTCAGGATGAGTCAGTATTGACTCAGTGGCCGAGAGTGTGGTTTGGATGGGACCGAACTTATGAGCACTCGCTCTGACCAGGTATCATAGACAGGTACTCAGACATATTCTCCCCAAAGTCATGTGGCGTGGGCTTTCCAGCCTCCATTTGACAGAGGAGAAACAGGACCAGAGACGTCATCCACCCAGCATTCTGTCGCCAACGATGGAGGGACAGGGACTGGACCCTAATCTATAGTCAGGTGCCTTCCCGGGGGCAGGTGCAGAGAGGCAAGGCACCCTCAGCTCTGCCCTGAACCCGACCCCAACAGAGAAGGATGCTGGGTCAGAAGCCCTAGGCACCAACTCACCTTCTGACTTGCTTTGATCTCCTGCTTGTCTTGGTGCAGGTTCACTGTGTTGTCATCCAGGGAGTTGAGGCTGGGGGGGGGGGGGATGGAGCTCAGGGGGATGATAGGTTGACAAGTCCTCCCTGTCTGTGACCAAAAACCCAATACCCCCACTGCCATCACCATCATTCCTACCACCACCATCACCACCACCACTACCACCACTACCACCATCACCATCACCACCACCACACCATTCCCATGACCACCACCATTGTCATCACCAATCAGCCTGCCCCAGTAGGGTCACTGCTCACCTGACATGGTCCAAGTCACTAGAAGAAGAGAGAGACTCGAAGCCCAAGTCCTTGGCGGCGAGGTTCAGTATGGGGTTGGCCCTGGAGAGAAGATTCAGAATTGGCCTTCCAGTCAAAGAGCTCCAGCCCTGAGCCACGGGGCTTCTTCGCCGCCCTTGACCCCTGCTTACCGCTCAGTGTTGTATATGTTCGTTCCCGGAATGACAGGGCCTGAGGGCATCACTCCTGCGGCCGTCATCCGGGCCTCCTTGGCAGCCTTCAGAGCCCAAAGCTTCCGGCGGTAGCTGTGGGAACCCGACAGGAGGTCACTACTTGCCCTGCACCCTGGAGTGCACCCAGTACAGGCCTATCCTGACCCTGGCAGGCGGAAATGCTAGCCCTGTTTCACACAGGCTTCGAGGAAGAGTCAGGGAAGAGAAGCGGTTCGCTGACGGCCGCACAGCTGGCCAGCAGTGGGTGTGGAATCGAACCCAGAGGTGGCTCTGACTCCATATGCATTTGGAACGGGAAAAAGCAGCAGCACATGTTAGATTCGCAGAATGTGCCAGACTTCTTGCTGGCTGTGAGATGGACATGACCTCATCAAGTGAATGCACTTGACTTCATTGAGGAATCCAGTATCATGCCCATTGTGTAGATAAGGAAACCGAGGCACAGAGCGAGAGGGACACATTCTCCGTTGGCCATGTTCTAAGATGGAATCAGCAGGGATTCAGAGCTAATCTACTTGATGCCTAGACCTTAGCGCTTTCTATCCTCCTACTGTCCCGGGCTGGAGACCCTTGGGTGACGGGAAGGGCACCTCTTCCGGAGACACACGAAGGTGATGGTCATGATCACGAGGGTCAGCAGCAAAGCCAGCGACAACCCCACGATGACGCTGATGAGCACCTGCGGCAGGTCTGACTCCTGGCTCTCCTGGGAGCCCTGAAGAAGAAGGATGGGTGAGGGGGTGCTGCTGTGGGTCAGCACCCCCTCCCCACATTCCTGGGGGCCCCTACCCTGCCCACACTCACCAGCACCACCAGGCCCAGCTGGAGCAGCTGTGTCAACGAGTCCTGGTCTTTCCGGATCAACCTGTCCACAGAGCCCGCTCAGACCCCGGGGCACTGGCACCCTGCGATGTCTCGCCCACCCTCCCCTCCCGAGGGTGACCCCACTCACACACTCAGCTCATTGAGGGTTAGGGCAGTCCCATTGTGGAAGACGAAGTAGGCATCAAGGTAGGAGCGACCCCGGGCCCTGGAATGGAGTGGGGGGAGAAGGGAGTGGCTCAGGACCACCCAGCGGTCCCCTCCCCTTGTCCTCAGCCCCCACCACTGGGCCAACATGCACTCACCGAGTTGTGGCATCTATGTCCTGAATGTTGACGATATAGATGGTCGTTCTGGTCGCCTGGGTGAGAGCCCTGTAAAGGCAACGACAGTTGCAAAGGCCTGGGGCCGGCGCCTCGGTGGACGAGTGGAATATGGGGATGAGAAACGTACACCTTCTCTGTAAAGTCCAAGCAATAGCTAGCACCTCTGCAGATCAGACATGATACCCCTTCCTCTGGGGCTGGACTCACAGCCTGGCAAGCAGCATGCCCTGTGCAGTGTACACGCTGTACAACTGTCCCTGGCAGTCCTGCTTAGGCATCTCTCTGTACAACCAGTCAGAGGCTCTGAGGACATGGGGCCCAGGGGGATAGGTGCGGAGACAGAGACAAAAGCAGGGGAGCGGTCAAGTGGGTCAGAGAGAAACAGTCTGCTTGGGTCTAGTCTAAGACCAGGCTCCCCAGCCCTGTTCTTCCCCACAGCCCCGCACCAGGCTCCCCAGACCTACGCCTTGATGTCCTCCAGGTTGGCGCCCACCTCCTCCTTGGGCACAGAGAACTGCAGCCTCACGCGGTACCTCTGGTCCACGGTGAAGAGCTGCAGAAGAAGGGTGTTGGGGGGAGGTCAGGTGTGTGCACAGAGGGCTGCCAGGGAGACCAGGGGGTCCAGCACTCACATTCAGGGTGGTCTGGGCTTTCTGGACATCACCCATGGAAGGTTTGTCCTGGGCCTGGATGGTCACCTGGTAGGTGCCCTGGAGAGTGGAATCCAGGTTGGTCACCAGCCTGGGGAAGGTGAGAAGAAAGCTCAGGCTTAGAGCTCAGCTACACGCCTCTGGGATTCACTTGTCTACCTCCCAGGACAGGGGGCTCACTGCCTGGGACAGTGAGACTGGCGGCCCCCTCAGATCCCAGGGCCTGCCCGTGGTTACTCAATGTTGCCAGTGAACACGCTGTCCTTCGAGGAGGTGGCAATCTGGAAGAAGCCCTGGAAAGAGGTGGTGGCCCCGTCGTTAGAGAGGAAGTTCACTTGGAGGATGGAGAACTCGATGGCCCCATTGTCCCCTGAGTCGTTGTCTCTGGCCTAGGAGCAGGAGTGGATGGTATCAGGGAGCCACACTTGACACCCCACAGACCGCAGCAGGAGCCAGAGTCTGGGTGACCCAGGAAGCTGGCCCCTGGAATCCCCTTGTCACCCCTATCAACTGAGGGTAGAGGGTTTCCAATGGCAGATTTTCCAGATCACCAGGCCTTTCTCCTGAGGCACATCGGAGGTACTCACATCCCCACCTTTGATTCATAGCCAAGCACTTGACTCAGATAGAGCATCCTTCAGCCACGTCGAGCAGCAAGTGTGTCACACAAACAGCGGGCATGTTCTACAAGTCTAGGCTTGCACACATCTCAGACCACAGCCAGGAAGTCTCCCCACGGGGGAACCCGGCCCTGCCCTATGCCCCCACCCCACATTTACAACACAGAGACTTTCAGATTTCCTGCACACCCCCCTGTGCACCAGGCAGGCCCTCCCTGGGCCCTGTCATCCCAGTGTCTGCCAATGTGAGACCAATTTCCCTTAGGGGACCGAAAAATGATTTGGGGTGGGATGGAGGTAAACATTTTTGCCTATTCTCACCGCATTCTGGTGGTGCGGTGGAGGAAGCATTGGGCTGCTAACCACAAGGTCAGTGGTTCCGATCCACCAGCTGTTCCTTGGGGGAAAGATGAGGCTGTCTGCTCTGTCAACACTGACAGGGCCTGAAACTCCATACAGAGTTGCGTTGAGCAGGAATCCACCCGATGGCAGTGGATATAGTTGTTGGTTTGGTTTGGTTTGGGTTTTATGAGTTGGAATCAACTCAACGGCAGTAGGTATGTGTGTATCGGTGCAAAGTAAACCAATTCACGGAGCTGTGAGGCCACTGGCAACATTGCTCAGGATGAGGCCCAAGCTGGTGCTGTTTCAAGAAGGAGTCCATTGATAGGACATTGATAAACAAGTAAGGTACACAGGTTCATCACTGAAGGCTCTCTGGCCAGCACTGGGATGCAATTGGCTGCGATTTAGGAAATGGAGAAACTGACTTTTTAGGCTTGAAACTCTCCCTGCCCAGGGCCTGTCCCACTAGTTGCTGACTCATGGTGCTGACTCATGGCGTTTCCGTGGATGCAAACATATGAAGTAGACCTGCACTCCATAGGGTCTTGAAGGCTGTGCTTTAGGAATAGGTTGCCAGGCCTTTCTTACAAGGCACATCTGGTGGCGTGGAGTAGACACTCTTCAGTTAGCTGCACCACCCAGGGGCTCCTGGAGCACCCAGAGAGGGACACTCCCTGCCCCCATTTTACAGAGCGTCCAGAGAGGTGCTGCTTCCCCGAAGGCACACTCATAGCAGAGGGCTGGCCCTCAGAGACCACCCACCTCATAACCCTATTGCCAGGGACTAATGTCTCTGAGGCATCTGATTTGCCAACTTCATGCCCAGGAAGAAAGGATCCCTGGTGGTGTAGTGGTTACATGCTGGGCTGTGATCCGAAAGGTCATTAGTTCAAACCCGCCAGCTGCCACTCTTCAGGAGAGAGAGAGATGTGGCAGTCCGCTTCTGCAAAGATACAGCCTCGGGAGCCCTGTGGCGTGGTTCTACTCTGTCCATCGGCCTCCCTATGAGGTGGCATTGACCAGAGGGCAGTGGGGTGTGTCCAGGAGGGGAAACTGAGTCCTAGAGCGGGGTGGCAGAGCAGGAAGAGGCCCCCCAGTTATTGCGAGGGGCTTATGCTTCCACACAGCATCACCACCACCTCCTGCTAAACACACTCCAATTCAGCCCCATCAGCTCATTGTTATAATGTTGCTTGGGAAATTATTTAGCCACAAGGAACTCATTTAATTTACAACTGGCTACGGCATCTCTGTAACACTCAAGAACTGTGATGCAGTGAGAAAAATGTAGCCTGCAAGTGGTTTTCATATTCATGACATTTTGATAAATACTAACTGTAGCAGTTAATGACATCTGATCACATCAATTAGGTGGGTGTTAACATCCATCCTGGGGTTTCCTCTCCTTGTGAGAGAGCCCATACATTTCCTTCCTGGTGGTCAAGCTTTTTGGGGGGAGCATCCGAAAGGCCTGGAAGCCTTAACGCTGTGTAGATTGGGGCTAATGTGACACCAGCTACCAAAGGGTGGAGCCAAAGACTCACCTGGACAGAAGCCACCTGCTGGTTGGGCATCACAAGCTCCGGAATGATCACTACAGGTGTGAACAGGAAGCAGGCAGTGAGGGCAGGGCTCAGAAATCATCCCTCTGGAGCCCAAGGCAGCTATTCCAGAGCCAGGGGTTAGTTAGGTGTCATCCAAGTCCCATTTCACAGAGAGGAAACGTGAGGCCCGGAGAGGCATGGCCCTGGGTCAGACATGAACTGGTGCAGAACTGAGGGGAAGCCCAGGCCTCCCCTCCTGCTGGAACGCTGGAGCGAGGCTGGGTTGGAGACCTCTCTCCATGTTTAAGGTCCCACCTGGGGCCTGAGGAGGGTCTATGGGCGCAACCAAGGGGGTCCTAGTCAGTTGGACTCAAGGTATGTATGTGGGGGGCGGGGGTTGCAAGGAGGGTGAGAGGCCGCTGCTTACCGAAAGTCTTATTCTCCGGAAGGAAGTAGGGTGCATTGTCATTCACATCCTCAATAGTGATGGGGAGGCTCCCTAAAGGACAAAGTGATTGGCTCTGGGCTCTGAGCTCTGGCCCGGGACCCATACACCCTGCAGCCCCCCTCTGGTGCACCTTCCCCCGGGGTGCCCTCCCACCTTCTCCAGCCTGAGTGGGAGAAAGTGACATCTCCACCCCTCAAGAGAGCCACGGTGGGCAGCTTGTTCAGAGACTGGGTCCAGCCCAGGTATGTCCCTGCTGTCCACGACATGACACTGATCCTTGGTGCCTAAGAGCTGCCTAAGCTCTTAGGGGCTGCAGCTTATGTTCCCCACAGGGACCGCCTACCTTGAGGATCAGGGGGCTTACGAGGTACCTGGCATAGTTCTCACCTGTGGCAAGGACTCAGTATAAACTACCTGTTAATATGGCTACCGTTGTTATTTGGGGTCCCTGGGTGGTGCCGTTAGTTAAAACACCCGGCCACTAACTGGAAGGTTACTTGTTCAAGTCCACCCAGGGGTGCCATGATAGAAAAGCCAGGCGATCTACTTCTGGACATCAGTCCAGAAACCCTCTGGCTGTCACTGAAATGGACATGGAAAATCGGGGGGTCAGGGAGACCAGAAAAGGAAAAAACTCAGAGGATATATAAAGGTCTCACATATTGGGGGGGTGGGGCGGGAAATATCAAAAGAACACAGTTCTATGTGACACACCTGGGGCTGTCATGGGTTGGACTTAATGACAGCCGATTGCTTACTACCCGTTGGTGTCAGAGGTGGGACATGGATTCACCCCTCTCTGACTGTGAAGCGTGCTCTTTCCTTGACACCACCTCGCAAAACCACGGCACCAGGAAAGTGCTGACTATGTGCCGGGCACACCACTCAGTGGAAGTGGATGTGCGTGCTCCCCCTGAACCTTCACAAGCTGCCAGCAGGCCGCCTGGACACACGCTTAGGCGAGGTGCTAGGACTTGCTCCAGCAATACCGATGCACCAGAACCCAAGCAGATTTGAACCCAGACCTGTGGCCCCCCCACCCAATGCGCAGTCCCTCAGTCCCTGAACTGCAGCCTGCCATGTCCTGCAGGCTGTCTCCCTCACCATTGGCACTGTAGGCCTCGAAACGGGGGTCTGTCGTGACGTCATGGGCCCGCACAACCAGAGTGACCAGGTCACAGAGCTCGTAGTCAATGGCCTTGCTCTCATTGATGAGCACAGAGCCGTTGGGCATCACGGAGAACCAGCCATGGCACAGGCTGCCCACGTCAACCCCAGCCTTGGTGCAGATGACGTTCATGAGCTCAATCTCCAGCTGAGCCTGGGTGTCCTTGTCCTGGGCAACCACCCGAGCCACTGTGCCGTGTGCCGAGCCATTCTCAGCCACTCGGATGCCCCGGAGTGAGTCCGGTGTCAGGGTGGGAGGGGTGTCGTTCACGTCCTCCACAATCACAGAGACCGTTGCTGTGGCTTCCATCTGTGGATCGGGGTCTGTGGCAGTCACTGTCAGAGCGAAGAAGGCCTGCGTCTCATAGTCCAGACTCACGTCCATGGGCAGCTGGAGCCGGCCGATGGCCTGGCCGGGCCCCAGCTGCGAGCTTCGGATCAGGAAGTTGTAGGAGTTGTTCCCTGCCAGACTGAAGCTGATGCGGTTATTGGCTTCTGTCTGGTCCGCATCCCAGGCCTCCACCACGCCCACCAGCACTCCTGTGGATAAGGGCAGAGGGTGGAGGGATCCCTGCCTGGCCACTGGGAGCCTCCTCTGCCGTCTCCTCCCTTGGGGACTACCCACCCTCCCTGTGTTGGGTCATATGCCACAGGGTGGCCTGGGGGAGCTTACCTGAGACCCTCTCCTTCACTGTGAAGTTGTAGGTGGACTGGCTGAAGACAGGCAGGTTGTCATTGATGTCCTACAGGCAGAGGCAGGCCTGAACCCTCGGAACCCTGGCAGGCTTTGGGGTGCTCCCACCCAGAGCCCACCTCGGCGGGCAGTGGGGGATGGGAGGAGAGTATCCAAGGGAGATGTCTTCTTCCATAGGGAAGACCTGGGTGTCATTCCTGGCTAGTGGCCCTTCCATACAGCCACCACCTATCTGTCAGCAGAGGGGGGCTTACAGAGGAGCTTTCAGACCAAGATGAACAAGTGAGAAAGGACTGGTGAGCTACTTCCCAAACTCTTGGGACCCCAACAGCCGGATGGGCAGCCCACGGTCAGCTTGGCGCAGGGCTGGGCAGCAGCGCTTCATTCCCCTGCACCTGGGGCCGCCGTGAGCCGGGTGCCCAGGAGACAACAGCTCTCAGACCCGATCTGAGAAGCCAATACAAGAGGTGTGCAAGTGTCCGTGGACTAATCCCACGACCTTCCCATTCTCTTGTCCCACAAACTGGTTGGAGCCCCCTCCGATGTCCTCTGCTCTGAGTCTCGAACTTTCATCCATGTCTCCTGACACTGCCACCTGGTGGGGTGGTGCCCTCATTTCACGGGCAAGGAAACTGCTTCCCCGAGAGGCCAGGGAGGGCCCAGGTCACCCGCCTGGATTCTGGATTCGGCGACTATGGAGGGACCGCTGTAGTTAGGGACAACTCCACCACCAAGCCGCCCTCCCCCGCTTTGAGACCCTGCTTTCTTGAGGGAGGAGGGGCCCTGGGTGGTGCGGATGGGCACCATGCTCGGCTGCTAGCAGAAAGGCTGGCGCTTCAAGCCCACCCAGAGGCATTTCAGAAGAAAGGCCTGGGGCTGGACCTCGAAAAATCAGCCGTTGGCCACCCCAGCGGGCACAGTTCTCCTCTGGCCACGTGAACGCCACAGGTGGGAGCCGAGGGCAGCTGGAGCGGTTCTAGGACGGGATGGGTCCTGCCCTGTCTGCGTCTCCGCCAGGCCCAACTTGAGTCCCCACTGCTCAGATGTCTTACGTTGGCACCTCTGTTTGCTACCATTATGCTCCCCCAATGCCGTGTGGCCCCAGCTTTGCCTCCCTCCCGTCCCTCCTCCCTCTCCTGTTCCAGCTGACCCCAGATATGGGCTCTGCGCTCAGGCCAGAGCTGGGTCCTGAGCGCTTTTCAGCGCTTGTCTTCCCTCTGGGCCCTGACCCGCTCTGCTGCCCACAGAGAGCTCCCAGCCCTTGTCCCAGTGTGGAGACCACGCTGCCTCGCGCTTCCTCCCTCAGGCTGGGGCGGGCGCACTTGGGTGCTCTGGCCCCGCCCAGGTCTGCTCCAGGTCCCAGGGGACTCTCTAGAGGGCGACATCCTATTGGGGGGGGGGTGCCTTTTTGCTTTCAGCCTTTCCTATGGTAACACCAGACTAAACAGCTTTGGAAGTGGGGTTTGCTCTGCCTTTAGAAGTAGGTGTATTTTCGGAGAGCAAGTTCCTGACAATGAAGTGGCTGGGTCGACAACACCCACGGCCAGCTGCTTCTTGGGGCCATCCTCAGTCTCGGCAGGGTTAAGAGCACAGCGCTGAGGCCAAGCCGGCTCTACCTCTGGTCCCCATGTGCCTTGGACCTCTCTGGACCCCACTGTCCCCATCTGCAAACTGGGGGTGACAGGTTCCACTCACAGGACTGCTGTGAGGACCAGCTCCTGGAAGTGCAGAGACGTGGCTCACTTCTAAGTTCAAGGCTGCTTCCTCCCCTCACTGTACAACGCCCTGCAAGGCCCCGCAGACACTTCTGCTTCTATCGGTTTCTCTTTGCTTGGGCTTTGTCTTTTTCTCTGCGGTCTCTTTTCTTGATGTATATGTATTTCAAAGGCACATCCCTGCCCTGGAGGGTGTGGTGGCAGAGGCTGTGCCCTGCCCAACACAGGGAGATGCTGCGCCCGTCACGGACGTGGTAGAGGTGCGTAGTTATTGCACGTTTCCAGAGGAAGGTGGCATACGGTCTGGTGCAGGCCTAGAACCCGCTCCATGACCCTAGGCTGCTTCAGAGGCTCTGTTTCCTCTTCAATGCAATGGCAAGGGTCAGGTACCGTAAATAATATGCCAAAACCCACCAACCCCATTGCTGTCGGTTCTAGTTCACAGGGACCCTATAGGGTTGAGTAGAACGGTCCCTTCAAGTTTCTGACACTGGAGGTCTCTACAGGAGTACAAAGCAGAAAGCCGTATCTTTAGTCCATGGAACCACTGGTGGTTTTGAACTGCTGACCTTGAGCTTAGCAGACCAACGCATAATCTACTACACCATCAGATAGCCTTAGTGGCCCTGTAGGATGGAGTAGAACTGCTTCCTAGGGCTCCCAGGGCTGCAAATCTCTATTGGGGCAGACAGCCTCATCTTTCTCCTGAGGAGCAGGTGGTGGGTTTGAGCCTCTGAGCTTTTTGTTAACAGCCTGCTTAGTCCATGTACCACTCGGGGTCCTGGAAGAGAACCTAGCGAGTGCTTTCTCTCCCCTTCTCTTCCCTTGACTGGTGGCAGGAGGCTTCCAGGTAAAACCTTGTTAACTAATAGGAGGGCTAACACCCAGAGCTCCTGTGTGCCAGGCTGGATCCCAGACCCTGTCTATGGGTTAAAGTGCACCATCATTGCATTTTCTTCATCCCAGGACCCTCTTACCTGCCACACTGCAAAGGGCAGAAATGTGACCTAGGACCAGGGAGCTCCCAACGCCGGGCCAGCAGGCTGTGAGGCTGTCCCAGCACCCAGCTCCAGCTGAGCCTGGCCTTACCTCTACGTTGATGGTGACATTGACCTCAGTGCTGAGAACAGGCATGCCACTGTCAGCCACGCACACTGTCAGCACGATGCGGCCCCCCAGGGCAGGGTCGATGGCCTCGCGGTCCAGGGGCCTCAGGCTTGTCAGGAGCCCTGTGCTGGCATTCACTGAGAAGTTTTGGCTGTAGGGGCCAGGCAGCAGGCTGAAGTGCAGGCGGCTGTTGTTGGTATTGGGCTCGTCCTCGTCGTGGGCCTGGGGAGACGGAGCGGCATCAGCATCAGCACCAGGCAGCCACCAGGCTCCCAGCTCCCTCTCATTGACTTGGGCCAGGAGCTAGCAGGATTCTGGTCTAGCTCCCAGCCTCAGCCTCCTAGATAAGAGGATCAGATCAGGAGTTTTTAATAGCTTTCTGCCATTCACTGATGGCACACCTTCCACGCGCCAGGCCTGTCCCAGACCCTGGGAGCAGAGCTGTGATCAGCACAGCTTCTTGTGGAGTGGCACTCTAGTCGGGAGGAAGGAGGACCATAAAGCCAGAGTGGAGCCAACCGAATTCTGAGAGTCCCAGGATGTCCACTTCGATGCTATATTTTTTAAAATAGTGAATGCCTCATCCAGTGTGTGTGTGTATGTGTGTATGTTTCTGCCCTGCTAGGGCTCTGAACACATGCTTGCTTGAACTTGGGTATAATCCAGCCCAGACAGCAATCCATGCTACAGTGCCTTTGCACGTGCTGTTCTTGCCCCCACGATGCCTTCTCCACCTGATTCTTCCTCTGGGCACACCCTAGCCCCTGTACCACCCTTGAAAAGCACAGGTGGTAATGTGAGGGACTATCTGGTGCCTCCCCTCACCTGTGAGTCACCTAGTGGCAAGAATTGTAGTGGATTGGTTTCTGAGGACCTGGGCCTGCGGCACAGCTGCTGTTCTGCAAATGTGGCTTTGAAGGCAGAGCTGGGATAGTCTAACTCGGAACGTGGTCTTGATTCCAGCTCTGTCTTTTCAGTTCTGTTGGGATCTTGTTCATGAAATACTTCCTCTGTGAGAGGTCAACGCTGGTTTTTCCAAAAGCCAGATCCTGCGTGTTGGGTCCCCCATCCTCCAGCCAGCTCATTTACCCCACTCCCTGGGGCCTACATTGTGTCAGGTGGGGTGCCAAGCTTGCAGGGGCAAGTCGGAGCTGCTCCATGCCCCAAGGAGCTCAGGAGCTAGGCTAAGAAGTCTCGGGGATCAAGGAGGAAGGCCCTGGTTTCAGAGCCCGAGAGGCCTGGGCTCCAGCTCAGCCCTGCTATACACGGGCTGTACACCTGCCAGTAGTCACTGACCCTCTCTGAGCCTTCTGTGCTCTCCCTCTGGGATTGGGGGTAATCTGGTCTCGGGGCCTGAATGAGGTCAGGGACAGAAATGTGCGCTGTCGACTGCACAGACAGAGAAGGAAGAGGGGGCTCTGTGGCCATGTGACTACCATTCTGAGGGTCTGGTATCCTGCGTCTCACGAGTACCCCTTCTCAGTGCCCAGGGGCGATGCTGCCCATGTTTTCGTGACCAAGAAAGAAGTTTCTCTGTAGCCGCTAGTCACGTTTTCATCCCAAAGGCCGTGAAGCTGACCGCTGCTCACGTTGCTTTTTCCGTTCTGGCTGCTAGGAAGCGAAGGGCTGCCTTTACAGCTCCCCTCTGCCAGCGTGAGGCCCTGGGTTCTAACTCCACCTCCAGGCCCTTCCACAGCGACACCCTGATTTTCTCGGCACCCTCAAGTATCTCTGTATTTTAAACACCCCCGCCCCCTTCGAATCATCTCTCTAGAGCGAGGCAGGGTCATGAAGGAATGGAGGAGAGCGAGCTGGGTTGGAGGGTCTGCTCTGGGTTGGCTCTGCACAGAGCACTTCGTGACTGTGATCGCATTCTTCCCCGTGCCCCTCTGGCTCCTTGGTACAGTGAGCCTCATTCCCCAAGAAGAAGCAGAGGCTCAGAGAGGCTGAGCCACTCTCTCAGGCCCACACTGCAGCAGAGCCCAGCAGGACCGCAGAGCCGGCTCTTCCCAGGCCACCCTGCCCGGGGCTGGCTGGCACCTGGATGGTCAAGGAGACATGGTCCCACTTCTCTTGGACAAAGATGTTGTAGGAGCCGCTGACCACGGGCGGATTGTCATTGATGTCCAGCAAGTGGATCTCTAAGGTGGTGGAGTCCGACAGGTTCCCGCCGTCCTTGGCCTGCAGCGTGAGGATGTACTCGGCCTGTCTCTCTCGGTCCAGTAAGGTGCTGTTCCTCACGGTCACCGTCCCTGTGTTGGCGTCCACCTCGAAGATGTTATCCCTGTACGGAGTTGCCAGGATCACGAATGAAAACTCAGGGGACCCAGGGCCATCGAGGTTCAGATACACCACCAAAGATTTTTAAGCACATCCCATACCGATTTGCAACATACTTATACTAAAAGGCGATTCGGGGCTTTCTCTGAAATTCACAGATGGTCTTTTATCTGCAACCCGAGCCTTGTGGTGAGGCAGAAAGGCTTAAGCCCTGCCTGCCCACCTGTCTGCCCACTGCCTTCCGACCCTAAGGCCTTACCTGTTCCCCTGGGTCAGGGCATAGGTGATGTGGCCGCCCTCACCTGTGTCTGGGTCAGTGGCCTGGGAGGCAAAGAGATGACGGGGGCATGGTTTAAAAGCAATGGCATTGGCTACCAGCACTCCAATGATTGGGGATAGAGCTATCCTGCTTCCTGACACAAAGAGAGAATGCCCCCAAGACACACCCAGGGACACACACCCATTCTGTGTACACACTCACACAGGCAGGCTGCTTGCTCAGATCTAGTGACTCTGGTTGCCACAGAAGCTAAGGCCACAGTCCCCAGCCCAGCCCAGCTGTGCCCTACATCGCTCACATGTGTGCTATCGGTGATCACAAAGCCATTGGCACTGTGCTCTGGCACAGTGAAGATATACAGCGGCTTTGGGAATTCGGGCCTGTTGTCATTGATGTCTATGATGTGGATGGTCACAGTAGCAGTGGAAGAGTCCTTGCTGACCAAGTCAGTGGCCACCACCTGCAGGCAGGGAAGAGGCAGCACACTGAGATCAGACGGCCCTGGCCTCCCCTCCCCAGAGCCCGCGCCCCTGGATCCTCACCTGTACCACCATCACGGTCCACTTTTCATAGTCCACCAGCTCTGAGTCCCTTACCAACACCTGAACTTCCGCGGAGTTTGCAGCCCGCTCAGGGGAGACACTGAAGGCTGCCGCTTCAGGGCCTCTCAGGGAGAGCAAGAAGGTGCCGTTGATGCCCTGTGAAGGCAGGCTGCTTTAGTAGGAACCCATCCCCCTGTCATGCAGCCACCTCACCTTTCCCCCAACCTTTGACCCCAGGCTCCTGCCTCAGGAAGCCCAGCCCACTGAGGTCTCATGAGAGCCGTGCTGTCAGAGGCTAGAGGGAGAAGGAAGGAGGCCCAAGGGGCCTGCCCTGGTCACCAATCCCAGAACTTGTGGCACTGGGTATCCCAGAGCTGGGGTGGGTTGACAGAGCCAGGATATGTACTCCATTAAAGTATCATTATCAGCCCTCCTCAGTGCACGCTAGGCTGCAACCCGCAAGGTCAGCAGTTCAAAATCACCAGCTTCTCCTTGGGGGAAAGATGGACCTTTCCACTGTCATAAAGAGTTACAGTCTCAGAAGCTCACAGGGACAACCCTGTCCTATAGGGTTGCTATGAGCTGGCATCGACTTGATGACAGTGAGTTTGGAAGCACCACCCCCAACTCATCATCGACCAATCCCAAATACCAACACCCGACACCATCCAGTGCTCCACACCACTCCACAACTCAGTACTACTGTGGGGCAGTGAAGTACTTGATATGGTTCTTCTGGCCATAGTCTTTGGACTCCCACCAAACAACTGGATGCAACCATGCAAATCGGACGGATGGAAGTCTAACATAGGGATTGGTCGCTTTTGTCATTCTGCCGGGTATGAAACATGGGGGATCTCACTGCTATCAAGAAAGAAGAGCCAGCAGTAGAGCACATTCCTTGGACCTGGAGATCCCTGCAAGCGGAACTTCTTGGATCCAGGCGATAGAGAGCTGATACACAGAGGGGTTGCAGAGGAGTGACGGCGGCAGACTCGGAGCTAGAACAGGCCACAGAGTGGCATGTTTCATCGTGCTCAGAGTAGTAAAGGTGAGCACTTTCGGGCAGAAGACTTGCTATTGGAGTGATGCGCCTCCAGGCACCTACTGAGGGGGGTGGGGCATGGAGTGAGAGCTGAAGCAGATGGTAGAGTGGAGTCTCCCTTGAGCAAGTATTGGCAGTGATTAAGTAGCTTTGGAACCCTTGCCTGAACAGGGCAGAGGACAAAGAGCCTTGTGGCTGAGAGGCCAAAGACCAGAAAGAGGCTGCCTGCAGACACCATGGAAAAAAGGCCCTCCTGACCAAGAGGACTGTATCCTGAGCATTTCTTATCCTGAATTGTAACCCATCAAGTTCCCTAATAAACCCCGTGCTCACGAATATTGCCTGTGCAAATGATCAAACCCAGTAGAGAGTGATGTAGGAGGGTCAGTTCCTGTCACAGCGGTAAAAACGGGTTGGCCTAGACATATCTGACCTCTGCCTCATAGGAATGGGCCTTAGGTTGATGTTGAGTTTGATACTCATTTTGCCTTAGGAAGTTAGAGGAGGTTAGATATTGCCCCCTTGCCATATCTTAAAAACACCCTCCACTCGACCCCAGCCACCAGCCCAACACCACTCTCCATTCAACACCCATGCCGACCAACATCGCCTGTCTGTCATACAACACCAACCACCAATTCAACATACCATTCACTCAAAACCAACCACTCCCAAGGACTGCACTGTGAAAGTTCTTAGAAGGAAACACAGGGGCAGGGCTGCAGGGCCGAGTTATTAATGGCGGATACTCCGAAATGACTACAAAAGTATGAATGGTGAAAGCTGAATGAGATGAAAGAGATCTCATAAAACAGAAATATTTTGTTCATCAAAGGACTTTACCAACACAGCAAAAAGATAGCCTGAATTGGGATTCAACACTCAGAAGCCACACATCCAATAAGGATCTAGTGTAGAAAAACTATATTTCAAACCTCTACAACTTAACAACAAAAAGGTAAACATCCAATAAAAAAGGACAAAAGACTCCCGTGGAACTCTAGTCAAAGGGACAACAAGCACAAGGAAGGAGCTCAGCCTCATTAGTCATTCCAGGCAAAACTCAGTTGCCTGTGAGTCGATTCTGACTCATACTGGTCTAGAGGATAGGGCCTCGGGAAAGCCTCTTGACCTTCCCCTTGAGCATAGAACAAGGTGAATGGAAGAGATGCTGTAGTAAAAGGGCTGAACAGAAGACGTCAAAAGGAGTTCCAAAGGGAGCGCCCAGAGAAAGCGGAGTACTGTGATGAGATGTGTAAAGAACTGCAGCTAGAAAGCCAAACGGGAAAAACACCCCTACGCTTCTCAAGTTGAAAGAACTGAAGAAAGCAAATCACGTCTTGTGTTCAAACATCAAAGGTTTCTCTGGGCAAAATATGGAGCAACGCAAAAAGCATCTAAAGAAAACGAGTGGAGTACACAAGGTCACTGTACCAAAAAGAACTGGTCGACATTCAACCATTTCGAGAAGTCGGATAAGACGAAGAACCAATCGTATTGAAGAAAACAGTTCAAGTTGCTCTGAAGGCATTGGGAGAAAACCAAGACTCCAGAAATTGATGGACTGAGAGGCTTCAAAACAGAGGTGCAACGCTGACGGGAAGAGATCCATATCCATGGCCATGTCCATTCCAAAGAAAGGTGATCTAATAGCATGTCAGAATTATCAAACAATATCATTAATCTTACACGCAAGTAAAATTTTTAAAAATCATTTTTATTGGGGGTTCTTGCAGCTCTTACAACATTCCATACACCAATTGTATCAAGCATATTTGTCTATACGTTGCCATCGTAATTTCCAAAACATTTTCTACTTGCGCCCCTAGTATAAGCTCCTCTTTGTTCCCCACCCTCCCACCTTCATGAATCCTTGATGAAGCCTCAAGTAAATTTTGTTGAAAATGATTCAAAATTGGTGTAACCGGACATTCATTGGCAGGGAGCTGCCAGAAATTCAAGCTGGAGGCAGAAGAGGGTGAGCATTTGGGCTGAAAGCAGAGAGCGCCATAAAGATGTTTGCTTGTGTGTTATTGACTAAGCAAAGACACACGACTGGATCATAGCAGGTGCTGGATAACATTGCAATGAGTGGGAATTCGAGAACACTTCGCTGTGCTCATGTAGAATATGCACCTCGATCAAAAGGCAGTTGTTTGAACAGGACAGGCAGATACTGGACTGAGTGGTTTGAAATCAGGAAAGGTGTTCTTTGGGGTTGTATCCTTTCACCACACTTATTCAATCTGTGTGCTGAACAAATTATCTAAGAAGTTGGACTAAATGGAGAAGAATGATTGGAGGAAGACTCGTTTAACAACCTCTGACGTGCAGATCGCACAGCTTAACTTGCTGGAACTGAAGAGGGTGTGACGCACAAAGACTACAGCCTCCCATAGGGCTTACACTTCAGTGTCACTGAAGCTAAATCCTCACAACTGGACCAAGAGGCAACAACATGTTCAGTGGAGAAAAGAACAAAGTTGTCATGGATTTTATTTTACTTGGATCCACAATCAATGCTCATGGAAGCAGAAATAAAGCAACATATTTAGGCAAATCTGCAGCAAAGACCTCTTTAAAGTATTTAAAAGACAAGGTGTCATTTGAGGCCTACAGTGACTGGAGCCGAGCTTCATCAGTCATCTCATATACATGGGAAAGCTGGACAGCAGGTTAGGGAAGACCAAAGAGGAGTTGATGCCCCTGAACTTGGGTGTTGGTTGAATAATACTCTACATACCATGAACTTGCAGAAGAATGGAGACATTCGTCTTAGAAGAAGTGCAGCTAGAATGCTCCTTAGAAACAAGGGTGGCGAGACTTTATCTCGCGTCCCTGGAGAAGAATACCATGCTGGGTAAAGTAGTCGTTGTTAAGTGCCTTCGAGTCTGTTCTGACCCATAGCAACCGTATGCCCAATAGAACGAAACACTGCCCGGTCCTGCTCCGGCCTCACAATTGTTCCTGTGCCTCAGCCCATTGTTGCAGCCATGGTGTCAGTCCATCTCCTTGAGGGCCTTCCTCTTTTTCGCTGCCCCTCTCCTTTACCAAACCTGGTGTCCTTCTCTCGGGACTGGTCTCTCCTTACAGAAGTCTGTAAGATGAAGTCTTGCCATCCTCGCCTCTAGGGAGCACTCTGGCTGGACTTCTTCTAAGACAGGTAGTTTCGATCTTCAACCGTGATGGGAACAAGGGGCTCAGATGTCACAGCAATCGTGAGGATGGCGCGGGAGCAGGCTGGTTTCCTTCTGGTCTCCATAGGTTTGTTTGGAGCCAGAACCAGCCCCGCCGTAGCTCACGTCAACAGAGCAGTGCAGAGCTGCCCCCTGGAGCTTCCAAGGCTGTAATCCTGTGGAGTCAGACTGCCACGTCTTTCTCCCACAGAGTGCCTGGGGGGTTTGAACCACTGACCTTTCTGCTCTTGACCATGGTACGCCCAGGGTACAATTGGCCATGAACCCAAAGGGCCGGGCCCATTTCTATCCAGTCATTCCGACTCATAGGAATGAATAGGACAAAGTGGAACCGGCTCTCGGGTTCCCAGAGTTGCAAGTCTTCTAGAAGCAGGCAGCCACTTGTTTATTCTGCAGAGCAGCTGCCTGGTCAATTTGAACGGCCAACCTTTCAGTGAGCAGCCAAGTGCTTAGTCACTGTGCCACCCGGGTTCCTTCCATCAGCCATGAGGATGAGGCAAATAAGTACAGTGAGAGGTGAACTCCCCTCCCTTAGAGGAGCGGCAGCAGGTGTTGGTGAGGTAGAGGTGGGGGAGCTGACACCCCCCACCCCCCAGGGCAGGTGAGAACACAAAGTGGAGCAGCCACTGTGGGAAAGAGCTGGCTGGTCCTTCGGCAGTTGAGCTCAGGAGTGTCCTATGGCTTGGGAATCTCAGTTCTAGGCCGGTACCCCGGAGGGATGACAGCTGGGCATACACTCAACTGGAAGCCTGCACCCCCATGAGCACGGTGGCACGTTCCTGAGCCGGGGAAGCCTCCAGGATGAACGGGTAGACCAAGTGTGCTACAGACACACCGTGGCGTATTCCCCAACTAGAAAGAGAAACCGGGCTGTGTGGGCGACTAACCACATGGACGGTAGTTCGAAACCGGCCACTCTCTGGGAGGAAGAGGACACTCCCTACTCCTGTACAGAGTGACAGTCTCAGAACCCACAGGGGCAGTTCTACCCTGTCCTATAGGATCTATCCTGGTCAGAATTGACTCAGTGGCTGTGATAAAATGAAATGCAGTCTTGATTCAGGTCAACATATGGATTAACCTTGAGTATGTTATGCTGGGTAAAAAAGTCTGTTGCAAAAGCCCAAATACTATATCATCTTGTTTATTTGAAATCGGCAAATATATAGAAAGCAAAGCTTCTTCGTGGTAGCAGGGGGAGAGAGTGGAGTTTTGCTTAGGGAGCACTGAGCGTCAGTTCTGGTGATGGAACGGTTGGAGAGGACAGTAAGAGTGGTTGCACAGCGCGGACTCAAGGTCACTGTGATACCTGTGTTGCTGTGGCTGTTAGCTGCCCTCAGGCCCATCCCAACTCATGACAGCAACCCCGCCCCCCCCCCAAGAGTAGAACAGCTCCACAGGGAAGCCGTCTCCATGCTGCCTTCTAAAGTGCCTCAGGATGGGCTCAAACCACCAACCTTTTGGCTAATAGTCAAGCACTTAATTATATGCACCATCCAGGGACTCCTAGAAATTTTGGAATGCAGAATGCTGTGTATATTTCCACCACAATTCAGAAACAAACAAACCCAACCACCAACTCCCCATCAATTGCCAACCTTTCCCAGCCCAACACTACTCTCTTGACAACATCTGAGACCAGTTCACCCCCACGCTGGCGTCAGTGCCAGCCACCACTTTCAGACTGCGTGCCACCTCACATCAGCAGCCACTCCGCACCGCCTGCTCCTCCAGACCTCCCACCCACCTGCCACAGCCTCACATCTCTACCGCTCTACAACACGGAGTCACTCAATCATAGCCTACCAGTTCCGAACACCAACCACAGTCCTTTATCATTTAATACGACCCAAATTACCCACCCCTCCATGTCAACCTCCACACATCCGATTGGATCTCCCTTTGGACACATTTAAAGTTCTAACAGGTTTTTTACAAAATGAAGAGGAATTAGGTAAACACAGTGTGTTTGCCTTAATTATAGTTGGGTACTTAGCCAACTAGTTTATAAATTTTAAAAATAAAAATCAAGGTTTCATTTCACACACACACACCCCAAAAAGGGAGGGGAAATACATGTGGGTGAAGCTTCCGGTGAGTCTTCCCTGAACCCGGAGCAGGATGTGAACAGGCCTGCTGTCATACAGAGTACCCGGATGTGGATTATGGAGTGGAGCTAGGTTACAATCTAACACCTTATCAGTTGATCTCTCTTTTGACCCATTTTAATGTGTTTAATGTTTTCTTTTCAACCGGTGTTTTTCTCTATTTTATTTCATTATTGTTGTTAGCTTTTTTGACTCTCTATTTTTTTGGTACTCTTTGTTTGGTATGTTTCTGGTAATGAAATCCAGGATGGTGACTCTACAGAGACAGTAACTGGATTAATGGTTCCCAATAACAAGGAGTACAAGAAAAATGAAATATTCTAAAATTGATTGTGGGAGTGATTGTACGACTCCTGTGGACATTACTGAACTATTGAATTTATGATGTTTGGACTGTGTTCCGATGAAATTGTTCCATCAGCCTCCATTTAAAAGTACCTTCCAACGTAATAGTCAGCACTGCGCACCTCCGATGCGCAGTCCCACTGCCACTGAGCTGAGTCGGACTCACAGTGACCCTACAGGACAGGGTGGAACTGCCCCTGTGGTGGCTGAGACTGTGGCTCTTTAAGGGAGTCCAAAGCCTTCTTTCTCTTACCCAAATGCTCAACATTCCCTCCCGTTCACTGACCACTCAACAGTATTCCACCTCCTGCACCACCCATCAACATACTCTGCTAGTGCAAGCCAGATTCCACTCAACATTACCCACGCTTCTGTTCCAGCCTCCACTTCACACCGATTCCACATAGATTTAGAGCCTCAGAGACCCTAGGGAACAGTTCTACTCATAGAGCAATAGGCTTGGTTTTCAGTTATTCCTTTTCCATTCAACACTATCTAGACTCACCCTGTACACAATACTGTCTACCAACTCAGCATCACTCAACATCTCCATGGCCCCCACAAGCCCCCTTCTTACCGCTGGTCCCTAAGCTGTACATCATCATGTTGTCTCCACCCTGGGCATCCTCACATCCCACGTCCTCTTCTCGCCATCAGGCTCTATCATTCGTGGTCAACCACCCTCCCTCCCCCGGCCACCTCCGTTTCATCCCATGCGAACCACTGCCCACTGCCGTGCCTCCCCTGCCTACCTTATCTGGGTCGTAGGCCATCAGGGTGAGGTTCTCGATGGGGATGCGGGCCGAGGAATGCTCATACACGAAGCCAGTGAAGTTAACTTGGGCCTCTTCGGGGGTGAAGGCGCAGTTCAGGAAGGTGCAGTCGAAAAACTCAGGTTTGTGATCGTTGACATCTGTCACCCTCAGCGTGACCCATATGCTCACCTTGGCTTCTTGCCCATAGATGTTGAGTTGTTTCTCAGTAGCCTAATGGCAGAGAGCAGAGAGAACCAGGGTTTAGGGAGAGCTGGGATCAAAGGTCAAAGGTTAGGAAGTAGGGGTCCAGCAGGGGCCATGAAGTCTGGACTCACCGTGACCTGCACCTGCACCTCCTCGTCCTCATTCAGCAGCTGCTCACGGTCTAGGGAGCCATTGACGATGATGACCCCGTCGGACTTTATGGAAAACCAGCCCGGCCTTGTGGAGTCTGGTGAGGAAACAGGTGGAGCAGCTGCTGCCAGTGGCGCTGACAGAACCCCCACCCTGCCTCTGCCCCAGATCCCAGTCTAGGGGCACCCCATTCTCACTGGAGATGCTGTAGGTCACAGGATCATTGATGCCTTTGTCTCTGTCCACAGCCTCCACCTTCAGCACAGAGGTCCCCTGTAAGGAGGCAAGGTCAGGGCCCAGAGTCTTGCCTCGGTCCCCACCACCTCAACCCAAACGCCAGCAGGTCCTTCTGCACACCTCAGGGGCGTTCTCAGTCACAGAGGCCATGTACACCTCCCTGACAAACTGGGGGTCCAGGTCAGGCTGGTCAATCACCCTGATGGACAAGATGACGGTGGGGGAACACAGGATGGTTGTGTTGCTCATGCCCGTGTCTCCTGAGTCCTGGGAAGAGACACAGAGACCCTTCTGTGACCCAGGGCCACGGCCCCTTATGCCTCTTCGGGCCCCTGTGGCCACCTTACTCACACACGCCTTCAGCTCCAGCTGGTAGAAGGCGCTCTTGTTGTTATAGCTGAGGTGGTCGTTGAGCAGGATGGAGCCATTGGCCAGGATACTGAAGAGGCGCTGGTTGTCCGCAGTGTCAGGTATGACCTGGAGCAGAGCACATTTAGATCAGGCTCCCGTGGAACATATTGCTCCTGAGGACTTGGGTTCAAATCCCATAGGACAGACTGCCTCTGAGAGAGTTGGGTTCAAATCTCAGTCTGTCATTGACCGTAACCAAGTCATCTAGCCTCTCAGAGCCTCTGGGACGTGAAGCTTAGGCAACCAGCTCAGTGGGTTGCAGGCGTGTACACGGGAAGTTGGCGCTCAACCAACGGGAGCTGTAACTAGCGAATTTGCCATCATGAGAGCTGGGTTCAGACACCGCTTATTGTCTGTGTGACTTTGGACAAGACCCCGAGTCTCTCCGAGCCTGTAAAGGCAGGTGTGCTCCTGCCACCTGGCAGCGTGTCACGAATCTTCACCAAGGGCCTGTATAGTTCAGGGGGAAGAAGAGTCAGGTCCCCGTGGGAAACCTCCGTAAGAAAATAAGGCTCAAAAAGAGCCAGAGAGGGAGGGAGGGAGGGGAAGAGGGAGGGAGGAAAGGCAGGCAGGCAGGAAGGAAGGAAGGAAGAGAGGAAGGGAGGAAGGAAAGGCTCAGATGGGGTCCTAGGAAGGCTTGGGAACAAGACCTGGCCCATCCTCACAGCATCTTCATGGTGACTCCCAAGGGCTCTGCGGTTGTCTGGGGAGATGCTGCCCCCTGGTGGCTACCTGGAGTGGTCAGCGCACACGCTTAGCCCTGATCCTCCCATTTTCATACTCACCTTCTCTATGGAGTACACCACCAAGCCCCCAAGCCCCGTGTCTTTGTCAACAGCCAACACAGTGGTCACCACAGAGCCGACCGGCAGGGTCTGTGAAGAGGGATTGGTCACTTGTCAGTATAAATCCATCTCTACTTCCTTGTCAGCCGCCTCCCTCTCTGAGTCGGCTGCCTGGACTCAACCACAGGAAGCGTGGTAGCACCTGACGGGGTCTGCGATACAGGAGACCCCCAGACCTTCCCTTCCCTGCTGGCTGGCTGGGGCTTCTGCAGGCAGAGGGCCAAAGTCCTCACCTTCTCTCCCCACACAGCCCACCGCCCGCCTGGCTGGCTTCTGTTTTGCAAGGACCCAGATAATAGACCGTCCCAACCAAACTCATGGAGGACTAGGCCTCTCCCCTCCTCAAACACCCTTGGGGATTGTAAGAAAAAGGTGAGCCCATCTGCCACTCCCAGGAAGACTTACAACCTCAGAAACCTCTATCAGGTCACTGTGAGTTGGAATCAATTGACGGCAGTGGACTTGGGTTTTTGTGAGTTTTGCCTTCAGAAGCTGGCCCCGGGACTTCCACCTGGTGGCAAAGGACTGCCTCGTGCTCACGCTTAAAACCCATTGGTGGGCTTCCCTTCTGCCCAGAATACAGTCTAGCTTGTGTCCAGGGTCCCATTGCCTTCAGGCCACTGCCCACCTCTCTGGTTTCACCTGCTCCACACTCTCCATCTTCCAACCACACTCCCCTCCTAGCTCAGAGCACTACAAGCTGACTCCCACCTCGAGCCCGGCCCTTGCTGGCCCTCTGCCTGGAGCAACTTTTCCTGGAGCTATCCAGGGACTGTCCCTTCTTCCCATTCAGGTCTCAGCTCAGCGATCACCTACTCAGAGAACCTTTCCTGGACATTCCGCCCCAGCCACCATCTTCCACCTTACTCTGTTTTCTGTTCGCCACACAGCTCACAGTTGCCATCTGATATCATCCTGCTGATTCTATGTCTTTTTAAAAAAAATCAATTTATTGGGGGCTTCTACAACTCTTATCACAATCCATCCATCCATCCATCCATTGTGTCGAGCACATTTGTTGCCATCATTTGCAAAACATTTTCTTTCTACTTGAGCCCTTAATTCTATGTCTTCTTGGGCAGCCCCCATTCTTCCCTAGAGACTGAGCCTCTGAAGGCCAAGGGAGGTCGTCCTGATCGCCCTGTAGCCTCAGCACTAAGAGAGCGCCTGGCACACAGTAGGTGCAACTAGACCTAGTGGAATGACGGTCTGAACCTCTCTGGCCTAATGTGAAGCCCCCACATCTTCAAGTCCTCCACACCACGTGACAATTCTAGCGTGGTGATTTGGGTTTGCTGACCAGCAGCCTGTGGGAAACTCCCTGCGCCCCCACTCCCCAGGGACTGCTTCTTCCCAGGAAGGCCTGTGATATGAACCTAGCAAATGGTAGCATCTCATAGCCTTGATTGGTCCAACGGTGGACCTGTGACCCTAAATGGGCCAATGAAAGTCAGCCCTGCAGTTTTGACTGGCACCATGGAGCAACAGAGGGTCTCTTCCCATTGAAGTCGCAAAGCGCATGGGATATAAATCTAAAGCAGGTGGGGACACTTTTCACACCACAGGAGAGACCCACCCCCTCCCAGTCTCTCCCTCCCATTCACTCCCAGGACAGGCAACAAGAGAAGCAGACTGAGAGGTGGGGAGGAACCTCTTCTTGATGCCCTGGTTTGAGCACCTGGACTCAGCCAGAGCTGAAGCCAAAGTACCTCTAAATGTTTCTGATGCATGGGAATATAAATTCCTTGCTTGCTTGGTTGTTTACTTTCATAACTCAAAGCATTCTAATCCAGTATGATTGCGCACCAAAGACTGTTGTAAAATTGTTCTTAGATCATGTCCTCCTCTACCCCCTCCCCCTGGATTTTCCTTCTGAGGCTATCCCATGATGGCCATCTCTGGTCTTTTCCACCACACAGAAGGGCTTCTGATGGCCTCCCCCCTGCATGTACACACACACACACACACACACACACACACACACACACACACGGGAAACTGAGAACCAGGAAGAGGGTGCATGCGGGCAAATTCTCGACACCCATATTTAAAGAGCTTGGGAGGCCGAGACTCGGGTAGAGAGAGGCCTAAATGCTCGTGAGTTGGAGACAAATCCCAGTCACCTTCTCCTAACTAAAAGTTATTCCCCACAATGCCCCCCCATAATAACGCCAATTTTAAGATGCTGCTTGCAAGCACATGATTGCTACTAGATGCTTGAAGGTTATCTGTCTGAAGGCTGTCTGCCATCCAGAGCAATCCGACCACACAACCTAAGTCCGGCCCACTCCTTGGTTCCAGTCTCCATGGAAGAGGTGAGCCCGTGCAGGCCTTGTCTGATGCCTCATTAATGTGCCTTTCAATTTCACAATTGCCCCTTAGGCCCCATTTGGTTGTGGAGGCTGTCCCCCCCCGTCCCCCCACACACACACACTTTTCACACATGCGTTACCTCGTTGATGCTGATGGAGAAGCTGGTGTTCTCAAAGACAGGAGCGTTGTCATTTCTATCCTCCACCAGCACCTGCAAGGTCTTCTGCTCCTGCAGGTGAGAAAGTCCAGGTGCGTCTAGAAACCGTGAGTTCATGAGAAAATCAAGCAGGAGAGGGTGGCGAGGAGTGCAAGGTGGCATGACCACTCAGGAGGGCAGCTAGGTAGGCATTGTGTAATCAGTTGTCTCCTGAAGCCCCGAGTTATCTCCTTTGCCACAGCGCCACCACACACGACAGACGCTGCTTTGACGTGTCCCAGAGCAGCATCCGGTGCGCCCGGCCTATGCCCGGATGCACTGCGCCGTGGATTCATTAGCAGTAACCTCAGGACCGACAGTGCGGGGCCTCGTGCCCAAACGAAGCTCATTTTCTCTGTAAGGCACGCCACGTCTTCTCGCCCTTAGGAACGCTAGCCAGCACGTCAGGGTCACACAGGGGCCTCCGACGTGGCAAAAACGCCAACAGAATAAAAAAATGCCACAGAAAAGTGCCACTACCCAGACCAGGGGTTCTCAACCTTCCTTATGCTGTGTGACCCTTTACTACAGTTCCTCGTGTGGTGGTGACCCCCCAACCATAAAATTATTTTCATTGCTATGTCATCACTGTCATTTTGCTACTGTTATGAATCCGGCGACCCCTGTGAAAGGGTCATTCGACCCCCACAGGGGGCACGACCCACAGGTTGAGAACCGCTGCCCTAACCCCTGACAAGGACATTTGTTTACAGTCTGAGAGTTGAACAAGAAAGCAGATCGTGCCCTGGTTCTGCTGCAGCTGGATGTGTATGCAGAGTGATTCCGATTTCCTGCTCCTTGGGGTACGTCCACCCGTAGTATGAACATGTTAGCTGGTGATTTGGGGGTTACAAATGAATTTTAGTTGAGTCGGCAAAATCACAAGTAGGCGGCCAGAACCCAAGCATAACAAAGACTGACAGTCGTTTCAAACTCCAGAGAAGTTGCAGATCTAGAACAAGGAGCCCCGGAATCCGCCTTGGGTTTCTGTCTTTCCGTCCTTCTGTCTGACGCGTTATCGTTATCAAGAGGCAATTCGCTTCCTTTCTGTTTTCAAGGGACCATGGGCCCAGCCCATCACAGGACTGCCCCTTGGGGCTCTGTTTCCCTGGAGCAGAGCTGTGAACAGCCCCGTGGCCCGCAGCAGGAGAACCCAGAAAGCTGTCTGTGGGCACCGGCATGGAGAGATGGCAAAGACCCGCCATGGGGTGGGGGGTCGGAGACAACATGTGGGGTTTGTGCAAGAGCCTGCCATGTGAGCCTTGGAAGGCCCTCTTTCTGCTGTGCAGGCATGCAGGAACCGATGTGTGCACAGGAGGGGTGGGCCGGCCTGGGGCGCGTGGACACGTGGGCATGAGAATGAGCTGTGATGACTTGTCAAGGGGACTTCCGCCTTATCTGCCACGTTTGAAAGACTCCTAGAGAGAGCGAATGTATCCCTGAAGATCCAGGTAATTAAAACTGTGGATCAAATGATGATCCCTCCACCACCACCCCAAAAACCAAACAAATGTGTCTTCGAATCCTAACCTCCAGACCTGTGGATGTAGACAGACTCTTTGGGAAACAGGTAATTCTTTGCTACATTCATAAATCATACTGGAGGAGGGAGAGAGAAACCAACGAGTGGCCAGTGAGGGGATTCCGGTTCACAGAGACTCGGTGTGCAAGTCTTGAGTGTGTGTGTGTGTGTGTGTGCGCGCGCGCACATGAGAGAGAGAGAAGTGTGCTCCGAAGGGCTTCCAGAGGCTGATGTGTAGGGCAGTAGACTGCCAGGCCTTTCTTGCAAAGCGTTGGCTCAAACTGTCAACTTTTGGGGTTCGTACTTGAGCCCTTCATCATCTGTACCACCCAGGGGCTCCTTACCTGAGTACGGTGGGCCCTAAAGCTAATCCTCTCAGACTTATTTTACACAATATTGTGTAAATATTTTCCACAGTAGATTTTATGCGCGCGCGCACACACACTCACAGTGGATTGACACCGTGGTGGCATCGATAGGCCCAGGCATAGGAAACAAGCGTGAGGATGTCGCAGGACCGTGCAGTCTTTCAATCTGTTGTGCATAGGGTCCCTATGGGCCGGTGCCCACTCGATGGCACCTA
>NW_022111372.1:50891466-50894124 GCF_000313985.2 Echinops telfairi
CAACCAGGCTACCAACATAGAACAAATCCACACACCCAGCCAAATGGGACCTTCCTCCAGACATGTGGGTAACGAAGCTCTTCTCCAAGCCACCCACGCGGGGTGTTTGTGTCACAGCAGCTGTGGGACACTGAGACACATGGGGCTTGGGAGTAGGTCAGAGATAAATATCCAACCTCAGCGTCCAGGTCACAAACCAGAAAACCAGACCCGGTCCCATAGGCATGGTTTCCACATGCGAGCAGCTCCTGAAAGGGTCAGCTACAGGCATTGAAAGCGAGTCCTTCCCAGAAGCGGGGATGGCGGCATTGGGCTCCGGTTTGCTGTATTCAAATCGTAGGCAGGCATAATTCCGATAACAAGACCTTCATTTGGGGACCTGGGCTGTCTCTGCCTGCTTGAGGCGGGGCACCCGGGGGGGAGGGGTGGCTCTTTCATCCCGAGACTGCCCTCCCTCCCCCACCGGCCCACTCACCGGTGAGTTGTAGCTGTCGCTCACAGAGATGTTGACCTTAAAGTGGATCTCAGTCTGCAAGAGGAGAGTGAGAGGGCTTGAGTGGGGTGGGAGCCTAGGCAGGGCACCCCCTCCCCCGCCTCCTCCTCCCCTCCCCCAGGCTGCTGCCCCTTACCTCATAGTCCAGAGGGCTGGCCAGCTTCACTTCCCCCGTGCTTGAGTTGACAGAGAAGAAGTAGGCTTTGGGGCCATTAATCCCATAGGTCAGTTTGTCCCCATCCTGGTCCTTAGCCACCATCCAAAAAGCCACGGCCCCTGAAGATGGAAAAGATCGTGCCCAGGGACCCACTCCCTTCCCACCATACTGACCTGGTGGTGCCACCCACGGGACTGGACAGGCCCGGCTCCTCTGCATACAACCGCCATCTCCTCAGTCCCCTGGGCTGGTGGACACCAGCTTTGTGTGTTGTCTTTCAATGCCACTCAGGGGTCTGTAGACAACACCCCCTGGCTTCTTTCAGTGGGTGTGAGGGCACCTGAACCTCACTGAGCACGTGGGTGTCAGGGCTGTTACCCGGATGCTTCTCCTTCCCCGGCCCAAGAGTCAGACCTCCTGAGTTGGAATATCGCACTAAAGTTGAGAGGAGAGTTTAAATTACTAGAGTTCATTTATACCAGGAGCAACGTCTGTGCAGACCAGTGACTAGGGGGGGGGCGGGAGCAACCTTGCGTTCTTTGAGTTTCAGAAATGCTGAGTGTGCTCTGCCTTTCGGTTTTTACTCCAGGTCTTTGCACGTTTCGCTCTACATGTTTGTCTCTGCGGATGCCCTTTGACGTGTTCTGTTCAGCTCTGCGGCTTCGTCACGTCTTCCATTTCTCTGAGCTGCTCTATGATGAAGAGTGAGTTTCAGAGTCCCTTCTGAGGCCCACTTGACCTTCTCCTTTGCCGTCTTTTTAATAACCTTTGCTTTCTTCATGTGTGACGTCCTTGCTGTCCTTCCCACAGCGCATCCGGTCTTCTGTCCTTAATGTTCAATGTGTCAGATCTGTTCCTGAAGTTCAAGGCCCTATTTTGGGGCTTGTGGACTTGTTTTCATTTTCGTCAGCTCCAACCGGAACTTACATATGAGCAATTGATGGTCTGTCCCACAGTCAGCCCCCGGACTGGTTTTTGTTGCTGATAATGAACTACTCCAGCATCTCTACCAACAGATGTAGTCAACTGGAGAAGTCTAGCTGCTTTTTGTGTTGTTGAAAAAAGGTATTTGGTGTGAACAAGTTATTGGTCCTGCAAAATTCTATCATTAATTTCTAGCTTCCTTTTCTATCCTCAAGATCATATTTTCCAACTGCTATTCTTTCTTCATTGTTTCCAACGTTTGCGTTCCAATCATTAATAATTATCGATGCATCTTGATGGTATGTTGGATCAATTTCAGACTGAAGACATTGGTAAAATACTTCAATTTCTATATCACTTGCTTTCGTGGTTGGTGCATGAATTTGAGCAACAGTTGAATTGACTGACTTTGCTTGAATTCGGATAGATATAATCCTATTGCAGACAGCATTGTACTTCAAGATAGACCTTGACCTTTGAGATGAGGGATCTAACCCCATTCCTATTAATTGTGTCATTCCCTGCGTAGTAAACCATATGGTTTTTGGATTCAAAATGTTCAATACTAATCCATTTCAGCTCACAAATGCCTGGGATATTGATCTTTATATTTCATTTTTGATGGCTTCCGACTTTCCTAGATCCATGCTTCTTACATTCCAAGTTCAGATTATTAATTGATGTTTGCAACTGTTTCTTCTCATGTTAAGTTGTGCCCCCCTCAGCAAATGAAGGTCCCACAGGCTTTCCTCCCACAGGCTTTACACCTCTCCTGTCATCGTGGTCACCTCGATGTTGAGAAGGCAGCTCCTCCTCCTGAGTCATATGCTAAATGCCTTCTGACCCGAAGGCCCGTTTCTCTAGCACTCTGCCTGACAACGTTCTGCTTCCACTCATTAGGCCTTCCGTACCTGACGGTGTGTTTGTTTTGATTCTATGCATAAGGTTGTCAGTGGGCTCATTTCTTGGAAGTGGGCAGCCTATTCCTTCTTGGTAGTCTGTTCTCAGTCTGGAAGCTCCGTTGCAACCTGTGCACTGTGGGTGACCCTGCTGGTACTTAAAACACCAGTGACACAGCCTCCAG
>NW_022111372.1:50895783-50896928 GCF_000313985.2 Echinops telfairi
AGAGTTTCCATTAATAAATGGCCTCTTGCAAGAGATGATATGAGTTTTATCAATGGTGTCCCACTTTACCAATGTTAAAATCTGGTCACCTTACCCAATGAGCCCTCAGGGCCTCCGGGCCTGAGAGGCCAACGCTGCAGCTCTGTGAAGTAGCCGAGAGGCCACCACACCCACAGCCAGCAGAAACACGGGACAGTGGGTCTTTATGACAGCAGGAAGCCTCATAGCTCTGAGCGAACTGCCGACGGCGCAGAAAGCAGCCCAATTCCTAACCCACTGTGCCACCAGGGCTCCTCAGAACGTGTCTGGATATCAGCCATTTGTTCCTAGGAAGAACGTGTCTAACCAACCGGCTGATGCCCACACCTGGAGCCCAAAACTCACTGCCCACCCTCCCTCCTCCTGCAAGCAACTGTGACCTTTAGATTTCAGAGGACTCTAAAGCTGATACTGAATCCATCGTGAGCCCCTTAACTTTCCTTTGTTCTCTAAGCATGAAAACCTCGAACGCCACGCAGACAGTGTTGCTCCACCTCCCCGGGGGCTGCCCCTCTCTGTTACCAAGCAGGATGTCCTTCTCCAGGGACTGGTCTCTCCTGACAGCGTGTCCACAGTACATGAGATGAAGTCTCCCCTCCTCCCTTCGAAGGAGCAGTCTGGCTGTGCCTCCTCTGGTCTTCCGGCAGTCCACGGGGCTTTCCACGTCTTCATCGGCACCGTCAATCAAGTGCATCCGACCTTCTTCCGTTGTCTTCCTCATCAATGTCCACCTTGCCCACGTGTAGGAGGAGATTGAAAATACCACGGCTCGGGTCAGGTACACCTCAGTCCTCAAAGTAACACGCTTGCTTTCCAGCACCTTTAAAGAGGTCTTGTGCAGCAGAATTTCCCCAATGCAACGCATCATGTGATCTCGTGACTGCTGCTTCCATGAACATTGATGATGGATCCGAGCAAGACGAAATCCTTGACAACCTTGGTAGTCTGTTCTCAGTCTGGAAGCTCCGTTGCAACCTGTGCACTGTGGGTGACCCTGCTGGTACTTAAAATACCAGTGACACAGCCTCCAGCATCACAGCAACACGCAAGCCACCACAGCCCGACAGACTGACAGACAAGTGGTGGGAGTACATACTAGGGTAAAC
>NW_022111372.1:50898073-50900141 GCF_000313985.2 Echinops telfairi
AAAAAAAAAAAAAGCCCAGTCTCTCTCCCATGGAACTGCTGGTGGTTTTGAACTGCCGACCATGTGTATCACAGCCCACTGAGTAACCACTACTCCACCAGGGCTAGGACTAATAAATTAATGGTCCTTTAGTTACCATATTTGCAATCTCTCAATCAAAAGAAAAATGCTGACTTATCAAGGGTACAAAGGTGGGTATTTGTCACTATTGTTAAAAATACCTGGCCATTGGGAAAATGAATGCTGTCAGTTTAAAAGTAAACCAAAAAAATCGACATACTAAAGACCCAAACCAACTGTCATCTAGTCAATTCTACGCACAGTGACCCTGTATCAATTTTCTGAAGCGTTTTACTCTTTATGGGACCAGACAGCTTCATCTTTCTCCCATGACCACCTGGTGAATTTGAACCACCAACTTTGAGGTTAGCAACTACGTGAGTTTCTAAGCCCCTGACCAAACTGTAGACTAGGTCTAAGCATGCATCACTTTATCTTTTATTCTATTTGTCTTTGTTACAGTCTTCTAATGTTTCCCTGGACTGGGCAGGGGCTTCGGCTCACCGCTCTGACATGTTCAGTGAGTGGCTATGCGGTATCTGTCCAGCCTCAAGTCAGTCTGGCCCTCCCTGGTGGGTCTGCCCACGACAGAGATTTGATTGGGTTGCTCTTGCTCTGTGTATATAAGGACATTACTACTAGAAATCATTATTACCAGAGTTTCCATTAATAAATGGCCTCTTGCAAGAGATTCTAAATTAACTTTTTAGTCTTAAACACAACCCTAACTGATGAAATAATGTCACCCAAGAAAAGTTAGCTGAATAGTCCAAACCCCCAAACAGTATTCTCCCCATTGTAGATACAGTACATAGCAACCATGGCAGATGGTGGCATCTGGTTAGTTCCCCAAGCAGGGAGGCTGTCAGGCTGTCGTCCTTTGCAGGGACGACACACTAACCACACTCTAGGAATAATTCAGCTTTTACTCCACCTGTAGAATGGCTTCCAATGGCTGAACATACATGAGGTACACCTTGCAAGCTATCGATTGGTTCACCATGAGACTCAATATCTAATAACATCTTTTGGCTACGTGCAACCAACCTTCGTCCTGGCTTCTGCCAAGTTAGATTATAAGATCCATCTTGAGTCGGAGCTAAACACAAGCACATATATTTTAACTACACTCCCTTTCCCAGCAAATGCAACCATAATATGGTCTCCTCAGCCAGTGTTTCATCAGCTTGATCATTTAGCGGCAATAGTCACACCTCAGGTAGAACTTGAATGGCCTATGTAGAAATATTAACCAAATATAAACAGCTGCCCTAAATGAAAAATTCCCTGCATTTCAAGAGATCAATGCCTAAATAGCAATGATGGGAAGAGTCGTACTTTTACTGCAGCCTAAGGGGGCATCTGTGCCATAATAAAGTCTTGCTGCGACGATATTCTTGGCAATCATGCTAATATTACACTTTGTTAATCATATGTAGTGTGTAATGTCCTGCCTTAATGATTCTGCTTCTCCCTGAACTGGTATTAAAATTAATTGGCTTTCCGTTTGGATGCTGGAAAATTACTACTTTATTTTGGAATCTTTGTAATCCTCGTAATTTCTATTATTGTCCTTATAAAATGCTGTTTTGCTTTAGTTCAATGCATTTTACCCAAGAAACGTTGTACTTCAAAACCAGTTAACCCTTCACATAAAATCAGGTTAGCTTCACATGAATTTCTAACCATCATGTTTTTTATTCACTCCCTTTGTCTCCAAGGGCATGGCTCCACTTGATCTCTATCACTCTCTCCTACCTGTGAAATCTCCCTTGAACATGACCTTGTTTGTCAAGATGGTCCCCATAAAACCTATTGAATCTGGAGATGAGGCCGATTCAGCTGGCAAAGTAAAGTTTTTTAAAAAATTAGTCAAAATCCCTCAGGAAAACAACGTGCTCACAGAAAAAAGACTCCTCCACTGTGGGAAATCCCTCAGGAAAACAACGTGCTCACAGAAAAAAGACTGCTCCACTGTGGGAAATCTCTCAGGAAAACAACGTGCTCA
>NW_022111372.1:50900241-50905437 GCF_000313985.2 Echinops telfairi
TGCTCACAGAAAAAAGACTGCTCCGCTGTGGGAAATCCCTCAGGAAAACAACGTGCTCACAGAAAAAAGACTGCTCCACTGTGGGAAATCCCTCAGGAAAACAACATGCTCACAGAAAAAAGACTGCTCCACTGTGGGTGACCAGCACTACCGGCCATCCCTTCCTTCATCAGAAGGGGAAATATGTTGATGGAAATTTTCAAACAGGCGCCACTCATCCTCAGAACAGGAACGTTGCCACAAAGGGTTGGCAGACCCCTCATATTACTGCTCAATAAAACTCCTTTTTCTTGCGCCGCTTTTTCTGGCATTGGCTGTGGCATCACCACCCAAAAAATAACATAAATTGGGGTGGGGGTGGGGGTATCATTACAATTCCGCCTGTGTTATCTGTATGACTTTTGTCTCCGGTTCAGAAAACAGCCCTTCCAATGCCCCAGTCACCAAGACGTCGTGTTTTCCAGCACTAGGCAACACTTCGGTGTGTGTACATGAGTTGGGAATCCCCAACTCATCACCTGGCAACCAATTGCAGGATAGGGGATGATGCCGTCCATCACACCAGCCCATCCAGCGGGGCGCACACACAGTGGTTCCAATGACGATGGGACCCTGGACCTCAGGCTGGCCGCTGTGGGTGGGGATTCCCCAATGGGTGGAAGCACTCCTGAATGGAAGAAGGTGGCATGTCCCTGGGACAATGGAAGCCTCGAAGTGCCAGGACCTCTCCCAGACCTTGCCTGATGTGTCTCTTCCCTTGTGTCTTTCCGACTCTAATAATGAGTAATGGTATGCATGGGAGCCCTGGAGGCACAGTGTTTTCGCCTTGGGCTGCTAACTACAAGGTCAGCAGTTTGAAACCACCAGCTGCAGCTTGGGAGAAAGACGGGGCTTTCTACTCCCATGAAGGGGTGCCGTCCTGGTCCTGGCAGGGATGCCCTGTCCTTGGGGGTCATTAAGAGTTGGCATCGACTCGGTGGCCGTGAGTTTGAGGTTTGGGGATGTGTTCATGAGTTCTCTGGGTCATTCTAGCTACACAGCTCCCCAAATTTATTTGAGCTACTGCTCCCTTTTCAGAATACGTATGCACACTCAGCACCCCTGGCGATTAAAAACGCTGGTTCCACGGCCCTTAATCCAGGATCACGTGCAGACATCAGCGTTCGTAGCTGCACCCATCCCATTGTTCCAGGGCCTCAGGGCGGTGTTGCCTGCTTCGGGGAAACACTGTCCAGGTGGCTGCAGGAGCAGGAGATCACTTTACCGGATCATCCCCATTTACCAGAGGCTGGAAGGGCAGAATCCTAATCTGTGACGTCAGCGAGAAACTGATGGCAGAGCTCTTGTTTGGATTTTGGATTTTTTTTTTCTTTCTTACTCACAAAATCAAATATTCGCTTTAAAGAAACCCTGACTACCAGGCAGGCCAGCTAGATGCATGGCAAAGGGAAAGAGGAGACAATGGAAGGATTTCCTCGCACAAAGCCGGGCGAAGGTGCGTTTCCTGTATCAACAAATTCCCTGCACAGAGGGAGGTGGAGAGCGGAATGCACGTGGCCTTTATTGATTATTTTCCAAAGGAGAGGAGGCAGCGAGAGGGCATGGGCTGAGATCGGCAGTGTATGGGGACCGCCCCCCCCCACCCTAATGTTTGATTTGGATTCCGGCCTGGCGAGGAGGGTGCAGCATACACTTGGGGTGTGCACGCATCATCCGAAGAGAAGCCAGTCAGCCGTGGAAAGGCTGCCAGGCGGTGGGACCCTCCGCTCACCAACCCTGAAGGAAGCCCTCCTGGCTTTCGCTGTCCAATACTTTCCTGCGACTGGGACGGGGACTGAGAGAGGAGGGGCCTGAAGCCTCCGCGCTGCGGGTCAAGCGACCACAATTAATCTGCCATCAACTTTTCTTCCACCTCAAGTTTCCTTGTCTTGCTTGTTCAAAGCCAAGCTCTACTACATTGAGTTTCCAAATACACGGCTGGGGGGCGGGGCAGAGGATCCAATAAACTGGCTTCCGGTTAAGATAAGCCAATGCAACATATGTACAGACGTGCTTGATACAATTGATGTATGGGTGGTTCTAAGAGCAGTAAGAGCCCCAATACAATGATTGCTTAAACTTTTTAAAAAGAATACATATGTCTTAAAAAAACAATCTTTTCAATCAAAACACAGTAAAAATAGCTCATTACATGCAAAGAAAAGATGAGCCGATGGCTGATGTGTGGTTGTTCTTGCCCTTCTCTTTCTTTACAAGCCTCCTTGTACTGAGCTCCTAGGAGCCACGGGGTTCGCTGGTTTGTTTTCTGGAATCTAAATGGTTTGCTGGTTTGTTTTCTGGAATCTAAATGGTTTCCCTACGTGTATAGAGAATAAAGCTAACGCTCAAAGTGTTGGGGATTTTGATTTTTACTAACAGCGGAGACCAGCCCTGCAGTGGTTCTGTGGGGGGAGGAGGGAGGGGAGGGAAAAAGTGCACGGTGGTGGGTAGCTGGGGTCAGAATGATGGAGAAGCGAGTGATCTTTGCCATTTGTAAATTAGCCTTATGTTATCTTCGCAGTTGGTCGATCAGCCAGGCCCAGGGGGGCCAACATGCCCACAACAGTCTCCTTCACTGAGCCCGAGGGGTTCACAGACTCCACCTCTCCTTTGTACCCTTGGCAGCATACCAGTCATCTCTCTATTGATGGCTAACACCTATTGCTTAGGGGTGTTTTCTCAGAGACCTGTTGGTGGTGTAGTGGGTTGTGTGTTGGGTTTTTAAATGCAAGGCCAGTGGTTCACAACTACAAGCAGTTCAGAGTGGGTTACACGTTTTGCTGCAAACCACCAGGTTAACAATTCAATACCACCATTTGATCCATAAGAGAAAAATGAGGCTTTCTATTGCTGTCAACAGTTAACATTTCAGAAACACACAGGGGCAGTTCTGGTTTGTTCTCTAGGGTAACTATGAGTCTACGTGGACTTGATGGCAGTAAGTTTGTTTATTTTTGTTTGTTTTTAAGTTAACCAATCCCACTTGTGACACCAAACAAAAATTAACCAAGTATCTGTATCGTAATTTCTTGGTTTCACAAACTTTATCTGTGTGATAACATTTTTGTTGAAGTTATCAGTTTTTACATGCATAGGCTGGTACCTTCCTGCATCCAGATGTGATGCCTGTATTTTCTCATGTTCTGAATAAAGTGTCTGAAATGATATTTTCATAGATTGAGTGGATTCCTTTCTACGCCGATGTGAGCGAGGGCATTGGCTAGGAACTGAACTCAGGCCTCCCCTAGGAAAGGTACGAATTCCAGCACAGACCCACCACCGGTCCCATACTTCAAAAGAAATCTTCACCAGAGCAGAAAGCCTCCTCTTTCTCCTGTGGAAAGACTGGTAGATTCAGACTGCAGTTAGCAGCCCAACACCCCCAGCCTCCTTTGCCAGTGTTCCTGATTCCACTTGAGCACTGTCCTTATGACAGAGAACAGATGTGGAGAGACAGGGGCAGAGCTCCCGTGGAGGGACAGCTACAAGAAACACCCGAGGCTCTCGTCAGCTAGAAGCTGCAAGGCAGGCAGGGAGAACACAGGGCTTGGAGCAGAGATGCTGACAGCCGGAAGTGGGACTCCAGCCTCCAGAACTTTGAAACAATGCGTTTCTGTTCTTTTAAGCCAGCAGGGTTGTGGTATTGGGTTACATGGGCCCTAGGAAGCTAGCACAGGGCCTCGGGTTGTCTGAAGACATCAAAGGGGGCAGCGTTACAGATGTGGAGCTGGCATGCTAATTAGATGTAACTAGTGACATCCTAAAGGAGCCTGGTGGCAAAGTGGTAATGAGTCGGGCTGGTATTGAAAAGGTCAGCAGTTTGAAATCATCACTCTCTCCAGAAGAGAGGCAGGGTTTCCATTCCTGTGGGGGGTTACAGTCTTGTGGCTCATGGGTTCAAACCACTGACTTTTGGATTATCAGCCCAATGCTTAACTTGTGTACCTCCGGGCTATCTCCTTCAAAAGACCACCTGTTCACTTTTGAGCAGTTTAAATTCAAACTGCTATATGGAAGAGTGCCTCTGGTGATACTAACAGTGCTCTGTAAATAAAAGTTTCTAAGAAAAAAAGTAACAGTCACAGAAACCCACAGGGGCCGTTCTACCCTGTCCTATAGGGTCTCTATGATTCGGCATCGACTTGATAGCATGAGTTGGTTTTTGGATTTTGGAGTGATATCATAGGAGCCCTGGTGGCATAGGGATCACAGGCTAGCAGCTCCAATCCACCAGTGGGGCGTTCTACTCCCATAAACAGTTATAGTCTCAGAAACCCACAGGGGCAGCTCTGCCCTGTCCTACAGGGTTGCAGTGGGTTGAAATCGACTCATGCCAGTTGAGTTTGGTGGGGTTTTTTTGTTGCTGTTAGTCACATCATGGGATTAGTTCTCTTGTTTTGGGGACTCATGGGCAATTAGTCAATCTGCATAACAGAGCTTTTATTTCCTACCTTTCAGTAAGCTTATGTGTACCTAGCTAAGATACAACAGTTAGTCTTCCTTTAGAACAAAAGAGAAAGAAGAGAAGAATCAGAGACAGGGCTGGAGTCCAGGCCTCGCTGCTTACAAGACCCACGGTCTCCTCCCCTTGGAGAGCAGAGGAACTAGATGGTGACCCACTCCCGCTACTAGCTGTGCTCTGACTCTGAATGCAACTAACAAGTGCTGATTTTAAAGAAAGGAGACAAAAATGTAAACCAGAACTTCCAGTTCTTTTAAAAATCCTGATCTGCTGAACCTACTGGGGCTAGAGGTGTCGCTGAGACTGGGTCCTGAGTGGCTTTTCAGACCTTGAATTGAAACTATCCCCCAAAGTCACCTTTAACTATCCCCAAAGGAGTTTGTCACCCTTGAATATAGGATTTAAATATATGTACATAGAAAATATATATATAATAATAATAAAATGAGGGGGTACAACAGAACAGCAAAGGAACACCAGGGAATGCTGAAGGTGGACTTTGGGGCCAGGGCGTGGTGCCCCAACAGATGGACTGGAAAACACTCCTAAAGGCCAACAAACAGTCCTTGAACTAACTACAAGCTTTTCTTTCTTGTTGTGTTTTGTTTTGTTTTCTGTCATTGGTTTGTTGTTCTTGTTGTTTTGTTGTATATTGTTGCTTGGTTTTGCTCTGTCTTGTTTTTGTGCATGTTATT
>NW_022111372.1:50906970-50909278 GCF_000313985.2 Echinops telfairi
GTGATAAGAGTTGTATGAGCCCCTAATAAAACGATTAAAAAAAATAAAAATAAATTTGTAAAAAAAAAAAAAAGATGCCCTCAGAGAATGGAGCCACCGAAAGGCTGGGGAAGCAGAGCTGCTGTCCCAGAGGCCTGCCCCCTCCCCTCCATGTGTCCCAGAATGGTCAGAATGGCTCACACACTCTGCTGGAGGTTCAAGTCTACCCCAAGGAGCCTTGGAAGAAAGACGATCCATCTGCTTCCAAACTGGGAACCCTGGGAGCCCAGGGCTTCTCTTCTACAGTTTTGGACACGGGTCACTCTGAGTTGCTATCCAGTTTTTGTAATAACTCCTTCACTGGGTTTGCTCCCTGACAAGCTGGGTGGGGTAGAACTGCCCTCCCACCCCTGGGGCCCTCTTGCAGGTGTGGGCTTGGCCACAGGGCACAGGATAATGACTCACCTACTGGCAGATCCTCAGGCAGCGTCACTACCATGCTATTCACGAAAACTGGAGCGGTGTTGGCTGCCACTGCAGGGAGAAGGGACACTGTGACATCTGGATCCCTGGCACGGCCTGACCCTCAGCTACCTCTCTAGAGCCACCCCTCCCAGCGCACTCAGACTGCCTCCAGGCCTCCTGGGGCCTCCAAGCACAGGATGGGCCACAGAAGCTGGGTGTTTCTGGAAGAGAAGTCACCCCTCGCTGCTAAGGGTCCCCAGCTAACTGCTGCTCTGGGGTGGGAGGAGGGGAACCACTCACCAGACACCATGAGGGCAGGAAGCAGGACGCAGGACAGCCATGGTGACGCCATCGCGTCTGCGGGGACCTAGGGGAGAAGACTTCAGGAAGGGGTGCCTGGACTCAGGCCTTCCCCCCTTTGGCAGGCCCTCCGCTGACTGGACTGCTTCGTGGACCCGCTCACCGCCACCACCCAGCATCCCCCCAGGGTCACACAGGCCTATCACCCGTTGTTCATCTCCCAGTTTTCCATGTTCCAGGGGTGGGGGTGGACAGCTGAGCACAGTCCAGAAACCCAGCCCTGGACGGAACCTGAACTTGGCCCAGCATTTGGCATCCACTGTATGTCAGGTTAAATGTATTATTTCATTATCTCTACAACCTCAGATGGCTCTTATCATTGGTCCATTCTATGAATGTGGAAACCGAGCCTAAGAGATGAAAGGGCTTGCCTGAGACCACTCTGAGAACCGGTGGCAACAAGGACCCGGTGTACATCTGCTACCTTAATACTAAACCTATAAATACATGTACAACAAGGACCCGGTGGCAACAAGGCACTTGGCGCACAGGTGTTTTAAACTCCAGAATACATAGCTTCAACCACTGCACTTAGAGTCCACTCTGACAGCATCTTTCAGACTCAGGAGGCAGGAGAGGGACCGTGCCTTGGCCAGGATCATCACAAGACTCCACGGGTGCATGTGAGTCCTATGTCCCACTTACTGACTGCCATGGCCACTGTTCCCAAAGTGCGTCCATAGAACCCTGAGCCTGGAAGGTGTCCCACAACAGAGAGGTTCCCTGATATTTCAAACTGGGACTGGTTGGATACCTGTTCCTTTTCCCTTCTTGATAATTCAGAGCTGGGCAGGGCCTCTCTGAAAACACTGCCTGGCACCGGCTTTTTGGCCATCTCAGGTTGCAAGCTGTCCTTCATTTAAGAAAAGGGGACGCTGGTTCACTGACACCGAGAGATCTGAAACCCCCAAACCTGTCATCCCCCCAAATAATTGATAGAGATTGCAACTACAAAAGGGTCAAGGAGTGTGGGTTCTTCAGATGTTTTGTTTCTTGCCCTCTATCAAGAAAGTGTTTTTCTTTTTTTTTGTTTAATCATTTTATTGGGGGCTCATTCAGCTCGTATCACAATCCATACATACATCCATTATGTCAAGCACATTTGTTATCATTATCATTTTCAAAACATTTTCTTTCTACTTGAACCCTTGGTATCAGGTCCTCATTTTCCTCCCTCCCTCCCACCTCCCTCTTGAACCCTTGATAATGTATACATTTATATTCATGTCTTACACTGACCTATAGCTCCCGTCACCCACTTTTCTGTTGTCCATCCCCCTGGGAGGGGGTTATAAGTAGATCATTGTGACTGGTTCGCCCTTTCTCCCCCCACCTTCCCCTTCCCCTCCTGGTATAGCTACTCTCAATATTGGTCCTGAGGGGTTTATCTGTCCTGGATCCCCTGTGTTTCTAGCTCTTATCTGTACCCATGTACATACTCTGGTCTAACCTGATTTGTAAGGTAGAATTGGGATCACAATAATGGGCGGGGAGGAAGCATTAA
>NW_022111372.1:50909958-50912053 GCF_000313985.2 Echinops telfairi
CCCAATGTCCATCTGCTACCTTAATACTAAACCTATAAATACATGTACATAGCTCTATTTCCCCATCATCATATATAAATATATTTACATATTTACATAGCTGTATTTAGATTTCTATAAATCCCCTTTGCCTCCTAGTGTTTTCCTCTATTTTCTTTTATTTTCCTCTTGTCCCACCATCATGTTCAGTTGGGTTTCAGTAATTCCTCTTCATTTGGGTTTCAGTAATTCCTCTCTGTTGCATTGCCCTTGATCAAGCCCTACCAGGCCTCCTATACCCTCCTCAGCATTGATTTTAGATCACTTGTTGTTCTCTTGTCCCTGGGGTTTGTTAACACCCACTTCCTTTCCCCCACGTCCCCTCTCCCATGTCCCCCTGGAACCATTAGTCCTATTGTTTTCTCCTCCAGATTGTTCATCCCACATGTCTTATCTAGATAGACATGCAGAGATAATAATATGGACAAAAAACAAGGCAGAGCAAACAAAGCAACAAAACAACAACAATAACAACAACAAAAACCAGAACAAAAAAATAGAAAAGCCTATAAATAGTGCAAGGTCTGTTTGTTGACCTTTAGGAGTGTTTTCTGGTTAAGTCTGATGGGGTGCCATGCCCTGGCCCCAAAGTCTATTTTTGGTATTCCCCGGGGACTTTGTTGTGCTGCTTCCCTTGCTGTTCTGTTGCACACTCTTAGTGTTTCGCCTCAGTGTGGTGGGGTCAGACCAGGCTCAATTCCTGCACTGTGTCTCCAGTGTTGTCCCCATAGTGCTATGGGTCAGTGAGGGATGTCGTGTCTCATGGTGGAGCTGGCCCTTCTCTGGGCATCAGCTGTTCTGAGCAGTAATATCGTCCTCAGGGCTTGGTGGGCCAGGATGTGCTCCACTCTCTCTTCCTCTCCCTTCGTTTGCTCCTGTGTGCTCTGATCAGACATGTCCCTCTCCCTGAGCTGTAGCTTCAGTGCTGTCCCCTGAAGTGAATTCTTCTGGGGGGCAGGGGGCTGTCCGCATAGTTGGGATTGGGCAAGAAAGTGTTTTTCATGTTCTGTGGAAGCAGAGTCAGGAAACCAAACAAGAGGTTGCATTGAACAAATCTGCAGCGCAAAGACCTCCTTACAGGCTTAAAAAGCAAACGTGGCATCTGATAACCGAGGGGCATCTGACTCAAACCCCAGCTGTTTCCGTCTCCCCATGCGTGCAAAAGTTGGATCATGAATGAGAAAGGAGGACCGAAGATCATTGATGTGTTTGAAAATAATCAATGTTAGAAAAGAATATTGAATATACTGTAGAGTTCCAGAAGGAAAGGGAAATCAGTCTTAGAAATAACAGAGCTAAAATTCTCCTGAGAAGCAATGATGTTGATACTTGGACTGGCTTACGCTGGACACAGGATCAGAAATGACCAGCCATTAGAAAAGAACTTCATGGCTGGTAGAAGTGAGGAGTGAAGGAGCCCCTCAATGACATGCACGGACACAACAGCAGCACAGTGACCTCAGACATGCCAATGGTCATGAGATGGCACAGGACCGAACACGTTTAAGTTGATTATACAAAAGGACACTGTGAGTCAGAGCTGACTCAACAGTAACTACCAACAACGACTCAGTAATAATTCCATAAGACAGGGATCCCCGAATGATAGTCGAACATGATCGTGGGACAAGAGGAAAGCAGAAGAAAATAGAGGAAAGAACTAGGAGACATAGGACATTTATAGCAGTGTAAATATTGGCAGGTACACCTGTAAATATATTAATATATAACGATAGGGATATAAGTCTATGTACATATATTTATATGTTACGTATCAAGGTAGCAGATGGACATTAGACCTCTGCTCAAGTACTTTCTCCACGCAAGAACACTTTGTTCTACCAACCTGTCATTCTGCGATGCTCACCTTTCCAACAGAATCGTTGAAGACAAAATGGGTGCGTAAGCAAATGTGGTGAAGAAAGCTGATGGTGATGGAGAGACGCTGATGGAGATGGGGTGGAAAGGGAGAACCAGTTACAGGGATCTACATATAACCTCCTCCCTGGGGGACGGGTGACAGAAAAGTGGGTGAAGGGAGACATCAGACAGGGCA
>NW_022111372.1:50913105-50914559 GCF_000313985.2 Echinops telfairi
CAATTGATGTATGGATTGTATGGAACTGTGAGACCCCCAATAAAGTGATCTATTTAAAATTAAAAAGACACAAATATGTTTGATATCATTGATGTATGGAATGTTTTAAGAGCTGTAAGTACCCAATTAAATGATTTATAAAAACAAAAGACAGGGATCAACTATTTTTTTCTGCAAAGGGACAGGTCAGATTTAGTCTTATGGGCAACATAGTCTCTTTAAAAACTCCTCAACCCACAGACATGAAAAAATGACTCAACCATAGACAATGTGGAAATGAGTAGATGTGGCTGAGTGCCAATGAAACTGTATTTATGGATGCATGTGACTCGGCACCCACCACCTGTGATCTCCCTGCTCCCCATTTCTCCGTTCTGTGTCACAGGCATGCCGCTCCGTGAGTGTGAAGAGGGCCCTGGCTGCATCCTATCTGTGGGCTTGACTTGGACTGTGCCGGGATGCCTTTCTTTGACATAGATTACTTGTTGCTATAAAGCTCTTTCTCATACAGATCTGAATATCACTGGATTTGTTTCTCTAGACAACCCAGGCTAACACACCAAGTGCAAGAAGCCAAACACAAAAGGACAGCTATCATGTGATCCCATTGAAATGAAATATCTACACTAGGCAAATGTTCAGAAGCCAAAGCTCCTTAGTAGTTTGCAGGGACTGGGGAGTGGAGGGACCCGAGGTGGCTGGGCATGGGGGAAGGAGAAAGACGCTCACTGAATGTTCTCTCGGAGATTTTCAATGTTGTGCTAAGAAAGTGCATAAACTTCCCAAAAATAAATTAAAATTTTGAGCACAGGCAGGCAACCAAACATATGAAGAAATTCTAATGATCCTTAGCCACTAGAAAGATGCAAATTAAAATAACAATGAGATATCATCTCATCCCAGCATGAATATCAAAGTAAAAAGCCAAGACAGAGAACAAAGGCTGCCTAGAGCGTGGGAGGTCAGAACCCTCCTCCAGTTATGGCGGGGTTGTACCGTAGTGCATCCACTGTGGGGCAGAGGTACACCACCTGCCCAAAGAGTTAGAACTAGAAATACTCTATGGCCCGGCAATCCCTCTACTTGGTATAGATCCTAGGGGAATAAGAGCCTCCAGGATCTTATGAATTGGTACATACACACCTATGTTCATCACAATTTTGTTATTCACAATAGCAAACAGATGGAAACAGTCTAAATATCCATCAAGGGAGGAACAGATACACCAATCGTATGGTGCACACATACAACGTCATGCTGGAGCAACATTATAGACTATGGATGACACTGCGGACTGCCTCACAACATGAATGCACCCGGAAGACATTATGCTGAATGGAATTAGTCAATCATAAAAAGACAAATGCTGAATGAGGCTGTTAAAAGTCAAGAAAAAGTTTTCACACGAAAAGAAACACTTCATGATGATTACCAGAGGTGGAAAGCAAAGGGGG
>NW_022111372.1:50920082-50921193 GCF_000313985.2 Echinops telfairi
CTACGTATATGCACAGCTCCTCTGTGGGGTTGGCTACGTATATGCACAACTCCTCTGTGGGGTTGGCTACGTATATGCACAGCTCCTCTGTGGGGTTGGCTACGTATATGCACAGCTCCTCTGTGGGGTTGGCTACCTGTATACACAGCTCCTCTGTGGGGTTGGCTATGTATATGCACAGCTCCTCTGTGGGGTTGGCTACGTATATGCACAGCTCCTCTGTGGGGTTGGCTACATATATGCACAGCTCCTGTCAATTTCAAGGCTTGGTCCCTGCCAGGCAGGAGGTAACAGATAGTTCATTTGCTTGTGTAGAAGGCTGTAGCAATCTCATTTGCATAGTCCATCATCACATATTTGCATAGTATATTGACCAATGTCTGCAAGGTACATGCTAATCGCACACAGACTGCAGCCCAGGGCCAGAGTATTAAGCCAAGCTGTTTATGCTTACCCAGGAAATACAACAAACCCTCTGTGGTAGAAAGCAGGGGCAGAGGTCATTCCTCAGGGCTTAAGGGGAAATTCTCTCAAGCTGCTTGTCCAAGCAACGAAGTCAAACGGCTACAGAAAGGAGCTAATTTCACCACACGTGTTCTCAGAGCACTCACTCGTGGACTCCATTGCCGGGCTGGGAAGAAGCCCAAGTGGCCCTTTGAAGCAAGTCACGTGGAAAGTCATCAAGTCCCCTAGCCCACAGCCCAGTCAGCTCCCAGTCAACAGCCAGCCTGTGAGTGAGCCCTTGAAACAGATCCTCGACCCGCAGACGGCCGTCCCCATGGAGCCCTCCCCAAACCGTGGACTTCTCACACCACACAGGAACTGTGATGTTTCACCGGTAAGGTTGAGGTGATTTCTTGCGTGGCAGCAGATAGGTGGTAAAGCAAATATCCGAAGGATGGGAAGAGGATGGGAGGGGGGAGGGAGAGGGGGTCCTGTGAGGCATGTAGGAGGAAGCTTCCCATTAAACATGGAGGATTCAACATTTATCTCCAATATTTCCCTCCTAAAACTCCATAAGAAAACAGTACAGACTTCAGAAGCTAGGAAATAGAGAAATGAGACGAAAAACAAAATCAAACTCACTGCCATCGAGTCGGTGCCGACTCAC
>NW_022111372.1:50921901-50924560 GCF_000313985.2 Echinops telfairi
TGGATGGATTGTGATGAGTCGTACGAGCCCCCAATAAAATGGTTTAAAAGAAAATAGGAGAAGTGGTTGAAATTTTTCATGAGATGCAATTAGACAGACTCCCAGCTAACACTTCTCCATCCACGCCACGATGTGGCTGCCACTCCGACCCTCCCCAGAGAACGTGGAGGTCACTTCCTGGAGACGCTGGATCAGAGGCCTGCACTGGGGAGCCCCATGTCTGATTCGGACTGCAGCCCCGCAGGCACACAGGGGCTGAGCTAAAGGCTGCGCACGCTGCTGTCTCTCATAGCCCCTTTCTCCTCCCAGCGCTCAGGGCACCGGCAGTCACGTGACATGGCCCCCGGCTCCAACAACCAGAAAGTCTAAAACAGGAAAGGGGCACAGCTGACCGTGTTACCTCGTGCTGCGGTAGCAGCAAAAGCACAGGGGCTGGCTTCAACAAGCACAAGTCGACGTTCTCACAGTTCAGGAGGCCGCAAGTCTGGAGTCAGGGCACCTGCCCTCATCTCGGCTTCCTACGTTTCCTGGTTTAATCTCTGTCGCAGCTCAAAAGAGATTCATTCAAAACAAACCCTGTTCAAATCCTGCCTCTCGAACCTAACCAAGACAACCATTCCTAAAGACACAGGAATAGACAGTGGGATGTACAAGACATTGCGGGGACACGATTCAATCTACAATGCCTCCTAAGAGAAGGGTCCAGTGGCGAGCTCCACCTGCCACCCCGGCCTCCACTCGCCCTTTCAGTGCCCTGTTAGAGAAACGAGAGCTCGCCAAGGGTCCCAGACACTGAGAAGAAGGTGAACGAGCAATTTACTGGCGCCCTATTGAGACGGCTAGATCGCCAGGGGCTTTTTTTGTTTGTTTGTTTGTTTAGTTTTGTTTTTTTAGGTGAAGATATTATATATATATTTTTTAAATCACTTTATTAGGGGCTCATACAACTCTTATCACAATCCATACACACATCAATTGTGGAAAGCGCATTTGTACATTCATTGCCCTCATCATTCTCAAAACATTTCCTCTCCACTTAAACCCCCGGCATTAGGTCCTCATTTTTCCCCTCCCTCCCCGCTCCCCCCTTCCTCATGAGCCCTTGATAGTTTATAAATTGGTATTTTGTCATATCTTGCCCTGTCCGACGTCTCCCTTCACCCACTTTTCTGTTGTCTGTCCCCCAGGGAGGAGGCCACATAAAGTTCCTTGTAATCGGTTCCCTCTTTCCTACCCATTCTCCCTTTACCCTCCCTGTTTTGCCACTCACACCACTGGTCCTGAAGGGATCATCCGCCCTGGGTTCCCTGTATTTCCAGTTCCTATCTGTACCAGTGTACATCCTCTGGTCTAGCCAGACTTGCAAGGTCGAATTGGAGTCATGGTAGTGGGAGCTGGGAGGAAACATTTAGGAACTAGAGGAAAGTTGTATATTTCATCATTCTTACATCGCACCCTGACTGGCTCGTCTCCTCCCTGAGATATTTTATATATTTATTTATGTTATCAGCAGGGATGTTTTGAGATATTTCTGGGTCACTTAAAATCAGCCTTGGTGGGATTATGTATGACACTGGAAAATACAAGAAATTGGAATGTTCCTTCCTCACTGGAAATCATTGTCTGGAAACAAACAAACAAAACAAAAAACGACAATAATGCAAGAAGTTGACAAAAAAATGATCATGCGTATTCTCAGAGATGTGAGAGAAGTTACGGGGTCTGTGAGCGCACACAGGATGATGATACGAACTGCAACTGTCCAAAGAACGAGAAGGGCTTTATAGTTCAGGGCGGCTCTACCCGACACAGCTGACCTCTGAGGAATACCTCTTTGTGGGGCTGCCGTGTGCATCCTAGGGTGTTAAGCAGCATCCCTGCCCTCTACCTACAGGATGCTAGTAGCACACTGTCAGTGGTGGCCATCAATCAGGTCTCCAGACATTTCTCAATGTATCTGGAGGCACACAATTACCCCCAGTTGAGAACAATTATGATGGATGGAAGATATAATAGTGGGAATAAAAATTGTAATAGAGGGTTAAAGGTGATGAATGGAAAATAAAAGAAATTAGAGGTTCAATCCAGAAGATCCCATGCCTGATTGATAAAAGCTCCAGAAAGAGAGAAGAGAGGGAAGAAAACTACCAAAGACATTAAAGACAAAATATCAAAAGTGAATAACATGTATTTCCAAATGGAAAGCATTCCTAATGCAAATAGGGAGAAAAAAGAGGGAAAACCCAGTTTCAGAATATGAAGGCTGCACATGTAAGAAGAACACCAGCCTGTGTGGTCACGAGGAGTCGATGGGATCAGTGATCAGAAGATCAAAAACAAACGATTATATTGATGTGAAGAAGAGGGGGCGGATTGGAGACCCAAAGCCTGTCTGCAGACAATTGGACATCCCCTCACAGAAGGGTCACATGGAAAGGATGACAATCAGCCACGGGGCAGTATAGCACCGATGAAACACACAACATTCCGCTGGTTCTTCCCCCTGCTACCCTCCGCCACCATCATGATTCCTCCCCCCACTGTCACGACCCCAGTTCTACCTCACAAATCCTGCTAGACCGGAGTATGTACATTCGTACAGATAAGAGCTTTCAACATGCAAAGCCAGGTCAGATTTCCCCCCCCCCCCAAAAAAAAA
>NW_022111372.1:50924660-50929769 GCF_000313985.2 Echinops telfairi
GGGGAGCACAGCAATGATGAATGTATAGCACCCCTCCCCAGGGGGACAAACAACAGAACATGTGGATGAAGGGATACAACGGAAGGTGTAAGATATGAATATATATATAAAGTTGATCAAGGGTTCACGAGGGTGGAAATGTGGGTGAGGGAGGGAAAAAAGAGGAGATGATAATAAGGGCTCAAGTAGAAATATTTTTTAAATGATGATGGCAACATGTGTACAAGTTTGCTTGATGTAATGGATTTATGGATTACTAAAATATCTGTAAGAGGCCCCAATAAAATGCTTTAAATTAAAAAAAAAAAAGAATGCTACGGCTAAAGAAAACATACCAAGCATTTCTGAAAGACAAGAAGTCACATGCAAAGGGTCCAGGACAAGAAGGCCATGGGAATTTTAAAATAATCCTGGAAATGAAAATGGATCAGTGTGTGGCAGTTTAGAGATCAAATTCTTTGACATTCCCATCAAAAAGAGGCATCTGGTCTCCCCCTTTGAATCTGAGCTGATTTTAGTGACTTGTTTGACCAACAAAATGGCTCAGATGCAGCATTCTGGGAATTCAGAACTTGCAACATCTACCTGGACCTCTCGGCACACACTTCCTCTTGAAGCTGTGAGCGAGCTTGCTGGGCTCAACCATCCATTGCAATGGCCAACAGAGCCCCAGAAAATGCCTCCTGCTCTGAGACTTGCGTGTGCAAGATGGAATAAGCTGAACCAGAGGGCGTGTGGAGACACAGCTAGGGATTCATAATTACTACTTACAAGACTAATGAGGTTTGGTGGCATAGTGATAGGTTCTGTGCTGCTAACTGCAAGGCCAGCAGTTCAAAACCACCAGCTGTTCCGTGAGAGATAGATGGAACTTTCTACTCCTGAAAAGAGTTACAGTCTCCAAAAGTCCCAAGGGCCAGTTTTACTCTGTTCTATAAGATCGCTATGAGGTGGCATTGACGCAATGGCGGTGAGCTGGTTTTTCGGTTCTATTTGCAGGATTAGTCATTGAAAAATTTGGCCTCAGCGATAGCAATGACACAAGAGATGACAAGACAGAATTTTGCAAAACCAACAACATATCCCTGGCCAATATTGTTTACCAGCAACACAAACAGAAAGCATACAAATAGACCTCACTAGATGAATCACCAGGAACGAAATGGATTACATCTATGGAGACAATGGAGAAGCTAAGTATCATCAAAACAAGTCTAGAGGCCAACTGCAGAATAGGCCATCAATTGCTCATCTACAAGTTCAAGTTAAAGCTGAAGAAAATTAAAGCGAGTCCGCAAGAGATAAAGTATAATCTTTAAGTACATCCAACCTGAATTTAGACACTAGCACAAGAATAGATTTGATGCTCTGAACAGTAATGACCGAAGACCAGAAGAGTTGTGGGAGGACATCAAGAACACCCTACAGGATGAAAGCAAAAGGTCGTTAAAAATACAGCAAGGAAGGGAAAAGGCCAAAATGGGTGTTAGAAGAAACTCTGAAACTTGCTTTTAATCATAGAGTAGCTAAGGCAAGTGGGGGTGGGGGGCGGTGTGCGGAATGAACAGAGCAGAAGATTTCAGAGAGTGGCTCAAGAACACAAAATAAAATATTATAATGAAATACGCAGAGACCTGGAGTCAGAAAGTCAAAAAGGAAGAAATGAATGAAGGAAAAAGTAAGCCTTGATTTCACAATATTGAAGGATTCTATGGTGTGGTAGTTACATAATCTGGTGTCAATTTGGGACTTGAGAGGATTAAGAGTGTAGGGGTGGAGTCAAGCCTGTCGATATGGAGATAATCAATGAGCCTTCTCTGTGGGCATGGTCTTCTCCTGAGAATTCTGGGAATTGCTGTATTTTTCCCTCCTTGGAGACAGGAGACACATCTCTCACTCTGCTCACTCCCTTGGAGACTCTCTACTGACAAGACACATGGCACTACGCTGATAGACCCCGTGCCCTGGGAACTGAATAAGCCACATGCAGACCCCTGCCAGCGCTGAGATGCTTAGAATGCCACTGGATCTACAAGACTTCCCACCCACTGGCCTGTGATCCTCCTGCATTCGGCATCATTGCATGTGTTTTGTGAATCTGAAGAGGACTTTATAGATCAGTGTTAGATATATGGGCTAATATTGGACTTAGGGGCTTGGACTAGACTGGGTTGGGATGTTTTCTTAATGTACAATTACCCTTTATATAGAACTCTCTCTTATACACATATGAGTGTCTATGAATTTGTTTCTCTAGTTTACCCAGACTAACATATATGGGCAAAATATTGAATGCAACAGGAAGTATCAAAAGAAGGTGAGAATAATACATTGAATCACTATCAAAAAGATTTGTTGACATTTAACCATTTTGAGAGGTAGCATATGATAAAAACAACAACAACAACATAATTGAAGGAAGAAGTTCAAGCCCCATGGAAAGCATTAGCCAACAACAAGGCTCCAGGGTTCCCAATGGAAAAGTTTCAACAAACTAATGCTGTGCTGGAAGCGCTCGTTGACCCATCCCAAGAAATTTGGAAGACAGTTACCTGGCCAACTGACTGAACAAGATCCATATTTGTATCCATTTCAAAGAAGGCGATCCAACAAAATATCAAGCAGTATCATTAGTATTTTTGTTTTGTTTTGTTTTTGTATCATTAGTATTATATGCAAGTAAAACTGTACTGAACATAATTTTAAAATGTTTGCAACCGTGCATTGACAGAGCTGCCAGAAATGTAAGCTGGAGTCGGAAGAGGACGTGGACTGAGGGATATTATTGCTGGTGTCAGATGGATCTTGGCTAAAAGCTGAGAATACCAGAAAGATGCTTATTTGTATTTTATTGACTCTGCAAAGACATTTGACTTTATAACAAATTCTGGATAACATCGAAAAGAATGGGGATTCCAGTGGACTCCATTGTGCTCATTTGGAACCTGCGTATGGACTAGGAGGACGTCATTTGAACAAAACAATGGGATATTGCATGACTTAAAAGTGGGAAAGGCAGGGAGGGGCGGGGAATGAGGAGCTGATGCCGGGGGCTTAAGTGGAAAGGAAATGTTTTGAGAATGATGAGGGCAATGAATGTACAAATGCGCTTTACACAATTGATGTATGTATGGATTGTGATAAGAGTCCTGATAAAACGATTAAAAAAAACAAAAGATAACGGACCAGAGCTCAAGCAGAAAGAAGATGTTTTGAGAATGATGATGGCAACAAATGTACAAATGTGCTTGACACAATGGATGCATGTATGGGTTGTGATAAGAATTGGGCAAGCCCCTGATAAAATGATTTCAAGAAAAATAAAAGTGGGAAAGGTGTACATCAGAGCTGTATCCTTTCACCATACTTATTCAGCCTGTAGGCTGAGCAAGCAATCCGAGAAGCTGGACTAGAAGACGATGTGGCGGCATCGGTTTTGGAGGAAGACTTACTAGCAATCAATCTGCAGGTGATAGGCCTCGCTTCTGAAAGCCACAAGGACTTGAGGATCTTGCTGATGAAAATCAAAGACTGCGGCCTTACAACTCAAGGTCAAGCAAAGGGGTCCCTGGTGGAGCAGTGGGTTAGGTGTTGGGCTGCTGTCTGCACGGCCAGCAGTTTGAACCCACCAGCCACTTTCTGCTCTCATCAACATGTACAACCTCAGAATCCCTACGAAGCATCCTACTCTGTCCTATAGAGTCACTCTGAGTCAAATTAGCCCAATGGCAGTAGGCAGGTAGATAGGTAGAGAGTAGAGGCAGGTTCAAAACAAAACAAAACAAGAAACCTCCCAAGTGGACCAATAGACAACATCATGATAACTGATAAAAGATCGTCAAGAGTGCATTACACTTGGATCCACCATCAAGGATCAGGGAAACAGCAGGCCATGCTGCACAGGCCTACTTCAATGCTATTGATGAGCAAAGATGTCTCCTTGGGCACTCTGATGACATTTTTAAGCATCTCATAGGCATGTAAAAACTGGACAATGAATACAACCAAAGAATTGATGCATTTGAATATAGTGTTGGCCAGGAATATTGTGTCTATACCAGAAGACTCCTTAGAAGCACCGAGAGTGAAATTTTGTCTCACCCACTTTGGGCTTGTGGTCAGGAGATTCCAATCGCCGGAGAAAGATGGGCTGCTTGGTAGCATGTCAGAGAAAACAACAAAAACGCTCAACAAGATGGATTGTACAGACACAGGGGACACAACTGTGGGCTCAAGCATTGCGACGGTTATGAGGGTGGCTCAGGACCAAGCCATGCTCCCTTCTGTTGGACACTGTGAGTTGGAACCAACTTGATGGCACCTAACAATGACAACTTACAGTGCGACCCTAACCAGGGCCCATTGTGAAGAGGCTGTGAAACCGCTTTCTTGCCAAGAGGGTACCTGGAGACAGCCTGGCTAGGAAGTGCAGGTGGAACTGGCTGCTCAGGAGAAATAAGCAAGTACTCAGAATCATGTCCAGTACCCAGCCGCTCGCCTGTCCACAGTGGGCTTGGGAAGGAGATGGCGACAAAGTCCTAGAGGAAGGAGCCTGTTGGCAGTAGTGGCAGGACGGAGTTGTAGCCAAGTGTGATGACAGAGCTGGTCCTAGAGTTGGAGATGGAGATGGAGTGGGGGGCGAGGATGACCTTGGGGATGGAAGTGATGTTTGTGATGATGCGGGTGGAGTGGAAGGTGGAGATGAAAGGGGAGCTGGGGGTTAAGTTGGTGATGAGGGTGAGGGTAGGGACGGGTACGGCAGTGGCGATGGAATCGACATCAATGGTGACATTTGTGGCGATGAAGGTGGAGAGGCAGGTGGCACTGTAGGTGAGGGGCAGGAGTGATGGTGTGGAACTGTTGATGTCCATTGTGTGAGGACACACCAAGAACACTGACATTTGTTCCCTCGTTGTCCCTCCTTCTGGTGACTCAACAGCCATAGGAAAATTCCGTCATTGATGTGATACCAGCAAGGTAGACAAGATACGCTGGTTGCCATCTCAAAGTCCAGCTCAGAAGGCGTGAGTGTCCTGCAATGAGACCCTTCCACCCAGTGCCTCAGGGGGAAGGGAGGGACAGGGCTGGGCCTCCGTCTGTGGCTGGACC
>NW_022111372.1:50930912-50938507 GCF_000313985.2 Echinops telfairi
ACATGTGCTTTACACAATGGATGTCTGTATGGATTGTGATCAGAGTTGTACAAGCCCCCAATAAATTGATTTTAAAAAAATGAAAGAAGCAGGACAATGAAGACTGAAGCACAGCTGGTGGCTGTAACTTACAGTACTGATTAGGACCCTTGAGTACACCATGCACTGCCAGGGAATGAGCAAATCTGTCTTAGCAGAAATACACTCGGATTGTTCCTTAGGAGCAAGGCTAGCAGGCCTTGAGCCACATACTTTGGATGTGCTAGAACCAAAAACCAAACAAACAAACAAAACTCAGTCCCGTTCAGTTGACTCCAATACATAGTGACTCCAGAGGACAGGGTAGAACTGCCCTGTGGGGTTGCAAGACTGTCACTCTTTACAGGAGTAGAAAGCCTTGTCTTGCTGGTGGTTTTAGTGGGTTGCATGTTGGACTGTTACCTCTAAGATCAGCAGTTTAACCCCCCGGATGCTCCATGCAAAAAAGATGAGCATTTCTATCCGTATGAGGGTTTACCGTCTTGGACATCCACAGAGTCAGTTCTACCCTGCCCTGCAGGGTTTCTACGAGTCAGAAGTGCCGTGATGGCCATGAGTTTAACCAATCACACAAACCCACATACCTAGTGTTGACCAATCACAGCAAAACCCTGCTTTTGTAAACCTGTCTTTGACTTTGATGAATCACTCATAAGCCAATTCAAATATCTTGTTGCTAGTTCCAGATTTAACAACATAACTATTGTCTGTCTTGAACATTATGCCCTTTAAGAATTATCTAGATGGGGTCAAATTGACAACAGAAACTCCAAAGGTTAGAGACGAAATGTAGGGGGCAGTAAGTTTATATCAATGGGAGAGGAACGACTCGGAAAAGCAGGGTCAAACTCAATGAATGTGACCAATGTTACTGAGTTCATTGCACATGTAGAAACTTGAATTGGTGTGTGTTTTGCTGTGTATATTCTTAACAACAAAGGAAATAAAATTACTTTCAAGATTGAAAAAAGAACGTTCCTTAGAACAACCAGACATGGGGTGTTCGTTCGCATACCCATGAGGCACCTCGAAGTCTTGTCCATTCTGCTGGTCCTGAGAGCACTAGGGAGCTGCGGAAACTCCGTGGGGGAATTCTATGATCCTTCCCCTCCAGTGTTCCACCAAGCCCATGGTACCTTTTCACCCCCCCACACCGCTCACGCACATGGACACCATGGCTCAGGGGGGGTCAGGGCGCCTGCCCATAGCCCCAAAGCCTGTCAGGGGTAGAGGTGGATTGCCCAACCAGCCCTCTCTCTTGCTGCACCCTGCCCCAGCTCCCTTCCTCACACTCTCCTGACTCCTCTGGTCACCGACACATTTTACACACCATATTCATGCTGCACCCTGATGAGGCCAAAGTCCTACAGCAGTTCAGTCGCTTGAGAAATCTGTCCGGAGCCTGTGTGCCCTGGGAGAGGCACTGGGATGGAGCTGCCTGAGGAGACTTCTGGCATCCTTGGCCCGGGCACTCTCCAGTTCAAGCCTCCCTCCGGCTCCCACTGCCCACACTTCTCCTCCTCTTCCCAGCGGTCTGAATCCACCAGCTCCGCACAGGAGAGAGAGGAGGTGTCTGTTTCTGCATAGGTGACAGCAAAGAATCCCACCGGGGCAGCTTTTCCCTGTCCTGCAGGGAAGCTATGAGTCCCCCCCAAAACAAACTCACTGTCATTAAAGCGACCTCCCAGTGGGTTTCTGAGACTGTAACTGTTCATGGGAGTAGAAAGCCCCTTCTTTCTCCCGTGTGGCTGGTGGTTTCAAACTGCTGAGCCTGCGGACGGCAGCCTAGTGAGCACCCACCACACCACCAGGCTGCAGCTATGAGTCAGCTCGCAGTCCTCTCAGCCCACATCCTCCATTGTCCTTGCTCTGTTCATTTGCATCGGCGGCCTCCCATCCCAAATGCCTCCCCTGCCTCCATCAGGTGCAAATGCTCTCCATCCCAGAAGACCACGCCTGTGAGAAGCAGTGGTCCGGCAGTCCGTTTCCGCTTCTCGGGGCCCCTTAAGCTCTGTTACCCCCAGCCAAGGGCGGTGCTGGTCCTATTTTCTTTACCAATTGAAAGAGGAGAATGATGTTGCCCTGGGCTGGGGAGGGGACCTGACGATGTCCAGGCCAGCCCTCTCCCCAGGTGTCTGCCAGCCTCCCTGGCCCTTGTGGATGTTATGCCCGGCACCCTTTCTCCCTGGGCGGGCAGCCTCGAGCCACGGTGGGGGTGGGGGTTGGTGAGAAGGATGTGTGTGAAGTGAGGCCCTGTCTTATTCCAGTCCCTGATTCACTGCCACGCCAGGGTCCGGGGACAATCTGCCGGTGGTAGTTGCTGTGGAATCGGCTGCGATTCCACAGAACAGCATGTCCTGCTCCATCTGCAGGTGGTTCGAGGCCATTGTGCCCGTCCATCGCCTCGTGGAGCGTCTCCTTGCTTTATTGGGTGGCCTTATCAAACGTGATGGTCTCTTCTAGCAAGTGGCCCACCAGAGCGACACATCCACTATCTAGGAAGGACGGCTTTCCTGCGCCCAAGTCCCACCCCCTCCCTGTCTCTTCCCTGCTCTTAAAAATTGTTGGACGTGGGCATGTTGGAGGGTGGTGTTAAAGAGGACGCATATCCATCCAGGGTGCAGGAGAGCGAGGATGAAACCTATAACTATGCTTGAGTCTTTAAACGTTCCTCCTCCCACTATTAGGACCTTAGTTTTACATCACTGATCTCGCTAGACCTGCATATGTACATTGGTACTATTAAGATCTTTCAGTGCACAAAATCCCTCAGAAACAGACACCGAAATGGGAGTAATGATTCCCTGAGAGGACGGAAAGACAGGGGGAGCAGGGGGGAAAGGAGAACTGAGAGCAACGATGACTGTATAACCCCACTCCAGGGAACGAACACCCGAATTTTAGGTGAATGGATTCATTGGATCATGTAAGGTATGGCAAATATATATATATATAGGGTTCAGGGGCTGATAGGATGGGGAAGGGAGGGGATAAAAGGCAACTGATATCAAGGAATTCAAGAAAAAAGAAAATGGTTTGTGAATGATGAGGGCAACAATTGTACAACTACGCCTGATCTACTGGAACTATGGATTGTAACAATATCTGTAAGAGCTCCCAATGAAACGTTAAGAACAAAAAACCAAAGACACAGAGGTGAATTGTTAGCCCCCATCCCTTGCCCTCGTGCCTGAGACTCGCAGAGCCCTAGGAATCCCTCACTAGCCCCCGCCTGCCCTCGGGCCTGCTCTGAACAACTTACGGCTCCCACACCTCTTCTTAGAATTCAAATCCAGGGAGTGGAGACCCCAAGCCTGCCCAGGACCTCCAGGAGGGCAGGAGAGAGAGGTGCCCCCTCTCTCCTGCAGGCCCCAGGGGGTGGGCTCATTCACCACAGCCCCCACCCCTCCAGTTGACCACCCACTTTCACTTCTGCTTCCTCATCTGCCTGGAGACTGCTTCCTCCTGGCAGGAGTGGTTATTTCATGACAAGCCTGGGGCTGGCTCCACGATGGGGACACACTGGGCAGACTGAACCTGGCCAGGGAGCCAGGGAGAGCCTCAAATGCCTGTCCCCAAGCTGCTCCATCCAGAAGACGTGTCATAGAGTCAAACAGCCCTGGCTTCTGATTCCAGTTCATTGACTTTCTGTCTGGCTTCCTTTTCCCCTCTCTGGACCTCAGTTTCCATGAGAAGGACTTCAGAGCCCACACCTAGCGACCAGTTTCCACCAGGACCGAGTTCCAGCTCAGCCAGCCCCTCTCGCAGCTGAGAACATGTGTCAGGGCCCGGGAAGCCGTCAGAACAGGGTCAGGCCTGGGCTTCATCCTGGCCTGGCACTTCCCAGCCCTGGCCAAGGTGGCCCTGGAGAGGAGCGTGTCCCCGGGCCCACGGCTCAGGGCTCCCCAGGTCATTCTTGCCTGTTATTGTCCCCGTTCGACAGATGAGGACATCCAGGACATCACAGAGCCGGGATCGAATCCCAGCAGGTAGAGTCAGAGAGGCCTGACGCTTTCTCTCCAAGGTCAGTCACCTGTCCTCACTCCCCTTCCTAGAAAGAGGCCAAGGGCAGGTGACTCCCCACCTCCTGCCTGTCCTGTGAAGGACCCTCCACCCTCACTACAGGTTGCCCCGTGTCTCCAAGGAGAACCGTTTTCAAGGACTAGTTTTCCGGAAGCAGTTCACCAGATCTCTCTTCCGAGGCACCTCTGAACGGACTCCAACCTCCAGCTGGAGTTAACAGCTGGACTCATTAACCACTTGTGCCCCCCCAGGGACTCCGACGAATCCGTAGTGGGTCCACATCACCCACGGAAGTAAAGGGAGAGGGCTCATTGGAACCCCACGAGGTGGTAGGTCTTCCTATCCCGTGTGGCAGAGGAAACCAACCGAGGCCCACCACTCAGCCTGGGACTCCCTCAGGTCCACCCCAGCGCCAGCTGGGGCCCCGCTCCCTCCGCCCAGCTGCGAGAGGACTGTTAAAGAAACCAAAGCTCATCTTGGCCCCCACACATCCACACTACCCCAGCCAGGAGCCCCCACACCAGGCCCACCCAGTTACCTGTGTGGTCCCTACCTGAGCACCGGAAGGGGCCGCCGGGTGGCGGGCGCAAATGGGCACCAACTGGCCCTCGCAGCAATAGAACTGCGGGCAGACTTTGGCACCATCTCCGCCTCCCCTGAGCAATCATTAACCCTGCCACAGACCACACCTCTGGGCTAGCCCACTTCGTAGAGACTGGGTCACACCTGGCTAGGGAACAAGAGGGCGGACCCATGCAAGGGGTCCCTGTGAGCCTACACCACCGACCCCGCCTGGGCAGCCATGCATGGGGAATCCACGGGAGAAGGTGGATTCGGTCAGAAGAGGGAAAGCCGTGTAGGGCAGGGTGGCGATCACGAACAGTTGGACAGCGAGGCTGCCCTCACAGCAGTCCACAGGTGGAGGCCTAAAACACCAGAGAGATGTCTCACAGTTCTGGCGACCAGAAGTCTGGATTCTGAGTGTTGGCAAAGCCATACTCTTTCCGGATGTCCTAGGTAAAGGTTATTCCTTGTCTCAGCTAGCTCACTGCGGGTTCCAGCATCCCTTGGTTTATGGTAGCATCCCTCCAATCTCTGCTTCTCTTTATCGCATCTTCTCTTTGTCTCTTCTCTTTTATAAGGACGCTACTCGGATGGGATTAAGACACTCCCCACTACCCCAGAATGACCTCAAATAACTGAATATATCTTCCTAGTGCCTACCTATTTCCAAACAAGCTCATGTTCACAGGGGTTGGGGTTAAGACGTCAGCATCTCCGTGAAGCTTACACTGGATCGTGCCTGACTCGGGGTATGTTTGTGCCCATTGCTGCTGACCTTCCCCTGTGATGAGATTTCAAGGGCCCCTGCCCTCCGCCAGGGCCTCCATCAACCCCACGTTGGCTTCCAACAAGGCCTCAGCGCTTTCTTTGCAGGGACCAAAGCTGCTTCTCAGGAGAAAGAGGGTCCTGGGGCAAGACCACAGACCTCCAGTTGCCTCCTCCTCGCTGAGTGGCCTGCAAGTCAGCGCCCCACGCTGCCCCTTGCTGCCTGTGTCTGGACCATGGGCCCCTGTGCAGGTGGACAGGGAGGCACCCAGCCCAGGACAAACACTCAGAGAAGGCAGCCCAGCCCAAAGAGACCATAAAATGCAAATGTGTTCTCCCTCCTCTCCATCCCACCCCCACCCAAGCTCCAGGGAAGTCCTAGGGGAGGGTGTACGTGTGCTCCCCAAGAGGAGTAGGCACCAGCATCTATTAAGCACCTACTGTCTGCTTTACCTCACGTTCTCCTGAATTCCCCCATCACCTGGGAGGGTTTGGTGCCATTATAATCGTCCCCTGAGTGGGGACGTACAGCCCAGAGTGGGGAAGTAACCTCATGTGGGAAGGACAGGGGAGTGCGCGGCCTCAATTCACCTCACCTCTCCCCTGGCCAGGAGCGTCCTCCACTTCCTTGCCAGTCCTCCTGCCCCCACCCCACTCTGACCTGGATACCTGCTATCCCAGCTCCTCCCACTCCTCTGCTAACTCCACCCCTTTCCCAGTGGAGAACCGCCCCACCACCCCTGCCTATACCCTATTATGGGCTTGCCACCAAGGTTCGCCAGTCGGACCAGAGCTTCCTCTTGACTAGAGTGATTGCGTCGAAGTTAGGCCGATAAAACCCCGATGGCGCTCAAATAAAGGCTGCTGGAACTGCGAGGGCAGACAGGGTAATCTTCCCTGCTGAGCTTTTCAAGTGACTCTGGGCTCCACTGAGTGAGAACTCATCTAAAACGGAGTCACCAGGGGTAACAAATGGAAACATACATTCCTGAAGATTTGGGGTTCTGGATACAGCCATGCCTAAAGTCATCCATCCCAGTCATTGAACGAATACACTGCCTTCTCTGCTGGACCTGGTTGGGTTCATTTCTGCCTGGCCATAACCACCCTGGCGCATGGAAGGGTCACAGACAGTTGAGGCGAGAGAGACTGGAGTTGGAACTTGACCACGGGCCAGCAATGAAGCCCATGAGTGAGTCCTTGAGCATCACTGCGATATGCTATCAGGCAGTTTCATTTGTAACTTGAGACAAGAATACCATCTATTTCACAGCATAAGCATGAGGTCACTGAGGACGAATGGAGCACAGAAACAGCAGTGTCCACGGTCTGGGGTCAGAAGAAGCAGTTGGTACCTGGCTACCACTGTCAACTGCCTGAAAAGATATTAATGTGTAATATCTTACACATTAGAAGGTCCTGGATAAAGTGGAAATATGGAACAAAGCTCAAAATCATAATAAAAAATGATCCGGCTTACCAAACAATGGAATTGTATGTGAATGGATATATTGGATGTGTAAGATATGGCAATAAAAAAATAAATAAATACGGGTTCCTGGGCATAGGGTGTGGGAGGGAGTGGATAAAGGGGAGCTGATATCAAGGAGTTCAAGAAAAAAGAAAATGTTTTGAAACGGATTGTGGTCGTAATGGAACAACACTGCTAGATGTGATTGAACTATGGAATGTTTTATCTTAAGAGCTCCCAATAAAATGATTTAAGTAAATAAATAAAAAGAGAAGAAAAGGATCAGGCTTACTCATTGGAAAGCACCCCAAGACTAACCGTGGCCCTTGGTCACTCTACAGGTCTGGAACTGAGCCCCGACCACAGCTAAGCTTCCCACCAAACAGTAGACAGCGATGTAAGATGAAGAATAATCCCAGAGGGAAGCACACGTCGGAATGACCAAGCATTTGAGATCCAAAGGGCAGCATTCACCGAGGACAAAGTTCAGAAGGGTTAGGGGAAAGGAGGAATGAAAACAGGAAACACAAGGAGGAATTGGAATAAGTGACTTTATATGGTAGGAATTATAATCAATAAGGTGGAACAAAGTATGTTTGAATTGTTGAATGTAAAACTGATGATCTAGTCTGTAAACTTCACCTAATTCATAATTAAAAACAAAACTTTCTGTAACAAACAAAAGGCATCTAAAGAAAGCCAAAGGCCAGACTTTTGATTTGGAGGGAAAAAA
>NW_022111372.1:50939821-50943643 GCF_000313985.2 Echinops telfairi
GTTTTCTCCTCTAGATTGTTTATCCCGCCTGTGTTAGTCTGGGTAGACTAGAAAAACAAATCCACAGAAACATATGTATACAAGAAAGAGTTTTATATAAAAGGTAAGTGTACATTAAGAAAGCATCCAGTCCAAGCCCTTAAGTCCGACTTAGCCCATATGTCTGTCACTGATCTACAAAGACCTCCTCAAACTCACAAAACACACACAATGGCGCTGAATACAGGAGGATCACAGGCCAGTGGGTAGAAAGTCTTTGAATCCAGTGGTGGTGTAAGCATCTCAGCGCTGGCAGGGGTCTCCACAAGGCTGCTCCAGCACCCAGGGCTGCATCAGGGTAAGTCCATGAGGCTTCTCCTCAGGGAGGTTTTGCAGGAAGTGAGCCTTGCCAGCTGAGGCAGAGAACTAGCTAAGGCAGCCGCACACTGGTCGGACCATTAGAGAACACGAGACAAGAGAACTTGAAAGGCAAGGCTCACAGAGTCATTTATCTCTCTGCTCTTCAATTAAGCCCACATGTGTTTATCGGCCAGGTTGGCACAATAAACCTTAACTATCACACTGCCTGTCTCAGGGGTCCTCAAAATACCACCCGTGGGCCACATGCGGCCCACCAGGTGTTTTTGCCTATTTTGTTTTTTCACTTCAAAACAAGAGATGTGCAGTGTGCATAGGAATTTGTTCATAGGTTTTTTTTTAACTATAGTCCGGCCCTCCAATGGTCTGAGGAGCAGTGAACTGGCCCCCTGTTTAAAAAGTTTGAGGACCCCTGGCCTATCTTATCTAGATAGACCTGCAGAGATAATAATGTGCACAAAAAAACAAGACAGAGCAAAACAAAGCAACAAAAGAAAACAAAACAACAGCAACAACAAAAACACCAATGACAACAAAAGAAAAGCCTGTAAATAGTTCAAGGTCTGTTTGTCGACCTTTAGGAGTGTTTTCTAGTTAAATCTGATGGGGTGTGACGCCCTGGCCCCAAAGTCTATTTTTTTGGTATTTCCTGGGGACATTGTTGCGCTGCTCCCCTTGCTGTTCTGTTGCATGCCCTTAGTGTTTTGCCTCGGTGTGGTGGGGTCAGATGGGGCATAATTCCTGCACTGTGTCTCCAGTGTTGTCCCCAGTAGCACTATGGGTCAGTGAGGGATATCATGTCGCATACTGGGGCTGGCCATATGGTCCTCTCTGTGCATTGGCTGCTCTGAGCAGGAATATTGTCCTCAGGGCTTGGTGGGCTAGGATGTGCTCCACTCTCTCTTTCTCCCCCTTCATTTGCTCCCATGTGCTCTGATCAGACATGCCCCTCTTCCTGAGCTGTAGCTTCAGTGTTGTCCTCTGAAGTGAATTCTTCTGCAGGGTATAGATTGTTATAACAGCTGTAAGAGCCCCCAATAAAATGATCTTTAAAAAAAAGTTAATATATTAACTCATTATATATAAAGAGTTGCTACAAAACACTAAGAAAAACTGTAATAATTACCCCCAAAAAAGGGTAGTAGATGTGAACAAAAAATTCAAGGAGAACAGATGTGACCAGTGAAAGAGAAAAAGATAATCAGCTACATTTGAAATAAAAATCCACTGCTGTTGAGTTGATTCTGATTCATAGCAATCATACGGGACAGATTGGAACTGTCCCAAAGGGTTTCCAGGGTGTAAATCTTTCGGGAGCAGACTGATTCGTCTGATTTATAATAAAATGCAGCTATTGGTTAGCAGCCTAACATTCAACCCACAGTGCCACCGGATCAGAGCTTCTTAGAGTATATTAGAAAGCTCAAAAACCAACTTAGCATAGAATTTTCACCTCTGTTGTTTCTGGTGAATAGGGACCAATTGTTGTACTTTGAATGGTTGCTGGCACATTTTTACGACCCCAGACACTGTGTCATGAACTAAACAATAAGACCGAAACAGTAAGCAGGTCATTAGATAACTGGCTGGTACATTAAATTAGGACTCTACACCTCCAAAACAACATAGTTGTATGTCAGCACCCTCAGCAGCTACTCTGTGTGCAGTTGTTGTTGTAAACATGTCTACCACACAAGGTTGACCAATGCAACTTTTGGCGGCAATTCTGAAAATCGGCTATGCAACCCTACCCTTAATCCTTAGGTTCCCAAACATATTTGGCCTACCTTCCCCTTTTCAGGAAAAAAAAATTTACTCAGTAACTTTGGCAATTAAAAAAAAAGTTGTGCTACAGCCTATAATCCACAATAAAGCCCCTTTGGGTGATTCCAGAGTCCCCAAGGGGGTGGCATCATTATCTTTGGGAGATACTGCCTTCCTTAATCAATGTGATGTTTCTACCGCTGTTCACCTCCCGCTTCCTCGTCCCCCCTGCCACTGGTCACCACTAGTAAACGCTGTTCTTGCTCTCTCTTCAAGGCTTTCTTAACGAGATCATTGAGGTGCCCACCACTCACCTGGGCTTCCAGGGCTTCGAACCCGTTGCTTTCTCAGGATGCAGCCTCGGTGTCTGGTCATCCCCACTGGTGGCCCTCACCTCATGGGGCCATGGCTGGAGCACAATATGCAAAGTTCTACGTGCCAGGCTGTCTTGGAAGAAGTACGGCCAGAATGCTCCTTAGAAGCAAGGATGGAGAGACTTCCTTCGTCTGACGTACTTCAGACGCCTTGTCAGGAGAGACCAGTCTCTGGAGAAGGACATAATGTTTGGTGAAGTGGAGGGGCAGCAGAAACAGGGGCAGGCCCGCATGGAGATGGACGGACACAGTGGCTGCCACCATGGGCTCGAGCATGGGAACCCTGGTGAGGCGGGTGCAGGATGGGGTGGGGTTCTGTTCTGGTGTGCATGGGGTCACTGTGGGTCAGAACCGAAGCAATGTCATGTCACACCAACAACCAACACCAGGAACACACACCTGGCACTTGAACCCAAAGGCTCACTTCCCTCGTGGTCAAAGGGGAGACACATTGTTGGTGTGGGGGCCACGGAGTTTGTGCAGCTCCCTCTCGGCCCTGTGGGCGACACAGCAAGCCAGGGCCTGGCCTGCACCTCCTTCACTATTGTACCCACCGAAACAGGTGGTCGCAATGTGTATGCTGCGACTTGCTTCAACAGGTAACGAGGAAAGCAAGGGCCCTCCGAGCCTGAAGACAGCCCACCGAAAGTCTGCACTGAGTTATGGGTAGACACCAGAGGTTGTCCGAGAATCACTTTCTGAGCGTCCCAGCAGGCAAAGCAACAAGAGCAGGATCCACGAAGTCCGGCATCCATCCACTTAACACACGTGCGGCTCGGCTCAGGGAGCTCTGGCATAATACGACGCCAGGATCAGCCACCTGAGAGGTTTCTTCCTGAGTCGCTCCCAGGCGAACGTGCTGTGAGAGGCTGGACGGCACTTGACATGTCTGCTGAAATGGAGTGGTGACGCTGTGTTCAGTTGTGGCAGGGCAAGTGGCATAGCCTCTCAAAGCCTCCGTTGCTTCCTTTCTTCTTTAAGGTCGTGCTCAGTAGCTGTGCCACAGCGAGCTCCATGGCATGCATAACTCAGTGACGTCAACCATGTTCATCACGTCGAGCAAACGAGCACCACGAGGTATTTCCTGGTACTCCTCTCACCACTTGGGGTAGTTACATAAGTTGGTGTCAATTTGAGAGAATTACATGTGAAGGGGTGGACTCTGGCCTGTCAATCAAGATGCAAGCAATGAGGCCTCTGTGTGGGCCTGAGAATTCTGGGAACTCCTGTATTTCCTCCTTGGAGGAGGGAGACACTTCTCTTGTGCTACTCTCTCCCTTGGAGACTCTCTACTGACAAGTCTGACTCCCTTCAAGACATCCCGGAG
>NW_022111372.1:50944319-50950538 GCF_000313985.2 Echinops telfairi
CCCTTCCTGTGACGTGTGGTTACCTGTAATCATGTCCCCCTAAAGAGAGATAATGACTAAAGAAAAGCTCTCCCCGGTCCTGGCTTCCCGGGGGGTCCCGGGCACTCTCCCCGGTTCTCGGTCCTGAGGGTTCCCCCAACGTGGACCATCAAGAAGGGCTGAGGTGATCAATGCTACCATGAATTGTGTCTGACTCCATTACTTGACTCTATCTTCTACCTCTCATGCTCTCTCTGACTTTACTATAATCTTTACTTATTATCGCTGTATAATTGTGCTTACCGGACCTGTGATGATTTGTGGGGGCCCCCTCTCCCCTTCTCCCCACAGCTAATGTCAGACTTATGGACTTGATCTGGACTGGGCTGGGATGTTTTCTCAATATTCAATTATTCTTGTATATAAACCTCATTCTTATCCACATATGTGTGTCTATGAATTTGTTTCTCTAGTCTACCAGACTAACACACCCCTCCCTTCCTCTTGACAAGCCTCAGTCTCTTTGTCTCAAAATTGTAGAAAGGAGGCCTGGTGGCACAGGGGGTCAAGCATTAGACTGCTAACCACAAAGGTGGCTGTTCAACCCCATCAGCAGAAAGATGAGGCTGCCTACCCCCATGAAGAGCTGGGGTCAGAATCAACAATGGCAGTGGGTTTGGTTTGTGGTTAAGGAGCGCTGGACGGATAGGAGCTAACCCTTGTCCGTAAAGGGAAAGGTCGGTGGTTTGGACCCACGAGTGGCTCTGTAGGGAACAAAGACCTGGCGATCTGTTCCAATAAGGGTCACCGCCTTCGAAACCCCATGGGGCACTTCTACTCTGTGCCATACGGCTGCTCTGAGTCAGAATCAATCTGACAGCACACAACGACCACGGATGTGGTACCTATCTTGGAAGGTGGTGTTGAAGATGAAATGAAGTCATGCATTTGAAGTCTTCAGCGCCGTGCTCAGAGTAAGGTCTCAATCAATGTTTTTGTTGTGGTGGTGTTGATGGTGATTGGGTTACTATTACTAATAGTTATCCCAGTACTATCTCATTTAACCCTCCCAATTACTCCAGGAATGGTATTCCCCACTATTACAGATAGGGAAATAGAAATCTGGGCAGGTCAAATCACTACTTAAAAGGGGCAGATTCGGATACACACAAAAAAGGGGGGGGGCAGATTCGAGATATTAGTTCATGTTGGAGTAACCATTGGTGCCCCTGACTCCCTGCACTCATCACTACTAGGGGCCCAACAGGTAGAAGAAGAGGCAGATGGCTTCACTCAAGGCTCCAGCTCTGCCCCAGACCAAGCCCCCACTCTCCCTCCCTGCTCCCATGACTAGGGATCTTGGTGGGCATGTCCCCATCTGCCCAGACCTTTGGCCAGAATGTAGATGCGTTAGGTGTGGTCTGATGGTGCTCCGCCCAACTCAAGGACGCCCAATGGGCTGCAGGCTGGGATAGTCCAGGTCTGAGTCATCCAGGCCCAGAGGTCAGGGTCAACTTCAGGGAGAGAATGACCAAGCAGAAGTGTGGCAAAAAGCCCAGGATGTGGACTTGGACCACCTGGAATTAGGATTCTAATTCCTACCTGACCACATAGCACCTGGGAGGCTCGGGCCAGGGATTTCATTTTCTTAAACCTCGATGTCCTTGTGATGGGTTGAATTGTGTTCCCTCAAAATATTGGTTGGGCTCTTTGTACCGATATATGTCTTTCCATTTGGGAATAGGGTTGTCTTGGTTATGTTAATGATACCCTGCCAGGGCAGGGTGCGTCCTAACCCTAATCACGTCATTATAAGCAGCAGAGACCCAAAGACAAGTGAGCTTCAATAAGGGGGAATCTGATGAGGGCAGAGACAGGTGAATGAACAAGCCCAGACTTGGAAGGAACTAGTAGCTGCATTTGTCCTGAAATCAGACTTGTTGCCTCCTGAACTGTGAGAAAGGTGCTCTGGTGGCACATTGGTCATCCAGTGGGTTGCTAACTGCCAGGTCCGAAATTCAAAACCCTACTCCCGTACAGAGTTAGTCTGGGAAGCCCGCAGACAGTTCTCCCCTGTCCCGAAGGGTTGCTCTGCGTCAGCATCGACTCCGTGGCCGTGAGTGAACGGTGAGAAAATAAATTCCTGTTCCTTAAAGCTGCCCTCTTGTATATGTGTGTTCACAGCAGGTCTAAGAATCCAAGATAGGACTCATCTGTAAAATGGGCACTGTGTGAGTCTGGGTTCACTAGAGAAACAAATTCACAGACACTCATGTGTACAAGAGAGAGCTTTATAGAAAAGATGAATTGTATATTAAGAAAACATCCCAGCCCAGTCCAGATCAAGTCCATATGTCCAATATTAGCCCATGTGTCTGATACCAGTCTATAAAGTCCTCTTCAGACTTATGCAACACATGCAATGATGCAGAGTGCAGGAGGATCACAGGCCAGTGGGTGGAAAGTCTTGTGGATCCAGTGGCAGTGGAAGCATCTTAGCACGAGGCTCTGGCTGCCATCAGCATAGCTCCATATGGCTTGTCAACAGGAATGTTTTGCAGGGAGATGAAGCAGAGGGAGTCTGTGTCAGTCTGGCCTCCAGTGAACTATTTATCTCCTTAGCGCCTCCACATGAGGTCATCAAACTGCGATCTGATTGACAGGCCAAACCCCACCCCTTTATTCTTAAATTGACACCAGATTATATAACTACCACAGGCACAATGGCAGAACATAATTAATAGATGCGTTACAAGGATTTCTTTGATAATTGTGCTCTGTACTTGGTACAGAGCAAGGGGTGGAGCTATGTGCACAAATGGATAAGGAGCATGCACCCCTATGGAGGGATCTTTAAAAGACTGGCTTTCTCGTGTGTGTGTGTGTGTGTGTGTGTGTGTATGTGTGTGTGTGTGTGTGTGTCTGTGTGTGTGTGTGTGTGCTTTTGAAATTTTGGGGTCAGGAAAAAAAAATCCTTCATTGCCTGTGTTTACTGATAACCTTTGATGTGTTCCCAGTGTGTACTCACAGTGACCAAGTTTAAAGTCCTAGCTTGTCCCTGTTGGGCTCTGTGACACTAGGCAGGCCACTGCGTCTCCTGAGCTTCTACTTCTTCATCTGCAACGAAGGGAGCCCAACATTACCTGGAGAGCCTGAGCTGAAGGTATGCGGATGTGTTCCATCCCTCCTCAACTTCCCAGCCATCCTCCAATGCTGCGTTCCGCATGCCTTTGCAGGGCACAAAGTCTCTTCATTGCTCTGTTTCACAGCTGAAAGGCAGCCTGTGAACAGCCCTTTGGAGCCAGAGTCTCACAACCTCCACAAAATCAACTCCTCCCTATCCTCCAAGACTCCTGAACCCCTGTCAGGGCATGAGCGCCCTTCAAAGTGTCCCTTCCTGGTGTTTGGTATGTCATGGTTTATATGCCTCTAATGATGGGGAGCTTACTCCCTCGTGTGGCATCCACACTATTGCTCCCGCTGCACATGTTGTACTGAGAGCTGTTCCCCCTCATTTCCTGGGAATGCCTTCTGGAAACCCCAGATTCCACGTCCTATCCCCGCTCTGGGCTAGCCTTCCCTCCAGGGTCCTCACATCACTCTCCACCACTACCACCACCACAGGCAGGGTTTGTAGCCAGGCAGAGCAGGTTCATCTTCCAGCTCGGTCCTTCCTTGGCTGTGTGACCTGCAGTAAGCCTCTCTCCCTCTCTGAGCCTCAGTTTCCACATCAGAAAAGAATCCCACCCATCCACTCCTATCAAGTCAATTCCAACTCATAGGTCAGGGTAGACTTTCTCCCTCAGGTTTCTGAGATTTTACAACGTTATGGGGGCACGTTACCTCACCTGTCATCTCCTGAGGAGCTCTTGGTGGGTTTGAACCGCTGACCTTGTGGTCAGCTGCTCACCACATACCCCACTCCTCCACCAAAGCTCCTTTACCGGAAACATAAGTGTTTGGGCCGGGTCCGGACCGGGCAGCCCCCACCTCTTCTCTAGCTCCTCAGGAAGACGAAGCTTCACAGTCCCCATCCCTAGCCCCTGGGAAAGATGGTTGACCTATTGAACTATGCAACTCCTGCCCCAGCACCCCAGGAAGCTATTTACCTTCCCAGGTCGATCTGTAGAGCCCCTTCCCCAGCAGGTCTTCAACCTTCAAAGAGCAGGTCTGCAAATAACAAGATAACCTCCCACAAATCCGCAGCCTTGTGCAGCTGCAAGCAATCAAGCAATTGAGATTCTCCCTTCTGTTAACGTATACTTCCTTAGCTCAGGCCCTATATAACTCTCACGCCTCTCCAACAAGCTGAGCGTTCCCTGACTAACTCCTTGGGTCTCAGAACCGCCCAGGGGCTCGCCGCCCACTCATCCCCATCCCTGTCCCTTTCTCTGCTTTCCCTTCCCTCCCGGGAGTTCTTTCCCTGCCTCAGTAAAATCTTTCCTCACCTCTTGTTCCTGACTAAGCTTCATCTCCTTCTGCACCTCCGTCTCCAACCTCTCAATAAGGGGAAGTATAACTTATTTTTTTCTTTTCACCACAGTTAGCAGAGCCCTGAGATGGAACTTCATGCCTCAGCCCTCAGGCTCAAGCCAGTCTGGGGCCACATGGCTCCCTGGGGTGCTACCTGCCATGTCTGCCTAGGGCTCACAGTGCCCGGGTACCAGGCCATGGGCTGCAAGAGGATCTATCTGAAAGCAGAGCAGGCCAGGCCACAGGCAAGGCAAGGAAGCCTGAGGAGATTGCGCACACAGCCTACGCTAGGAAGAGGCCTGGCCCCTGGGGCCACGGAGAGACCAGGGCAGCTGGAACTCAGAGGCCACTTGTTCCAGGAATTGGATTTTTTAAAAGGTTTACATATTCACACAATGGAACGCTTGTCAGGTGTGAGTTGTCAGGTGAGTTGGCCCTTGGTTTGGGGTGACTCCTGACCCTGTGCCCCCGCCAGGACTGGGTCTGGACTGGGCAGGGGTGAAAGCCCTAGGCCTTTCACGGGCAGTTTTCAGAAGCAGGTGGCCAGGCCTTTCCCCTTCACCTCTCTTGGTGTGTGAAGTATCCTAGCAACACAAAAGCCTCCCCTGACAGATGGGTGGTGGCTGGGCGTGAGAACAGATGACTATCGCACACAGCAATGTGCTGGCTGAGCAAGGCCGGACATCGGGGCCCAGACTGTGGATTCTATTTGCACCGAGTCCTAAATAGGTGTATGATACCGGGGACAGATCAATAGTTCTGTCTCTAGGTGACTGAGAACGAGAGAACTTTCTGAAGTGATGGAAATGTTCTAGATCTTGATCAATGCTTTGGCTACAGGAGGTGTGTGGGTGGGTGTGTATTCACTGGGCCATCAGAGTAAGATGTTATGGTGCATCTATCTATTTGACCGTAATACAATCCTGATGAAAAGTAACAATTGTGCTGGAGGATGAAAGACGGGCGAGGTCACACCTGGGCAACAATTTTAGGAACCTAGATAAATTCTTTCACCTCACGATGTCTGTTTTCAATTCCATAAAACATGAATATTAATAACTTATCTCGATGCAGCCGCCACACTGCAGGACCATCCATCTCTATGGGGTGCTGCCAAATCCTGTGGGAGGCAGGGACCCTTTCGAACCTGCCTCTGGGAGGCGTGGCCTGTGGAATAAACGCGCCACCACAGTGGGGGCACGCTGGGAATTGTAGTCCGTGACCAACCTAATACCCACCCCCACCCCCACCCTGAGCCTGGGGGCTGGGCCATTCCGGAGCTGGAGATGAAGTACAGGCTCCGATCCGGAGTGGCATGTAGCGCTGGGAATAGAGGCGGGGGTGGGGATGTTGTGCAGGGATGTAGCTCCCGACATGTCTTCACCCACGTCCTCTCTGGCCACTGGATTTCCCCGTCCTCCTGCAGGGGCCATCAGCATTACCCTTTGGCAGACAGAGACACTATGGCCCCAAAGTCACACGAACCCAGAGCTACAGACGCCCGGGGCCTTTGTTCTTGGTACATCCACCCCGCCCCCCGCAGCGAATCCGAGGCTTGCAAAGGGGAACAGACACCCCAGATGCAAGAGAGTCCTGGCACGGCTCCCGAGTCTTATAATTTTCCCGTTTTCGCAGACGAGGAAACAGAAGCAGCCGCCCAGCCAGGGTCACACAGACAGCGAGTGGGCGGCCGGGACGCGGGCCCTCGGGGCCGTGCCCTTGTGCGCCCTTTGCCGCCAGCCGCCGGGTGGGCGTGCCCACGCGGAG
>NW_022111372.1:50951041-50959584 GCF_000313985.2 Echinops telfairi
AGTAGCCCAGTTCGGGGGAACTCTAAGGAACTACACGTCCCAGCGAGCCCTGCGCATGCCCCAATCACGGTCCCTGGCAGGTCTCGGACCCACCTGGGATCCAGGTGTCCGGGTCAGAGCTGGAGGGATGCTACAGCCGCCGGACCTGTCATAGCTATTCCAAACATTTTACAGAGCTAGAAGGCCAGATTGGAGAGACGGAGGTTTCGGGGGACGGACCACTGTATCCCAGTGCCTCTGATACCGCAATGTCAGGATGGTTGCGGGGTCCAAACAGGGCCTGTGACTTATCCAAGGTCACACCGCTGCTTCTGCTCCAGGGCCGTTTAGTTGAGGCCAGAGGGGAAGTAGAGAGCGGAGGAGGCACTTACATGGGTAACTGTGGAATTCAGTAGGACTCATCTCCCAGTGTTTTACCTCGGGAGCCATTGGGTGACCGTGTTCTTGCTTCCTTCTCCAGACTTTAGGGTACCCAAATGAGCGCTGCAGAGGAGTGGGGGTGGGGCCTGAAGGGGAGACACCCCCTTTCCCCCACAGCACCACACACACAGAGCTTCTGTATGCAGGTGCAGGCCCAATCCTAGAAAAGGAAGGAGGTACCCAGCAGGAGATACAAACACGGTGAGAGCCACCATTGACTGATGTAGATTCGCTCCGTATGCCCATTTTACCCCTAGATAAACTGAGAGCCACTGTGGTTAGTGACTTCTTCAAGGTCACAGAGCTGGTAAGAGGGAGAGGCAGGGCCCAAGCCCAGGCAGGCTGGCTTCCTAGGCTCTGTGTCACGGTGGAGGTATTCCTACCCTCTTGGCAGCCTGTGGGAGTATGTGCTGACCACATACTAAGTGCTCAATAAATATCATCTCTTACTAGTGTCATTGCCCTGATTGTACAGATGAGAAACAGGCAGAAAGAGGTCACAGAACTTCTGCAAAGACTCAAGGCTGGAGTTATGGAGCAACAGACCTGAGCCCAGACCTCTGCAGAGCCAAAGCTTGGGGTTCAAGTGTGAGGCAGAGGAAACTTGGCCGAGGTCCAGACAGCCCCTACCCTGCTTGTGGGCCAGGCGGGGTCTGATGCTTTTCCGTGTCTGGGAGGTCTGAGGCCTGATCCAGCTCAACCGGGACGTGCTGTGTGTCCCTGGCAGTACCTCACCCTCGGTTCCCCTGTCTTTGCGCTGGGAAGGGTACTGGACCCCCACCTCTTTGGAATAAGGCGTGAAGAGCCTTGAGAGAAAAGACTGGGTGTTTTCTGAGCCTTAGGGAAGGAAGAAGGCAGCTGGCCAGCTGGCCAGAGCTCTTGGACAGGTGGGGAACGCTGGCTGGGGAAGGCCTGGGGAAGGCAGGGCAGGAAATGATGACTCCGCCCTCCTCTTCCTGCCTGAGCCTGCCTGAGCTGGCACCACAGGCCAGGGGGAGGAACCTGGAATGTAGTAGCACCCAGTGCTTTGCTCTGGGGAGGACGGGGGACTTAGTGCGTCATGCCACCCCACCCCACTCACCCTGTGATCTTGATCCGCCCACTGGTCCCTGCTGCCTCAGTGGGCTCTTGCCCTGGGGATATTTGTGTTTTTGATTGTTGGGTAACCGTGGGGACCCTAAGTTGTTCCAGGAACCCGGCTTAATTTGAGATTTGAATGTGATGCTAGGTTTGCCTCTTTAATGGCTTCGTGACCCTCAATGAGTCACATCCTGTCACCCAGTTTCTACCTGTGTACAACAGGGTGCCCTAGGCTGCTAACAGGACAGGGAGCGATGGGTCAGGAGGCTGGCCCAGACCTTGCTGGGCACCCTCCCCTGCTTTACAAAACTCACGCAGATGCCAGGTGGGAAAGTGGTGTGGTGGTGTGGGAGGTCCTGCACTTCTCAGGGCGAAGCATCCTCGATCGGAGCCCCAGGCTGATTCCTGTGAGGTGAGGTGGGCGTCAGTCTGCACACCTCTCCCCAGCCTGGCCTCCGAGGTACTCTACTTCTTCCCTGGGGTGCTCCTTGGTTGCAGTAGACACGCAGAACTCACAGACAGGACTCATGGTTGTGGGGTTTATTAGGGAAGTAAAACCAAAAATCCCACTCACTGCCACCCAGCCGATGTCACTCATAGCGCCCCTATAAGGCTGGGTAAAACCGCCCTTGAGAGTTCCGGAGACTGTAACTCTCACAGGAGTAGAACCGGCTGTGCTAACCTTGTGGATCACAGCTCACTTCGTCACCACTAAGCCACTAGGGCCCACCAGGGAAATATCAAATTATAATTCAGGAACAGAAAAGACTGAAGATACTGTCCTTTGATCAGGATATCCTCTCATCAGCCAGGCTTGTACACAGGCTCCAAGCCTGTCACTGGGGGCTCTCTGCCCAACTGACCTTTGCCCTACTTGATCAAGTGTTACAAAGTTCTTTAGCTCCCCTGAAAAGTGCCCAAAGGTACCCCAGGCTTGTTAGAAAGCCTGCCTGCAGGACTCAGCTTTCCATGGGCCTGGAAACTACTGTGCCAGCTTGCATTAGTCTCCTGCCATATTTTCTCTGCCTTGGCTCCGTGTTATCTCCCTCTGTCTCTGGGGTTACAGCTCTGTATCTTTGGTATAGAAGGTTCCCAGCACAGGGATGCACTCTGCTCCTGTTCCTTTTTTTGGTGGTTGACAGGGCCCCCCTTTCTGCCTATGGAATGACCTTTGTTAAGCCTAACATCAAAATTGACCAATCCCCTTGTTAGGGTTCCCTACACCTAATTTGCATGATCTTACCCCTTTAAGGTCCCATTGACCTTATTTTCATGATCAGCAAGCTATCTAATCCCCTTGGTTGGCCACGGGCACCTTCTTTCATGGTTGGTCCAACCCAGTCTCTGTGCTTCTGTAGGAATCACTTCCTGATTCTGCAGTGGGGAAGCACTTCCGGACCTCACCACTTTCCGCAGATGTCCACTGAGTGTACACAGGCCCTACCTTCAAGCAGGAGATAGTAATGGAACTGGGTGCACAGTAGGTGTGCAGGCCACAGTCCCACATTTGTTCTCCAATCAGAAGACTGGGCAATAAATAGGCTGATTTTTCAGAAAAGTCCATGTATCTGGCTTCTATTGAAAAAAAGAAAAAAGAAAATTGATCAAATGTGGCCTCTCCCACTGGTTTCAGAAGCCAGCAAGGGAGTGACTGAGTGTCTGGGTAGGGGAGGTAGCCTTTGACCCTGGGGGAGCCTGAGGGGCTGTGAGCATTGACTGGGGCCTCAGGAACCAGAGCTGTGGCCTAGTGAGTGAGAGAGAAGGCAGGGCATGGACTTCCTGGTTGTACATTCTGGGGCAAAAGATACAATCCTAGCCCCTTCGTTGGGCATTTGCCAGGATTAAAAAGGAATCATCCCATAGGCAGAAAGTGGGGCAGGGGGTCCTACCACCCAGAAGCAGAGTGCAGCCCTGTGCTGGGAACCTAGACCCAGGAGACAGAGTTGTAACCCCAGAGACAGTGGGAGACGACAGGAGCAACGACAGAAACTACGGCAGGAGACCAAGGCAAGACGGTGCAGAAGACCAGGGCTAGATGAACCAGGCTCTGGGCCAGTGTGTGGGGCCCACGGGGCTGGGGCTAAGAGGCAGCAGTCTCACCCAGATTCAAAACAATTACCCCAACAGGGTGTGGAAGGAGCCCAGAGTAGGCCAATGGCCCGATGACAGGTCAAGGGAGGCCCAGAGGGGTGGCCTTTGAGTTGAGCCCCAAAGGTTGCACAGGATTTTGCCCCCCGTAAATAAGGAGTTGAGAAAATGTTGGGGGGGGGGCACAGCTAACCTCCTTCAGCTTCAGTAGGGAGAACGATCTGACTCTCTGGCCCAAGCTTGATTGCCCCCAAGCCGGGGTCAGGCACGCCTCAGCCTTGCCTCCATCCTTCTTTGACGCTGTTCCGGGCCAGCTGCTCCCCCCACAGCAGTTCCATCATCTTGCAGTTTTATGTGGAATGCACAATGATGGGTTGAATAGGGAAGCTCACAGCCTAAAATTAAGGATCCAGTCACTGGACCACAGCTGCCAAGACTGCCTCTGGTCCTCAGTCATGAGGTCCCTTGCCCTCCTGAGTCTGCAGCGGGGGTTGGGGTGGGGTGGGGGGCTGGCCAGGAAGCCTGCCTGCTGCCTGCCTCGCCGCCATGAGGTCCAAGGTGCTGCTCCTCAGTTCTGGAGCCGCTGCCACACAGACTCCAACTCAGTGTCCACCCATAGTGCCCCCTGGGCATTCCTGAGACTGTAACTGTTTCAGGGAATTGAAAGTCCAGCCTTTCTCCAGCAGAGCAGCTGGTGGCTTTGAACTGCCGGTCACGTCCGATCGCAGCCCAGTGCTTAACCATGACACCACCAGGGCCCCGTGCTCCGAAGGTGGCTCTTCGTTTTTAATGGCTCTGAGATGCTACTGCTGCTGCACAGAGAACTATGAAACTGACCGGTCCCCATGACTAGACTCGTGTTTCACACACCCTCTTTGCATGGTCCCACCCAGTCATTTGGTGGGAGTTAGGGAGACGTGGATAGGCAAGTCATGTTTGAGCAATTCCACGTCACCGCAGGAGTGTTGGGGACATTTTCTGCCCAGCGACCAGGGAGCTCAGAGGCTGGAAATGATGTAACAGGATTGAGTAAGGGGTTGGGGAGGCGGTGGGGTGGAGCCGTGGTTTCCGTGGCAAGGTAGTAAGATAGCCTCCCTTGGGTAAGTCACTTCCCCTCTGCGAGCCTCAGATCCTCATCTGTAAAATGAGACTGGGTAAACGATTCTTCTGTTGTTGATCCTTGGTGACGCAGTGGTCAAGCTTTTGTCTACTCCCCAGAGGTCAGTGGTTTAAATTACACCCCCCACCCTTGGCTCCCCAGGAGAAAGATGGCAAGCAGCTTCCATAAAGATTACAGCCTGAGAAGCGCCGTGGGGTAGTTGCACCTTGTCTTAGACGCTCACTGTGAGTCAGTCTTGACACTGGCAACAGTGAATTCCTAGGGTGCCTCCCTGCCAGGAAAGGTGGCGGGGGTGGGGGGATTGCACTTGAAAATGCCCATGCCCCTCAGGCCAGGAGGCGCTTAGCAAATGAGAGAGAGGCAGCCATTGTGACAGGTCAGCAGATGTGTCAGAGCTGAGAGTTAGGGGAGTTCAGGGAAGCTGGCTCCTCTGCAGAGGTGAGACGGAGCCGACCCTCAGAGGGTAGGCGAGAAGAGCAGGCGTCCGAGCAGGCAGGGAGGTCACACAGGAGCGCCAGCATGGTTGTGAGAGAGGGCAAGGCGCAGTGGAGCCTGAAAGGTTGGGGGTGGGCTGGGTGTACATTTGTGCAGTGAACCCCAAAGGCCAGGCTTCCTTGGTTGGCAGTAGGGGCTCATTGGTAGGGTCCCTTCAAAGGTAGGGACCCTTGGGTGGTGGCAAGGAGGTGTCATTGCTTTTATCCATGGGGCAACGAAAAGATTGGGAAGCATATAGGCAATTCCTTCACTACTCAGTTCTACTAAACAAATAAACCCTTAACAAACAGAACTTTTATTCTCTCTCCGTTTAAAAGGCTAGATGTCCAAATTCAGGGCACCAGCTGGAGAGGAAGGCCTTGTCTCTTGGCTCTGCAGGAAGGTCCTTCTCTCTGTTAGCTTCTGTTCCGGGCAGTCTTCAGGGGGCATAGCACCAGGCTTCCCCTGGATCTAGGAGGTCTTGGCACAAAGACCTCAGGTCCAAAGGCTATGTGTTATTCTCCCAGCTCTTCTTTCTCGGTGGTAGTAGAGCCCCTTTTCCTACGTATCTCTCTATTTACCGCTTGTAAAATACTAGTCCATGCAGGCCACGCCCCAGGGAAACCCTCTTTCTATGGGATCAGAGCTGTTCGTGAGGAAGGCGGTTACTTCCCACCCTCATGTCTTACAACTGATTGGCTGATACTGTCAGATTACTGGGAATCATAGCCAATGCTATCACATTGGGGGGCGGGGTAGGGGGTGACAATTAAATCCATGACATTGCACTCATGTCCTTGATACATGCAAAACACCCCACCCTATCATCTTAGTCTTAAAATCAAGTCCCAACTTTCATCCTAGGACAACACCCTCTTTGTCTGTGAATGTAGAATACAAGTTATCTGTTTTCAAAGCACAGTGGTAGAACAGGCCAAAACAGCCATTTCCATTAAAAATGGAAGAAATTGGTGGGAAAGAAAGGATAACGGGCACCAAGAAAGTTAAAAAAAGAACAATTTCATTTTCAAGGCTTGAAAATAATCCTCATTTCTGTGAGACCATCTGGGCCACTGTCCTGCCTGCCAGACTTAGCCATGCTCTCTGGATACTCAGTGGTGGCTCCTTGGCCCTGGGATTGAGCTCCTCCTTATCTTGTAAGGCCCACTCTGCTCTTAGCACTTCATGTAGCCCCAGCCTCTTACTCCGTCCAGATGATTGGCAACTTCGCCCCCTTTGCCTCAAGGAGCTCCTCTTTCCTGCCCTATGGGCATGGCAGCCCTGCCCCCTCTATGTGAGCAGCAGATGTGTCTTATCCCCATGGCACTTGGGAAAAGCAGCCCTGTACTCCAGAAATGAGTTGGTGAGGACTGGACTCTAAAACATAGGCGGGTGTGGCTCCACCCTTTGTTACTTCAGAGACCATGACCCACCCTTCGGGCCCCAGAAGTTGGGGCCCCACCCTTTGAAACCAAGGCAGCTCTGCTCCCTGTGCTGCTTGTGTCTTCCGCTTCTGATTCCTGGTTACCTGGCCTGTTAGCTTCACGGATCTCTTGGGCTGGCCTGGCCTCTACCCTGCTCAGGCAAGTGCCAGAAAGCTCTTCAGCGCTACCAGTAAGGGCCTGGTGGCACCCTACTCTGCCAGTGAGCTTCTGCCTGAAGGTGCTCAGCTCTCTCACTCTGTGGGTCAGTCAGCCTAGCTGTGCAGGAAAATGCCCAGGGCCACCTCACTGTTCCAGGAAAGTCTCCTACCCATAGGCTGTCTTGCCTCATGGGTTAACTCCCACACCATGCTGCATTGGTTGGTTGATTCTGATGCCACCATTTCTCTGCGGTTGCTTCTCACGAGCTGTGCTGTCCAGGGTTACAGCTCTCTTCACTTCCTTCTGAGCCCTCACCAGAACTGCCTTTGATGTCCATAATTCCACCAGCAGTCTCTTTAAGGCAATCTAGGCTTCTACAGCTGGGCAACTTAAAATTTCCAACTTCTACCCGTTACTCTGTTTCAAAACCACTTCCACATTGCCCACACGGATGGCTTTACCTAACAAAAATTTCCTCTCAACTCAGAAAGAATTATGTACTAGATTCATTGGCTGGACTGTTCAGAGAGGAATCTCCCACCTTAAAATGCCCGTTGGGCTCTGGAATTCTCCTGTGTAGGAATCTGGATGGGAGTAGCTTCTGGGCCTCTTAGGGTTACAGAGATCTTCCTAGAAGCCAACTGTTGACTTGCCTCAGGCTGTAGACATATTGACTTACATTGTAGAATTCTGCTTATCAGGCTCCTCCTTGGTATGGGGAGACAGTGGGAAAAACCAGAGACTGGGAACTTTCAAGGGCAAGAATGCCCTGTTGTAATAAAAATAAGGTGTGTGCTCATGAAACTTAAAAAAAAAATCTACTTTCACTGTTTTAGAGGTTAGGAGTTCAAATTCAGGGTGCCAGCTCTAGGGGAAGGGTCTTTTTCTGTTGGTTCTATTGGACGGTCCTTGTGGCTTGTGCTCTTTGGTGATCTTCATGGGTCTTCATCAATCTTCCCTTGGGTTTAGGAGGTTCTCAGCACAGAGACCCCTGGCCCAAAGGACATGCACCCTATTACCTACCCTTATTTCTTGGTGGGATGGTCCTTCCTTTGCTTACTTCTCCGTTTTTCTCTTGTAAGTTAAAAATGCAGGCCACACCCCAAGGAAACTGGTCCGTGACTTGAGTAAGGGTATTCCATCCTACCCTAATTCCATCCACAACTCAGACTGATCACGTCAGATCATATTGTGTGGATAACTGCCAAACCTCTGGGGTTCCTGGCCTAGTGGAGCTGCCACACATTTTAGGGGGTACTATTAAATCCGTGAAAGGAGGTGAAGGGAGAGCTGATGAGGGAGGACACTGAGGAGGAGACTGAGGAACACTTGCCCCTACACACCAATAGTTCTCATGCACACAGTTTCAACTGTCATACAGTATTGCGTCCCTCCCACCTAGATGCATCTGTGGCCTTGCATCATATACTGGACTCCCTGTTTCTAGATTTGCAAACAGCCTTTTAGGTACCCACTTCAGTCACTGTGTTCCTCTGAAACGGAGTGTTGCCAGTCGAAACTACACTGTGATAAGCTTGCCCCCAAAACTTCCTTCTAGCTCGCTTCCATTGGATGGCTTTTCTGGAGGGACATTTCTGACTCTTAAGTGGACAGAAGCCCTTAGGGCTTAAAAGGCTTAAAACCAACCCCACTACAGTATTCCTTTAAAAACTCAGGTGTTCTCCGGGAAGAGATGAGCCAGTCTTGGGGAGGAGACTAGCCAGTCAGGGTGCGATGTAGCAACAATGAAACATACAACTTTCCTCTAGTTCCTAAAT
>NW_022111372.1:50960000-51001150 GCF_000313985.2 Echinops telfairi
GGGCTTAAGTGGAGAGCAAATGTTTTGAGAATGATGAGGGCAATGAATGTACAAATGCGCTTTACACAATTGATGTATGTATGGACTGTGATAAGAGTTGTATGAGCCCCTAATAAAACGATTAAAAAAAAACCACCCAGCCATTGTTAAAACGTTAACAGGGTTGTTAAAAAAAAATTACAAAACGTATAGAGTAAAAAACAAATCTAGTCTCTTAACCCAGTTTTCCCATTTAGTTCTCTTTGGGGATAGTTAACCACTGTACCCTTTGATGTTGTATATGTGTATCCGATTTAAAGTAGTTACACGCTAGCCCAGCACTTTGTATTTAACTTTTAAATTTGGGGTTATGAAATATATCCAAGTACTGAAAACGACTCCTGCCCCGCGCCCACCCGCGGCCCTGTGTAGAGCTCTCCTGGAGGCAGGCCCTCACGCCCCTCCAACGGCCTCCGTGGGGCCTGAAGAGATGTCCCGTGGTCCTGTGAATGCTTCCTCCTCTGCGCAGTCTGTCCGGATCTTGGACATTTCGGGTATCACTGCTTTTAGGAATTACTTTGGCTTCTGTAATTGCTGTAGATACTATAGCCCTCTGTATAATGTCTGACTGGGAAGGCATCGAGGCACAAAGGAACTCAGCGTGGCTTTGACTGGGGTTCAGATTCCCCTACTTGTAGTTGTGTGACCAGAGACAAATGATGCCCCCTTCCCGCCCCCCACTTAAATCTCCAAGACGGTCCCCGTTTGTAAACTGGGCAAACCGGTGATCCTTTTTCTCTTATAACTGCTGGGACTGAGGAGAGTAGGAAACTCGGGACGTATACGGGCTTCATTGGGCGTAGTTCCCCGATTTTCCTTTTGCGGGGACGCCGGTCCGAGGGAAGGCCGGGCGACCCAGCAGTTCAGTCTTGCCCCCTACAAACTGCTCCCCGCCCCTTCCCCTGCTGCAGCCACGCTGGGGGGGGGGCTCAATTTCTGTTACGTCAGTGCGCGCAGAGCCAATCCCCCTGACTGGCAGACGTTAGCTTATTTGCATCCGCTGCCCTTCATTGGTCCGTTAGGCGAGCCAGACCCGCCCAGTTTTTTTTAAAGCCGCCGTGTATAAACAAGGAGCTACCGGGCAGCAGTGCCATGATGTCATTGCGGCGCAGCAGCTTGGGGAGCTGACGTCATCTCCGCGAAGGGGGCCGGCCCAGCGTTGTTAGGGACATCCAAACCTCTAGGCTGGTTCAAGAGGCCTGTCCCCACCCCTTGGCCGCCTAGCTCTAGCTCTTTGCACTTCAGTGGCTGGGACGATGCTCCATCCCCAAGGAGAGGACCTTGGCACAGTAAGTCCGGACTGCGGATGATCGGGAGGGACCCATTTCTCAGGCAGGGAAACTGAGGCCCATTGGCGTGGTGGTTCGCGAATTGGCGTGGTGCATCGAGTTGCCGCCGATAGCTATGATCGTGCCACCCCTGGGTCTCTCCTTCGTTAGGCCAGGACCCGTGGCGCCGCCCCTTGCCTCTTAACTATCGCTGTGGTAACTTTAAACGCGAAGGCGGGGGCGAGGAGGTGGTTTTAAAAAAAGAGCCTGCCTCTCAAGATGGCGGTCCGGTGGTCACGTGCCCGGTTGCGGTGAGTGATTGGTTCTCGTGGCCCTTGGGGGCGGAGCTCTCGTTGCGGGGTGGAGTCTTCGCGGGCTCGCCGCCGGCTACTGTTTGCCGGAGCCTCCCGGCGCGCCCCCGCGAGCCCCCTCCCACCCGGCGCGCGACCCCGCCGCTCTGAATGTTGTGAATCAAATGTGAGGTTTGTTACATTCCGCTGCCGCGGCGGACAGTTCTTAAAGGGCCAGCTGCCAGCTGCCGCGCAAACACGGCCCGTCCTGCACCGCCTCCCCCTCCCGCTTCTCAAGAGCCTAGGCTGGGAGAGGCGGACCGCGCGTGGGCCTCGGGAAGCAGACGTGGTCGGGAGGACAACAAAGAGAGAAGGCCCCGGAAGGAGCCGGGCTGCCCCCGGACCAAGGGGTGGGAAGGAAAGCACATTGTTCCGCAGGTCGGGGGCTCTTAGAGGGTCGAGGGTGCCCTCCCGCGCCCTGCCCAGCTTCGCTGCCCTCGAACGAGAACAAAGGAGTCAACGTGTGGCCAGGCAGCCGAAGGTGAGTCGGGGCCAGGGCCCCTAACTCCCGATTCCCACACCCTTGAGATTCCTGTCCTTCTCTGGGATTGAGGGGCCTTGGTCTAGCCGGCTTCCCAGGGGTTAATCACGGGAGCCGGGTTGGGGTTGGTGAGACCCCTGGAACTGGGGACCCCCAAGGCCGGACCGGATCTCCCCCTCAGGAGGCTGAGCGCTGCGGTTGGAGGGGAAGGAGCCGCCCCCTCCCCCTGCTGCCGCCACTTCCTTTGTTGTTGCTTTTGTCTCACGCCGAGCACATGGTCCGGGATCCTCGGCTCTTAAAGTCACAGCGCTCCGGCCGGGCGCCGCAGGCTGGTCCCCGGCCATGCAGTGTCCCTGTGAGCGAGGCACAAAGGAATTGGGGGAAGTGAAGCGGCACCTCTGGGCCCTGATGTCCGAGCCCTGGCCCCCCAGCCCACCTTGGGAGCGGAATAGACGGGTAGCTACCTGGAGCCCCGCAAGGTACCACTGGCCTATGTTGGGGGAGGCCCGGCCCACAGGGACACTGATTGCCTCCCGCACTAATAATGAAACATGACCGCCTCATTTTTTCACTTCTAGACTTAGGACATTTGGGGTACCCTGGGAAGGAGATATCTCCACCCCCGTTTTATATTGGTGGCCATTGAGGCTCACAGAAGTAAGGCATTTCCTTGCCCAAGGTCACCCAGGAAATTGGCCAAGGACTTAGCTCAGAGCCTGGTGGTTTTGGCCCTCAGGGCCTCCAGGCACCGCACATTGGGAAGCTCAGTCAAGTTAGAGGGAGCCTTCATCACCTGCCCTGGGGCAGGGGTGTGGGGGTAGGGTAGCTTCTCAGCCTGCTAGTCTACTCAAGCTGCTGAGGTCTGACTTTACTCATCTGCTAAAAAGCGGTGCACACGGATCCCCGTGGTCAAGGCTTCTCTAAAGCATGGTGGGGATCGCGGCTTAGAACTGGCTGTCTGTGTTGGGGGTGGTGGGGAGACAGGAATGCTGCAGAGTGCATGGACTACCTGCTGGAACCTGCAAGGTTACCTTTGTACACACCTTGGGGGGAGGGTCCCTTGGAAAGGCAGAGCAGGTTTAGGGGTAGTTCATGCTATTTGACCTTGAGCAAGTTGCTAATTTCCCCCAGGACCCCACTTGCTTTTCCTCCCCAGTGAGAGAATCCGGATAAGGAAGTTCATTTTGGGGGCCTCTGGTGCCAGTGAGAGTCAGGGCCCAGGTTGCTTGGCTAGTTCAAACCCCCTCTAGCTTTGTGGCCTAGAGTAAGTCACAGCCAGCCTTAGTTTGCTCTATTGTGAAGTGGGTGTGTCCTCTAGGTGGGCCTCTCTTCTAGGAAGTGAAGCACTGACCCCTCCCCTCCCTACCTGGGCATTTCCTCCCAAGCAGCATGCTCCCCGCAGCTCCTGCTGCCCTGTTTGTACTTGGGGGCCAGCATCACTTATTTTCCAATAACTTCTCTCATCCAGACTGACTTGAAACTTCACAAAGCACTGCTACCCTGTGACCCTGTGAAGTGGTTCCACGCAGGCTCAGGGTCGCTATGAGTCAGGATTGACTGGATGTCGGTGGGTGCCGTCACTACCCAGGAGCCCTTTGTCCCTTAAGGGGTTGTTCCTGGAAGGGCTGAGGGTCAGAGGGCGAGTGGTCTGCCCAAACTCTTCAGCCAAGACTCTGGCCAAAAGGCTGGGTGTCATGTGACAACGTGATGGTTGGCCTTGTCGCTTTGGGCACTGTTGTCCCCAGCCAGAAGTCATTTCTGTCTGCTGGTTTGGTTTGTGTGCTCCTTGTCCTCTTGAGGAGGGAGGAAGTGCCTTGGAAGTGAGCTGGTCACAAGGGAGAGTCCTCCAGACCTGGGCCTTTGAGGGTTCCCCGCACCTGTGCCCTGGCCCTTCCACTACCAGCCAGAAGGCTTGGTGCAAGAGGAACAGCAGAAGCCTGGCTGACTAATGATGTGAGGCCGGCCCCAGTCGGACTGGCCCGGGGCTCACTGTCCTTGCCTTTATGTTGCCCCTCAGTGGATGAACGGGGTGGGGGAGTGGGGCTTTGGGGCTTCTGGGCCCCAGACCTGGCTGTTCTGGGAAACCTTCAGGGTATTTGCTACCCTGGCCCTTGGTGCCCACCCCTCCAAAGACCCCTCCCGAGGCTCGGGGGTGGGGCCTGGAGTCTGTTTTTGCTCTTTGTGAGTTTCCTCTTGTTTCCCTTGGTGGCCAGTGTGCACGTGTGAATGGGTGTATGCACTCGGCCCGCACTTGACGTCACAAACGTGTGGTGGGCAGTGGCCTAATGGCCAGGAAAGCGTGCTCATGCCCCAGGCCCATGGGCAACCAAGGGGGCTGAGCAGAAACCTTTACTCAGCGGGGCGAGGTTTTCTTCCGCTTCTCCCCTCTGGAGGCCAGGCTTCAGTCATCTCCTTAGCCTCGTCATTGTGCTTCCTTCGCCTCCGTCACTTGGGGGCGGGCTGGGGATGTTGGGTGGCCAGCTCTCCTCAGTGCACAGCTTGCCTCCCCGGGCTGGGGCCCTGTACGTGGAGGCTCCCACGGGTTCAGAGGAGGCCCTCCTGCTGCTGCTGCTTTTTAAAAATCATTTATTGGGAGCTCTTACAGATATTTTAACAATCCATAATTCAATTAGAGCAAGCATAATTGTACAATTGCTGTCACCATCCATTTCAAAACATTTTCTTTCTTCTTGAACTCTTAGCCATCAGCTCCTTCTATCCCCTCCCTCCCCCAAGGCCTCTGCTTCTCTCTACCCACATGGAGGAAGTGGGCCTTCCCAGCTGGCTGCCTGCAGGCGGGATGCGGCCCGAGGGAGCAACATGGTGGATGCTAGGGCATTAGGTTAGCTGGGGAAGGGCTCAGGGCTGGTCCTGTTTGAGGCCAGGCCTGACGGGTTCCAGAGCCTTCTGCAGCCTCAGCGACTTTTGGAAGTATCTGAGCCATGGCCCTAACTACTGTCACAAACCTTCAGCTCCAACCTAGCAGGGGAACTATCCCCTCAGCTTCCTGGCTTAAGCCCTTCCTATTTTTGTGCCACTTGTCCCACCTTCCACCCTAGGAACCCTTGGAGCCAGGGCTTGGGTGCATGCCAGACCCACCCAGTTCACTGGGGCCATGGGACCTCTCCCTGCCCCCACAGTCTCGAAGCCCATGTTCTGAGGATTGGTCAGGGCTGGACAGGTTAAGAAGGAAATAAAGAAAGAATACAGCCCTGCTTTGGACCAGGGGCCTCTGGGGCAGGAACCAGGGGGCTGGCCTGCGTTCCTGCCTGTCAGTCAGCCAGTGGAAGAGAGGAAACCAGAGTCCCCCGGAACCTCCACCCTCCTGGCACCCACCAACCAGCCGCCCAGCCCTCTGAACCTGCCCTGACTGCAGGGAGGCTCCTCCTGGTTCACAGAGCAGGAAGCTGAGGCCACTGCTGAGAAGGCAGAGCTGGACCACTCGATGTCTGGGAGGGGCCAGACCCAGTGCACAGGGGCCCTGGGATCAGACTACAGAGGCTTGAATCTCTCCCGACCAGATGGGGCCAGCAGTGAGTGAGCAGGGCCTCTCTGTGCCTCAGTTTCTTCATCTGTTTGCCTCCTAGGGGTGTGAGCCCCAGCCCAGTCCCTCCAACCCCTGATGCGACCATGGGCGGTGGCAGTGACTAGGTGGCCCCCCTCTGCACCTGTGGGTCAGCGGCGATTCTCGGCAGGGCCCGGAAGTGTCCCTGGCCAGCTCCGGCACAGGTAAGGAGCTGCCCTGGCCTGGAAGGTCAGGTTGGGGGTGTTGGTGGTACCAGCTGGGAAGAGAGGGAGGAGCTCCCTCAGTCTACTGGAGCTTCCTCTCTGTGGTGCAGCCTTGGCCGTGAGGGCCCCCTGGCCGGCCCGCCTGCCCAGGATGAGCGCTTACCCTCCCAGCAGCTGCCGCCCCGACCACCTCACCTCTCTGTAGAGGAGCAGCGCCGAGCCTCGGCTCCTGCCGGCGGGAGCCCCCGGATGCTGCACCCAGCCACCCAGCAGAGCCCGTTCATGGTTGATCTCCACGAGCAGGTATGCGGACCCCAACACTCCCCGCCCACTGTGTCTCCAGCCTCAGCAAGGGTGTGCACATTGTCCCAGTTCTTGGCGCCCCGCTTCCCTCACTGCTGCGTGCTCCAGCTCCAGCTCTCAGGCAGGTAAACTGAGGCCAGAAGAAAGAGGCTGTGCAGAGCTGGTAGTCCCTTCCACGCACACTGGGTTCCCAGAGGGTTCTTGGTTCCTGGGGCAGGAAGCAGCCAAGTCTGCAGGTTGGGAAGGGCCCCCGGCTGATTCTCACAGGGAGCCAGTGTGACCAGACCGCCCTCCCTACAGCCCGCTGGGCCTCCTCTTCCACAGGTGCACCAGGGGCCCGTCCCTCTGTCCTACACAGTCACCACCGTGACCACTCAAGGCTTTCCGGTGCCTTCGGGCCAGCCCATCCCTGGCTGTAGTGCCCAGCAGCTCCCAGCATGCTCCGTGATGTTCAGCGGACAGCACTACCCTTTGTGCTGCCTCCCACCCCCGGTGAGTATGCCCAGTGAGCCGGACAGCCCAGACCATGCTCTTGCCCCTATCCTGGGGGCAAAGCAGTGCCCAGCCCATAGGCCATGGCCCCCCTCAGGAGAGGAGTGTAGTGGGCCCCACTTGGGGCCGAGCTGCCTCAGGTCAACGCTGGTGGGAGACCCAGGCCTGAGCCCGAGGAGCCCTGTCCAGCCGTGCCATCCCCACAGCTGATCCAGGCGTGCACCATGCAGCAGCTCCCAGTGCCCTACCAGGTCTACCCGCCCCTCCTCTCCAGCGACCACTACATCCTGCACCCGCCACCGCCGCCAGCCCCGCCTACCCAGCCTCCCCACATGGCGCCGCTGGGGCAGTTCATGTCACTGCAGACCCAGCACCCGAGGATGGTGAGTGGGGAGTGGGGCTGCAGCCGGGGCCTGTGGAAGTTCCCCCGCCTGGCCAGCCACACCAACCCCAGCCCCACTTCCTCTAGCCCCTGCAGCGGCTTGACAACGATGTGGAGCTGCGGGGGGACCAGCACCCCCTGGGGAGCTTCACCTACTCCACCTCTGCGCCTGGTCCCACCCTCTCTCCCTCTGTGCCACTGCACTACCTGCCGCATGAGCCACTGCCCCAGGAGCTGCCCTTCGGCATGGTGAGTGCCCACCCCCCCACACACACACCGGTGGCCAGGGCAGGGCTGGTGTGGCCCTGGGTTGACCTGCTGCTGATCACTCCCTCAGCCATATTCCCACATGATGCCGCGGAGACTGAGCACCCAGAGATACCGCCTGCAACAGCCGATGCCACCACCCCCGCCGCCGCCACCACCACCACCTTATTACCCCAGTTTCCTGCCCTACTTCCTGTGAGTACCAGCAGCTCTGCCCCAGGGCACTGCCGGCCTCTGTGCTCCAGACCTCGGGCTGTCCCCAGGCAAACGTCTGCTTTGTCTGCCCCTGAGGGTCCACACTTGTCCCCTTCAGCTCGATGCTGCCAATGTCACCCACCGCCATGGGGCCCACCATCAGCCTGGACCTCGATGTGGACGATGTGGAAATGGAGAACTATGAGGTAGGAGGGCACCTACCACGGGAGCAGGGGAGAGCTCTGGCCGCAGAGCGGTTGGTGACAGGCCCCCCCATCACCCCCAATGCAGGCCCTCCTGAACCTGGCAGAGCGCCTGGGCGATGCCAAGCCTCGAGGCCTCACCAAAGCCGACATAGAGCAGCTACCATCCTACCGCTTCAACCCCGACAGCCATCAGTCGGAGCAGACGCTGTGAGTGCCGCCGGCACCACCCCAGGGTGTGGGTGTGGGGGCTGGGGAGTTGACCCTCACGGGGTTCTCAGCCAACCTAGATGACTGGGCCTCCCTCCCTGACCCCTAGGTGCGTCGTCTGCTTCAGTGACTTCGAGGCACGGCAGCTGCTCCGGGTCCTCCCCTGCAACCATGAGTTCCATGCCAAGTGTGTGGACAAGTGGTTAAAGGTAACACCGGAGAAGGGGTGTGGCTTGGAGGGCTCCCCCCTCATCTTTAGCATCCAGAAGTTCCCGCTCCTTGCAGGGGGCCTCAGGATCCCTAGAGTCAGGAGGGTGTGAGCAGTGGGGGGCAGAGGGCAGGTGAGGCTGCAGCCTGATGTGTTGTTCTCCCCCCACCCCCTTCCTCCCAGGCCAACCGGACATGCCCCATCTGCCGGGCAGACGCCTCCGAGGTGCCCAGGGAGGCCGAGTGAGGCCTCACAGCTGTCCAGGAGAGCCCTGCCCAGAGCTCCGGAACCTTGGGGGGCGGGACCCCAGGAGGATGGGAGGGAGTTCCCGAGCCTGCCCCGCCATCCTGCCTGCCTCTCCAGAGCTGGTGCCAGGGTCAGCCCTGAGAGACGCCCCTGCAATAAGCCCCCTGCATTTGCCAAGCTCCAAAGACTCCTTCCCCGATCTGCCTGCCTGTCCTCTCGCCATGGGGGCCACTGCCTGCCTGTCCTCTCGCCATGGGGGCCATCCGAGCCTCCCCCCGCCTTTCTCCAGTTTGCCTGGGGCCTCTCTCTTCCTCCTTGGCCCCGGGAACCAGGGCCCCTTCTCTGACGCTGGTGGGGACGGTGGGCTTCAGCATGGGCAGCGGGGCCCCTCCTGGATCACCTGGTCTCTTGCACTGAAGTGGCGTCCCCTTGACCCAGTTGGCGCTGGAGAGCGCCCAGGCAGGTGGGCGCTAGGCCATTTCCTGAGCCTCTGGCCGCATCTTCCCACCTTGGTCTCAGGCAGACTCAGGCTGCTGAGCTGGATGGTTCTGGCTCTGAGGAGACCCTCACTCTGGCCACATTCCACTCCCCTGACCCAGGCTGGAGGGCACAGAGCCCACCCGCCTCGCAGACAGTAGGCATGGCAAGGGGTCAAGGTCCCTGAGGGCCACTCCTGTCGGCCTCCCTGCGCGGTCCCGCCTGCCTGCCCGAGCCCCTGTCCTTGTGCATGAATGTGAGGAGCAGCAGTTTGCGTTTATTCATTTGGCCCAAAATTGCGTATAGGATTTGGGGGTGTGGATTTTAAAAACTCTTTTTTTCCTTTTGGTTTAATGTGGGGGGGGGTATAGGAACCACCCAGGACCGAGTGCCCCCAAGCAGGGATGCCCACCAGAGCAGCCCGGCCTGCGTGCATGTGAGCGGCTGGGGCTGGGCCGGGCGGGCGTACGGGTGGGGGTCTGTGCTCAGCTGAAAACTGCCATGCACTGTACTGCACATGTACCCAGAGCCGACCGTGACAGCTCGCTTTTCAGGGCATTTCCCTCCAACCAGGGCCCGCCTCTCACCTGCCAGGGCTTCCGGAGGACAGGGACTAAGGACCAAGGAGGGCATGGCCCCCTTCCACGGGGCCCTTTCCAGCCTCTGGGCCCTGCTCTGCACGGTCTGGAGGGAGGGGGCCCTGGAGGGTCTGGCTGAGCTCCCCCAACTCCCGGTCCCCACCCCCATCTAAGCCCCTCCCCCCGCTGGGGTAGCTGCCCCAATGAACGAACCGCGTGTGGGGCCGGCACATCCTAGCAGGCAGCCCCTGGCGCCTGCTGCCTCAGGGATGCTCCAACCACCCTCGTTCTCCCTGCAGCCGCCCTGGCCCCCCACCCCCACCCAGCCCTCCTGGGGCCCCATCAGCCTGGCCCCAGCCCTGAGGAGAACCCAAAGTCTTACTGTATATAACTCCAGGTGACGTTTCTATATTTATAGCAGTGTTGAAAACCCACGTGTTTTACACAGAGAACCACCCGCTCCAACCCCCCTCCCTTCCCCACTCCAACAGAGGTTTGCAGAAAACCCTCACAGCTCCTGGGGCAGGCGGAAACGGGCTCACGCCTGCATGTCCTGTCGGCTCGGCTGCAGCCACGATGCCAACGAGCAGCTACTGGGGGAGGGTGGGGCACAACATTTAAAGAAAAATCATTAAAAAAAAAAGATTTATAAGACAATTATTTAGGATGTTTGTGATTTGCTGATCTTGCTATAGATGCCATGTTACCAATGATTTCCTGTGGTGGGGGCTTGTCGTTGTTTACTCTGATTGACCGACTTCTGGCCTAGGCATGACCGTGGGCGCCGCCCCAGCCCTGGCTGGGTCCAGCGCCTGTGTCGTGTGTTGGAAAGGTTTTATATTTATATATATACATATAATTCTATGTGTGTATATATATATATATGTAATGGGGGGCCCTATTCCTTGCACATTTTACAGTTACCTCATTTTTCCCATGTATGTATTTGAGAAAATGCTAATATATAGAGAAAAAAATGGTTCTTAAAGCTTAAATGTGTGGTTTTTTCCATTCTATTGGATTCACATTGGTTTGTAGCATTTAACATAACTAGTATGTTGTATTATATATATGTGTATACTGATTGAAATTTTTAACAGATTTGTACTTTTTTTAAAATGAAAGTTGCTAGTTCTGCTTGACCAAGTAGTGCAATCATTATTTTTTTTAATATTGTTGCTGATTTCAGAGGGATATTCACTAATAAATGTATGATGTCTACCGAGTGCCGCCCGCGCTGTCTGCCGCCTTCTTTTGCCCGGAAATCCCCAGGGTGCAGGTAGGGGGTCTGGAGGGACAGGGGTGAGGGGGCAGGAAAGCATGGCCTCCGCTGTGGGTATTGGGGTCTCAGTGATGATGTTCACCCAGAAATGTGGCGGGATTCTGTTGGCACTTTTCTGTGTGGGAAGCCCAGGTTCAGGTCACAGACCAGTGCCGCTCGCCCCCAGTGGGCACTTGATGGTGGAGGCCGGCAGGTGGCTATGATGCCACACAGCTTTCAGTGGGGCTTCCAAAGCAGCGGTTCTCCACCTTCCTCATGCGCGACCCCTTAATACAGTTCCTCATGCTGTGGTGACCCGCCTCATCCCAAATTAGTCTCCCTGAGGGCCATGAAATTATTTTCATTGCTACTTCATAACTCTGGTTGTGCTACTGTGATGAATCGGGTGTGCAAGTGCATCCTTTCCAGATGATGACTACTGAACATTTTGTTCCAAGATTTCACAGAAGAATAATCCTGATCAAAGGGAGGGAAATGTAGAACAGATTTCAAATTCTCGTAGATGTGGACCCTAGACTTGAAAAGTAGATGAATTCTTGAAATCATTCCACTAAGAAAACCTTGAACCCTTAAACCAAGAAGTATCCCCTAAAGTAGTCTTAGAAACCAGCGATACTGTAGGTTGGCTAACAGAGAAAGGTCTGCCTTGAGCACTGTGATCTTTAATAACTTCCTATATGGGGAGCTCAGAAGGACCACAGCAACTTGAGAGATTGGACGGGGCTTTAGGGACAGTGGAGTTCCCATTAAAGGGGGATGGCTGGGAAAAGGAGGGTGGGAGGGAATGGTTGAATGACTCAAAGAAAGCGACACAATGTTACTCAATGGTGTATGTTTTACTTAGTATAAATCATGAGCCACACAATGAGTACAATTTAAAGGTGGGAAAAGAAAAAGAACTGTAGGCTAAGGGGCTTGAGAGGCATATGAACGGAATATCAGCACATGGAGGCTTTACTTGGTTCTTGACTCAAACGGACTCCAAAAATGAGAGGGTGCATGCCAACTGAAATTACGGTTAATCTTTTAACCATAACAAATATGAAGAAGGCTGATGGTGCCCAGCTATCAAAAGATATAGCATCTGGGGGTCTTAAAGGCTTGAAGATAAACAAGCGGCCATCTAGCAGAGAAGCAGCAAAGCCCACTTGGAAGAAGCACACCAGCCAGTGTGATCATGAAGTGTTGATGGGATCTGGTATCAGGCATCTAAGACCCAGAGCCCAAAGCCCATCTAAATAATTGGACATCCCCTTACAGAAGGGTCACAAGGAGGAGACGAGCCAGTCAGGGTGTAGTATAGCACCAATGAAGCATACAACTTTCCTCTAGTTCTTTAATGCTTTCTTCCCCCACCTCCCACCCCACCCACTGTCATGACCTCCATGCTACCTTACAAATGTGATCAGACCAGAGCACACACACTGCTACAGATAAGAGCCCGCAACACAGGGAGTTTAGGACAGGGAAACCCCTCAGGACCAATGATGAGAGCAGAGGCTAAGAGGAAGGTGGGGGGAGAAGGGAATTGATCACAAGGATCGACACATAACCCCCTCCCAGGGGGACGAACAAAAAAAAGTGGGCGACGGGAGACAGCAGACAATATAAGATTGGGAAATAATTTATCAAGGGTTCATGAGGGAGGGAAGGGGGAAAAAAAGCTGATATCAAGGGCTCAAGTAGAAAACACTTTGAAAATGAGGATGGCAACATATACGACACACTCAGTGAAGGTACGGATTGTGATAAGAGCTGTAAGAGCCCCGAATAAAAGTAATTAAAAAATAGACTGGGAGAAAATGTTCGCAAACCACACACCTGGCAGAGTGTAGAATATACACTTTTGTAGAATACACAAAGAGCTCCAAACTAAATCCAATTAGGACAGGAGCAAAAGACATGGAAACAATTCTCTGGAGAAAAAAAAAATTCTCTAGAGAGCATACAGGTGAAATACATGGTGCGGAGTTCTGACACCACTGGCTCTTAGAAAGGTGCCAGCTGAGGAGGCCACAGTGAGCTGTCGCTGCACACCGAGTGGTGTGTTGCTGCAGAATCCGCTCTGACTCGTGGTGGCTCGTGCCACAGACCAAATCTGCCATCTTCCAAGAGGGTTGTCATCTTTGAGTTCCCTGTTGCAATCACTGTAAGGGCGCTCACCGTCCAGCAATACATTGGACAATGTCCTATTGTCTAGGGCGGAGATCCCCATACCTCTTGCTGCTCTGCCTTAGTCTCTAAGCTCTGCTGAAACTTCAGCATGGGCGACCCTGCTGGTACTGGAATGCTAGTGGCACAACCAACCACAGTACTGACAGACTGGCAGTGGACACAGATTATACCTATTGTTAGGTGCCAGAGTTCCGACCCATAGCAACTATATACAACAGAACGAAACACTGCCCAGGTCTGCTCCATCCTCACACTTGTTCCTGTTCTCGAGGCCGGTGTTGCCGCCCCTGTGTCAGTCCTTCTCCCTGATGGCTGCCCCTTTCACTGCCCCTCCACCTTACCAGACATGATGTCCCTGTCCAGGGCCTGGACTCTCCTGACAACATGTACCAAGTATGTACCACGAAGTCTCACCAGCCTTGCCTCTAAGGAGCACTCTGGCCATATGTCTTCCAAGACAGACTTGCTTGGCCTTTTAGCAGTCCGTGGTCTTTTCAATTTTCCCCTTCAGTTTCTCTGGTCCTCTATGGGAATAGTTCAAATAAAAATCATGAGAGAATCACGTGTTGATGTGGAGAAACCAGAACACCCACCCATTGCTGACTGTAAAATGGTACAGTCGCTTTGGAATATACTTTGGCAGATTTTTATAAAACTAGACACATGCTTTCCATATAACACAGCTAATCACACACCTGGACCTTTTCCCCAGAGAAATGAAAGCTTACATCCACAAAAACAAGAGCATGGATGTTGACAGTAGCTCTGTGTGTCAGCATACCACACAGAGGCAGCTCGGCAATACACAGGACAGACTATGGAAGGGCATGACTGGAATGGATGTCAAGGGGATTAGGCTGAGTGAAAAGAGCCAACCATAAAGATAATTCCATTTATATCACATTGAAATGACAATTGGAGGTAGTGGGGTGCAGGGTAGAGGGCTAGACAAGAAGAGTCTTTGTGGCAATGGGCCCTCCTGTACTTGATTTTGCTGATGGTTACACGAATCTACATGTGATGGAACTGCATAGAACTACATACTGTGCATGCACACCTACACGCTCCCACAGGTGCATACACATGGGCGTATACCAAGCTCTTAAGATCAGTGAATTGTACCAGTGTCAAATTCTCACCTCTGTGTATGTTACCATTGAGTTAAACTAAGGGCATGCAGGATCTTTCCGTACTATTTATTTTGTACAAAATCAAATGTTTATTAAACAATACAAAAAGTGAGCCCATTGGTTTTTGACTTATCCTCTAAGTTTATACACTTCTTGCTTTGAGGACTAAGGACACAAGCCATGGTATTTTCAATCACCTCATATGCACACCAAAGGGCTAAGGTTAGACGCAGGGGATATGGGAATGCAGCAGTTCATCGGTATGAGAGCCGGAAGATTTCCAAAGGGCTTATATGAAGCAGCTGCAGCTCTCTTACCTGAATGCATTATCGGTGTGAATGCAATGTCTAGTTAGGGAACACTCCCTCTACCTGATATTGTAAAATTGAAGGCATGGAAGTCTGTTGCTTATTTAATGAAGTATCTGTGCTTCACTAGTAACCTAACCCATGATAGGAGCCAGCACTTGTTCCACACCCTGTACTAACTTTTTGCAATTTCCTAGGTCTACAATTATTTCAACATACAAAGTAACAAAAGCCTGATGGAAATGGTCTACCGGCCCCACATTACCATCTGGTGAGAAGCCTCTTGGGGCTGCAATCCTGCTCTGTTTAGGGTCCGTCGGTCAGTCGGGTAGTGAGGGCGGGTCAGGTGAGAGGCCATCCTGTCTGCCGCCTGATGAACAGCTGATGAGCAGCTCTGACCAACTGAGTGAGTGAGTGGATGCATGAATGAATTGGCAGCCCAGCATGGCTTTACTTTAATTACATTTGGCACAAACGCCAACATCTTTCCAAGGGGCAATCAGGTGTCTCTGAGGGAGGAGGCAGTAGCTCTGGGGCTGTCTGGATGCTCTCTCCCCACTTGCAGCCCCAGTGCCCTCTAGGCTTGGCCTGTATGTCACAGAACACACAGAGCGCTCCTCTGTGCACAAAGGGAGAGTATGGGCCTAGACCAGCAGTCTCAACCTGGGAAGTAGTTGAGAAGTAGCAATGAAAATCATGTTATGGTTGGGGGGGTCACCGCAATATTGAGGAACTGTATTAAAGGGTCGCGGCATTAGGAAGGTTGAGAACCACAGGTCTAGACCCTCCATGTGAGCAGGCTAATGGCCACCCCACAGTGATTGACGGCGTGTCGGGCTTGTTCCGTGTGCTGAATATTGTTACCTTCCAGAGCTAGGGGCTGGTCCAGGCTTTGGGGCTGGTCCAGTGGAGGAGGAGCCCCTGGGAAGGAGAAACAGACACCATGGAAGGACAGGTCGCCCCTAGAGAAGGACCTGCGTTTATGGTTTCATCCCGCCTATCATTAGTCACATGCACAACGCACAATGTGGCGGCACTTCATTTGCTGTTCTTCTCAGATGTTCTCTTGCAGATGTTGACCTATACCCAACCCCAAAGACAAAACCGAGATTTATACAGATACCGATAAGAAAAGGCAGTAACTGAAAATGGAAAAATAACAGAGGTATTTGACTTGCGTCAGAATTACCCAACTTCCAGTGGGGCCATGGGACTGTATGCTGGGGGACGGCTGCACATAAGGATTCGTGGTCCCCACAAGGGTCACGCGTGTGAAGACAGGACAGGGCTAAGACCGAGGGACTAAGGAGGAGCAGCTGGACACGGTGGTCAGGGAAGGCTTCCCAGAGGAGGTGGCACTGGGGCAGACTGGTGAGACCCGAGTGAAGAGAAGAGCATTAGGACAGAGTGCAGAGCTCCAGGCGCGAGAACCCGGTGGGAGATGGAGAGAAGGCCGGAGTCCAGGACGTTTCTTGAGTTTCCATCTGGAGGCACCAAGGGGCCCTGGCCACACAGCTGGATGGCCTTGTGGACCCTGCCCCTGATTTCCCCAGGTCCAAGGACCAGCCTCGGCAAAGACCCACCAAGGCCCAGGGTGAGGTTGATCTGCGAGGCCTCCCTCCAGTGTGACTCCTGGTCTCCAGACTCCAGGTCTCCCCCTCAACCCCTCACCTACACCTTCCCCTCCCCCCCCTCCCCACAACAGGAAGGGGAGGCCTCCCTCCCTGAGGAGCCCCTTGGGGGGACTGGTTGCAACAGGAATATTGTTTGGTTTTCCTTTTCGTGAATGGGAAACTGAAGACGGCCTCAAATAAAAACCCCGTTGGTAATTTCAGGGGAAGATGGGGAAGGTCAAATAAACGGGGTTTCCTGCTGTTCCTCCCTTCTCCCTTTCCCAGCCCCCAGTATTAACAGAGAGCCTCCCAAGGAAGTCTTACACACTTTTGCACTCAGATAGTCCCCCTCCTTCATTGAGCTATAACCCCTGCAGAGAGGCCATCCCATGGGGAAACCTTCCACTTCTGCCTTCGACTCTAAAAACATACCCACCCTCCTGCCACCCCCTCTGTGGTAGTTACATAATCTGGTGTCAATTTGAGGATTCAGAGTGAAAGGGTGGAATCCAGCCTGTCAATCAGATCATAGCCAATGAGGCCTCTGTGTAGGCATGGCCTTCTGAGGATTCTGGGAACGCCTGTATTCCTCCTTGGAGGCAGGAGACTCTCTTTCGGCTCACTCTCTGGGAGACAGTGCAGCTGACAAGACACATGGAACTACACTAATGCCCTGAGCTGGAGAAGCCGGTGGAGACCCCTGCCAGCACTGAGTTGCTTACACCACCACTGGACCCACAAGACTTCCCACCCGCTGGCCTGTGATCTTCCTGCATTTGGTGTCATTGCATGTGGACTTGAATTGATCTGGACTGGGCTGGGATGTTTTCTTAATGTACAATTACTCTTTATATAAAGCACTTTCTTATCCACATCTGAGGGTCTACGGATTTGTTTCTCTAGTCTACGCAGACCAACACCCCCTCCCACTGCCCCATGGACAGCCTTTCTTTACTTACCTTCCTCTGTGCTTCTGGCACCGACTCCTCTAAAATCTCTGGGCTTACAGCACTGAGATGTGACAAACCTCTCCTAATTTTAAACAGGGAGCCCTGGGGACACAGGGGGATATGTTAATGGAAAGATCAATGGTTCAAAGCCATCAGCCACTTCTTGGAGGACAGATGAAGTTGTCTGCTTCCGGAAAGATTGACAGTCTCTGAACCCCTACGTAGGGTCACTATGAATCGCAGCGGAGTCGATAGTGGTGGGTTACAGTCTCTGAACCCCTACGTAGGGTCACTATGAATCGCAGCGGACTCTATGGTGGTGGGTTAGTCTCTGAACCCCTACGTAGGGTCACTATGAATCGCAGTGGACTCAATAGTGGTGGGTTACAGTCTCTGAACCCCTACGTAGGGTCACTATGAATAGCAGCGGACTCGATAGTGGTGGGTTTGCTTTCACAATCTTAAGATATGGCACCCTAGTGACCCAGCCAGCACTTTTCTGTCAGTTGGTGATGTCATGCTGTAATGGCTTCTGTGGTGCTGTGGTGTCAGAAGCTGTGCCATGGGTATTTCAGATACCAGCAGGGCGCGTGAGCAGGTTTCAGCAGACTCAGAAGAACAGACTGCAAGAAGGACTCCACCGTCCGGGACCGAGTCACTGAAAACCCTGTGGAGAGCATCAACGCGGTGTCGTTACTGAAAGCGACAGAGCCAGAGGATGCCCTCGGCTCAGAAGGCAGCCCAAAGAAGACTGAGAAGGCACGGTCTTCCCAACCACGACGACAGGGATGGAGTAAAGCCTGCGGGGTGAACTCTTCAGGACCTTCGTCTGCTGACGAGGCAGGGCTCAAAATGAGAAGACACAGCTGCAAACATCCATTAATAACTGGAATTTGGAATATACAAAGTACGAATCTAGGAAAATGATAAGTTGTTAAAAATGAAATGGGACACTGAAGATTGATATTCTCGGTGTTAGTGAGCTGAGATGGACCAGTATAAGCCACTGCCAATCAGAAAACACGTGGCGCTCTGTGCCAGAAATGGCACTATCAGGGGGAATGGTGGTGTAGTCATCATCAAAAAGGATGTCTCATGAGTTCTTCTTTTTAATCATTTTATTGGGGGCTCACACAACTCTTATCACAATCCATACATACATCAATTGTGTGAAGCACATTTGTTACCCTCATCAGTCTTAAAACATTTGCTCTCCACGTAAGCCCCTGGCATCAGCTCATTTTCCTCCTCCCTCATGAACCCTTGGTAATCTGTAAATTATTTTGTCATATCTTACACTGTCTGATGTCTCCCTTCACCCACATTTCTGCTGTCTGTCCCCCAGAGAGGAGGTTATATGTAGATCCTTAAAATCAGTCCCCCATCTCTACCCCACCCTCCCGGTATTGCCACTCTCACCACTGGTCCTGAAGGGATCATCTGTCCTAGATTCCCTGTTTCCAGTTCCAATCTGTACTACTCTACATCTAGTGTACAACTAGAGGAAAATTGTATGTTTCACCGTTGCTACACTGCACCCTGACTGGCTTGTCTCCTCCTGCGAGATGTTTCATGGTTTCTATTGAAGTACAAAGCTGTCTGTGATAGGATTATGTTCATCCTCATTTAAAGAAATCCAATAAATTAATTTTTAATTAAAGTTTTATTCAAATTTGTGACCAACCACTAAAGCTAATGATGAAGTCAAAGAATTCTACCAGCATTTTCAGTCTGAAATGGATCAAACGTGCAATCATTAATGAATGGACTGCAAACGTCGGAAAGCAAGAGGAAGGCACAGCCGCTGGAGAATATGGTCTTGGTGAGAGACACAGTTGCAGACAGCATGACAGAACTTTGCAAGGCCAGCGATCTGCTCATCACACATACCTTTCTTCAACAACACAAAAGGCAACTCTCTCTACACATGGACTTCTCCAGATGGAAGCCACAGAAATCAAATTGACTACATCTGCGGGACTAGACGGTAGAGAAACGCAGTATCAACAGCTGAAAGCCGGCCCGGGAACAGACTGTCCACTGTTCATATATACATTCAGGTTGAAGCTGAAGAAAATTAAGTCCCTGAGAGCCAGAATACACCCTTGACTATAGCCCACTTGAATTTGGAGACCATTTCAAGAACAGCTTGACACATTTAACACTAATGACAGAAGGGGTGATGAGCGGTGGGAGGACATCAAGACCATCTTTCATGAAGAAAGTGAAAGGTCATTAAAAAGACAGGAAAAAAAGAAAGGACCAAAGTGGATGTGAGAAGAGACTGAAACTTGCTCTTAACGGTAGGGTAGCTGAGGCACACAGAAGATATGATGACGTAAAGGAGCTGAACAGAACATTTAACAGGGCAGCTCAAGAAGACAAAGTCAAATAGTATAATGAAGTGTGGAAAGATCTCGAGGTAGAATACCCCGAAGCATGATCATCATTGCTACGATAAATAGAACTCAAGAAAAAATTCAAGCCGAGTTGCAATATTGAAAGATTCTACGGCAAAATACTGAACCGTGCAGGAAGTATAAAAAGATGGAAAGAATACACCAAAAGGAGCTAGTTGGCATTCAAACATGTCAAGAAGTAAGTAGCATATGAGCAAGAACCAAGGGTACTGCAGGAAGAAGTTCAAACTGCACAGAAAGCTTTAGTCCAAAGTAAGATTCCAGGAATTGATGGAGCGGCAATCAAAATGTTGTAGCAAGCTGACAAAGCACTGGGAGCATCACCTGTCTATGCCAAGAAATTTGGAAGCACTACTTGGACAACTGACTGGAGGGATCCATATCTGTACCCATTCCAAAGTAACAGAATACTCAAATTATAGAATAATATCATTGATATCACATGCAAGTAAAATTTCGCTGAAGATCATCCAACAACTGTTGGAGTAGTACATTGACAGGGAGCTTGTCAGAGGTTCGGGAGGGGTGGGAGGTGGGGTTCAAAAGAGGATGTGGAACAAGGGATAGCATTGCTGATGTCAGATGGATCTTGGCTGAAAGCAGAGAATACCAGAAAGGTGTTTGTGTTTCATGGACTATGCACAGACATTCAACTGGGTGGATCGTAACAAACTATGAATAACTTTGCGACAAATGTGAATTCCAGAACACTGAATTGCGCTCAAGAGGAAGTTGTGTGAACAGAACAAGGGAGTACCGCGTGGTTGAAAATCAGGAAGTGTGCCTCCAGTTGGATCCTTTCACCATAGTCTGTATGATGAACAAACCATCAGATAAGTTGGATAATATGAAGGAGAATGTAGTCTGAGGCTTGGAGGAAGGCCTACAATATGCAGATGACACAACCTTGCTTGCTGAAAGCGAGGAGGACTTGTAGCACTTGTAGGTGAAGATCACGGATTGTAGACTCCAGTGTGGATGACAACTCAACGTAAACAAAAATCCTCACAACTGGACCAATAAACAGCATGATAAACAGAGAAAAGACGTTAAGTTGTCAAGAATTTGGTCTAGCTTGGATCCACAATCAGTGCTCATGGGAGCAGCAGTCGAGAGATCAAAGGATGCAGTGCACTGGGTAAATCTGCTGCACAAGACCTCTTTATAGAGCAGTGGTCCTCAAACTACGGCCCGCGGGCCACATGCGGCCCGCCAAGGACATTTATCCAGGCCACCGGGTGTTTTTGCCCCGTTTGTTTTTTTACTTCAAAATAAGATATGCGCAGTGTTCATATGAATTTGCTCATAGTTTTTTTTTCAAACTATAGTCCGGCCTTCCAATGGGTCTGAGGGACAGTGAACTGGCCCCGTTTGAAGTTTGAGGGCGCCGGCTTTAGAGTATTGAAAAGCAAGTGTGTTCCTTTGAAGACTAGGGCGTACCTCTCCAAAGTCAGCAGTTTCAGTTGCTTACATGGGTGGGGAACGTGTCCAGTGAATAAGAGCGAAGGAGAATAGATGCATTCGAGTGTGGTGTCACGAGAATATGGACAACAGCGGACTGCCAAAAGCACCACCAACTCTTGTCTTGGAACAAGGACCGCCAGAGCGCTCCTTAGAAACAAGGATGGGGAGACGTCGTCTCACACACTTCGGACAGTTATCAGCAAAGACCAGTCCTTGGAGAAGGTCTTCATGCTTGGAAGGGGGGCCAGACCGGAGCAAGTACACTGGTACAGGTCAGAGCTCTCGACACAAGAAATCCAGGACAGATAAACCCCACAGGAACAGTAATAGGTGTAGCAATACCACGAGGGAGAAATAGGGAACTGATCGCAATGATCGGTGTATAACCTCCCCCCAAACCCCCAGGCTGACAAACAACAGAAACACAGGTGACGGGAGGCAGCAGTAAAAGACATGAAAATAACAATTTATAATTTATCAAGGGCTCATGAGAGTGGGAGGGAGGGGAAAAAAGAGGAGCTGATACCAAGGGCTCAAGTAGAAAGAAAATGTTTTGAAAAGGGATGATGGCAACAAATGTACACATGTGCTTGACACGATGGATGTATGGATTGTTGCAAGCGCACTCCCAAAATAATTTTTAAAAAATAAGCATAAAGAAAGGGAAAGGCCCTTGGCTGGATGGGCACAGCGGCTGCAACAACGGGCTCCAACATCAGCACCTCTGTGAGGCTGCTGCAGGGCAGGGCTGTGCTTCCGCTGTGCACAGGCTTGCTACGAGTCAGAACCAACAAGCTGGCACCTAACAAAAGCCAGGGCTCTCCCTGGGTCTGAGGCGCCAGCAGCTCTCGTTTCTGGATCCAGCCTATGGAGCCTATTTCCTGTCAGACATCAGCTGGGAACTTTTACAGTCAGAAATGTCTGATAAGGGGCCAGTGAACATGGTCATCAGGAGGTCCCAGGTGATGGTAAGAGGTGGTCAGTGGAGATGAAAAGTTCTATTACAGGAAGAAGGAAGTGGAGGCTGTTTGTGCACTGGCTTGGCAGACAGTGTAGTTGTGACGGCAAGATGACAAGGTGGTGATTTGTGGTAAAGCAAGGCTAAGGGTTTGTCAGGGAGGTGCTGCCAGGGCAGGTTCAGATGGAAGAGAGAGATTCCAAAGGGAAGAGATGGTAAGGGTCTTGGGGAGAGTGGCAAAAGATGGGCGACAGCATGTCCTCAGACACTGCTAGTAGGGGCAGAAAGCCTTCTCTGCACTGTAATTTGGAGATCTCACACACGTATTTATAGGTTGCATACGAAGCTGTCAAACAGTCTTGCTATGAGGGCTCCAGTTTGTATGTGTGTGAATTCCAACAAGATGTGTTGAAGCATCTCTGTGATCAGTGGATGGCTGAAGACACTCTCGGACATTTGTCTTAGACTCCTTAGGGTGCCTTACAAAAACCAAAACAGGTCCAATCTAAACCATGGCTTCTGAGGGTAACTGTCGGAACCGTTAAATTTAAGGTGGAGAGGTCAGCTCATGTAATGGTGACTGCTTATTTTTATTATTATTCCAAAGGGGAAATCGTGACAGCTTTGCTTGAAGGACACAGGGCAGTCGTGGGGCCGTCTAAGGACATGCGAAGAACACTGAGAACAGCACTGGTGAGCAAAAGGCCAGCAGAGTGGCCGGGAGGCATCTTTTCCCCATCCTAACACACTAGCTCATTCTTCAAGCGCAGCAAAGCCTGTCCTGGGAGTCTTTCCATGGAAAACCTCCCGGGCCATGCTGCAGCCCTAAACCCACCTCTGTAGACTTTTTGTTCCCAAAGCTCATGGAACATTTCAAAGGGACATGACCGGAGTCCCTCCAGGATGCCAAAATGTTTCCTTCCTGACTGAAGGACAACACTTTGAAGAAGGGTAGAGAGATGGAAACGTCATCTTCAGGAAAGTACAGACCAGGCGAGAAGATAGGGCTAGAGAGAACAGCTTCACATTGTGAAATTTTTAATAACAGCTTCTAAAATTTTATAGCAATTATTTTTTTACTTGCATCCATGTGTGTGTGGGCAAGAAAGTGCTTCCAAAAAAGTTTGTGGAAATAATTCTATTTTTCAACAAATTCATTACACACACACACACAGTTTCCATTTTTTGACTCAATTTTCATGTGTGGGATTTTTTTTCCTGAGAAAGTAACCAAATATGTGCACTGTACACATTTATCAATTAATTCGTTTTTAAAAATTAAGTATCACAAGAAGAGCTGGATCAGTATATGGTATATCCTATTCAGTGACGTGCTGGGCAGACAGGTAACCATTAGGAGGATGGAGAAGGTGTGAAACTGATTACATGTCTAAAAGAACATGATTGAAGTCCCTCAGATTTAATTTTGGCCTGTGGATATACCACAGAAAGGAGCCCTGGGGCTGCTGTGGATTAGGCGTTGGGTTGCAGATCACAGGTCGGCGGTTCGAACTCACCACCCTCAGTGGGCGAAAGAGGAGGCTCCCAATTTTATCCCATTTCTGTCAAACAACAACTTCTGTATGCAAGGATAGGTCCAGGAAGATACACAAAAAAATACTCACAATGAACATCTATGGGTAGTGCTGTATTATGGATTTTTCTCTTGCTTCTCTGCACTTCCTAAATCTTCTTACCGTGAGTAGGAATTACATTCTAAGGAGGAAAATTTATATGCTCACAGACAGAAACGCACACACATTGAATCTGTCCCTAAGAAGTTTAAGAGCAGCGAGAATGACTTCCACTTCTACTGTGATGAGTCAGGACGGTGATTACCACTGAGGGGACACTGACCGAACACAAATGTAAGGGAATTTCCTGATAGTGATGGTGGTGACATGGTATGGACCCCCCGGCCCAGGAGCCATTCTGCCTCACAGCAACCCAGTGAGAGAGTAGAACTGCCCCTATTTCCAAAGCTATTCCTCTTTACAAAAGCACTGACCCTTCAATGAGCAGCCAAGTGCTTAACAACGGCACCCACCAACCTGGAGCCACTGCCATCAAGTCTACTTCTACTCAGAGAGCACCTACACAGGATTTGCATGACTGCCAACCTTCACGGGAGTAGGTAGCCTCATTTTTCTCCTCCTGAGAGGCTGGTGAGATGAACTGCCCATCTTGTGCTCTGCAGCCCAACACCTAATCTACAGCGCCACCAGGGCTCCTTTCTAAGGTACATCCATAGGGAGCAATGAAGTCAAGCTGTATATGCAAAATGCATGATGTTATGTCATAAACCAGAAAAATAAACATGGCATTCTACTCGGTTTGATCTTAAAGCAGGAAAATAAGCCAGGACAAGGGAAAGGTGATTCACAGAGCAATTACGAGGTGAAAAGGGACGATGAGAAAGTTGGGTGACAAGACCTGAGTTCCTTAGGAGGTAGGTTGCTGTCCTAATGAGGTGGGCTGGGCTGGGATGTGAGAAAGGGGTGTTTCCAAACTCAGGATGAAAGGAGTGGGTCCCCACACCCAGGGCTCCTCAGTTTCTGCAGGTTCGGGAGCCAGAGAATCCAGTGGTTACACTTGGGGACGGGTGGCAGCTGGTACCGGCTTTTCACGAAGGGAATGAAGCCCGGAGGGGTGTGAGTGAGGCTCTGCAGACAGAGCAGGAGCAGTGGGAATTGGAGAAGGAATGGTGCTACCTGAGCGCTTCAGAGAGCAGCAGTTCCAAGCGATAGCAAAGGTCAAAGTGTGGCACTGCCGGGGGCAGTAAGCCCACCTGTGCTGCACGCCCACCTGTGCTGCACACCCACCCAGTGCCAGGCAGTGCACCGCAACCCTGCACGGGTGTCCTTCGGTGCTGACGGGACCAGGAAGCGGCCTCGGAGGAGAGGAATGGCAGCCAGAAGCAGAGCACTTGAAAATTCCGACTTGACTCCAAAGCCTCTCTCCCCCCCAACACGCGCGTCACACAAATGAATGCCAGGCTAGTTTCCTGTCCCAGTCAATCGTGACTCCTAGCAACCGTACAGGACACAGCAGAACTGTGCCGTTGTATTTCTGAGACTTCCAATCTTTACAGGAGCAGGAAGCCTTTCTCCGGCAGTCCCCGGTGACTTCAAACTGCTGACATGGTGCTTAGCAGCACAGGTAGCCCACCATGCCACCTGGGCTCGTGGGAGTGAAAGTAAGGCCTTCCAACCCAGTGCAGTACGGCAGATGCAGCGGGATCTTTGCAGCGCAATGTGCTCCACAGGGTTCTTGCAGTTTGTGACCGTTCGGCGAAGACTGCCAGGCATTTCTCCTGAGGTGCTTCTAAGTGAATTCCAACCATTTGTTAGTTGTCCTGCCTCACCCAGAGACTACCACTTCTGGGGCTCCACCTCTGCAGACAGAGATGGGGTGCCCTCTGTTGCCAGGGTCTGGGGAGGTGCTCTGCGGAAGAGAAAGCTTTGCCAAGCAGCAGGTGTGGGTTTCACAAGCAAACAGAGTGAAGGGGGCACCAAGCTCCTGCTTCCTGGTGCCACGACTTTAGGGAAAAAGAATGGCTTCCGCTCACAGGGTTTTTGAAAGGAAAACAGGTTTCAATGTGAGGGAGAAATCTTTGGGGAAGATGCAGTTTAAGGGAGTTAGTCCCACCTCTAGTTAGCAAGAGGGGAGGGGCAGGGCTGTGGGAAGTGGGAGAGGCTTAGCGTGAGGGTGGCAGGTGAGCTCTCCCGTGAGGGACTTATGGTTCCTCAGGTACAGATCGGAGTTCCCACTGCAATGCCAGAGTTAGTCAAGGAAAAACCATCCCAGGTACCATCTGCCAAGATGCACTGCCCGAACCTATCCGTACCCTTTTACTGCCTCCCCTTATCCACATTAGGGGACATCGTAAGCCACGAGGTAGACTAGAAACCATTTTTAGACATATGTTAACAGAACCAATCTAGTATCGACCACCATGCCAAGGCACCATGCAATAGCAGCCCACACGGAGAGGATAATGCCCAGAGCTGATGTCAAGTGACTGGTGTCTGAATCCTCCCGAGCCCTCAGATTGATGGCAGGAGTGGTGTCTTAGCTTCACAGTCAATCATGAAAGGTTTGTGGTAAGTGGATTCTGGCCAAAGGGGAACACTCGTCTTGCGGACAGACTGGATGGTACTGTTGAGCTGATGCCAACCTACAGTGAGCGGCCCCTCAAGTTTTCTAGGCTGTCACCTTCCTGGAAGCAGATTTTTGGGATGCTCTCATAGCGATGGGTGGGTTTGAGACACCAAGCATTTGGTTAACAGCCAAGTGCTTAACCACAGCACCACCTGGGGTTAGTGTACAGTACAATCTGTAAAGGCTGGCACCTGTGCAAAGCGGAAACCTGTCAGAGAAGGAAAACCAGAAATATCTTCCACTAACAGGGAGCGAACATTTCTAAGACTGCTCCGCTAAAGGTGAAAAGGACTGGGGATTGGGCAGGCCCAGGAGCTGTGGCTCTCTCTGGTTTCACCTGTACACACAGGAAGGCCTGGCATCTCTGGACAAGCAACAGGCAACTGTGAAGGTGACAGACTGATGAGTTCGATGAACGCGGCCAGACAGTGGATGGAGAAAAGGCAGGGTGAGAGCAGAGCTTAAATGCCCTTTCAGAAACGAAAACATGAGCAAAGACTTCAGGAGAGGAATTTTAGTAGTTCAGATCTGTTGACTCCTAAGTGATTCTCCTTTACAAAGGCAGAGATCTGTTCTAGCAGCCCAAGAAATGACCAATTCCTTAAGCCACTGAGAAGTCATGGTCAGAAAACACCCCTTCAACATACATTTCCACGAGGGGCAGCTAACACTGTATGAATGACACCTACCTTGTTTCAGGAGCTTCATGCACATTTATTTCAGTCCAGAATCCATCCTACTCTGGGGGCAGAAGGGCTTGACTGTAGTATTAAATTAAAAAATTTTATCTGGGGGGGATGAAGGGACAGCCCCCACCCGCTGATACTACTTATACTACTACTCGGGTTCAGTAATACTACTTCAGGGTTCGGTAATGCACAACTGTATGGTTGAGATATATAAGCATTATATTAAAGTCATCAAGAGCATGAGAAATAATACAATAATACAGTCAGGCATGTTACATGGTACCATTGCTCACCTCAGCCCAGCTTGGTGGTCCACGTGGAGAGAGAGGGAAGGGAAGGAAGGGAAGGGAACAAGGGAGAGAGGAGTGACCAGGGAGTGAGCAGCAAGGAGCTCAGAGTCAGAGAGCGATCTATATTGCTGACACACCTATATACCTTTTGGGGGCAAGCCAGCCCACTAATTACAGGTAGAGACATATGTCACAGGGAGGAGCTGCACTATAGGTTACACAGCAATGAGAGGGTGGTCTAGGGGGTGGTCTCTGGGTCTCCATAGGAACATTATCAGTAGGATGCGAACCCCTCCTACAGGAGCCTGTCCATTGTCCCCAGAGGCAGGGAGCAGGCCCACCCCTGTGGAGGGATGAGACAGCAGTCTGGCAACTGATTGCCCTGGGGGGGGATGCCTGCTCATCTGACCTCCCCCCACACTTGACCTTCATTTAGAGTGGAGGAAACTAACTTCTGGGGGGCTAACTTGTCTGAGGTCACAAAACTGACAAATGACAAAAGTCCAAGCCTGAACCCCACCTGTCAGCTCTGATACCACACTACCCACACTGTGATCGTTTCCAACAGGAACACGTTAGCGCTGTTACTTCTCTTGAGGTTAAATCCCTGGGTGGTGCACATGGTGAAGGACACTCGACTAACTCAAAGGTTGTAGGTTCAAATACCCGAGAGGTGCTGGGAGAGGCCTGGGGCTCTGCTTCCAGAACCCCAGCCTCTGTACCGCTTATGGAGCCCTGGTCATGAGGAGCTGCCCAGAGTTGGCATCAGGCAACTGGTAACATCGCCTCCTAGTTCGCCTAGCTTCTCGGCTATGTAATAGCTGTGCTCTCACCCCCAGCTTCCCACTTTTCCTTCATACAAAGCAAAATACCCAGCACACATCTCCTAGACAGAAAAGACCCACAGCTTGTCGGTTTTTGTTTGTTTGTTACAAAACATTTAATGCCAACCTACAATACAATGTAAACGTTTATGAAAACAATTTAAAGTACACTAGCTTTCTTCCCTAAATGATCGCAGAACTAGTCAGGTGCAGTTCGGGTTGGTCACTGCATCCCTCGTGGATGGACTTCCCTTTGCTGTGGTCCTCAGGCGCCCTCCTATTCAAGCACCAGACACTCTTCCCGACTTGACACTCCGGAAGGTGGGGCGGGTCACTGCTCCTGCCCAAAATCCCTTTCCGGAAACACATGCCTTGGCCTTGGCACCATTAGCAATTGTATAATGACTGCTCAGTTGAAGATCCCAGGTTCTTTTTCGCTTTTTAGGACCGTGTATCCAAATAGCACTGCAGAAGCAAGCAAGGGGGAAAAATTGCTCAAGGAAATTTGGTAGAAAGACCAGCTGGGTCCCACAGAGGCTGCAAAAAAATGCAACCAACTCCAACAAGGTGTCTTGACTTGGTCATTTTCCACGGCTGTGCACTGATGTCAGCCTTGGGCATGTAGAAAGAGACCACCAAGTGAATGTGCCCAAGGTGATTCAGGAACAAGGGGCACCGTTCACCCAGAGACCACCAGCTCCTCCGAGTTTGCCCCCTCCAGGTTCCTGGGCGCACACAGGTGGTACTGGCATTGCCGGACAGCACCTTCCTTTCCCGCTCCCCCTCCGAGTGAGAAGACGGATCCTCCCCAGCAGCACTAGGGTCCACAAGTCAGGTAGGAATGTTTCAGAATGGGCTGGGAGGCACATGCACGCTCCAAGTGAAGCCTCTAGCGACCTAAAGCAAATGGAGCGAGCCCCCAAAGCCGCACTGACGTCAGCAGAGACCACTGACCTCCTTTACTGAACCACCGCTGCTGTCAAAAGGCAAGAGGCATAAAGTGCACATTGTACAATAAGATGCAGCTCCGTTTAAGGAGGGAAAAGAAGCTATGCTGACTTCCCCAAAGAGGTGTGGGCAGGAAGCTGATGGAGAACACTGCCTTTCAAGAGAACAGGGATCCTTACTCTCCTCCTGGGCACTTCCAGGGAGACAACCGGGAATTCCAGTCAGGGGGACGCACTCTGAGCTGAGTAGGAAAATCCCTCTTTTTGTAGTTGTCAGCGGGAAGCAGAGTTCACAGAGGGTTAAGTGGAGAAGGGTTTATATCCTGCTAAGTCACTCCACATACGCTTTTGACAACAGCCGGAGAGCAACTTTCCACTCATCTGGCCTAAGGATAGCAAGGAGCAAGGGGAAGAACGGGCAGCCAAGAGCAGCTCCAATTTCCCAGAGATGGAGCGCCAGACACTGCTGCTGGCTTGCTGGGGAATTCTCCCAGCTCTCCTGGAAAACCCCTGAAACCCTCATCCCGGCCCACGGTATTTTCCCAGTCAAGGCTGCACAGAACAACTGCGGCCTCCGAGAGCTGTTCTTGGGCTCCACTGACATGAGAGCCTTTGGGGGCTGTCAATCTAACCATTTATGCTCTCCCTCTACCTGACACCTTGGCCTCACAGCGAGCTAAGACGACAGTAACTTCAGCAGGTTGCAGTGACACAACAGGTCTGCACCAGTCTAGTTAGAGAACACTTTGGAATCCTTGTCAGTTCACACTGGCACCTGTCAATACATGGCCTGACCCATGTACCCATTGCCATAAACTCAACCACAGATGAGCAACCGAGGCTAAAATCTCTATCACTTCAACGCAGTAATGGGGGGGAGGGGCCTGTTCAGAAACGAAAGCGTGCCTTCCAACAGTTCATACCGGCTCAGAGTCCTGCTGTGGCTCCCTTCAAGGCCCCTGGGTCTTTCCATCGTTAAAGGGAAAACACACACACATACACACACTTCCACTGGCACAGGCAGGGCACTCTCCCATGGTCCTGCTGGTCCTTTGGAAAAGCAGCCAGCTTGGCAATTCTGGAGAGCTGAGGGCTGGGCGGTGGGGTGAAGCAGATACCCCGTCAGAAGCGAAACGGAGAGCTGCTGTCCTCCAGCTCACACCCGTAATAAACGCCTAGCACAGATCCCAGGAAGAGCTGCAGGTCAAGGTGTGTGAACACGAAGTGCATCCATACAGGTGTGGCTCTAAGCCCACAGGTGGCGAGCAAGACTAGCAAGATTTGGACCAAAAACAGGGTCTCTCTGGGAACTTGAGAGGGACGATGGCAGAAAGAAGCGCACACCAGCCCAGGCACCTTTATTACACTTGTGGGGCCAAGGAGCCAGGGCGTGACCTCGTGGGCTCGAGAAATGACTCTTTATCAAATAAAGTTAAGAAAAAACAAACAAAACCCCACCTATGTCAGCCTTATTCCTTTGGTCATTATAAAGCAACTGATAAAAATGAAAAGTTAGTTATAAACCGTGGGAAGTTCAGGAACCCCTTGTTCGGTCCTTTCTCTTCTTCCTTCTCCAGAGGCAGGAGAAGCCAGTCCTCGGGAGATGCTGCAGTAGCTGGTTTGTGGAGGTTTCTCAGTTTTACTTCCCATAACCCTAAGAAAGAATGTAATCGGTGGGAACACCCCTCCCCTGACAATGGGTGGTGGCAGGTGAAGAGTCTCCTTTTGGTGGCGGGTGCGTGGTGCAGAGGCAGGATGGGCGGGGGCCTGCTGAGCGGTCCGTTGGGTGCTAACCTCTCTCGCACACACATAGGTTGTGACTCTTGCAGGCAGCATGGTTTCTGATCCTTCCTTAGGATGCAGCAGTCTTTTAAAAAAAATATTGTATTATAATAATAATAATAATATGAATTTCTCTTTTTGTTTTTCCATTTCTTTTCAGGGCTGGGGTGGGAGGGGAGGAAGAGAAAGTGTCATTCGTCTGTTAGGTCCTGAACAAAGAGGACTTCTGTGTGGCTTAGTCCTGCCTCCTGCAGCGTGGGGGGGTTGGGCCACTCCTCGGAGGGGAGGCAGGGCAGCACCCTCCGGGGGAAGTTGGCTTCGATCTGAAACTTCTCTGGGCTTTCCTTCAAAGAGAATAAGAAGTCGTGGATGACCTGCAGAGGGTATACAGAAAAAGAATGGCAGTGTGAAAAAGACAGAACAAACACGTGACTAAAATTCAGAATGTGCCCCCCATCCCCCATCTTCCAGCGATGTCTCTGGGGTCTGAAGTAATGATATTACATTGGAATCCTATTTTCTGGGTTTTACCATTTCCCACAGCAGACATGGGGCAACCCTTCCAGAACGGATTTGTTAACAAACTTCAATGCTAGCTCACCCCTCAACTGAGTCAGCTCTCCCTTGATCACTTTTTTTATATAAAGCTAAAACATTTTTTACTTAGAAATAATAATGTCGCAGGACAGCTGGAAGTAAACGACATGGAATCTTTTCCCTCAGATCAGTTGCAAATGAGCTGACAACCTGGTATCACCCTAGGATGTACAAGGAGGCTTCAAAAGGCTTCTGGGAAAATTCCATTAATGTTCTTTTTTAAAACAATTTTATGCACATATAATTCAAATACCATACAATTCAACGGTTTAAATATATTAAAAGGAGAAGGGTAATCAGCATCACAATTTTAGAATTTCTTCGTTCGTGTACTCATGATTATTAGCTCCTCACTTCCCTGCAGCCTACCTTGCCATAACCTAAGAAACTATTACGGCAATTCAGTTACTATCTCTCCAGATTTACCTATCCTAAATTTCATATAAAGAAAAGCATACAACCCTCTCAACAACAATAACAAAACAAAAGAGAAAAACCCCATTCCAAAGAAAGCAGAAAATTATACAGTGGAACAAATTTAAAACAGGTGAAAAGGATAAACAAGGTGTTAAAATTCAAAACTACATCTGAATCAATCCATTTTTCCATTAACTTTCAATTCTATTTTCCCACAAACTTGAAGCCTCCTTGTATTTCTTAGAAACAAGGACAATTCCCAAAATTACCCACTGCCATTGAACTGATTCTAGCTTACAGGGACCGACTGAACAGAGAACTGCTCCAGAGAGTTTCTAATAATCTTTCTCCCCCTGAGCAGTTTAGTGGGTTTGAACTACTTACCCAGTGTTAAGTGGCCCAATGTTAATCCAGTGTGCCACCAGGACTCTTGATAATCAAAATAAACCCAAACTGAACTCACTGCCACTGATGGATGCTGACTTGTAGCACCGCTACAGGACAGAGCAGAACTGCTACTGGGAGTTTCCAAGACAACGTCTTTCTTTACAGGAGGAGAAAGCCCTCTCTTTCTCCCTCGGAGAGGTCGTGGTTTCAAACCGCCCACTTTATGGATCCCAGCCCAACGAGTAACCACTATGCCACCAAGGATCCAATAATCAAAATACAACCCTCAAAACCAGGAAATTCACACGGACCTTTATTACTACATCATATAAGATGACCCAATTCGAGTCTTCCCAGCTGCCTTCCATAGCACAAGACTCCAAGTTTGAATCATGTTGCATTTGGTTGCCATGTCTCTTTGGTCCCCTCTTCAGTCGGGAACAAACCCTCAGCTTTCCTCAACTTTCATGACCTCGAGACTTGCCACTTCTTTTTTGTAGAATCCCCCTCAGCTTGTAGACTCAGCTTAGGCATCTTTGGCAGGAGTAGCTAAGAAATGATGCTTTTTCCTGCCCGCCACACCCATTCAGGTGGAGTACAACCTCAGTGCTTCTCAAGGGCCATAACGGTTTACTTTGATTATCTGACAGTTTACTTGGATTATCTGCCAGGCTTTTGCACTATTGTTTTTTGTACTCTGTAATTAATATTTTATGGAAAAATACTTGGAACTCTGGAAATATTTTGTTTCTCAAACTTTCCAGTTATTCTTTTGCTTATATCAATATAGATTCACAGGCTCCTATTTTATTTGATGGGTTATGTTCTGGGTTATAATTAAAATAATTAATGTCTAAAGGGAGTCAGAAGATGATCATTCAAGATGATGTCTGTGTCTTCCTGACATGCCCCAGTTATTCTTGAGCATGTCCTTGCTTTTGAGCACAAGATGCTGTAGTCTCTGCTTGTATTTGCCCTGCCTTCACCCCAAATCAGCCATTTCTTCATCCTGGGATCTGCTAAGAAGGCAATGAAATTTAGAAGCTAAGATCTAGGTGCTCAGTAAGCTCACTGATATTGAGGTGTTACTGCTCCCACTTTCTATGAACTATGAAACACATACAGCCCCCAAACGATTCCAAATCATAGCCAACACTATAGGACAGAGCTAAACTGCTGCTAAGGTTTCCAGGCTGTCTATCTCTATGGGAGTGGTCAGCTTCATTTGTCTGCAGAGCAGCTGGTGGATTCAAACCGCTACCATAAGGTTCAGCAGCCTAACATGTAATGGCACATGTTTCTAGGATGCCAAAGGACTCTGGGTGGTTATGCTGTGTCCTTAAGAGTCACAAAGGCCAGACCTGTGCAGCCACATTACTTCACCTTCATGTTTCTTTCCTGACTGAGCCTGGTCTAATTTAAAGCCAAACATTTCTCTTCGTCTCAGAGGTCTTTAAAATTTAATTTACCATATAGACTCGTGTATAAGCTGAGCTTTTCAGCACATTTTTTATGCCATTTTTGTGGTAAAATTAGGTGTCTTGGCTGATATTCGGATAGGCCTATACTCGAGTATATATGGTGAATAGGTTTCTTTTTTTTCCTCCTGGAGGGGAGAGGGAGTGGGGCGTGAGGAAGCTATTTAAAAGGCTTCAAGGTTTAAACAGTTAACAAATGGCTTCCTTTGGGCCACAAACTCATTGTTCCAGAATGCTACCAGATTTCTTTTCAATCACTCTGAGCAAGTAAATCTGCACAGGTTTTCACATCCAGTCTTACTTATGAGAGCGTTGGAGGTAGACGCGCCATCAAGCTCAGGTGGATGGGACTATCCTTCAAAGTAAAGACAGTGACATGACTGTATTAACCTGGAGTAGCCACCCTTCAGTGGTCAGAAAACACAGGATATTTTAATCACTACGGATGGGGGTGAGCATGTAGTGCCCACCGACTATGTATGTACATGTTAGCCCAATGGAAAATAAAAGAGAACCTTAAGTTACAGTGAATAGCCCCTCTAGTATTAAAAAGTGCACCAGTGACTGAGAAACAAGAAAGCTCCTTTGTCTTTTTATCAGCCAGATGCCTCCTAACTTTCCAATCTGTTCGGGGCTTTAGTCCTGTATTCTCTACTGGCCAGACCACGGTTTCCTCAGCTGTGGGACCCACTGTGCCTCCCAGTGCCTATGGTCACTCCAATCGAAAGTTACTAGGTGGCAGATTATTTGTCTATTTTACAGACTGCAAATCTGAGGCCCTGTAAAAGATATGTCTGTGGTTCTGCACTTAAATAAGGAGAAGCAAAAAACCATGCTGCCCAGTCTCACATGACTACAGTACATGTTCCTTTCAATTGTGTAATTCACCTTTTTTAAATCATATTTTGGGGGGCTCGTACAACTTTTATCACAATCCATATATCCGTCCATTGTGTCAAGCACATTTCTACATTTGTTGCCATCATCATTCTCAAAACATTTTCTTCTACTTGACCCCGTGGTATCAGCTCCTCATTTTTCCCTCTTCAGGTGTAATTCACTCTTAATGAGCGTGTATGACCAGGAAAGAGCAGAATCTACTACAGTTGTATTATTTGGGAAGGCAGCATACAAACTCATAAACAGAAATTTTTGTTTGGTTATAAAAACATTGAGGCTAATGGATGATGTAAACTGACTAAGAAAATGTATCTGATAGTGTTGGAAGAATTAGAATTTGATCCTCCTTCCATGAGATTCTAAGAATCTTTTTTTTATTTTAAATAATTTTATTGGGGGCTCCTACAACTCTTACCACTATCCAAACATCCATCCATTGTGTCAAGCACATTTTTCCATTTGTTGCCATCATCCTCAAAACATTTTCATTGTACTTGACCCCTTCGTCTCAGCTCATTTTGCTCTCCTCCCTCTCTCACCAACCCTTGATAATTTATAAATTATTATTATTTTGTCATGTCTTAACACTGACCGATGTCTCCTTCACCCACTTTTGTGTTGTTTGTCCCCCCGGGAGGGGATTATATGTAGATCATTGTGATCAGTTCCCCCTACTTTTCCCTTACCCTCCTGGTATCACTATTCTCATTATTGGTCCTGAGGGTTTTATCTGTCCTGGATTCCCTGTGTTTCCAGCTTTTATTTGTACCCATGTACATGCTCTCGTTTAGCTGGATTTGTAAGGTAGAATTGGGATCATGATAGTGAGGGGAGGAGGGGAGGAAGCATTTAAGAACTAGAGGAAAGTTGTATGTTTCATCTGTGCTATACTGCACCCTGACTGGCTCGTCTTTTTCCTGCAACCCTTCAGTAAGGGGATGTCCAGTTGCCTACAGATGGGCTTTAAGTCTCCACTCTGCACTCCCTCTCATTCACATTGATATGATTTTTTTGTTCTGGGTTTTTGATGCCTAATATCTGATCCTATCGACACCTCGTGATCACACAGGCTGGTGTGCTTTTTCCATGTGGGCTTTGTTGCTTCTCAGCTAGATAGCTGCTTGTTTATCTTCAAGTCTTTTTTTTTCTTTTTGCTGTGACAGATATTTTTATTCTTTAGATGGTGATGAGTAGTAGAATTTCTCTTCTCTGTGCTTCATTTCTTCATCTGTCAACTTTTAAAAAGTCACGGTTGAAAATGTCACTTGTTACATCCAGGAGCTAACACTATATTCTTATTGGATGAGGGACAAATCTACTCATTCTTCTTAAATGCATTTTGACAGGTCTGATCCTCTCCAGGCATTCTTCAGAGTATTGACAGAGGGATTGTTGGAAAAGAGAAATCTCATCATATTGTCTCTGCATTAAGTTCTTCAACATATTCTGGGTCCTCTAGAATAATACACAGTGTTGTTAGAAGAGAATGCAAAACTCACCATTTGCTCCACATTATTATCTCTCTGCCTTCCCTTAAGGAGCTTTTATTGATCAGCTACTATGTGTCTAGAAATAAGCTCATTGCCAAGGATCCAATGGTGAAGAAGCATATTTCTTGTCAGTGGTGGAATTCTCCTCTTCCATTGGAATTCTTAGTTTGATTCCCAGTCTCACACTGGAACTTTGGTAACCCTCTTTACACTTCCAAAGAACTCAGTAACTCATATGTGACTTGTTTTGTTTGAGAGCAAAGTCTGTGTTGTTCACATAGGTTACCATGTACACATGATGGCCACAGAGTGGGTGCATGGCCACTGTTTCCCTCTTCTGTTTTCTTTTTTTTTTTAATTTCCTCAAGCTGACTTCTTTCTTTATCTTCAAGTCTTTAAAATCCCAGACACTATATCTTTTGACAGCCAGGCACCATCAGCTTTCTTCACATTTGCTTATGCACCCGCTTTGTCCTCAGCGATGGTGTCGGGAAGGCGAGCATCATGGAATGCCAGCTTAATAAAACAAAGTATTCCTGCATTGAGGGAGTACTTGAGTGGAGGCCCAATGTCCATCTGCTATCTTAGTGCTAAACTTATAAATGTTTGCACATAGATCTATTTCCTCATCATATATAAATATATTTACATATGTACATGCCTTTATTTAGACCTCTATAAATGCCCTTTGCCTCCGAGTTCTTTCCTCTATTTCCTTTCACTTTCCTCTGGTCCCACTATCATGTTCAGCCTTCATTTGGGTTTCAGTACTTCCTCTCAGTTATATTGCCCTTGATCAAGCCCTACCAGGCCCCCTACACCCTCATCACCATCGATTTTGGATCACTTGTTGTTCCCTTGTCCCTGGGTTTGTTAACACCCACTTCCTTTCCCCCGTCTCCCCTTCTCCCAAGTCTCCTCAGAACCATTGGTCCCCTGTTTTTTCCTCCAGATTGTTTATCCCACCTATCTATCTAGATAGACCTGCAAAGATAATAATATGCACAAAAAACAAGACAGAGCAAAACAAAGAAACAAAACAAAAACAAAAAAACGAAAAAGAAAAGCCTGGAAATAGTTCAAGGTCTGTTTGTTGACCTTTTGGAGTGTTTTCCAGTAGAGTCTGATGGGGTGCCACGCCCGGTCCCCAAAGCCTATTTTTGGTATTCCCTGGGGACGTTGTTGCTCTGTTCCCCTTGCTGCTCTGTTGCACACCATTAGTGTTTCACCTCAGTGTGGTGGGGTCATGGTGAAGAATCTTTTTTTAAGCTACCCCCCCTCGTTTCAAGAGAAAGGGAGAGACTATGGATGTCACAGAACTCCTGGGTGACAGGTAACAACCAACTAAAAGGTTGGTGGATGGAACCCACCCACAGGACCTCAGAAGAAAGCCCCGATGATCTGCTTCAGTAGAAGCCACATTGCAGTTCAACTCTGTACCACACTGGTTTCCATGATGCAGAGTTCTGACATCAGGATAACTGGCTGAATTTAAACAAATGTTATGGCTATCACAGCCTCAGGAAGTGACCATAGGTAGAAAGGCAGTGAAAAGCCTCCAAGCGGCATGTGCACTGGTATTCAGGGGCTGCTAGGTCACTGGGCCCTTTACCCTATAGAGCAAGGGGTGCTGCAGCCAGTGCGCATAGAGCAGCATGGAAATCTCTCCCCCTCAAATGCACAGGTCTTCTGCGCCAAGTCCACACATTATGGGGGATAAAAACCCCTGAAGAATTGCTTAGAGTTGGTTGCTGGAGTGGGAAGAACATACAATACTGTACTATGTGCCTGTTGGTGTCCACTGACACCCTTACCATCTGTCTGGCTGCCTCTGTGCTTTCAAATTCCTGTCCACCCAAGTGTCAATAAAACCTCCAAACCCACAGCCCAGGTGTCACAAACATGTAGGTCACACAATGTAGGTGGCCCTTACTGTTAGCGACTGTGAAAAGTGGAATCGTCTCTCTACTCGAGAATCATTGGGCAATTTGAAAACGATCTTGACACTGTCAGGGTCATCAGGGGAAGGCTCAGGGGGCAAGCACTCCAACTTCTTTTCCTTTTCCTCCTGTAAATTCTGCAGAGATACAAGACAAAGGTGAGATGTGGATTCAACGTGGCAATAGGAAACACGAAATGCAATGACCACGTATGTTTGTCATGCAGTCAGGTCACCATAAGAAACACCTCTTGGTAAGCGTCAGGAACAGCCTGGTTCAGAGTATCCCAAGCATGACTGATAAGACTATCAACTGAGAAAAGAGGAAATGGTAAAGAGACAATGCATGCCATCAAGTGGTTTTACATAACAATCACACATGAACTAAATGCTGAATTAACCTACACTGGTGGCAAGAATGACTATTTTTAAAGCCCTGCTGAAAATCACATTTGGACTTACTACTTACTATACTTACTATTCCTAGAATAGAGCTGTTCCACCTGGCTTTTACTTATTCTTTTATTTTATATATTTATATTTGGTGGAACCATAGAAAATCTAAAACTTGTTAAGACATTTAAAATGACTTACATAGTTATCACCATTTTCTCCCGTTACACTTAAGACCAAGCTGGCCAAAAACCCCCAAGGCTAGAATTGAGAAGGCAAAGGTGACACTCTGGTTCCCACAGGTCTGTTACCTGTCGCCGTCTCTCCTCTGCCAACTTTTGCTGCTGCACCTCCTCTTCCTTGCGCCGCCTGCGCTCGCGCTCCTCCCGTTTCTTCCTTTCTTTCTCCTGGTCAGCCCTGAGGGAGGCCAGGTAGGCCTCGTCCTGCTGCTGTCTCAGCACCTGCGTCTGGTTTCTTTCTTCCCTGTGGATGGACCAAAACCTTAGGGCAAACAGCACTCTTACACCGGTCGTGTTTCTTTACCCGAAAATTGGGGGGCGGGAGAAACACCTCATAAGGATTCCCATAGCAGACAGGGCACTGTCTAGATGAGCCATCTTCTTTCTCAGTTTAATTTAGTAGAAAAAGAAATGACAAACTTTCCCTTCTTTTTAAACTTCCAGAATAAAAATGTATCTGCCTCCAATGATAACAAAAGTAACATGATATTGTTATGAAATGATCAATAATGTTATACACTGCAAGTAAACACCCTTTTGAATTTCTAGACTGGTACTGTGGGTTTTCATACAATCAAAAAAACACGTACATGCGTGCATGTTTCAGATGTGAAAAATGTACCCTCCCATGCTATTCAGAGTCCCACCAATCGAAGCTAAAACCTCTGTAACAGGTTTGTGTGTTTACTGTTGTTCTTTCAGCAGGAGTGATACTCTGAACAGTCAGCGGCTTCAATAGTTCATCATTCCTTACTACTGTAGTTTTGTTTTTTTTAATCGAGTACCCTGTATATGCAGTGAAATGCACAGACCTTAAATGTACAACTCAATGCATTTTTTAAAAAGGCTCTTCAACTCCGTAAATGTTGATCAATCCCAATTACTACTCCAATCAAACAGCACATCCCCATCACCCCAGAGTGTTTCCCACACATTGCTCACACTGTTAAAGTTATGCTGCATGTTTAGAGTTCATAACCTGTGTTTTTGTCACATGCAAGCATTTCCCCATGTTATTAAAAACTTACCGAAATTTTTTAAGTTGTATAACTTTCTTGAGGGTATGTTAGCATAATTCCAAGTCTCAAATACATTTAAACCAACCCAGAAATTGCATTTCTAGAAATCCACATTTTAATCTAAGGAATTCATCTCAAATTATAAATTATTTTTTCCTCTGATGCTTTTTATAATTGAAAAAAATAATTTCAAAGTCTAGTTACTGACCTGGTTAAATTAAAGTATATGTAGATAATGGGATGCTAGGTAACAAAAGCAACATGGCAAAGTTATATTTAATAAGGAGGGGAAATGTTTTATTACTATTACATGCAAAGAGTTTATAAAATATTATTGTGTGTGTCTATAAAATATTAAAATCAAGTGGGAGGGGGAGTGGGGAGGGAGGGGGGAAATGAGCAGCCGATATTAAGGGCTAAAGTAGAAGGCAAATGTTTGGAGAATGATGAGGGCAACAAATGTACATATGTGCTTGACACAATGAATGTATGTATGGATTGTGATAAGAATTGTAAAAGCCCCCAATAAAATGATTTAAAAAATCAAAAGTTGTGCTTGGGAGTATGGATGGTTTTTAATTTCTTCTTTGTGCTTTTATTATTGATCATGTACATTATTTATGTGATTCAGGGGAGAGTTATTATTACCATTACACTTTTACATTTAAGTTCTTTTGAATCATATCTCTTAGGAAAGGTTATCAGGATACTAAATGGCCAAGGCTGTTAAAAGTTGCCCAAGACAGGACAGCGTATTTGTGAGCATAGGCCTACCACCTGGACCTATAGCTGGTTTTTCAGTTCCAAAGTGGAATTAACATGTACCTCTCTAGGCGTTCTGACACCAAGTAAGTCTGGTTTGCGTCCATGATAAATGTCAGTTGGTTAATGAGGTCATCGGGTTGAATCAGGCCTTCCAATCGTCCCACAACAGTCATTCTCCGGTCCTTCAGCATAATCATGGCCAGGAATGGATATGTGTTCTCTCGCAAAGCCTGGGACACTGATGACAGAAAGAAGACCCAACAGATCAAGGGCAGGACTCGGGGGATAAAACAGAGTAATCCTGAACCTCTTCACAGTGAGCAAGAGAACTGCTTTATCCTAGCTGGAAAAGAAGCAGGGATCATTCTTCTCTGCCCTTGCTTCTATAATGTACGGTGTCCCTATCCCAAGGAAATAGGGAGACAGGTTTGGTTGCAATGATGCTGCTGGGCTTATCATGCTGGGCCCCAATTCTGGGAGGTTTACTTGGTGGTAGGAAAAGGGCCTATAGGTACTCAGTTTACTGCTTAGCTTAGCAGACTTCCCTACCTTCCTTCTGCCTGGGGAAGTCTCACCCTGATGCTACTAGGGCTGATCTCCACCATCTTCCTTCTCTTACCTCATCTCTTTCTGAACCCTGTCCTCAGACAGAATGGTTAGCTTTTCTGCTTCAAAGAAATCTAGAAAACTGGTTTCCAAATAACCAAGATTTTATCTTATTTACACCTGTTTTTCTTAGGGGTTAAACACAGGTTCCAAAGAAAAAAACTCAGTACTCACGGCATTCACAAATTTTTTGTCCTTTTGCCCATAATACATGATAAAGTGTAGCCCATGCCCCCACCCATCCTGGATTGTTCCAGCACCCCCCAGAGGGTGGCATTGCCCACTCTGGGAAACCATGCTTTAAAAGGCGTTTTTAAAAAGCTTCTATGTGGGGAGGGAGGGGAAAAAATGAGGACCTGATGCTAGGGGTTTAAGTGGAGAGCAAATGTTTTGAGAATGATGAGTGCAATGAATGTACAAATGCGCTTTACACAATTGATGCATATATGTATGGATTGTGATAAGAGTTGTATGAACCCCTAATAAAATGATTTAAAAA
>NW_022111372.1:51001250-51009804 GCF_000313985.2 Echinops telfairi
TTGACATAACTGAACTATGGAATCATTTGATATCTACTAGAGCTCAATAAAATGGTTTTGAAAAAAAAAAAAGCTTCTATGAAAATAAATAAATATTTTTAAAATTTAAAAATAAATAAATAAATAGCTGCTATGCAAAAACATCTTTGCTCTCTTTCTCTCTGGCCGCACCCAAAGCTGTATTAAAATAGAAAGATACCTGCTGCAGGACCTAAACACACTTTTAACAGATATTTTTACAAACCAGAGTAAAGATTCACGTTTTAGGCCACAGACACTCCCAGGGTCTGGCAGAGTGGCTGGCACGATAGGATAAAAGCTGGCGAACAGGAGCTGCAAAGTGACCCCACTCTTCTTCACTGGATGTCTCTGTATCTCATATGGACTTCTAAAAATACCCATCTCCCGTCAAGAGTTATTGTCAGCTAGGATCTGAACTTTCTCAATCCGTATCAGCACTGCAGGCATTCAGACAATGAACTCTGTACAGGAAGCTGAGGGAGAGAACACACTCTGCCGTACAATACCCATTCCGATAAGAGGCAAGCTGCCGGCCAGGACGGGGTGTTTCTAAAAATAAAGCAGACTCGTGGCAATGGTTCTTTGGAAAGAATGTGCTTTGTGTCAGATACACCTGTACTCGCTCTGCAACTGCTTTCTAATCCATCAGGACTGATGGTGATTAAATGAGAGAATGTACAAACAGCAACTAGCACTGCATCTACCAATGCAGTAGTACATGGCATGTCTTTCCAAGCCATTCCAAAGATGCCCAACAACCTCGAGGGGGCAGAAGCAACACAACTCACCCCTATATCCCTCAGGTTTGTTTGTGGAACACGCCCAGAAGAGCATCCTCGTGTTAATGAGTGAAATCACGTCTGGCGCACAGAGGGTGTTGCTGTGGAGAGGGAGGAAAAGGACATGAAAGCAACTTGCTGACTACAATCATCAGAGAAGATCTGAGGGGAGAGAGCAAAGAATCAATTCCACTCACCGACAGAACTCGTCAGAGTCCTGGTGGTCATCGCCGTGAAGATAAACCAAAAGGAAGCGCAGCTCCCGCTTGGCATCATTAAGTGCCTGTGAGAAACAGAAGACAATTCATTATGAGGACTTTCCCCTGAGTTTTTAATTAGGGTGAGGTCCTAATGGATCCAGATGAGTGTTTAGGAACAAACACAAAGGAAAACACACACACACACACACACACACACACACACACACACACACACACACACACACACACACACACACACACACACACACACACACACACGAGAAGGGGAAAAGGCAAGCAAGAAACCAGAAAATTCCCAGGTTCTACCTTCGCACTCCCAGCATTTTTCTTCTTCTAGAAACGCTCCCTAATACGCTTTGATGAAAAGAGTTTTCGTACTGTTTCAGGATTGAAATGGCACCAGGCCCATGAGAGTAGATAGGTGACAAACATTGGTCCAAGAGACCACGGAGAAGTCAGTTTCCACAGTCTGACGGGAGAAACACCAAACAAAGCTGGAGAACCTGACCGCATGGAAGGGGTGCGTGAGTGTGAGGCAATCTTGCCACGTCAGAGCACGGGGAAGCGGAATCTGACACCGGGCCCCATGGATCAGGTGGGGCTTAGGGACTGTAGGACTCAATGGCATTTTCAGGAGCCGCAGCCTTTCCAGATCTTCAAAGATAAGGCCAGTGTTTTATGCATGCTTTTGTGTGTGCATAATCCCGAGCGCAGTTCTCTTCGGTGAAGAGTCCCTGACATTAAGGAATACAGCCAAGGCGGTGCATGAGAGTTCCCCATCTATTTCTCTGTGTTTCTAGCACGGAGCACAGTGCCGGACATATACATACCTCCCCACCCCACCACTGAGTCCATGCCAACTCGGCAACCCTATAGAGGGTTTCTCAGACTGCAAATCTTCACCTGAATAGACAGCTTCATCTTTCTCCTGAGGAGAGGCGGGAGGATTTGAAGTGCTAATCCTGCAGTTATCGACACAATGCTTTGGGGCATATAAAACTCAATGCCAATGAGTCTATTCTGACTCAGCAACTGGAAAGGCCAGGCAGGACTACCCCCTTTGGATTTCCAAAACGAAATCTTTGCTGAGGTAGAAAGCCTCCTCTTTCTCTCTTGGAGCAACTGGTAGTTTTAAACTGCTGACCCTATGGTTAGCCACTAGGGCTTCTATAAGGCATACAGTCGGTGCTTAATGTTTGCTGAATGGAATGGGAGTATCTAGTGAGGAGATTATGAGCCAAAGTAGCTGAGGGAAAATCAAAACAGGAAGGTTAAAATTACTTTCTTGAGATACTTCTACATTTTATTTTTCTTTGGCAAACTAGCACAATGGGCTCTAATCCCACTCCCCAACCCCCGGTCAGCAAGAATTAACAGTAACATCCAAGGTGTGGGTGGCTTCAGTTGATTAGCTCAGCCTCTGGCTTATGTCCTCATTCAATACTGTGTGGGAAGACGACTTTGGCCTTACCGTCAAGGGCATACAGCTCTGGTAACTGAGCCAAGGCATACATACAAACAAGTATAATACAAAAATAGATCATGTGAAATTGTGATAAGCTAAAAGCAAGAAAAGCTATAGGAGAACAAATGAAGATGATGGTTTGAGATTGTGAGGTAGGATACGGCATAACAACCAGGCAAGGCTTGGCGGGGTGGGGGGTAGCGACACGATCTGGCTGAAGAATGGGCAACATTCTAATCTGCAAAACAGTGAGGAAGACATCCAGGTGGAGGGAAGAGCAAAAGCAAAGCCAGTGAGGTGGGACGTGACAGTGTGCAAGGGAATCATTTAGCCGGAACCTGGGGTATGGGGACAGGTCATGCAAGAAACGGCATTTTAGGAAGGTTGGGGTTAGATCAAGGAGGGCCCTCCTAAAAGGCTTGGTCTTTCTTTTATCACTACAAGCAGTGGAGAGCTCCTGGAGACCTTTGTGAAGTGAAAGGACGCCATGATTACTACAGGCTCTGCTGTCCTCTGAGATGAGATCACATCAACAGACTAGCACCTGCATGGTTTGTGGCACTGACCTGGCTGTACGTTCCCTGGTAGAAGACAGGGTGTGCCCGCCCATATTTCTCTTCAAAAGAATGCATAAATGAAACAATGTCCCCAACGGGGTCAGTGACCCGGCTGCGAGGGTCAGGCCGTATAAAACGCAGAGCAAACCTGGGGAGGAAGGAATAAATATCACATGAATCCTGCGAGCGTATCCACTTGTACAGATTTCTGGAACAGGCCAGAGGCATGGCAGCCACAGGAGGAGGGACTTGCAGTGGACAACAACCCCAAGGGTGGCATCTGGCTCAAAAGCTGCAGAGCAGCAAGTTGTCATTCCACTGCCTGTTCTAGAAACCACGAGGAAGACAAATGCCATCCCGAGTGCTTTATACAGAAAAATTTAGTGCTGGAAAATCTGGAAAAGGATGATAGCATCCAAAAAATCATGGGCCAGGCTTTGCCTCCATACTCTCTAGAACGGCAGGGCGTCACATGGCTGGCCACGTATGCTTATCTAATTTAAATGAATTAGATTCAGCTCCTCACTCCCACTAAGCTGTATTGTAAGTACTCAATAGCCACAGGATTAGTGGCTTCTGTAATGGCCACCACAGATCTAGAACATTCTCTTTATCTCAGATATTCTACTGGATAGCACGGCTCCAGAACAAAGATCAGTCCCTCTCCCTTTATGCACTCATGGGATTTTGATTTTTTTTTTCTTGTTCATATTCCCAAGCTATTTGAATTATGGATAGTAATAGCAAACTTGAACTTGTAGACAGGATTCACTTGCTTTTCAAAGGGGCAAGTAAAATCCGCTTGAGGATTTATGGTTCATGGACGCCATGGGGGGGGTGGGAGTTATAAAACCAGTCCAGCGAATGTCTGGCTGATTTGCAGTCCTGGGAACTACTGTAAGGTTGTGTGCCGGGAGGTATCACACATCTTCTAGAAGCTCATCCTCCTGTCATTCTTGGAGCTTCATTTTGGATGCTTTGGGTTTCCACAGGAGGCAGTGAAGACAGAAGGCCTGATAAGTCAGTGGGCTGTCGTTGTGCACGGTCAAGCTAATTCTGACTCAAAGTGGCCCTCAGAGTCCAAAGTAGAGCTGCCCTTGTGGGTTTGCAGGGCTGTAAACTTGATGGGGGCAGAAGGCCTGGTCTTTCTCCCTCGGAGCAGCTTGGGGTGGCTTTGAGCGGCTGACCTTGTGATTAACAGCCCATTGCATAACTCTATGCCCCTAAAGCTCCTTAGTCAGTGTGCCACAGGATATTAAACAAGTTGCCTGAACGACAGAGCTGCATTAAAATTAGTAACACATGCCACGCATATTTTTCTAAGGAAAGCAAACAACATTCATTTACGTGAGGAATTTTCAGTACATAAAAGGTGACTAAAGTATGCTACATTTTGAGCCAAATCCTTAATCCCTCAACAAACTCCCCATGTATACACAATTCCACTTGGAATTTCTCCTGAGTAATCACATCAAGCTTATTGACATAAACATTCCAGAGAAAATTAAACCCACGAAATATAAAAAGTTATGTATGCAGGGAAGTGGTTAGGAACCTTTAAATGATTTTTGTATTATGTTAGCAGGCTCTAAATAACTTTCCAGAAGTTAAGTATTTTAGGATTATCTCGGTCAGTTTTCAAATCTTGACCCTGGATCAAGGCTTTTAACTTTTTTGTTTCTCATTACAATATCATCGGTCCTATGGCCTAGATATTTTAGGACAATCTATTTTTCTACAAAGTAAAAACAGCAAATCAATCTTCTTTATGATTTAAAAGGATCAAGTGCCATTTTTAAATAGGCAGGGACTGAAAGAATACAAATTAGTTCATTAATGACTGTTAAAAACTACACTGACAGAAGTAAAAACGTAGGCAGGCTCATAAAACCCGAAATGGTCAAGGTAAAAGGCTCTAATTTGGCTCCAGTACTTTAGCCACTGCTGGGCCCTCGTTTCCAGCCTCTGCTTGCTCATACTAAGAGGGAGGTGTAGGTTGCCACAAAAGCAGAGCCCAGAGCACATACTCTAGTTGTTTGTTGGCCCAGATGTCCCATAACACTTTGTTCCTCTTAAAACCTAGGCATGGGTTCAACTACTGCTCAGCTCTAGACCAGGCACTCCAACCCTGATGTCGCCGCCGGTCAGAAGTCACTCGGTATTTTTAGCTTACAGCGATGTGGTTTTCGAATGGTATCTAAAAGAAGCTAGAAGAAATACAAAAGTATGAAACTAGGGTTCCAGTGTCGGCAACTGATGGTTGCCAGGCAGAGTGAATGTACCACAGAGGTATCTAGAGAGGTGAAGCTGTGTGACAGGAATCTAAGGAGAGGTGGGTAATGTCAGAGGAAGGGAATGTGTTGGTATTTTGAGAATCAGGTGGTGTAGACGTGGTTTAGGGTACAAAGGATCAGGAGTGTGAAGTTAAAAGGTAATGGTGGTTAGATAGGAAAGGGTGTCCAGATTAAAGAGGGACTGTTGAGGTAACAAACCTGGCAAGGGTACTGATAGGTGTATGTAGACTGACTCTTGAAAATATAGGCAATACTAATTAAAAACAATTCCATTTTACAATACCTGTCATTATTTCTGAACCATTTTAAGTATTTTCACACTATATTAAAAGACTGAAAGTTCAGGAAGAACTTTCACTCAGACTGACAAGTGCAAATGGATAGAATATAAACCTCCCCTCCCAGTTCAAGTTCCAAAGCCTACTCTGCTGCTACTAACATAAACATCAAGGTACGTACCGAAATATATCAAGTATCGTGTAATAGGTGAACCGGAATGGAAGCATTATCAAGTAATAACCCCATCCAAGCAGCCCCTGAAATTCCAAAAGCAAAATTAGATACCTTTTCTTTCAATCGCAAACACTCGACAAAAAGGCTAGCTCAGGTTCATCTTTTCTTCCTCTGCAATAGGGCGCCCTCCTCCTGGCTGGCCCTCTCAACCTTCTAAAAGACCAACTTTTCTTGATCTTATTTGATCTAATACTATCATTGTTCTTCCTTTTTTATCACTAATTTTACTTCTTTATTACATTTGCCTTAGCACTTTTTCTGCAGCATTGTCAAATTCAGTTGCAACTTCCCTTGAAAGAATGATCCTCATTCTTTCAAGATGTATACAAAATATGGTGCCAACAAAAGAAAGGTTAGTTATTACTACCTTGGTTGTATATATATAAGTAATTATATTAACTGCAATTATGCATTACCATATAGTTGTTATCCTTAGTCATGCTAATTTTAAATGATCAATGTATGCTCTTGTACTCAGAATACTATAAAAATCATCACTCAGAATCTCTATTTTCTCAATGCTGACAAGTGCTCTATGAAAAGGTATGGTGAGGGGGGATTCTTTCCAATGCAAAGTCAAAGGAAAAGCTTTCTTGGGATTCCAAATGTATGTGAGTATAAACACAAACTCACTGTCAATGAGTCAATGCTGACTCAGAGACCTCCCTGTGAGTCTTAGAAACTGTTTATGGCAGAAGGCCCAGTCTTCCTCGAGAGGACCTGGTAGTGGATTCAAAATGCCAACCATGTGGGTTACAGCCCAATGCATAACCACTACACCACCAGAGCACCATGCCTGGGTAAAAGAAGAACAACTACAAGAAGTTCTTTGGAGTTGACTGTATAAACATCTGACTTCCTTAGTAGACTATGAGCATTCTGAGGGGAAGCCTAGCTCTCAGCAATAAAACACTAACAGGCTGGAACATTCGTAAATGCCTGTTGAATTTAACTGAACTGCTTCTCTGCTACTAGCCCTAAGACTAGTTTAAAAGACGTGGCTAAGGTAGCTCCCAAAGATTCCAAGTCCCGCATATACTCGTGTATAAGCCAAGGTTTTCAGCACATTTTTAATGCAGTTTTTGTGATAAAATTAGGTGCGTCGGCTGACATTTGGGTCGGCTTATACTCAAGTATATACAGTACTTTCTCAGAAGTAGCTTAGAATTAACTGAAGCAATAGCGAAATGGGCAAACAGATCCTAACGTAAAATTTATTTAAATATGCAGCACAGCTATTTATACAAGTAAATAAATCATCTGTGTACTCAGAAATAAAGGGACAATTTCTGAATCAATTAAGGAGACAAGGACACATAATATCTCACTAACTTTACTAAGAAGTCTGGTGTAGCTAACAAGTTTACATTCCGAGCATTCCCCCCACCCCCTTCTATTATCTGGTGATAAGCCCAAGTCAAACAAATGAACCTATAAAACAAAATGGGGGAATTTCAGCTGCAAAATAACTTGCCCTTGGTTGTGGTCTTGAGACAACATAGCTGTAGATCCTGTGATCTGCTGTATTAACCTGGAGAGGTCTCGAAGGAGGTGGGTTGAAAACACTTGGTACACCCTCTTGCTCATTTAATCTGTCTTGTACAGCAGCCTGAGATGAAAGGAAAAATAGCAAGAGTTTCAGAACTATTTCTTGGTGTTTCAAACAGTATAAACATTAATACACGGAGAGGTCACCCGAAGAGTGTATCTTCTTAGACCTTTTAATCAACACAGATTCCATAAACACATCTGCTAGAGTGGGAGGCATACTGCAGGGGCAGCTCCAGAATTCACACACCGCAGGGAGATGAAACAAGTGCCCGGAAGCATCGTTTGTGCAGCAAGTGCACTCCTCATGATTAAAGAGTAGGTGGCTGGTACAAGGTGCTTCACTGTATGAGCGTGTGAAATCCAGGCTCCTAGAATATGATGTGGAAGCTGTGCACGGGAACAGTCCTGACGGTGTAGTGTTTGAGGGAAGGCTAGGGAGAAATTTGAATCCCAATTCAGAAAAGCTTTTGGCTTATGAGCCTCAATTTCCCCCCACAATTACACTATGCAGTGGTCTGTGTTCTTAGGAAGGCCTTTTATCAGAAAGAGGGAAAATATAAGTGGCCCATGCGTTACCCTGGGCCTGTTATTGTTAGGGCCACTGCGTTGACTCTGACTCATAATGATCTCAGTGTGCAACAGGATGAAACACTGCCTGGTCTGGAACCATCCCATCACTGCTGTTGTGTTTGAGCCCATTGTTGTAGCCATGGTGTTCATCCATCTCACCGACTCTCTCCATTACCAAAGCATGATGTCCAAGGAACGGTCTCTCCTGGTAACATGCTCATGGTACAAAAGACAGAGCATTGCCATTCTTGCTTCTAAGAAGCATTCCAGCTGTACCTCTTCCAAGAGGTTTGTTCTTTTGACAGTCCACCGTACTTCCAATATTCTATGTCGATATCATAATGCAAATGCGTCAAGTATTCTCCTGTCCAGCTTTCACATGCATACGAATTGATTAAGACCATAGTTTGAGACCGGCACACCTAGTCCTGAAAGTGACATTCTTGTTTTTCTTTCTTTTCTTTTTTTTTTTACAACCTTTCCCTTTATTCTGTATGTAATTCTTGAACCCGAGGTTTTTTTGTTTGTTTGTACTTTTAAAAAAAATCAATTTATTAGGGGCTCATACAACTCTTATCACAAT
>NW_022111372.1:51011800-51012675 GCF_000313985.2 Echinops telfairi
GTGCTTGACTAAAGGTGAGCAGCTTGAACCCACCCAGTGGCACTGCGGAAGAAGGCCTGGTGATCTGCTTCCTTAAGAAAACCCTGTGGAACAGTTCTACTCTGTAACCTATAAATTGGAGTTGAGTGGAGGGCATCAAGTTTGGTTTTGATTTTTAATTCTACACATAATTCCCATTTTAGTGACATTTCTAATATTATATTTTTAAGCTGCAATAAATAATTTCAACTAACAATGCTATTATACCCTTTTTGGGGAAATACATAGCTTCTAATTACCTCTCTTACGACAAATGAGAAAGTTCGATATAATGCCAGTGTTGTTGAAGTGAAAAATTAAACACTCTCACAAACTGTTAGTCATCTAACCTGAACAACCTTTGGGAAAGCTGTTTGATAAAACTATTATTACTGAAGGCTTGATTTTCTAATTTGTTTCAGCTGGAGAAATGTTAAGCATGTTCTTCTCTTTTACTTTTCTCTATCTTTATTCATTTCTTTCTTTTTTGTGGGGTACATTTCTTTATAATATTTTCTCCATTCAATTTAGGTACTTTATGTTCAAGAGCACGTTTCAGATTAGGAAAACTTTATGAGGCAATTCTACTCTTCCTGAAGGTTGCTGTGAGTTGGAATTGACTCAATAGCAGGGGTGGACTTCAGGCTAGATCTTGAACTGTTCTTTTGAACCATGAATGTGATACTAATCCTCTTCAATTGTCATCCCTGGCAGTGTAAACCATATATGCGATCTAATTCAAAATGGTCAATACCAGGCCATATCAGCTCACTACTACCTAATATATTAGTCTGGGTACTTTAGAGAAACAAATCCACAGAAACTCATGTATAAGAGAGTTTTATATATAGGTTAAG
>NW_022111372.1:51013972-51015889 GCF_000313985.2 Echinops telfairi
CCCTGCCAGTGCTGAGATGCTTGTTCGTTCACTGACTCAGCTTTCCTCCTGCAGTGGGCATCATTGCCTCTGTTTTGTGAGATGGAGGACTTTGTGGATTGGTATTGGACATATGGGCTAACGTTGGACTTGTGGATTTGGGCAGCACTGGGTTAGGATATTTTCTTGATGCACACTTAACCTATATATAAAACTCTCTCTTATAGATGAGTTATACATTTGTTTCTCTACAGTACCCAGACTACTACACCTAGGATTATCAATCTTTGTGTTCCATTTAATTTTTGACACCTTATTTCCCTAGATTCAAACTTCATACAATCCATTTTTCAAATATTAATGGATCTTCGCAACTGTTTGAAAGTCTTGCCACGTCAGCAAACTGTTTGAAAGTCTTGCCACAACTGTTTGAAAGTCTTGCCACATCTCAAATGCTTTGCCCCACCTCTGTCACTAAGGTCTACTTTGAGGAGGAAGCCCTGGTGGTGTGATGGTTATGTGTTGGGCGGTGATCCACATAGTCAGCAGTTGGAAACCACTAGCAGCTTTTCTGGAGAAAGACTGGCTTTCTCCTCTTGGCAAACAGTTACAGTGTCTGGAACCCCCAGGGGGTGGCTGTGAGTCAGCAATAATTAGATGGCAGTGAGTGAGTTGAGGAGGCAGCACTTTATCAGTTGTATTTTGAGTCCCTTTCAGCCCGAGGGCTCAGCTTTCTAGACAATATTCTGCTGCTATTCATAAGGTTTTCAGTGCCCCCTGCACCCCCAGGAGTAGACAGCCTATTCTTTCTTTATAGTCTGTTCTCAGTCTGGAAGCTCCACTGAAACCTGTCCAGCATGGGTGACCCTGTTGGTATTTGAAATACATTGTGTTTGTGTGTAGGGGTGCATAACACCTCTAGCATCACAGCAACACTCAAGCCACCACGGTACAACAAACTGACAGACAAATGGTGGATTATGACTATTATTACTTCTGTTAAAGAAGTTTTTGAGTACCAGGAAGCATTTGCTTGATATTTTTTATACGGAGAAAGGTTCGCTATACAAACATTTGGCTAACTAATGTCAAATATCACTGTATTTAACTGTTTCAAGTTATGTACAAATTAGGCTTAGAAGACAGACCTAGTATAGAAATAAGGTGGTGGTGGGTGGAGTCTCTCTCTCTCTCTCTGACTGCCTCTGGCTATAAAAGGAGGGAGAGTCGGAAAACCATCATAAACATCAGCTGCTCCAGGTTTATCCTACCCTTTTAACCTTCTAGCCAATTTGGATATACCAGCAAGCTGTCCAACAGCACTCTCTAGCCTTTGTGGTAGGTTCGAGAATTCATAGCAATGGTTACACAAAACTCACAGACAATACTAAGGATTATGAGGTTTATTAAGTGTGAGTTAGTTTTTTTGCTGCCAACATGGCACCCGTAAGAAGATATGGGTGGAGTCCAGCCTGAGGGTACCTCCCTATGGGCGTGGCCTTCTTATAAGGAGGATCCTGGGAACTCCCCTCTCTCTCTTCTTCACTTTTCTGCTGATGAGCCATGAGGAGACCTGTGATGCAGCCACTGCCATTGGATCCATACAACTCTGCACCCACTGGCCTGTGATCTTCTTGCATCTGCATCACTACGCGTGGCTCCATAAGTCTGAAGAGGGACCTATGGACTAGTATTGGCCTTTTTTTTTTTTAGTATCAGACTTAAGGACTAGTATGGAGCTTATGGACTTGAGTTGGACTGGACTGTTTTCCTAATATACATTTTCTTTTTAATATAAAACTCTTTCTTACACGTATGAGTGTCACTAGATTTGTTTCTCCAATCAACTGGGCTTACCACATTAGGGAAGCTTGTATGTTACAATTAAGGATTAGAATGTTTAGGATATAGTTCTTTGGCCAGAACAGCTTTTTTTTT
>NW_022111372.1:51016311-51022849 GCF_000313985.2 Echinops telfairi
GCCTTTGATTGATTTCATGTAGTCTTTGATGTCCTTCTTGTAGGCTTCTTTTGTGAAGCTGGTTTCCTGCAAGTGATGGTTCATGACAATATCAACACCAGTGACCACGGTGCTTTCTGTCCCATCGCCATCGGGGCCTTCAGCTGAGGCGTTATCACCAGTGAGGGAGTCATCGATGTTACCTTCGGTCCTACTGACCATCTTCCCCTCCACTTCCAGGCACAGCCCGTCTGCGATCTCCCAGATCTTGTAGATGTCGGAGAACATCTCATCATGGCTGACAAGGTCCCGGTAGATGATCGTGATAGCGGCTGAAGGGAGACAGCAGTGGCGCTAGCTTAGGAGGAGCCCGGAGCTCTGAGTGAACGCGGTGCGGTCGGAGCAGCGCTGGGGGGAGCAGGCGGAAAGGGCCATTCAGAATAGCCTCTTTTCTGCCATACATGCAGGCACAACTTTCTCTGGCCCTTGGCCTCTCAGCCACACAGCTCCTTGACCTCTATCTTCCTCTGGCATCATGGACCCATAAATGTTCAAACGGCATGTCACACTGAGATAGTTAAAGTTTATTTTGCCAGCCTGGCCGATGAACACACTTGGGGTTAATTGAAGGGGGGAGAGCTAAATGGCTCAGTGAGCCTTGCCTTTCTAGCTCTCAGGTCTCTTGCTTTGTGATGATTGGACCAGGGTGCAGCTGCCTTAGCCAGTTCCCTGCCTCAGCTGGCAAGGCTCACTTTCTGCAAGACATCCCCAAGGAAAAGCCGCATGGAACTACCGCAATGCAGCCCTGGGTACTGGAACAGCCGTATGGAGACCCCTGCCAGCGCTGAGATGCTTACACGTTCAGATTTGGCTTTCCTCCTGCAGTCAGCGTCATAGTGTGTGTTTTGTGAGATGGAGGAGGACTTTGTGGATTGGTGTTGGACAAATGGGCTAATGTTGGAATTGTGGGCTTGGGCAGCACTGGGTTGGGATGTTTTCTTGATGTGCACTTAACCTTTATATAAAACTCTCCCCTATACATGAGTTTCTGTGGATTTGTTTCTCTAAAGTACCCAGACTCACACACACACTATCATAAGCCTCAGCCTAAAGGTACTCAGCTCTAGCTTCCCCAGTTAAGTGCCTGGATATACCCCACTCCACAAGCAAGCCTCCTTACCAAAGGCACTCAGCTTTCCTCATTCCGTGGGCCAGGAAGCCCACCACTCTGTCTCTGCCACTCCTCTGGTGACACAGCTTTCTGTCCTAGTACCTAGGAGGCTCAATGTGCAAGGATCTTAGGCTCCAAAGAAGCACACTCCACTCCTGGCTCTTCTCTCTTGGTGGTAGTGAGATTGCCACTTCTTGCTTCCTAGAAGGCTCATTTTCTTTCCTTTTTTTTTTTTTTGATGGCTCATTATCTATCCAGCACTATGACAATCACAGTTAACCCGGTTAACAATCACTCACAATGGAATCCTAACAGTATCTTTCCCACCGTCTCTTGCCAGATCCATTAGAAAGTAGTCATTTGGTGGAAGTATCAAAGACTAAAGCTAGAAGAAGAATATTAAATAATTCACTGCACTATACCTAGTAACACAACTTATTAATACTAAAGGGACTGCCTGTATCACAAAATGAAATTACCTGTTTATTTTGTTTTCCCTAAACTTGAATTAAGTTTCATTGGAGAAGTGACTTGGTCTTGTTTATTGGTATATTAACAGCCTAAAACTAATAGCTAAAAAACACCCAAATAATTGAAAAGCACCACTTGAGAGGACATTTTGAGAAATTCATTAGTCCCTGGATAGCTCACACAGTCAAGTACTTGACTCTTCACTAAAAGACTGCAGTTTGAGCTCACCCAGAACCCCTCAGAAGGCAGATCTGGTGATCTGCTTTAGAAAACCCTATAGAGTACTTCTACTCTGCACATATGGGGAATAAGAAGAATAAGAATGGAACTGAACATTCAACCTTGGTAAAAAGTTTATTTTCAGAATCCAAAAGAGTTAATGTTAGAAAACTCATTAATATGGACTTTAAAAGTTTGAGGAACAAAAAAGGGCAATATATATATCATGATTTGTAGAAGTAATGACTCTATAAAAGCCCAATAGAATAGACTCTAAAATATGCAGTATAGAGATTCACATTAAGGTATCTGGTTATAAATATAATATATAAAACTTAAAACCAAGTTCACTGCCATCGAGCCACTGCCTCATAGTGCCCCTATAGGACCAGGTAGAAGTGCCTCTATGGGTTTCCCAGACTGCTACTCTTTATGGGAATAGAAAGCCGTGTCTTTCTCCCTCGGAGTGTCTGGTGGTTTCAAACTGTTGACTTTGCATATCAGAGCCTAATGAATAACCACTAGACCACTAGGGCACCTACATAAAGCTCCATATTTTTTCCAAAGAGCCAAGAAAAAACAAAGAGGACAAGGACTCTCTTAAGGAATTTGGTCAACTTAATCTTTTCTATAATTTTATAACTGTTGATTATATCCATCACCTTTACTATATCTTGATTTTATAAAAATGAAACCATTGTAATTTAGGGAATGGGGTACTCTATCGAAGGCAAAGATTGCTGCTGTAAAAAAAGGTTTGACTTTTGCTTCTTTACCAGATCAAGGAAATGAATAAGCTCAAAATGAATTCTATCAGATACCTCTATGTTCCAGTTATGCTGTTCCAAAGTATGGCGACATTGATCCATAGACTCTATGCCAGTCAGATCCTGAAAGAAAGAATAACAACAAAAATTACTGAGGGTAAAAACAAAAAATATATTTGTGAGTCCTTTCATTCTAATAAAATACTCTTCAATACTATTAAGAAAATATGTAAGTGCTGAAGGTAGATGTTACAGTAAAATGCACTGATTTAGAATTTGCCTACTTAGCTGTATAGACGTTAATTCATACAGAATTAACAAGTAAAAAATGCCTTTCCTCTGACAATCTCAGGGCTTTCAATTAAGACAACCACTAATCACTTTTTAAAAAAACTCATGCTTCTTTTGTGATCCTCACCTTCCCGACACAATCACTGAAGACAAATGGGTGCATAAGCAAATGTGGTGAAGAAAGCTGATGGTACCTGGCTATTACAAGATATAGCATCTGGGGTCTTAAAGGCGCGAAGATAAACAAGCAGCCATCTAGCTGAGATAAACAAAGCCCACATGGAAGAAGCACACCAGCCTGGGTGATCATGAGGGATCAATGGGATAAGGTAACAGGTATTCAAAGACCCACAACAAAAAATCCTATCAATGTGAATGAGAGGGACTGCGAAGTGGGGACCCAAAGCCCATGTGTAGACAATTAAAAATCCCCTCACAGAAGGGTCACAAAGAGATGAGCCAGTCAGGGTGCAGTATAGCACTGACAAAACATACCACTTTCCTCCAATTCTTTAATGCTTCCCCCACCCCACCCCACCCCACTACCATGATCTCAAGTCTACCCTACAAATCTGGCTAGACCAGGGCATATGTACACTGCTACAGATAAGAGCTTGCAACACAGGGGATCCAGGATAGATAAACCCCTCAGGACCAATAATGAGAATAGAGATACCAGGAGGGGGAGGGAAAGGTGGCCGGCAGAAGGGGGAATTGATCACAATGATCTACATATAACCCCTTCCTAGGGGGATGGGCAACAGAAAAGTGGGTAAAGGGAGACTGCATTGGTGTTAAGACGAGGAGAAAATTTTTACAAATAAATTATCAAGGGTTCATGAGGAAGGGTGAGGGAAGGGAAAGTGAGAAGCTTTGAAAATGATAATGTCAATATATGTACAAATGTGCTTGATACAATGAATGGATGTATGGATTGTGATAAAGAGCTGCAAAAGCCCCCAATAAAATGATTTTTTTTAAAAATCATGCTTCAATTTCTCTGGCCCATAAAAATATTCTTTAAAACTAACGAACTATCTATTTGTAATATGTAATGATATAATTCAGATTTCCTGGGGGTGGGGTGTGTGTGTTATAATACCTTTAATCAACTTATGTCATTTTATTTATTGGTGTATAACTTACTTTATAAGTAAGTTATACATAAACCTTACTAAAAAGAGCTGGGAATTCAAGTAGTTCCCTAAGTATCCCCGCCCCCCGCCCCCCCCTCTCCTTGGGTTGTTCTTGGTTTCATTTTGTCTCTAACCCAAACTCTTTCTCTGGCTCCTCGCCCGGCATCCCTCTAAAGGAGGAACCTCAGTAGGGTGTGGCTTGCTTTTGTTTCTCTCCAACTCTTTTCCTGGCAAAGGCTTTGAATCCCCAGGTTTCAACCTCCTTTTCTGTGAAGATAACTCTATCCTGAATCTGTGGAGCTTCCATCATTTTGGAAGTAGCAACACACTCACTGTTTTTATCTAGGTGTCCTACCAACCCCAGAACACGGAGACAGCCTACTGCTGGAAAGATGATTCTGATACATAGCCACCAGTGCCACCATTACCTCAAATTTACCACCTAAAATCACTGTTTCTAATTAATATCACTGCCATTCTCCAAAATATGCCGTTAAAGGTGACATCTGAAACTCCAGCCTCTTTGAGTCATCTCTTCCTTGAATTCCACATTTCACTAGCCATCAAGTTCCAATTAATTTTCTATTGTAAATCAGTAACTATATTTCCATATCTATCTTTATTCACACCTTCAGCCATTTTTGGCAATTCAATTGCCAAAATAATTTCTAGCCTTCTGTCTGGCCCTTCTTTTCCATTTATTGTACTGTGTTTCTGCCTTTCAGCTGTCTGGAGAACAAAGCCTAAAATTCCTAGCATGGTATTCAAGTGTTTCTATCATGTGGTCGTAAGCTATCTTTCTAACATTATAGTCTGAAAATTTCCCTTTGGGTACACAATAATCAATAAATCTAACCATTCACGTGTACCTCTCATGCTTACTCTACACAGCTAAATCTGAACTTTCCTTCACGGTCCAACACAAACCTTCCTTTCACTCAACAAATGTCTATCATATAAGAATTATATGCATTAAATTTGGTTGTATTCTTTAGGTATACAATTGTTTGGTTTTTAAAATACTATGCAAGTAGTATATAAACTTTGTTGATCGATTTAAAAAAAGATTAAAGCATCAAAAAATTTTCAAATAATATTACTATGTGAAGGGGCCTTAAAAAACTCATGGAGCCCTTTTCCCTCCCTCCTGTCTCCCTGGCCCCCTCCCCCAATTCTCCATCCCCTTCCCTTCTGGTCTTGGAGGACCCTATCCTAGGCCAACCTGTCTCAGCCTACAACCTCCGTGAAGCTGTGGGTGTCACTCCCCATCCATGTGGTCCCCCAACGCATTCAACTGGGCTTTCCCCTCATCGGAAGTGGCTTTCTGAACTGCCCGTTCTGTGTTGCTCTCTGCAGCCTCTTTGGTGGCCTGGGAGGGGGGGGGGGCTGCTGCCGGAGCTGGGCCTCAGGGGCCCCGGGGCCTGCAATGCAGGGGTCATTGGGATGATGCGGACTCAGCGTCTGCTGGGGCTGTGCACGTTCGCAGCCTTTGCCGCCAAGCTCTGGAGCTTCTTCATTTAGTTTTTGCAGAGGCAGAACTGCACGGTAATACAGTATCACACTGATATGACATCCTTCCTTTATCCCTGGTCCCGGAATCGGCTAGGCCAAGTGAAAATGAAGATCCTGGTACTATATCTGGATGGGACACTTATTCACTCACACCATGACAGGGTTGTGAGGCCCACAGTCCACCATGGACCACCTCTTGACTTCACCCTCAAGGTGGTAATACACAAACATCCTGTCCAGTTTTTCATACATAAGAGGCCTCACGTGGATTTCTTCTTAGAAGTGATGAGCCAATGGTATGAGCTAGTGGTGTTCACACCACGCATGAAAATTTATGGCTCTGCTGTGGCAGACACACTGGACAACAGCAGAAGCATTCTCAAGAGGAGGTACTATAGACAGCACTGCACTTTGGAGCTGGGCAGCTACATTAAGGACCTCTTGTGGTCCACAGTGACCTCTCCAGCATTGTGATCTGAAACTCCCCAGGGGCTTACAAGAGCCATCCAGACAATGCCATTCCCATCAAGTCCTGGTTCAGTGATCTCAGTGACACGGCTCTTCTCAACCTGCTCCCAATGCTAGATACCCTCAGGTTCACCACTGATGTTCGTTCTGTGCTGAGTCTAAACGTTCACCAACATAGGCTCTGGTGACAGCTGCTTCCCCTCCACCTGAATTGGGGTGGAGGGGAGAGGGAGGGTGAGCCATTGGGATGCCATCTGATCCTTTGTCCAACGGTGAGGACTGCCTGGGCAGAGTCTGGCCCTACCACCCCCCTCTGCCCTGGAGGCGAGCCACATACTCCACCTGGAGTCTGGATGGACACATGGGCCAAACTCTGAAGCAGCCTCACTGTAACGTCATGTTCACACTCCCTGAAAACCCTGACTGGGATGCAGGCCGAGGCCTAGGAATGAAGAAACTGTCTGTGGTGGAGAGGCCAGACTGGCCAGATTGAAAGGGACACACACACACACACACACACACAC
>NW_022111372.1:51023874-51027414 GCF_000313985.2 Echinops telfairi
GGGCTCAAGTAGAAAGAAAATGTTGATGGCAACATATGTACAAATGTGCTTAATACAATTAAATGATGGATTTATAAGAGCCCCCAAATAAAATGATTTTTTAAACCCTTAATTTTAAAAAAATGGAAAAAATTGGTAAATTAAATAGAATCATAATAAAAATTAAATAAAAATTAAAAAACTCCAAATGCTCTAGGTAGATGCAATGCTGGCTTTTAAACATGTAAATTTGCTGAATCTCCCTGGAGAATAGCAAGTAAGGGACGGAGCCCAGGAATCAGTATTTTGTTATTTTTTTATTCATTTGTTTTTTAAAGTTCCTCAGCTGATTCTAAAGTACAGCCAGTAATGAAGTGCACCGTATTAACATATAGTTTGTAGGAAAAGATAATATAAGTCACTTATTAGAAACATTTTTTCAAAAGGAGTATAAGCATTGCAGGAGAGAACAGATTGCATATCTTCAATATACTGAAATCCTTAACCTGCAAGCAAAAATCTGTTGTAAACAGTGAAACAAGGTAAACAGAAGTTGAATTAAACAAGCCTGTTTGTAATCATGTCAATCAACAGTAAAACCCTGAGCTAGGAACAAGCAATACACTTAGGATAAGATTATTCATTCGGGTATGACGAGTCACTGAGCTTGTATGCAGGACACAGATAGCACCGCTGTGGCTCTCACCGAGTCTGTATCTGAGCACAGGGAGAACAACTAAAACAATACCTCCCACACCCAATAAAGTAGGTAAACAACATTTTAGGCCAGAGGACTCCTTTAGATTGGGTATTCTGAATTCTGACTCTAAGGATTTTCAGCAGAGATCTGATTGAGACAAAAGGGGGCGAAAATCTGTAGGAAGAGTATTCCAAGCAGAAGGGCAATAAATGTAAAATCTGACATGTGACGATACATATTTTTCAGAACCCACACTACTTTATAGCAGAGTGAACTCTAATATATGTAAATTTGAACATTGTTTTAGGTCAGAGGCTCTCAGGATGGAAACACATACCGTGACGAAAGAATCTAATTTATCACAAACGCATGAAACGATCTTACTGAAAGGATTGGGGTGGGGTGCCGACCTAAGAAACTATAGAAATTAGTGAAGTCTGTATAACTAAAGATTAAAGGGACTGCACGTAAATTCTGTCTTTTACTTAATAAAGTTGTTTCCCATTGGTATATGTGTTAATAATTATGAAACACAAACACACACACACACTGGAATTGAACCATTAACATGGAAGGAGGATGGTGGGAGCCAGGTTTCTCACTGTTGCAGGTTAAAAACCATAAGGAGAAGCTAGACTGAGCCATGTAATAATGGATTAGAGCTGGAAACATCAGTTTCAACTCATTTTTCACTTAATATAGAGACCCAAACCAAACCATGCCTACTGCTGACTCATAGCAACCTTAGGACAGAGTAGCACTGGGTTTCCAACGCTGTCAATATGTGTGGAAGCAGACTGCCACATCTTTCTCCTGCAGAGTGGTTCTAACCAAACCATCCACTCTTCAGTTGGCACCTGAATGATTTTCCACCGTGCAACCGAGGCTCCTAACAAATGGATGGTTACATATAGAAGTACTTGGGCTAATATACATATATGAGAGTCCTTGCTTTGTCAGCTGAGGAGGCCTAGAAGCAACAACATGCCAGTAGCAAGCACTGTAGTGCCCAATCTTAGTTTCTAATACCATTCTTCAATGAAACAAACAAAAAACTCAGAATGCTTTAGAGAAATGTTGATTCCAGTACTGGAGCATAAAATGTAAAGATGAGCTTGGAGTATCTATCTTGTGGTGCCAAAAAGTAAGGAAGTGGTCAAGACAAAAACAAAATTCCCACAATGATGGGGGGGTATGTCAGAGATCCAGAAGTCATCTCAAGAGCCCCCAATGGCCAAATCTGGAACAATTTGAACAATAAAATAGAGCAGTAATGAATTATAACCCTAAATACAAAATAAACATCCATGAGCAAGGGAATACAGATAGATTTCTGATTGAGACAAAATACTTCTTTTGCAGTATTCCACTTAATTTTCTAAGATACTTTACCTTCCAGGAGATAGAGTGTAACTCCCCACTCTGTGAAGGTGGGCTGCACAGTGACTTCTTTTAGAAGAGAATGAGGGTAGGGGGATAGGTAACATTTACTTCTGTGGTCTTACTTTCAAAACTCATAACCCAGGCTAATCATAAACGACATCAGTTAATTCTAACTAAGGAACATTCTACCAAGCACTTCACTATACTATCTTTGCAAGTTTTGCATAACTCTAAATCTCTTCAAAAATCAAAAGTTTGTTTAAAAATAAAAATAATTTGGAGGTTAAACTCCTGGGGGAGAACAAGCTTGGCAAATTGTGAACTAAGTCAGAGGTGCAGACAGGGAAGAGACTCCATCCCTTTAAGGTGGTGTTTCTCAACCTTAGCTGCACACTCGAGACACTTGAGAGGCTTAAACAAAACATCCTCCAGACACCGAGATCCCTCACCATGCAACCTTCATCAGTAAACTGAATGCTGGGGATGGCTGGGCCAGGGGAGAGGAAGGGGGCTCTGTCCAGGTGACTCTAATGTGCATCAAGGGGAGGGGATCACTAATCTAGAATATGAATTCTAAGTTTAGTAGTTGGGGTTTGGAAGTTTTTAAGGAAAGGAGTGGCACGGTTACATGTCCTTCTTTGGAAAAAGTCATCTGACTTTTGTGAAGCATTAATCGCAAATGGCATTAAAGAGATCATGGCCCAGCAAGGAGACAGATGAAAGTCCCAGGGGAAAAGAAAGGTAGCTTAGAGTAGGATGGTAGCTACGAAAAGAATTGGGCAGATTTGTTATATATTTTGGAGGTAGAACTAAAAGGGCTGTATGATACATTAATTATGTGGGAGTAAGGAAGGAGATATTAAGGTAGATTCACAGACTTGAACAAATGGGATGATGTCATTTATTAAGAATGAGGAAAGCTGTTGAAATAATTTTGCTTATCTTTATGAGAAAAAAAATTTACAGTAAGAAGTACTCAAAAACAGGGCAAAGTGGAAAAAGACTGTCAAAGAAAGATGAATAGTCATTTATTATATTCAAAATGCTAAATGCACTGTGTGGGAATGGACTGCCTGGCCTCAATGCTAGTCAGTAAAAAGGCTTGTAGAGATCTATCCATAAAGGTCAAATGAACTCTAAGAAGAAAAGAGTTGCAATCATAACCCAGACAGGATTGCTTAATTAAGTTCTCTTTCAGTTTTGTATTTTTAAAACTTATTGTAAATTAAAATTTCTGATGGTACTAGATAACGTATTGGGCTGCTAACCAAAAAGGTGAGCAATTCAAACACACTAACTGCTCCAAGGAAGAAAGATGAGGCTGTTTGCTCCCATAAAATTTTAGTCTGGGCATGTACATATGCAAATATATTTATATATGAGGATGGGGAAATAGATCTACATGCATATATTTATAGGTTTAGTATTAAGGTAGCAGAAGGACATTGGGCCTCCACTCAATTACTCCCTCAATGCAG
>NW_022111372.1:51028325-51033464 GCF_000313985.2 Echinops telfairi
GCCACTATGAATCAATCAAAACATGATGGCAGTGGGTTTGGATTAGATTTGTTTCGCTATTGCAAGTGAAAGGAACCCTGGTGGCACAGCAGGTTAAGTGTTGGGCTGCTAACCACAAGGTGGACAATTCAAACGCACTTGCTGATTCTTAGCAGAGGCTATCTGCTCCTATAAAAACTGACAGCCTGACAAATCCTACTTTGTCCTATAAGGTCATCATGAATTAGGACAGACTTGATGGCAGTGAGTATTCTGGTTGATTGTAAGTTCATTTATGAATATTTAAAAATCAGGGAAAGAGGGGAGGTAGTGGCTCTTTATAGCCCCAATCACTATTAATATATGTGCAAATGGTTGACATTTTAGCACATTTCTTCCAGTTTCTCATCTTCCAAGCAAAGGTTCAGAGATTTAGTTCAAAGTCTCCTACCCATATCTCCTTTTATAATTGTAGGATACATTATCCGATTTTGCTTCTCTTTTCTAGAATCCACTCATCTTTGCTTTTAGACTCCTGCAGGAGAATCTTCTAGTATATTATTTTGTGATGTGGGCACCAACTTCTCCCTCTCTACCCAACCCTTTCTGTCACTGCAGTAAGAAAGGTCTGGGGAGCCTCCTGTATTTTCTGAGAGACTCCTCTCCTAGATGTGTACAATACTGAACAATCTTATTGATTATATCAAGCATTCTCTTATGCATTAGTCTTCAAAGCCATTTTAATGGTTGCTTGATGTCCTGATTGGCTACAACAATTTATAAATAGATGTTACAATTGCTTCCAATTTTTCACCATTAAAATAGCACTTTGATCAAGACTTCTGTTTATAAAATTTCCCTATATTTAGGCTTTTTCCTTAGGATCCAGTTTAGAATTCTAGGTCAAGGAATATGTTTATTTTTAAGGTTCTACATACATATTGCCAAAATACATTTCAAAAGGTATACCCTGGACAGAACTCGTTTCAAAATCTAATATGCCTCAAGTCAATTTTCATTCCCATTTCAGTTTTGCAAAGCCAGCTTTGTTCAGAAATACAGAAGATTGCAATTCTGGCTAGAGACACTGCATTGACCTTGCTACCAATTCTTTCCAAGGCAATAATATGCTGTTTGGCTATCAGCACTTCTGGAAGAGAGCTGAAACAGACAAGTAGAGAGATTTGCTAGACTTGATAACCTCTGTCAGAGTCCAAGCCCCTCCCAAATTACTGTTAATATTTTCAATAACTCAACAGGTTCTAACCCTTTTTTAAGGAGTTAAATTCTCTTTTGGGGAATGAATCCAATTCTCTCTGCAGCCCCCAGTGTCCTGCCTGGATATAGTAAAAGATAAGCGGGAGAGATGGAGATGGCCATCATGCATGTTTTCCATTGAGAATACTGAGGCTGTCAAATGAAGGATGTGGATGTGCCCCACCCACAACAACCCTAACTCTTGCAGGTATTCAGTAAAGGTTAGCTAAATCTGTCATTTGACCTAATGTACCGACATTCGAGGTGACTTACGAGGGCACTGGGTAAAAAGGTTACAATGGGTACCGTAGTGAAGAGTTGGATTTGGGCACCTATCCCTCTAATTTCTCTAAGGTCTTCAATTGCTACCACAAATCCTGCTCAGTAGGTCTACCAGTTTCTTGTCCTTTGCTCCAAAATGATCTCTCCCTGCTTCTTCATGCCCTCAGAAGTAACTCATCTTCCACTAGCCTCCCAAGGACTTAAGACAAGTGCTTGGTTAAGAGCCCTGGTGGCACAGAGATTGAGTGAGTGCTTGGCTGCTATCTGACAGGTCAGCTGTTCCAAACCTATTGGTGGCTGTAGTGGAGAAATATGTGGCAGCCTGCTTGCATAAGGATTACAGTCTTGAAAGTCCTATAGGACAGTTCTATGGGCTCATGAAGAGTTGGATTCCACTCAAAGATAACAGAAATGGGTATTTGGTTACTATTTATAAAAAGAATGTGACTGACAGAAAACCTTAATGGGAAAAGTACCTTTGGGGCAACACCCCCCCCCCGCCACCACCCCCCAAAAAAACCCAGGAACCTCAATCAATCTCTAAGCAGTAAAAGGAAGGCTGGGGAAAAGTGTGTGAAAGATCCTATGCTCCTTTTCTATCTCCCAGCGTTGGTCTAACTTCCTCCTCAAGTCAGAAGAGAAGATGAACTACTTGGCACCCCACTTCTGAAATATTCTCTCTCACTTAAATATGATTTTAAAAAAGTATAACAAACAATAGTTGGTGTAGTATTTAACCAGATGTCTCAGTCAACTATTTGAATAAGGATTGGGCTACTAGGGGGTAGTCATTTTGCTTTCCTAAGGAGTGTTTCTTTTTCCATAGCTCATCTGTTTATATTAACAAACACTGCAGGAGGTTGGGGTGAAATTTCAGTTGAGGTCTCAGAACTCTACATTCTACTTAGCTTGGTAGCTTCTAACTTACTGAGTTTAGTTTTCAGTTATTCAAGGACAGAAGCCTGGCAGAAATCAGAGGGTGTCTGTTTTCTCCTGTATACCGCACAGATGTCTTTGTTTTATATAGGCAGTGTGCCTTGTCTGGGAGAAGTAGGAGAAATTGAACATTTTTATGAATTAAGTACTAAAACCCTAATTTTCACCAGTGAAAACAGCCAAGGATCCAAGAGGACCCCTCATCTAAGAATATCCAAATGATAAGTGGTGGGGGTGAGACTAAAACCTACAACTGATTCCCTCCAAAATCCAGGTTTGTGCCTTTGCTACAGTGCTTTGCACTGTTTTATTTTTTCTACCCTTATTTATAAAGAACACAACTGCCCCTGGACACACACACAAATGCACATTCCAAGGAGCCCACAAAGAACAAAATAATAGCAAGAAAACTGGGAGAACAGTGGAGGCCTTAGTTAATACCAGTCTGTGCATTCCAGACTTGGGGCTCACAAAGGACATTTTTCCATACACACAGCTCTCTCCCTAGATGACAGGAGAAAGATCCTCCTTGTAGGGTAGTCTGACCCCACTGACAAGACAGAACAGCTCCACACTCAGTCTTTGGCATCATCGAACTGTCCTATTTCAAAGACCATCTTGAAACTGAAGCATCAGCGGAGTTGGGTGGTACCAGCTAGTCATAAACTAGGTCTCCTCATGGGGCACAGCCCACCCAAAGTTGGACCTCTTGAGAAATGCTCCCTTGGATGTCATCAGCATCATAGGGATTCCCCTTGATCTGTTTTCAATTCTAAGTCCCAGTCCTCATTTAAAAAGCCTACCGTCTGTCTGTTCCTCGAATAGGCAGCTAGAAACTCCTGGAAGCTCCTAGGCATTGGGTTCCTCACCAGAATCTCCATCATTCAGAGCAAAACCTTCCTCTTCAGAAGAGGCACTCTCATCATGGGCAGGACCATCAGTAGGTGCTCCTCTGGCTAGCTGATCTGAGGCCTTCTCAGTCTCGCTCTCTCTGATGGGTGTGGCCACATGTGGCAAAGTCAACACAGAGCTGTGGGGCGCTTCTCTAATGGAGGTGCTGGACCCCAAAGTGGCTTGGCCACCACCAAGGTCTGACCCCCTGTAGCCAGAGAGTCCATGACAGGCAGCTGGAGGCAAAACACTCTGGACGCTGTGCAGCATGTGACACCTTGGCCTGGCTCTGCTTCCCACTGTTAATGCGTGTTAGAAAACACGAAGTTCCCACTAAAATATTATGACAACAGCCATATTAACAGCAATAAACAAATTCTTAGGTCTTCCGGGAGACTCAGTGAAGACATGGTAGTTCAAAGTTTCTCAGCAGAAAACCATAGTGTTTCAGGAAATGAGAAAAAAAATTATGGACACAAAAGAGCATGGCACTTTAGGGGAATCAGAAAGTATCACTGGACTAGAAATTGACATGGTAGAATTCTGGGGTTGGACAGTATATTGAAGTCAGATTATAGAAGGAAACAAAGGTTTTAGGCTTTTCCAGGCAACTAAGAACAAACAAAAATATCTCGAGGAAAGACGCAATCTTATTTGTTAAAGACCATTCTGGGAAAAGTGGAAAGGCTTCACTGCAACCAGGAACACCAATATTAAAAGCTACTAACAGAGTCTTCAGGACCAGAGAAGATGATAAGTATAATGTGTAATGAAGCCAGAGAAGAGGATTGAGGGGAGTAGTTTTCTTTGGTTTTTATTTCCTTTTAAATCCAGTGGGAACTCACAAACATTAAAAAAGCTTTCTCCTGTTTTTTGGTTTGTTTGTTTTTTGAGGTGTTTTCACATTGTATTCGCTACAGTATAGACCCGAAAGCTGCCTCATTCCCTCCCCCCACTGCCCCCCACCACAAGGTCAGGCCTTCCCAGGAGTCCCTGCCTTTGCAGCCTGGGCCCGCTGGAACTCCTGCTGCAGTTTAGCAAGGGTTTCCCTCTGCCGCTCTGACTGCTTCTCCAGGTCCCGCAGCTGGGATTCATAGCGCTTAATTTCGGCTGTAATATAGTCCAGCCTCTCTCCTGTTTTTAGCATGAACATTTTTCTCTTTTAAATATAATTCAGGACTGTAAGAAAGACTTTTTAAAATTTCCACAGTGGGGCAAGCCAAAGCTAAGAGGCATTTCATGCTCATAATGATTTCCGCTATTACCACTTTGGGCACCATTTCAAATGGTAGTTTAAGCACACATACAACTTGAAGCATTTAATATCAAATCTTCCGATTTTTTTACTTCATGATTTTATTTTTGATACTCATTTTAAGTAAAAAATATTGGAAAAATAACTAGAGTTTTAAATATATAAAGTAATCCTCATTTAACCTTCAAAAGTAAATCTATCTTTCTCAATTGTTATTAGGTGCCATGGAGTTGGCTTCAAGTCATATCGACCCCATGGACAACAGAATGAAATAGTGCCCAGTCCTGTACCATCCTGAGAGTTTTCTCTATGCTTGGGTCCATTTTTGCAGCACTGTATCAATCTCAGTAAGGGTCTTCCTCTTTTTCACTGATCTGCTACTTTACTAAGCATGATGTTCTTCTACAGCAGTGGTTTTCAACCCGTGGATCACAACCCATTTGGGGGGTTGAACGATCCTTTCACAGGGTCGCCTGATTCATAACAGCAGTAAAATTACAATTATGAAGTAGCAATGAAAATAATTTTATGGTTGGGGG
>NW_022111372.1:51033564-51037076 GCF_000313985.2 Echinops telfairi
TTCATGCTCATAATGATTTCCGCTATTACCACTTTGGGCACCATTTCAAATGGTAGTTTAAGCACACATACAACTTGAAGCATTTAATATCAAATCTTCCGATTTTTTTACTTCATGATTTTATTTTTGATACTCATTTTAAGTAAAAAATATTGGAAAAATAACTAGAGTTTTAAATATATAAAGTAATCCTCATTTAACCTTCAAAAGTAAATCTATCTTTCTCAATTGTTATTAGGTGCCATGGAGTTGGCTTCAAGTCATATCGACCCCATGGACAACAGAATGAAATAGTGCCCAGTCCTGTACCATCCTGAGAGTTTTCTCTATGCTTGGGTCCATTTTTGCAGCACTGTATCAATCTCAGTAAGGGTCTTCCTCTTTTTCACTGATCTGCTACTTTACTAAGCATGATGTTCTTCTACAGCAGTGGTTTTCAACCCGTGGATCACAACCCATTTGGGGGGTTGAACGATCCTTTCACAGGGTCGCCTGATTCATAACAGCAGTAAAATTACAATTATGAAGTAGCAATGAAAATAATTTTATGGTTGGGGGGGTCACCACAATATGAGGCACTGTATGAAAGGGTCGCTGTATTAGGAAGGTTGAGAACCACTGTTCTACAGGGAGTGACCCCTCTTGATAACATGCCCAAAGTGTGTGAGATGATGTCCTACTATTCTTCAGTCTAAGGAGTATTCTGACTGTACTTCTCCTAACACAGGCTTGCTTGTACTTTCAATATTTTTCACCAACACGTTCTTTTCTAGTCATTAATAATTGCCCGGTTTTTACATACAGATAAGGTAACTGAAAATACCATGGCTTGGGTCAGAAGTACTCCAGTCTTTAAAAATGACATCTTTGCTTTTAAACACTTTAAACCTTAAAGTTTAAAGAGATCTTTTGCATCAGGTTTGCCTGACACAGTAAGTTGTTTGATTTCCTGAGTGCTGCTTCCATGCACATTGATTGTGGATCCAACCACAATTAATTCTTTGACAACTACTCATCCAAAATATCTACTTCTAAAAGAATAAAGGAATGAAAGAATTAGAAATTAATTTTGCAATGCCCAACAAAACCAAGGAATCTCTGAGTGATGCAAACAGTTAATGTACTTGGCAGTTGACTGAAAGGTTGAAGGTTCAAGTGTACCCAGAAGCACCTTGGAAAAAAAGCCGGGTGATCTACTTCAGAAAAATCAGTCACTGAAAATCCTATGGAGCATAGTATTTGTCTGACACACTGGGGTTACTACTGTGACTCAGTAGTAACTGAGAATCAATTCCACAGCTACTGGATGGGTAAAAGAAAGAGAAAACACCATAGGAAGCACTCTTCCTTTGCTTTCCTCTACCTCATACCAAAAACAAAGAACAAACAAACAAAACAGTAAGGGAATCCGATCAAGTCTCTACGTCTACCTACCAACTTATGGGAACTATAAGGACAGAGGAACACAGTACATGTTGCCTTCAGAATGCAATCTGCAAAATCCAATTCTGTGGGAAACTATTACATAAATAACCCATTTTGTCACCAAGGAATTGCAAGGAGGAAAAGAAAAGGGGAAACTGGATTAAAAAATATTTAAAACCTACAACCAACTACACTTTATGAACTTTATTTGGATTTTACCTTCCATATAAAATAATGAAAAAAATTTCAGATGATTTATTATTGTAGTAGTCAACTTTAATAATACATGTTTTTACACAACACCATGAAGGACTGTACTCCCACAAATTGAGACAGCTAGAATAGGACAAATTTCTAGTAACACACTGCTTACCTAAACTAATACAGACAAGTGAGAGGCAGACAAACCAATAAACAAAAAACCACCAAAAAAACCCCTAACAAATGAAGAAATTAATCTGGTTATTAAAAAACTCCCAACAACAACAAAAAGTCCAGAACCACACAGGTTTACATGAGGGAATTCTATCAAATATTCAGAAGAGTTGACACCAATTCTACCTAAACTACTCCAGGATATAGAAAAGGATAGAAACTCCTGAATTCATTTTATGAAGCAAGCATAACTCTAATTCTAAAATCAAGAAAAGCCATCACCAGAAGAGAAATTATAGATCAATGTCTCTTATGACTATCTCACTCCCATCAAGTCAGTTCCAACTCATAGGTACCAGATAGGACTGAGATTGAAACTCTTAAAAGAAGTAGAAATTCTCATCTTTCTCCCATGGGAAATCTGGTGAGTTCAAATTGTTGACTTGTGGTTAATAGGTCAACATGTAAATAATACACAGATGCAAAACTTCTCAACAAACTCCTAGCCAAGGGAATGCAACTACAACAAAAAAATAATGATTAAGTGGGGGTCAGCCCCACACTTAACATTAGAATGGTTTAACGTTAGAAAATCAATTAGAAAATCCACCATATAAATAAAACAAAGGGAAAAAAGCATATATGATCATATCACTTGATGAGGAAAAGGCAAAATCCAACACTCATCAAAATAGGAATAGAAGGAAAATTCCTCAACATAATTTTGGCATATGCAAAACAAATAGCAAACATTAGTTTTTCAATGGAGAAAACTGACAAGAATGCCCTTTTACACATTCTTATTTAATATTGTACTGGAAGTCTTAACTAGAGCTATTAGACAACAATAACAACAAAAAATTAAAGACATCCAAATTGGCAGTGAAGTCAAACTCTATTTGTAGATAATATAATTCAATACACAGAAACTCACCAGCAGCTTTTTAGACTAGTTAAAGGTCCTCTGGACTCCCCCCACTCCCCCAAAATAACTCACTCTTTCTGTTCAACTCCCAAAGATTCAACAAGAAAAATCGTGGAACTAATTAAACAATTCAGCAACCTGTTGGAGTACAATATTAACATACAAAAATCAATAGGACTCCTGTATCTAACAAAGCTAGCCCTGAACAGTAAGTCAAGAACACAATGCTGCTTACAAGAGTCACATAAAAGATGAAATACTTAGTAATAAACCTATCCAGAAACAAAGCATGTGTACACGGTAACTACAAAACATTACTAAAAGAAACCAGAAGAGATCTACATAAATGGAATATACTATGTTAATGGATAGGAAGACTTAACATTGTGAAAATGTCAATACTATCTAAAGGGATTTATAAATAGAATTCTGATCTAGATTGCAGCAACCTTCTTTTAAGAGATGGAAAAAGTGACTAGCTTTAATAAGGAAAAGAAAAAGACCCAAGATAATCAAGGCCTACTAAACAACAACAAAGAAGGAGATCTCCTACTTCTTGACTGCAAACCCTACTGCACAGCCATGGCAATCAATACATACATGAATTAGCCCGGTACTAATACAAGAGATGTATGGACCAATGGAACAGAATAGAAAACTCAGAAGTAAATCTATCCACTTATAGATGACTAATTTTTGACAAACGACTGAAAAACATTAAATAGGGAAGAGATGGTCTCGTCAACAAATGTTGCTGGCAAACTTAATTTCCATTTTCTTTTTTAAA
>NW_022111372.1:51037176-51042047 GCF_000313985.2 Echinops telfairi
TCATAACAGCAGTAAAATTACAATTATGAAGTAGCAATGAAAATAATTTTATGGTTGGGGGAAAACTGTCTGGCAACAAAATATCAGAGAAAGGACTAATCTCTACTTCTAAGAGCCATAGAAAACTTCAATACCCCAACAACCAAAAACGACTAACAGCCCAACTTTTAATGGGCAGGACATGAACAGATAGTTGACCAAAAAAGACATTCAGGTAATCAACAAACATCTGACTAAAGGCTTACCATCACTAGCCACCAGGGAGATGCAGAGCAAAACAATGATGTATTGGCAGAACAAAGTTAAAAAAGCAGAAAACAACAAATGCCAGGAGTGTGGAAAAATTGGTACCTTCATACAGTGTTGGTGGAACTGTAAAATAGTACAACTACTCTGGAAAGTGATACTGTGCTTCTACACACAATTGGGAATATCACATAAACCCAGTAATTGTGCTACTTGGCATATACCCTATATAACTGAAGAGCAAAATGAGAAGATCTATGCACACTTCCATTCACTGCAGCATTATTCACAATAGCAAGAAAACAACCTAATTGGTGGAAGTATAAACTGTGGCATATACAATGGAATATACTGCTCATCATTAAAAAATGATGATGAAACTGTGAAACACTTCATGACAAGGGCAAATATGGGGGACATTATGCTGAGTGATGTTAGTCAAACACAAAACGTCAAATTCTATATGAGATCACTATTATGGAGGGGAAATATTGAAGATTTTCATACTAAAAAATAAAGCAAAAACACCAGACTGATGTTTATCAGGGAAGGGAAGGGGCAGGAGGGAAGCCAAAGCAATAGGCTAGCAGGTAGGCAGGCATTAACTTGGGTGAAGGGGAAGATAATACACTACAAAGAAATAAAAGGCGGGGGAGGCAGGGGAGGGAGGACAACAAGGCAAACTATTGGGAGGTTTGATAAGTTGTTTGAGTTGTTGAATGTAAAATGATCATCTGATACATAACCCCCCCCCCACCTTAATTTACAATAAAAGGTCTGGGGTAAAAAAATAAATAACAAAAGAACTTAAAACATGTGCTATTTTAAGTTCCTAAAAAAGAGAAATGACAAATGTTTTAACCTGATACTGGCTGGGCAGTGAGTTTACATTGCGAGGCAGAACAACACAGGAAAGGAAGGTATGAGTGGTGTACAACTTGAAGACTGCCATCAGTGTCACTAAACTATATGCATAGAAACCGTTTTGTTGGTTTGTGCTTTCCTGTGTATATTCTAAACAACAACAACAAAAACCCACTATATGAAACTGAAAAACAAGAATGGAATTAACTAAAGTTTAAAAAAACAAAAACAAAATGCTACCAAGGATAAGGGAAGATTGGAACTCTCTAACATTGTTAGTACCAGATCCCTAGTTTGTAGTGGTTACACACTAGGCTGCTAAATCTCAAGGTCAGCAGTTGGAAACCACCAGCCAACCCTTCAGGAGAAAGAGGAGATAGTTCAATTCAAGGAGCCCTGGTAGCATAATGGTTACACATTGAGAAGCTAAGGGAAAAGGTAAGCAGTTCAAATCCACTAATCTTTCTACGGGAGAAAGAAGCTTTCTCTTCCCATAAAGAGTTACAGTTTCCGAAATCCACAGGGGCAGTTCTATCCTGTCCTACAGACTCACTATGAGTTGGACTCAACTTGATGGGAGTGAGTTTTAACACGGTTGGTGGAACTATAAAATGGTGCAACCTGCGGAAAATGGTAAGAAGATTCCTTAAAAAGTTGGAAATATGATCCAGCAATTCCACTACATGGTATGTATCCTAGAGAAATACCGTAAGAGCCATAACATGAATACTTATATAGATAGCCATGTTCATCGCATTAGTCACAAATGATGAAAACAGCCTAAGTGTCCCACCATTGAATGAATGAGTAAATAAGCTTTGGTATAGACACATGAAGAACACCAAGTAATGTTAAAAAGTAACAAAGAATCCTTGGAACACCTCCTAAAAGGGATGAACTTAGAGAGCATTGCAGTGAATGAAATAATCACAAAATGTATGAGGATCCACTATTATAAAAAGTGAAAAGGTTCTTTTGAAAAACAAACACACAATAGATAATGGAATATTAGAGGGAAAGTAAACTTCTCCCTCCACAGAGCTTGTTACTGCAGCTGTTGTTAGGTACCTACCGTCAAGTTGGTTCTCACTCATGATGATTCCACATTCAACAGCAAAACCACTGTCTGGTCCTGTACCATCTTCACACTGTTGTGGTTGAGTCCACTGTTGCAGCCACTGCTCAGGGTCTTCTGTTCACACTGACCCCCCTACTAAGCAGGATGTCCTTTTCCAGGGACCAATCCCTCCCAATAACATGACCAAAACACATGAGATGGGATCTTGGGAACACATCTTCTACAGAGCATTCTGGCTATACTTCCTATCAAGACAGAGTTGTTCCTTCTTTTGGCAGATTGTGTATACTCGTATTCAATATTCTTCAAGGCCATAACCCAAAAGTACCAATTCCAGCTAAAAGGTTTTCTTGGAAGTGGGAATCCAGTAGCACCTCTTAATAAAGAAACACCAATGAAATTTTAAAAAAATTAAATACCTGGGCATTCACTCAACTAGCACTGCTCAAAATGCACAGATTTTAGAGGTCGCTCGCTTTTACTCCCTACCATAGAGTCAGTTCTGACTCATGGTGACCCTATAGGGCAGGGTGGAAATGCACCTGTGGGTTTCTGTGACTGCAACTCTTTACAGGTGCAGAAAGTCTCATCCCACCCCCACCCCATTGAACAGCTGGTAGTTTTGAGTCACGAACTTCGCAGTTAGCATAACCACTAAGCCACCAGAATTAGCATATTCTATTTGGGGCAGACAACTACAAAACCTTACCAAGAATACTAGAACAAGATCTGGCCTCTACAACAGTAACTTACACTTACTGGTAATTATTATACATCAGGCACTATGCTGGCAGTATAATTTATGCTATCAAATTCCAGTAACTCTGATATTCAGAGCGTATCCCCCGCAAATATGGGAAAAGCTCTGCTGGGTGGGGCTTTTGTAGTACGAATCCTCCCTGCCTGCCCCCCTACTCCCCACCCCTCCCTATACCTCCCCACCCCCCGTTAAGCAAGCATAGAACAACTCCATCTGAGTTGGTGCACCCAGAGGCAATGCCTGGGAAAGGTTCGCTCTGGTCACAGTCAATATTTTTGTAAAAGCAGTTTTACTCCAACCTCGTTTTTTTGTGATGACTAATTTAAGAGCCCGGTGTGCAGCTGTGAGATTTTGTTTCCTGCTTGGGAAAAATAATGCAGAAACTGTTGTGATGTAGAACACAGCTTATAAGGGCAGCACTATGGGAAAAACTCAAGTGTATTAGTGGTTTTCTTATTTCAAAAACAGTGAAATGCCAATTGATGACAAACGTAGTTCTGGATGTCTGTCAACTTCCAGAACAGATGAAAATGTCGACAAAATCCATGTACTTGTGATTGAAGACCAACAATTGTCCATTGAAGAGATGGGGAACTTTTCTGCATCGTCTTGGAGCTCAGTTCAGCAAATTTTAATGGAAAATTTGGGAATGAGAAGGGTCACTGGGAAATTTGTGCTTTGGGTTCTGACTGAACAGGAAAAAGAACATCGAGTGGAAACATGCCATGCTTTGAAAGGATACCTCCAAAGCAATGGAGACTTTTTTCCAAGGTCTATACAGATAACAAGACATGTTGCTATTCTTATGACCCCCACACCTAACACCAATCAAGCCAGCGGAAGAAACCATCGTCACCTCACCCATAAAAAGTTTGTCAAGTGAAATCAAGGATGAAGATGATACTCATTTGTTTTTTTTATTAGCTCTCTCCTCTGCAGTCTAAACCAAGGCTGGAGAAAGCCTGCACCCCCACCAGGGGGATATCCTGTCCAACTTCTTCAGGGGAAATTCTGCCTGCATGGGTGGGGGAGCTCCTATCGATCCTCTGTGGTCCCACGTGACTGAGGGAACTTCCTCCCCCCTGACATAGTGCTTCACACGGCCTAACGCAGTTCAGCCAACACTCACCAATGTTCCACGCTGCTGAGGGAACCTCTGTCCTGTTGACTCATCCATAAGGCTGGAAATCAACAAAAGGAAGATGAAGAAAACGAGGGCAAACGATTTGAAAATGAATAACTCTCTATTGCAAAAAGCCTGTGTACTGGCCCAGATCAGAGATGAAATTAGGAAATTTCTAGAAACCAACGAGAATGAGAACACGACGTACCAAAACTTATGGGACGCAGCAAAAACAGTTATCAGAGGAAGTTTCATAGCAATACATGCACACATGAAAAAAGAAGAGAGGCTTATGATTGATATGCTGGCACAAAATTTAGAGCTGAGTCAACAGGACAATCCTACTAAGAGCAAAAGGAAAAAAAAAACTCATGGTTGAGATTCAGGATAGGGAAAATAAGAAAACTAGGGAAAAAATTAATGCTGCTAAGTTGGTTCTTTGAAAGGATAAACAGAATCGACTGACCAATGGCAAAACTAACCAAAGAAGGGAACAAATTTCAACAGCAAGGATGAGGGATGAAAGACATTACAACAGACCCTAGTGAAATCAAAATGATAATTACACAGTACTACAAAGGATTGTACTCCAATGAATTCAACAACTTGGACTAATTCTTGGAAAAAACAATCCCTCCCTAGACTATCCCCAATGGATGTCAAGAATCTCAACAGACCTATAGCAATAGAAGAAAGAGACAAGCTTCTCAAGGGGATTACCAACAAAAAAAAAATCCCCTTGACCAGATGGTTTCACAGGAAAATTCTACCAAGCATTCAGGGAGGAACTGACACCAATC
>NW_022111372.1:51042147-51043759 GCF_000313985.2 Echinops telfairi
TATATATATATATATGTGTGTGTGTGTGTGTGTATGTGTATATATATGTGTATATGTGTATATATATAATATATATTTATTTATTTACATATGTACATGCCTATATTTAGACCTCTATAATGTCCTTTGCCTCCTGGTTCTTTCCTTTTACTTTCCTCTTGTCCCACCATCATGTGGGTTTAGTAATTCCTTGCTGCTACATTCCCCTTGATGAAGCCCCACTAAGCATCCTACAACCTTCCTTCCATTAGTTTTAGTTCACTTGTTGTTCCCTTGTCCCTAGGTTGGTTCCCCAGCCCCTTCCTTTCTCCCACCTCCCCCCAATCATTGGTCCCATTCTTTTCATCTCCAAATTATTTATCCCACCTATCTTATCTAGATAGATGAGCAGATAGATTAATAAGTGCAAAAACCAGTCAAAGCCAAATAAAACAACAAAGGAAGTAAAAACCAACAAAAATAACAATAACAAAAGGAAAGCCACTGACAAAAATGGAAAAGCCTATAAATAGTTCAAGGTCTGTTTATTGGCCTTTATGAGTGTTTTCCAGTTGAGTCTGATGGGGTGCTACACTCTGTCTCCAAAGTCTATTTTTGGTGTTCTCCAGGGATTTCATTACTCTGCTCCCCCTGCTGCTCTGCTGCATGCTCTCAGGGCCTCGCCTAGGAGTGATGCGGCCAAAACATGCACTATTCCCGCAATGTGTCTCTAGTGCTTTCCCCGGCAGCTCCATGGTTCAGTGAGGGGTACCATGTTCCGTGGTGGGGCCGGCCCTACGGTCCTCCCTGTGTGTTGTCTGCTTCGAGCATGAACATCGTCCTCTGTGTTACATTTTCAAAACAATAAAACTATATACCCTTACCTCAGTCCATATACAAAAATAAACTCAAGATGGACAAAGATCTCAATGTAAACCCTAAAACTATACAGATCATCAATAAAGACCCTAAGACATGGCAATCACACACTATTAAATATAATAGAAAAAAACGCAAAGCAGAAAACAGAAAAAGGACGCCCTAAAAATAAGAAACCTTTGTGCATAAAAAGATTTCACCAAAAGACTAAAAAGAGAAGCCACAGGTTGGGGAAAAACTGTCTGGCAACAAAATATCAGAGAAAGGACTAATCTCTACTTCTAAGAGCCATAGAAAACTTCAATACCCCAACAACCAAAAACGACTAACAGCCCAACTTTTAATGGGCAGGACATGAACAGATAGTTGACCAAAAAAGACATTCAGGTAATCAACAAACATCTGACTAAAGGCTTACCATCACTAGCCACCAGGGAGATGCAGAGCAAAACAATGATGTATTGGCAGAACAAAGTTAAAAAAGCAGAAAACAACAAATGCCAGGAGTGTGGAAAAATTGGTACCTTCATACAGTGTTGGTGGAACTGTAAAATAGTACAACTACTCTGGAAAGTGATACTGTGCTTCTACACACAATTGGGAATATCACATAAACCCAGTAATTGTGCTACTTGGCATATACCCTATATAACTGAAGAGCAAAATGAGAAGATCTATGCACACTTCCATTCACTGCAGCATTATTCACAATAGCAAGAAAACAACCTAATTGGTGGAAGTATAAACTGTGGCA
>NW_022111372.1:51049946-51053981 GCF_000313985.2 Echinops telfairi
AAAAAGAAAGTAAACTAATATTTTCACTGGCAAATTCAAGACAAACTGTACAGCCAGGAATTTGAACCTGGGAAATCTCTGACTCCAACATATATGATTTGGGGGGGGGGGGTACTAATCACACCTATGCTAGCTGTTTACTCCTATAGCAACTGTCAACTCCCATAAAGATTTACTTAGAGTGACCGTGAACTCTCCCAAGAAGGACTGCTCCTCCTGTTCTTCCTCTTCCCAGAGCGGCCCGAGGTGATCTGCCCAATCAGTCTGCTACTCACGACCCAGAAAACCCCACAAAAGCCTGCAACTCAAGAGGCTTGAATCATTTTAAGTACACCTGTGACACTGCCCAGGCCATCAAGAGTTATCTGCATCCGGAAAGCCACCACATATTTGAAAGATGGTCACTTTGCAGAAGCAGTGTGTGCCCAGGCCACAGTGGGGTTGGACCCAGGACCAGTGGCCCAAAAATGTGAATTTTTTTGTGATAAGAGTTGTATGAGCCCCTAATAAAATGATTTTTTTTTAAAGTGAATTTTTGCTGCACATGCTTAAAAATACAAAGTAATCCTGACCTTAGGGTTTAGATGTGGATTCTCTGGTCATTGAGCACATCCAGGTGAATAAGGCTCCAAAGTGTGCTGCCGGACTTACAGAGCTCATGGTCGGATCAACCCGCACATGAGCACACCCTGCCACATTGAAATGATCCTGACTGAAAAGGAACAAATTATTCCTAAACCAGAAAAGCAGGTTGCAGAAAAGAAGGAAAAGATTTCCCAGATGAAACTGAAGAAGTACAAACTTATGGTTCAGGAGTAAATTAAGCTTAAAATAAAAGTTTTTGAAATGTTTTACAGTCTTGTAAACTCTATGCAGTGTCAATTTGCCTCAATAGAAGCAACTGTTTCCTCCCCTAAAAGATGGAGTTGTCCAAACACCTTCAGATGCTAAGAAGATAATGTATGTGAAAAGACTAAACAAAAGCTAATGAGACAGGACATATTGATTGAAGTTTAACCCTGTGGGAAACATGTTTAAGGATACCAAAACTGTTGGCTAAATTAGAATTTTTTACATAATAGACCACAGAATTTAAGCATTAACATTTGTAGTTCTGAAATCACAGGTTTAATTTTATATATGTCAATAATATCAGTCAACCCTTCTACAAGCCTTTATCTTTTTTAAAAAAGGACTTACACTCCTCTACGTATACTTTAGGTTACTTGAAAAACATTTTGTAAACTCTCAGATCCCAATGAAAACAAAGCAACAATATTTTTTTACACACTTGTATTCTAATCTCTATTAAATATTCCCTGGGAGAATCAAGGCAAACATACGAGGCTAAGTAATAAAGTATTGCCATAAAATCATAACAACTTTATTAAACAAAAATATCACACCTTGAAGCTATGCATTATCAACCCAGGTCTATATACTTCTGCAGGTGGTGGTGCCACCTCTCTAGCCCTTCCTTGAAGAGTTCAGGGCTCTCTGACATACACTACATCAAAATGGCAGTTTGGGCATGCCTCAACTGTGGTCTTTGGAAGTACTATCTGAGTTCTGGGAACAAGAAAAAGCCTGAAGGGACAAGATCAGGGCTATAGTGTGGATCAAGTTAAGGTTTCCCAATGAAATTCTTCAGGACAGCCTTTGATAACCCTCACAAAGAATAAGCAGGTGCAATGTTGTGACAGGAAAAAAAAATCCTCAGTACAACTCTCCTGGTCTTTTCCTCACCAATTTCCAAGTTTTCAGGTTTCTCAATCCATCTTCATAATAAACCTCCACTGTAGTTCCATGCGCTTTGAGAAAATGTATCAAGAGCATTCCTTTGTGAAGTGGAGCAGTGGACCCATGCTCATGGAATTCATTGGTCTTGCTATATGTGCTCCATCATACTGAAGCAGCTGGTTTGACAGAACAACAGAATGGCCTTCTAATGATATCATTACTGTGCCACCTAGGTGGCAATACCTTGCAGGGTTGAAGTAATGTTCCCCAGAAAGTTATATAAGCTCTAAGCCTGTAGGACTATAAAGAGACTTTTCCCCAGCTTTGTCTCCCCCAAAGACATGACAAACATTACAGGCTATTTGCCAGCATATGGTGGGAGGTCAGCCGCTTAGAGTCATCCTCCCTGAAGGCAGTCTGGTGCCACCACAGGTTGGGCCTGCTCCCTGCTGTTAAGGACAATGGGCTACTTCCCCCTTAAGGCTTGCAACCATTAGCCTGGTCCCTGTAGGTGGGGTTTATACCCTACTGATAATGGTTTCTATGGAGATCCAGAGAACAGGTCAAACCTGCTCAGTGACATCCAAAGTTAGGCTGCCATCCTGAATCTAGGATCCACCCATCTTGTCACAGGGATACCCCCAATCCCTCCTCTTCCTATTGTGTGTATATCCCTAGATTGTCCCTCTCTCATTGCTGTATAACCTATAGTGCAACCTCTCTCTGTGATGTATGTCTTTACCTGTAATTAGGGGGCTTGCATGCCCCCTCAAAGGTATATAGACCTGGATTAGCAATAAAGAACTCTCTCCGCGCCCCTCTTGTCCTCCACTCCCCCATCTTTTCTCCCTTGGTCCCCCACCCCCCATCCCCTTCTCTCCTGCCCTATGACCTCACCTCCCATCTCCAAGTGGGGCTGAGGTGAGCATGCTACCATGAAATGTGTCTGACTCCATTATTTCTATCTCTCTTTTATTTCTCATGCTCTCTAGGACTTTACTATAATCTATATATATTAACCATACAATTGTGCCTATCAAACCCACGATTAGTGGTGGGGGGCTGGCATTTCCCCCCACGTAAACCAGCATCCAATATGGGAGAAAGATGAGGCTTTCTACTCCAAAAAATTAGTCTCTGAAATCCACAGTGTCGGTTATAACCTGTCCTGTAGGTTCACTGTGAGTTGGAATCAACACAATGGGGTGAGAAAAAGAGTATCCGATATATGGTGCTGTTTCTCCAATAGCCAGGATTCACAGGTCAAGGAATCAAAGGGTAAAAATGAGAGTGGCCCTGCTCACTATTAATCCTATTGACCTCTCACTCATAATAATTACCTTTCATGTGCCTGCAACCCTTTGCTTTTCAGATTGGATGTCTTGGTTCCAAAGGGAGGAATACTCTCAACTGGAAACACAGCACTGATCCCAATGTCTCCTGGCCACTGTAGGGTGCCTCTGGACCAACAGGCAAACAAGGGAGAAATTGTATTGAGTGGTGTGATTGATCCTGATTACCAAGGGGAAATTGGATTGATATTACACCATAGAGGTAAAAAAGAATATACCTGAAATCCAGGAGAGTCTTTAGGATATCTCTTAGTGTTACCATGATCTAAGATTAAAGTAAATGGTAAGCTACTATTTAAAAGTCAAGCTGTCCAAGTCTTAGACTATAACTAATGGCCCAGGGCATTTAGGAATGAAGGTTTAGGTCACCCTGCCAAGCAAAGAACAATGACCAGCTAGGTACTTACTGAGAGAAAGAAATACATAAAGGGTGGTGAAGGAAGTAAGTTCTAAATACCTGCTACAGTCATGAGATGAGTTGCAGAAATGAGGATTGTAACTGCTATGAGTATTTTCTCCTTGTGTGTATGCATCAAGCATTTTTGTTTTGAATACTTATAAATTTTAAAATAATAATAAAAGAAGAGTATTCCTTTGGAATAAAAAAACCAGACATCATACTCTTTTGAGCTGATCTTTCTGCCTTGAATTTCCTTGGCCCAGCAGATACCCTCAGAAGCCACTGTTTGGTTTTGCTTTTGTGTGTGGGCACCTTAATGAGATTAGCACAAGTGTACTACAGAGACATGTTTAAATGAACCTGTGTATGTATAAACTGGAACCGCAGTTAACAAAACTTTTTACGATGTGTATAATTGAGTGAGGCCTTCTTTTTGAACAGTGTCTCAAATATCAAAAGTAGGTGATATCACCCCCTGGAATGAATTAGAGGCACTGCAAAAACAGTTATCTACACTTTATCCTGAATTATGTGCTATAATAC
>NW_022111372.1:51055244-51072063 GCF_000313985.2 Echinops telfairi
GAATATACAAGTGTGCTTTACACAATTGATGTATGTATGGATTGTGATAAGAGTCGTATGAACCCCTAACAAAGCGATTAAAAAAAAGGAATTGTTTTCCATTCACTAGCCACAAACAATTCATAAACAAAATTGAGAACAATTCTACTTACATACATCAAAATAATAAAACCACCTCCATGAACAACTGCTTTCTGTGCCATAAGATGGTGCCCAGCTAATCTTACTGAGCCATTTGATCAAAGATTCTATAGAAGAACTCTGATCAAAAAGGGAAATATGCAGAACAGAATATCAAATTCTCATGGATGTCAGACTTTCTGGAGTCATGGAGTTTGATGAATTCCTGAAATTACCACCCTGAGGATAATTTTTAAGTCCTAACCAAAATATCTCCTGACATCTTAAACGCAAACAATGGTCTGACTTAGTTAGAAAATATCTCTCTTAAGAACTGTGTGAGATCAAACTGACAACCGCAACCCAAAAGATGAGATAGGAACCTTACAGGGCAGGGAGTGTGTGTTAATGAGGGAGGGTAAGGGTTGCACAACTCGAAAATGTAATCAATGTCACTGAATTGTAAATGTGAACACTTGTGAATTGGTGCATTTTGCTTAGCATATATTTTCAACAATTTTAAGATAATTAGTAAAAACCAGTGAAAAACAATATTTAGCAATAAATTTAGCAAAATTAGTGCTAGACTTAAAGAGTGAAAACTACAAAACATCATTGAAAGGCATCCCAAGTTCATAGACTAAAAGACTTAACATTACGAGAGCAATCCAATCCAAATTGAACTATACATTCAATAGTAATTTCTATCAAAAATCCAGGTGCTGTGTGTGTACATGCATACACAAATTGACAAGATGATCTTAAAATTCAGTTGGAAATATGAGAGAAACCCAGAGTGCCCACATACACACATTCCTAACTTCAAATTTTATTACAAGCAGCAATAATGAAGATAGTGTGACGGTGGCATCTATGACAGTGACACAGTTCAATGGAATAGAACCAAGAATCCAGAAACAAATCCTTAAATCAATTTTCTAAGACCACCCTGTGGAGGAAAAATAGTTTCTCTAACAAATGGTGCAGGGGCAACTGGATTTACACATGCAAAATGAGGTTGGATCCATAGCTCACATACTATACAAAAATTAATATAAATGGCCTAAACATAAGAGATAAAGCTCTTAAAAGAACACACAGATTTTCAGGACTTTCTTTTAGGCAATGGATTCTTAGCTATGATGCCAAAGTTATAGGCAATGAGAAAAAATAAACCTAATTTCATCAAACTTGGAAACTTGCACAAATTTGTTTGTGCAAAAAGATACATATCAACAAAGTGAAACGGCCACCTTACAGAATAGAAGGAATATTTGGACACCACGTATCAAAGACAGGCTTAATATCCAGAATATAAAAAGAGTTCTTAAAACATAACAAAAGCACAAATAAACAAATTTTAAAATGGGCAAAGGACTTGAATAGACATTTAATCAAAGATATATAATTCAGTGGCTCTCAAACTTCCTAATGCCGCGACCTTTTAATACAGTTCCTCATGTTGTGGTGACCCCCCAACCATAAAATTATTTTCGTTGCTACTTCATAACTGTCATTTTGCTACTGTTAGGAATTGGGTGACACCTGTGAAAGGGTCGTTTGATCCCCAAAGGGGTCTCAAAGGTTGAGACCCGCAGGTTGAGAACCGTTGATATAAATGGCCAAGATGCTCTTTTCCAAGCCATAATGAAAGACTATTTCACACCCACTAGGAAGGCTGTGGCAAGCATTGGCAAGGTGGGAGAGTAAAATGCTGCAGCTGCTATGAAAAACAGCTTGGAGGGTCCTCAAAAGGCAAACATGTTGCAGCTAGGTGCCTTCACATCAGTTCCAAATCACAGTGATCGTTTGTACAACAAAACAGAACATTGCCCAGTCCTCCACCACATCATCCTCACAGTCATTTCTACTGCTGCAGCCCCCGTGTCTGTCAATCCATCTGGGTAAGGGTTTACCTCTTTCTCTCTGACCTCTACTTTGGAGACTGGTCCTCCTGATAATGGGTCTAAATTAAATGCGACAAAGTCTCATCAGCTGAACCTCTTAAGGAGCAGAGCTGTTTGTTCTTCTGGCAGTCCATGTATTTTGCCAAAATTAAATATACTGTATATATATATATAGCACTAGCAATTACTAAGCACCTGAATATTAAGCATTATAATTACTCTCAAATCATGATGGACCACCAGGTTGTTTTGTTTGTGTGTGTGTGCTATTAAAGAAATAGTATTATATCATTGTACATGAAGGTATAGTCCATACTCAATCAATGCTTATTTATGCAATTCTTACTAAATGCTAGTTAGACTTCTAGATCCAGGATACATTTAATATAAAAAGTACATTGAAAGAGCAGTTCTGTCCTGTCCTATAGGGTCACTATGAACTGGAATCGACCCAATAGCAGGATGAAAATTAAGAGTTAATGCCTAATGGAAGGTGCCTTGGTAGTGCTGTGGCTGCCAACTGAAAAGTTAGTAGTTCAAATCCACCAGCTGTTCCAAAAGAGAAGGATGAAGCTCTCTGCTCTCATAAAGATTCAAAATCTTGAAACCCTAAGGGCCTGTTGTATATGGTTACTGTGAATCAGAACTGATTCAATGATACTGGGGTTTTGGTTTGGGTAACGGCTAACAGAAGAAGTCCTGATGGCACAGTGGTTTAGGTCCTTGGTTGCAAAGGGTTGGAGGTTCAAACCCACCAGTGCTATATGGGAGGAAGGTGTGGCAGTCTGCACCCATAAAGCCTCAGACACGCCACAGGGGAAGTTTCCACTCAGTCTTATGGGTTCGTTATGATATCAACTGGACAGCACTGGATTCCAACAGCTAATGATATTATCTTTTCATGTTGTTCATTTGAACATCCTCTTTGGTAAAAAAACGATATTAACATTTACTTGTCAAGACAACCCCAACTAGTCCCGTTTTACAGACGAAGCCACAGAGAGGTTAATTAACTTGTCCAACACCACAAAATTAGTCATTTTAAAGGCCAGAACTCAAAATTTGGCAGCCTTATGCAGCCCTGTCAAACCATTTACTATGCTGACTTAAATAATAATATGATTCTAACCATATAAGGCAAAAATAACACAAGGCCTCTTACCCAAAGAAAATGGGACCCATACTTGATCAGCCAATTTAAATAATCACTTAACTGGAAGAAAACACATTAATTACTTACCATTTCATTTCAACATAAAACATACGCATTTGTTCAGCAATCTTTTAAGTCCAGCCTTTCCTTTTAGAAACAGGTCTATTAGTGTTCTTAATCTTTTTCCCATAAACCGTACTAGTATATTCATTCAATTTCTTAAAAAAGTAAAACTTTAAATACTTGACAAGCGCCGAGTACCAAAATTCTCTTCTCCCAATAATTTTTCCAAACTCATTTATAGTTATCTCACCCACACCTAACTAAACAGCAATTTTCAAAGCCACTTGCCTTTATGACACCTTCCCTAAGCATTTCGTTTAGTTTTCAAATAAAGGAAAACTGCGCTGGTATTTTATTGGCTTACAGAATAGTTCATTAAGTTTATGTGACACAGATAAATGGCACACACCAGCTTGTAGACAAAAACAACTGACTCTTTTCCAGGGTATGATTGACTTGGTGGGAACCGTAGCATTTGGGCACAGTAGATCTTGGCTGTGGAAAGGATCTGCTGTCATAGTCAAGTTAAAAGAAGGTGAAAGAGAATGTCTCCCCGAAGTGCGTGTAAATCTGTATATGCAGAAGAAAGACGTGTACAAAGGATACACAACAAACCTGGGGTTTGGATGAGGGAAGTATGTTGAGATTTGGCTATTTTTATACAATATTATGTTGCAACAAATTGCAGCAAGTGAGCATTACTTGGTAGGCTTTTTGTTCAAAAGAATGGTGTCAATTAATTATATAATAACTAATATTATCTATTAGGAAAGAAGCTTAAAAAAAGTGAAACATTGTCTAAGGTTTCAGAACTCACCCAAAACTAGGTTAATTCAGGTTTTCCTAAACAGTGTTTCTCAACCTGTGGGTAGTCACCCCTTTGGGGGGGGCGGGGTATCGAAGGACCCTTTCACAGGGGTCGCCCGATGCATAACAGTAGCAAAATTATAGTTATGAAGTAGCAATGAAAATAGGAGGAAATGTATCAAAGGGTGTCACAGCATTAGGAAGGTTGAGAACCACTGGCCTAGAATTTCAAATTTCATGTTTTCTCCATAATACCAATTTCCCTGGCAAAACTCTCAAACAGTTCACTGTGATTAAAAGAAAAAGGCCACACAGCACCATGTATCCCCACCCCCAAACAACTTTATAAGTAATAAAAAGTCAGAGGGAGCCAAAAGGAAAAATTTCAAAGTGAGCTATAAACTTAAATTTTATAACCTCTTGTGCAGGGTTAAATTCGCATTTAAAAAAAAAAACAAGATGTACACAGGATAGCCACTGAAAAGGATAATTCTTACTCTTCTCTACGCAGAGAAAGTATCTTTTTGCCCTCAAATGGTCATGCTTTTAATCCCTTCTCTCTCAGTCCAGGTCATCTTTCTCCAGGTGTTCAAACAGCAATGCCGAGGCTACAGTCGCACTAAAGGAGTCTCCTATTTTAAATGGGGGGGGGGGATGTATTCTGACCTTAAATCAGCCAGAAAGTAACCTCCATATACCTGCAGAAGCTCTGAAATCTAAGTTTCTATTCTTTTCCACTTGAAATGGCTTAAAGGTCTGCGTTATTTATTCATACTCAATTAGTTCCAAAATAAACAGAAGGGCTAACCAGAGAAAAATCTTGGAAGACATCAATGGACTGAGAAGCATGATAAATAGGTCCTAGAAAATACCACTAATCAACTCATGTATCACACAAAGAGCGAAACAGAGAAAACCTAAGACTTCAAAAATATTTTATTTGTATCAATTTCAATATATCAAATTAGGCAACACATCAAAAACCTGTTCCTGGCAAGTGTCACCTTGTTTTGTCCCGACCTCTGTACAGATACCAAACATCCTCCCTACTGTGAATGAAGCAAACCTGAAACCTAGGATTGTGTCACAACCTTTTTGAAAAAACCTTAGATGGTTCTCCACGCCCACAGAATAAAATTTAAACCACTGTGCATAACTTTGAAAGGCCCCTAAAATTTGGCTCTAATTTAAAGTTTCCAATCTTATTTTCTATGCCTAATTCTCAAGACCCCTCACAATAGACATATTCCACCTTCTGAGTTTGTATGGGTTAGCTTTGGACACCCTAGACACCACTTGTTGAAACTGTATTCATCCTTTTTATTAGGTAGAGTCTGGCTAAGAAATCCCACTCCAGACCCATTAAAATTCGAATCCCATCTGACTACTGAATAGTTTAGAGACCACCTTGAGCAAATACTTCAATGGATCTGTTTCCTCATGAACAAATAAGCATATTGTGCTCTACAAGGCTACTGTGAGGTAAATGCATTGTTTACAATTATCTAGCACCATGCCTAAGGAATGCCGTTGCTATTAGATGCAGCCTAGCAGGTTTAACTCACCACAACCTTAAGTGCAACTGAAGCAAATACTGGCCTGGACCCTGTTGCTGTATTTTGAACCAATCTCCTTGAGGATAAATGGTAACTAAGTCATTCTTCTTCTCTCCTCCTCACAGTACTTTGTTTATACCATATTATACCAAGAACACTAATATCTTGGTGGAAACTTATTTATGAAATTTTCAAATCTCTGCCAGTTTTTTTCCTTCACTTTTAGAAATTCAGTTTCCTTATTAATAAAATGATCAGTAGTTAACATTTTATAAAGCAATTGAGAAGAGTCAATTATATAAGTTATCTGGCATAATTCTTGACACCAAGTAACTTTCAAAATATGTTTAATGATAACCTGGATGACGAATCTGACTCAGAGATTGCTTAAAGAATACATACAACGGGGCTTCAAAAAGTGTGGGAAAATCCTATATTTTAATTCCATTTTTCAATGAACTTTCAAAGCCCCTTCATATAAATATAAAAAACAAATTTCATCAAGAAATCTCAACATAACTTTAACCTGTTACCCAGCTCTCTTCCAGATTTAGATGCACTCGATAACAAAACAGATTCTTAATGCACTTCGTAGCTCAGAAATACTACACTATCTAGACCACATGCTCACTTCCAGTCAGATTGAGATCATGATTTACATACAACATCTACACACACACTTTAGCCAGAAACACTAGAAGGGGTATAGGAGTCTGTCACAGCTAAACCAAACTCTGAAATTAGTGATCTACCAAAAGGGAAGTTGAGCGTCCAATGTTTATACATTCTTTGATTCTAATTTGCTAGGTCAAAAATTTCTAGACTCAAGAAGTGATCCTATGGGGCCAAGCAGCACTGCCCCCTATGGTTTCCAAGGCTGTAAATCTTTTTTTTTTTTTCCCCCACCCCCCAGCTGTAAATCTTTACAGAAGCTGACTGCTACATCTTTCTTCCATGGAGTTACTGGTGGGCTCAAACCGCTGACTTTGGGGTGAGCAGCCCAATGCTTAACCATTGTGCCCCCAGGGCTCCTCTCTAGTCCAAATTACCCTAATCTGAACTAGTCTGTGAACAATGCTGTAGTGGCTCCATGGAGGGATGCTTGTTTTCCATGGCAGAGATTTGGTTTGATGTTTAATTTTTATTTTTATTATTTTTAAAACTCAGTTTATTGGGGGCTTGTACAACTCGTATCACAATCCATACATCCATCGTGTCAAGCATATTTGTATATTTGTTGCCATATCATCATTCTCAAAACATTTCCTACTTGAGCCCTTGGTATCAGCTCATTTTTCCCCTCTCCCTGGCTTGATTTTCAACTAGTGCATCTCACGCACAGCCACCTCTCATCCAGTCCCTTGGTGGAGACTTTGCATGTTGCTATACTGCTGAATATGTTTCAGTAGTGCATCCAGATGTAAACAAACTCGGATGAAAGGCTGGTGATCAAAAAAAATAAAAAAAAGAAAGGCTGGTGATCTACTTTTTCAAACCAGTCAATGAAAACCTCATGGATCTCACAGAAGTCCAGTTCCCAACTGATCATGGGGACAGTACAAGATCAGGTATAGTTTTGTTCTGTTGTGCATGGGTTTGCCTAAGGCAAGGGCCAACTTGAAAGCTGCTGACACCATCTATGTAAGTAACTTGTCCTTTTGCACATTTACTCTGTAGCTGAATTAAAGAGGGGAGGGAGCCTCACTGAACCTTCGAAAGGAATCATAAAGAAATCTACTCAAAGAAATTCGAGAAAAATAAGAGCCTGTACACCCACTCACCCACACTTACACAGACAATACAACAGCATTTGCATCCTATTCTCTTGGCTCTCCGTGGACACTTGTGTAAGTCTGACAGCATAAAGTCAAGAGCCCAGGTAAGATTCTGAAAGATGGACCTGGTTTTTAACCTGGTACCACCACTTCCTAGTCGTGTAACTAAGCAGATCCTTTTCCTGTAAAGCAGGGGCTGTAACAGCATCAACCTCAAACGGTTGTTGTATTAAATGAGGTCTGAAAAGTATTTAACAGAGTGCTGCTAGTCACCTTGAATAATAAACAGTGCTCTACTCAGCAGTGCCTGGGCGCTGAGAAGCTTGATAAACACTGTTGAATGAATGAGTACTCAGCATATTTCACGAGAGGAAAGAAGCATACCATTAACTTGAATTCTAGACTAGGATGAACGTCTGGGAGCACTGCACAGTTTATAAGAGACCTTCTACATCCACCAGCTCTGAGCTCCCCAACCTCCTTAGGAGATAGACATCCTTAAGATGTACACTCAGAAAGAAAGAACGGGGTAGCCATCAGGGCCCAAGACAGCATAGGCTACCCACCCTCATGGCCTCTTCCAACCCGCGCTGAGATCCGTGCCTGGGGTCTAATGCTCTTAACCCCGCTTCCAGTGCAAGGCGGCACCCCGCAGAGGCTGGGGGTAAGGCCCGCGCGAGGCGCTCGACCTGAGCCCACTGAGGCTACTTGTTTCGTGCCCTTGGGTGGTGTCCGCCCATACCTCCAGGACGGGGGACCTGTCTTGAGGGGCCTCCCGCTCCCACCAGAGCGTGCAAGACAGATCTCGAGCGCATCAGTCCATGTCTGTGGACATGACCCGGGACGCAGGCAGGGCGCTGTCGGAGACCACAACTGAAGCCAACTCTGCGGCGGGGATCGAGCGTCTCGGTTGGCACCACATAGTAGGAGTTGGGCGAGAGGGTCCCGACCGGTAGCCGGGCACGGAAGGAGGGTTGGCAGGCGCCGCTGAGGGGAGCTAGGGAAGCTGCTCCTCTGAGGGTAGAGGGGCAGCGGAGAGGCAGGTCTGCCTCAGCGATGGCTAGAAGGCCGGCAACAGACAGAGGATCGGGCTCCGGGAGAAGCGGGGCAATTGGCGCCTGGGGGGGAGGGGGCTGCCCGCTGGCTTCAGAAGGACCCCGGGCCTAATCTGCAGAGGATTTCTGGCTCTCCTAGAGGCCCATCCCCATCCCGAAGCGGCATCGGCCGCACCGAGCACTCGCTGCTACCTGAAACTGTAGCAGCTTTTCTGTCTGCTCCTGGGTTAGATCCCGCTCCTCAGGCGCCGCCATTTTGCCGCCGCCTCTACGCTTCTGACCGGTCCGCACCGTCACCCGCCGGAACTGACTTCAGCGGCAACCACATCCGGTCTGAACGGCCACTGGGTTGTAACTGCGTCTGCGCGTGTTGGCCCACCTTCTGTAGCGTAGCCCGACGTAACTGACAGTTCCCACCAGCAGAGGGCTCCACTCTCGGGCCCACCCCGAGCACTTCCGGAAATTGCCGAGGAACGGTCGAGTTCTCAACGCCCTTAGGATGAAAAGCCAGGAGCCCGAAGGCCGCTGAATAGATCCGCAAAGAGCCGCGAGAACCCGAATGTGCCTCGAGGAGTTCCGGAAATTCCCGAATCCACTCGCCTGAGTTCGGCTGCTCCCGGTCTACTCGCCAGTAATCTCCGATATTCCTGGAGGTTCTGAAAGCCCCGAACACTTGGGGGGCGTTGCCAATGCTGCCTCCAAACGGAAATTGTGGAAAACTTTGGTCTCGCTTTCAGTATTATTACCAGGAATGATTGGAACCCGCTCCCTTGGCCCTATCAGCCTGCGGCTGAGCCATCCATCCATGGGGCCTGATTTAGACCTTCCTGTGTCTCCAAATACCGACCCGGCCCAACTAGCAGATTATTCTAGGACTCAGATTAGGAGATTTAGGCTCAGTTTCTAGTTCCCACCCGGCAATTGAAAATGCTGAACATCCTTGGGCAAATACCTCCCCTTTCTTGGCATTCTCATTCCAGACAATCCTTTCTTTTTCTGTGTTGCTTCCACTGCTATGGCCCCCCCATTCAGTCTGCACACGCTCCTTGTCCCTTCCAGCCTGCCATCTCACGTTAGGCCTCCCTTTATTACTTCCAAAATTAGCCCTGGAGGGGTAGGGGTTGCCTGTTGAGTTGCTAACTGCAAGGTCAGCAGTTTGAAACCACCAGCCGCTCTGCGAGAGGAAGACTGTACTTTCTATTCCTTTAAAAGAGTTACAGCCTCTGGACCCCAAAGAGGCAGTTCTACTCTGTCCCCAGGGTCAGTGTGAGCCTGTCCTACTTGTCCATGGCAGGGTGGTCCCCATGTGCAGACTGCTTCTGGTGAGGCAGAGCCCCAAAGTTCTCTGAGAGCTGTTGGGTGAAGAGTGCGCTAGGATAGAAGGACTCGAGGTTTCACTTTAAGCAATCACTAGGTAAAGTACCTGCGACGTCCCCTCAGAGCCTCTAATTAAAAAACCAAGATGCTCACAGTTTTGCAGTGGTGGTGCTACTTTCTGATACGCATCAAAACATTATTGTTATTGTATTAAAATTGCCTGAGTGTATTAGGAAATGTTGGGTTTTTTCTTTCATTTTTTTATAAAAGACGCTTTTATTGAGTACCTTTGTACAATTTTTCATCATTTTATTGAGAGCTCTTACAGATGTCATACCATTCCATAGTTTAATCACATCAAGCAGTATTGTACAATTGCTATCACAATCAGTTTCAGAACATTTTCTTTCTTCTTGAACTCCTTGCTATCAGCTCCCCTCCCTCCCCATCCTACCCCTCAGGAACCCTAATTATTTTTTCCTATAATAGATTTTTATTGTGCCATATTTTACATGATCCAGTACACACACTCACATACAATTCTCTTGTTCAATCCCATCGATGTGGGGTTATACAGTCATCAATGCTATCAGCTCCCTATCCCCCCTTCTCCCCAGCCCTCTTCCCGTACCCTCAGAGAATCATTATGCCTTTTTAAAAAAAAAACAAAAATCATTTTATTGGGGCTCTTACAGTTCTTTTCACAATCCATGCATCCATCCATTGTGTCAAGCACATTTGTACAATTGTTGCCATCATCATTCTCAAAACATTTTCTTTCCACTGAGCCCTTGGTATCAGCTCATTTCCCCCCACTCTCACCCTCCCTCCCTCATAAGCCATTGATAATTTATAAATTATCTTTATTTTTCCATGTCTTACACTGACCGCTGTCTCCCTTCACCCACTTTTCTGTTGTACATCCCCATGGGAGGGGGTTATATGTCGATCATTGTGGTCGATTGCCCTTTCTCCCCCACCTTACCCTTACCCTTACCCTCAAAAAACCATTATCCCCCTTACTGTTTCTGAAGGGTTATCGATCTTGGCTATCATGTACTGAACGATTTTAAATATACAAGTGAACATATGCCAATCTGATTAAGGAGGTAAAACAAATACAAATCATAATACTGAGAGGAAATATAAAAGAACTAAAAGATAGTTATGTGGTTCATCAGTGCTATAGCACACCAGGAAATGTTTGTTTAATGTTTCTTTTTTTTAAATCATTTGATTGGGGGCTCGTACAACTCTTTTCACAATCCACACATACAGCCATTGTGTCAAGCATGTTTGTACATTTGTTGCCATCATCATTCTCAAAACATTTGCTTTCTGCTTGAGCCCCTGGCCTCAGCTCCTCATTTTTCCCCTCCCTCCCCACTTCCCCCTCCCTTATGAATGCTTGATAATCTATAAATTATTATTTTGTCATATCTTACCCACTCCATTCACCACTTTTCTGTTGTCCGTCCCCCGGGGAGGAGGTTATATGTAGATCCTTGTCATCGGCTCCCATGTTTAATGTTTCTTAATGCACAGAAAGGTACATTGTATATGAGGATGGAGACTTCCAAAAGTTCATGGGAAAATTTCATTTTAACTCCATATTTCTAGAACTTCTTTTTTTCCCCTAGAACTTCTTAAAACCCTCTCCCATGATATATTTGATTAATTGACATTAGATAAGAGCTGTGTCTGTTATAATTGATGTACAAATTTGACAGATTTCTGAATGGAACTAGTTAGTAATCTGGGAACTGTCGGTGCTTCATCCTTCGTGTGCACACAAATTCATAACAATGCCCAGGAGTTTTTCTTATGTCCTTAGATAAGATTGGAAGGGAAAAGCACAAAACTCGAAGGAGAATCAGTGAACAGGTTAACAAAACTAGCTGGCTCCTCCTTGTGATTTTGATCTAATTTCATATTTGGCTTTATTGAAAACATGACCGACGTCCTAAAATTCAAGTATGATATATTCAGGAAACAAATAAGTTCCTAGACACTATGTTTTACCACTTGGAAACCTCTTTTTGTTGACATTGAGACAGGCTAACCTAACTGATCAAACCCCCACTCTTCTGGACAAGCTCCTTTCCCCAGTGCAATCAGATCTGAAAGAATTCAGGTACCCTTATGAAAACGATGGCATTTGTGATATACATTATGGTCTGCAGCGTTTCCTGTGAAATGGCCTCTGGATAATTTACTTAAGTAAGGAAGTCAGCCACAGTCCAAACAAATAGTGACAATCATGCTATTCCTGTTCGAATGACTTCAAGACAAAATGAGTTGATCCAACTGTCCGAGTAGCCAAGCATGCATAGAGGCTATCATTCCGCCACCATGATCTTCAGGGACGTGGACTGATGACCTGACCCAACCCTACCCGCATGACATTGCAGAATAGAGTCTGCTCACCAGTAGCAGACCCCCCAGAACAGACTCCATCTTGGAGGGGCTGTTGCTTACACCCCTAATCAACATGACTCCGCCCAAAAAGGCTATTTTCCTGGGTATCCCTACCTATGTAATGAATCAACAAATAACCCTTCCTCCCCCAAATCTCTGAGACTTTAGCAGCCCTTTCTGTCCAGGGAGATAGGGTTGCGTGTGGCACAGGCTGCTTTACCTCCCTCTCCAAACCCTTCTCCTAGGAACTTTTGCTTCTGTGGAATTTTTTCACATGTCTGGATATTCTTAGGATGAGGTATAATCCCTGCCTTTTAATGTTGGCTGGGGAATAACATCCCCAGTCCCAGCAGTACAATTCACCATCTTTAATAATGTTGTGGCACAAGTGACCTAGATAAGGTAGTGCAAAATCAGAAGCCTTCTGGAATTATTGCATGACTCTGACTTAAAATGTATTCTCAGGTGCAAAGATATCTCAAATTAAAATATAATAATGTAGATCGATCTTTTAAGGCAAACAGGACAAAGACAAGACAAAGGCTAATCATCCAGATAAGGGAAACTATGACAAGGCCATATGGTTCAAGGATTCTCAATCATGAGTCTACTTAAATAAGACATTAAAAATAAAGGAAACTATTACAACATGATGATTGGTGGAAGATGAATTAATTACAGTTGCAGACAGGACTACAGAAGTGGAAAAGGGACTATGTTTGGCATATGTATACTACTGCGGATTAGAGAAGTGTACAAGATGGGTCAGGGCCCTCAAACCAAGACAGTCAGCTTATGACTCATGAGTATTTGAAGCTAACACTACTTGCCTGTCAGTTTGTCCATACTGTGGTGATTTGTGTGTTGCTGTGACGTTGAAAGCTATGTCACTGGTATTTCAAATACCGGCAGGGTCGCCTAGAGGAAATAGGTTCAGCAGAGATTCCAGACTGAGCACAGACTATGAAGAAGGAGTCAGTTTCCACTTCAGAGGAATTAGCCCCTGAAACCCTGATTGATAGCATCAAAACATTGTCAATACTGAAAACTTCGTGAATAGAAGCCGAGCATTGTCAGCGCAGTGCCAGAAGATGAGCCCCTCAGTCAGAAGGCACTCAAAGTATGACTGAGGAAGAGCTGCCTCCTCAAAGTGGAGTCCACCACAGTGATGGGAGGGGAGTAAACTTACTGGAGGAATGCCTTCCAGACCTGCATGTGCAATGGTAAGAACTGCTACCATCGATTGAAGAACCAGAACTTGGAAGGTGCAAAGTATGAATCCAGGAAAATTGGAAGCTGTCCAAGATGAAATGGAATACATTTCATTTGACAGAGATGGCAACATGCTAAGTGTCAGTGAGCTAAAACGGACTGGGATTGGCCATTTTGAATAAGAAAAGCATATGTTTTATAGTCAGGGAATGACAGATTCAAGAGAAATGGCATGGCAATAATCGTCAAGAGTACATTTCAACATGAATCTTGAAGTACAATGCTGTCTGTGATAGCATAATATCTATCCACACCGAAGAAAATCCCACCAATATTATTATTTAAATATGCACACCAACCACTAGCGCTAGCGATGAGCAAAACTGAAGAATTTTACCAACATTTTCAGTATGAAATTGATTGAACAGTCCACATGGAAGAAGCACACCAGCCTGTATGATCATGAGGTGTGGATGGGATCAGGTATCAGGCATCATAGACCCAGAACAAAAAATCATTCCAATGGGAATGAGGGAGAGTGCACAGTGGCGACCCAAAGCCCATCCATCTGTAAGCAATTGGACATCCCCTTACAGGAAGGTCACAGGGGTGGGGTGGGGGTGGAGATGGGCCAGTCAGGGTGCAGGATAGCACCGATGTAACATACAACTTTCCTCTAGCTCTTTAATGCTTCTTCCACCACCCCCCACCCCCACTATCATGACCTCAATTCTACCTTACAAAGACAGCTAGACCACAGCATGTTCTCTGGTACAGATAAGAACTGGAAACACAGGGACTCCAGGACAGACAAACCCCGCAGGACAAATAATGAGAGTATCCATACCAGGAAGGTAAGGGTAAAGTAGAGGGAGAAAGGGAGAACCAATCACAATGATCTACATATAACCCCCTCCCAGGGGGCGGACAGCAGAAATGTGGGTGAAGGGAAACAGCGATCAGTATAAGACATGACAAAAATTTTATAAATTATCAAGGGTTCATGAGGGAGAGAGGGTTGGGAAGGGGGGAAATGAGCTAATACCAAGGGCTCAGTATAAAGAAAATGTTTCGAGAATGATGATGACAACATATGTACAAATGTGTCTGACACAATATATGTATGTATGGATTGTGATAAGAGCTGTTAGAGCCACCAATAAAATGAGTTTAAAAAAAAGAAGAATATTGTGGCATCAGGATTAGAGGAAGGCTAATTAATAACCTGAGATATGCAGATGACACAACCTCGCTTGTTGAAAGTGAAGGCAGTTGAAGTACTTGCTAATGAAGGTCAAGGATCGCTGCCCTCAGCATGGCTTGCAACTCAATGAAAAGAAGACCCAAATCCTCACAACTGTCCAATACATACCATCATAATAAGTGGAAGGGAATTTGAAGTTGTCACAGATTTCATCTGGATCCACAGTCCATTACCATGGAAGCAATAGTCGAGAGATCAAAGGACCCATTGCATGTGGTCAATCTGCTGCACCAGACCCCTTTCAAGTGTGGAAAGGCAAGCATATTACTTTGAGGATTAAGCCATGGTGTTTTCAAGTCACTTGAATGCATGTGAAAGTTGGACATTGAATAAACAAGGCCAAAGAAGAACTGAGGCATTTGAATGACGGTGCTGACAAAGGAGATGGAAAGTACCACCAACTGCCAAAAAGACAGACACATCTGTCTTGGGAGAAGTCCCGCCAGAGTGCTCCTTAGAGGCAAGGATGGCGAGACTTGGTCTCACGTATTTTGGACACGCTGTCAGGAGAGACCAGTCTCTGGAAAAGGACGTCATGCGTGGCAAAGAAGAGAGGCAGTGAAAAGGGGAAGGCTCTTGACAAGAAGGATTGGCACAGTGGCTGCAAAAATGGTCTCAAACATCAGAACAATTGTGGGGGTGGCGCAGGACAGGACCGTGCAGTGCTTCATGTTATTGTAGCTAGACGTCGGAATCAACATGAAAGCACCTAGCCCTGGGCCTGAGTCCCCCAAATTATATTCATCAAGAGTGCACCCAGGCAAGTTCCTAAAGGTAAGACTGCCTCTCCCTGAGCTGGCTAGAGGAGTGATGCTAATCCACTTCCAAACACACTCACTCTGGCTGACGGCTACACTTCTCACACTGCTGGTCTAATGCTGAGAATTTAAGCTCTATTACAAACCTAATCCCTGTTGGGTTATAAAAAGACCAAAATAAACACACACACAAAGACACACTTTCTGTGTGTGTGCATTTGTCTCTCTCAGGTAGAGGTCTTGGGCAGGGGCTGGGAACAGGGATGAAGAGACATAATTCAAGATAGCTATAAGCCAAGGAACCAGGGAACCCCTGGGACTACCAAGAAAGGAGATACTGACAAGACCAAAACCCGGTTCGAACTTTTAGCCCCTAGGACTGTGAAACGAGAAACTGCCGTTTGGGTATTTGTGTTACAGCAGCACTAGGAAACCATGGCAACTCTTTTAGTTATCAATGCTGGAAACCCAACTCAAGCCAAGGTAGGAGAGCTTCCTGGACTGGCCAAGAGAGACATGCGTGGACAGAGTGGCTAAGCATTGGGCTGTTAGCCGGTTGTTCCGTAGGAGAAAGTTGTGGCAGCCCTACTTCGCTGAAGACTTCCAGCCTTGGAAACCCTGTGGAGCGAGTCTGCTCTGTCCTATAGGGTCAGTGTGAGTGGGAATTGGGATCAGCAGCAATGGGTTTGGTCTCGTTTGGGTTATCCATGCACGGGAGAGGGTGGTACATCCCTGGGGGCAACAGAAGCATCATGCCAGAACCTGTCCCAGGCCTCGCTTATGTCTCTTTACTTGTATCCTTTCTGATGATAGTAAATGAATGGCTGTAATCGTCTCCATAAATGTTGTGAACATTCTAGAGAATGAAAGAGCTCACGGGGGACAATGAGATCGTACTTAGCTTGTGGTAGTTAATTTAGAAAAAGGCTGCCCAGGCAATCTGTGAAAAAGGACAAAATCCTTCTCATTTGTGTTTTGACTGAAGACTGACCTCGCTCTCAGTGATAACTGGAGTCAGAGAGGGCCATGTGAAGTGACTAACAGGGGGTGCACTGGAGATGTGGAAAAGCGACACTCGGATTCATTTCCAGGTGGGATTTAGGTTCTCACTGACCCTTGCCACACAGTTAGCCTCTCTAATGTAGTTCAGATGCTCCCCCAAACCCAAACCCACTACTGTCGAGTCCATTCTGACTCATAGGGACCCTGTATAACATTTCAGAGACTATAAATCCTTCCAGGAGTGGGGATACTCATTTTCTTCCCCAGTGCACTTGGTGGGTTTAAATTGCTAACCTTGAGATTATCCGTCCAGTGCGTACCCAACCGCAACCCCCGATCCCATGACCATAATTGGTAACGACATTTCATGCAGGAACCGCCAGTCAGCTCCCTCAGATACGGGCAGAATCAT